>NW_027507790.1:44997415-45597415 GCF_037356315.1 Lithobates pipiens
TTTGCTTATGTTCTATATATAGTTTTTGTTACTCATCCTCAGATTTTATTTTTATTGTTATTTTTATTTTTATTTTTATTTTTTCATTTTTTTTCATCTATTCCACCTTTTTCATTTTAGGTGTTATTGCACTTCGCACATGTGTTTTTTAGCCTTTATCGCCAAAAATTTTTGCATTATTGCATTTTCATTTTTTATGCACTAACACATACACACACATATATATATTTTTTAACCATTTGGGTTCTGGGGTGTGAAAAGCTCACATTTTCAGTTATTTGTTTACACATTCAATTTCCTTTTGGTTTTCACTTTACACAGATTTAATATTAATATTGTTTGAGGTTATATACACAAATATATATTCTTTCCGGCATTACACACTGGTGGGTACACCTATGTGGCCCCAGTTTGTTCATTAGCGCACGGCATTTTAAATATATATATATATATATTTTTCACTTTATACTGTTAAAGGGTTTTTCATTACTGTTTGCTAATAGGCCTGTCACCTTTCGGCACTACACACTGGTGGGTACACTTATGTGGCCCCAGTTTGCCCATTAGCACACGGTACTTTAAATATACATATATATCTTTTTTCACTTATACTGATAAAGGGTTCCTTCATTGTTGCTAATAGGCCTGCCACTGAATGTAATTTGTCGCATCTCAGGCGATTTGACTTTTAATTTTAATTTCATCAGGTTGCATATGTAGTTTGGCACATATGATCTTTTGGCCTGTATTTTTAACATACCTGAGAATGTGTGTTTGAATAGATATTCTTTAGGGAAGGATCCTAGCCTGTTCTAACATCATTAGTTCCTGATTTTCTACTGTTTTGTAGTATTATTTTAATGAGTCTGATTGGTAATTCCCGTCATTAGTAATTAATGTTTTGGGACCCCTTTTTTCTATGATGGCCCACAGATTTATTACATTTAGTGTTTGATTCAAATCTTCCTTTGGGCGGAGCTGGGGCTTTTCTTGGTGTCCTTAGCTCTTTATGTGATTCTGGGGTCGGCAGTATACAGTGTCATTATAAATAGGGTGAGAGGGAATACTGTGCTTTTTGCAAAGACCGTACCCTGGCTCCCCATTCATTGATTCTCCATAAGACCCTTCTTGTAATGGAGACCTGTTTTCTAGGTAGCGCCAATTAACCCGATAATATTCTTATTATTTCAAAACTGGGGACAGACTTGATCCAGGGCAGGGGCGTACCTAGAGCATTTGGCACCCGGGGCGGATCCTATATCTGGCACCCCCCCCCCCCACCATAAAATGTAAAAATACCCACTGTGTCCCCTGCATACCTCTGCATCCTTCAATATCTTTTTGTCACTACTGTGTACCCCCCTCTGCACAACTGCACCTCTGGATCCCTTTAAATTACACAGCACCCTGCACCTCTGGACCCCTTTACATTACACAGCAGCCTGCACCTCTGGACCCCTTTACATTACACAGCAGCCTGCACCTCTGGACCCCTTTACATTACACAGCTCTTGTACCTCTGGACCCCTTTACATAACATAGCACCCTGAACCTCCTGACCCCTTTACATTACACAGCGCCCTGCACCTCTGGACCCCTTTACATTACACAGGACCTTGCACCTAAGGACCTCTTTACATTACACAGCACCCTGCACCTCTGGACCCCTTTACATTACACAGGACCATGCACCTAAGGACCCCTGGCCTGACACCCCCCCAGTGTGTGGCACCCCGGGGCGGCTCGCCCCCCCACTTAGTACGCCACTGGTCCAGGGACAGTGTCCTCAATCCGGGGACTGTCCCCTGAAACCAGGGACATCTGGTCACCCTACTTTAAGAGAGACTGGTAGGCAGGGCTTGGGGGCGGAGCAGAAGTCAGTAGTCGGTGAGCGGAGGAGGAAGAGATTGCACACATCCCTCACCACTCTGCACTTCCAATATGGCGGCCATTGCAGCAGAACGTGATGCGGCAGCCAGTGGAGGGACAGCAGTGACACCTCGGGCGCGGCGCTCCAGGCCACCCGAGCAGTTCAGCCCAGACGCTGGCCCAGGGGGGCCTCAGAGAGCGGCACACACACCACCCCACAGCAAGAGTCCAGGACAGCTCAGATGGCGACTCAGCGGGAGACCCCAGTCTCCACCCCATCTGGGGCAGGGAGAAGCAGGTATGCAGTGAGGAGTGGGGCCAGGAGGAGAGGACAGGAGACAGCAGCGGGGGAGCCTGGAGCGCCTCAGGGGTCGGCCCCCCCTGCATGGCGGCAGTGTTTGGAGCAGGCAGCGGGAGCAGAGGGGGGCAGATGGCAGCGGCCAGCCCGCACAGCAAGGGCCGGTTACACAGCGGCCCCCAGTCCCAGGCGCTCTAGTGGTGACTGGACGGAAAGCCAGGACCCTGGAGGGGTCGCTGTGGGGGTACGAGATTCGCCAGGATTCGGCAGGACAGGAGGTGCAGGAGCCCTACTCCGAGACGTGAGGGCAGGACTGGCGGGAGGGGGGGGAGGGCACCACAGGCCCTTAGGTGATGGAGCTGGCCCATCCGGGTGTCGCACTCCAGGATCGCGACAGTGGACGATCGGAGAGAGAGCTGTCTAAATCAGACGGAGGAGAGGATCTGGGATGGATGTCACAGGTGGGTCTCCGGGGGGCGGCTGTGAGGCCTGGTCCTGGGCAGCCCGGTGAGTTTAATGCCGCGTACACACATATCAGACTATCCAGTAGACTTAGTCTGGCGGACTGTCCGCCGGACTTTCCGAACGAGCTACCTGACCACACCCGGTACTTTTGCGGCAGACTAAGTCCACCGGACTATCCGCCGTACTTTTAAAATGAACACGCGGAGGAAAGTCTGCTCATTTTGAGCGCAGCACCAGGTAACCGGGACCAGCTAAGTAAGCGTCACTGGCCCTGTCACCTGGTATGGACTTAAAGGTGAATCCTTACACTGAAAAAACGGCGTGGGGTCCCCCCTAAGTCAATATCAGATCCTTATCCGAGCACGCTACCCAGCCGGCCAGGAAAGGGGGTGGGGACGAGCGAGCATTCCCCCTCCTGAGCCGTACCAGGCCGCGTGCCCTCAACATAGGGGGTGCCTTGGGGAAGGGGGGGCTGCGCGACCCCCCCACCCCAAAGCACATTGTCCCCATGTTGATGAAGACAAGGGCCTCTTCCCGACAGTTGTCGGGGTCTGCAGGCAGGGGCTTATCGGAATCCATGAGCCCCCTTTCATAAGGGGGCCCCAGATCCCGGCCCCCCACCCTATGTGAATGAGTATGGGGTACAATGTACCCCTACCCATTCACCTGTGAAAAAAATGTAAAAAAAAAACACACACAAGGGTTAAAATAGTTTATTGCACAGCTCCGGGGGTCTTCTTCCATCTTCGGGGGTCTTCTCGCCGGACTCCTCCGATATCTTCTGCTAGCTCTTTTACTAGCGGAGGAGCCTGGCTTTCTTCTTCGCCGCCGCCCTCTTCTTCCGACTTCGGGGGTCTTGTCCCCCCTCTTCTCCAAGGCACCCCCCATGTTGAGGGCACGCGGCCTGGTACGGCTCAGGAGAGGGGGCACTCGCTCGTCCCCACCTCCTTTCCTGGCCGACCGGGTAGCGTGCTCGGATAAGGGTCTGATAGGGACCTAGGGGGGACCCCCACGCAGTTTTTTCAGTGTAGGGATTCCCCTTTAAGTCCATACCAGGTGACGGGGCCAGCGACGCTTACTTCGCTGGTCCCGGCTACCTGGAGCTACGCTCAAAATGAGCGGACTTTTCTCCGGGCGGGAAAAGTCTGTTCATTTCAAAATTACGGCGGACTGGCACACATGGCCGTACTGTCCGCCGACATGCGAGTCCGGCAGACAGATTGATGTGCAAAACTCCAATCTTAGTCCGCTGGACTTTTGGGTAAAAAAAGTCCGCCGGAGTCTACACACGGGCGGATTTTTCCACCGGATTGTTTGATCGTGTGTACGTGGCATAACCCTTCTCTTACAATTTTTTCATTGTTGCATGATTTGTTAGGACGGGGTAGTTTGCAGGGGTCACCAGTCACAGGGGGGGATAGAGCTGTGAGGGCGGTAGCCCACCCCCTGCCATTGGGTCTCAGGATGCAAGGGTGGGGCAGGAAGGCCTGGAGGGCCGCGGTCAGAGCGACGAGCGGGGTACCTATGCAGCTCCTGGTGAGAAGGTTGGGGGGATACGCCGACTAAGTCTGCTGCCTCCTCGGCCGAAGGGGTTTCAGATAAACCAGTTGATAAGGGCACGGACCTGGTGAGGTTGGCAGATTCGGGGAAGAGTGTGGTATACGTCTGCTTCGAGGGCCCACTGGCAGCCCAATTGAAGCCGGAGGTGAAGGAAAAGATATGGAAGGGTGAGTGCATTCGAGATTTTCACCCTGCTACCGCTATAGAAATTCAACCTGGATCGGGTGAAGCCGGAGGAAAGGAAGGAGGAGGACGAGGAGAAGCGGAGTTACAGGTTGATCCCTCGTACCTTCTCCAATTGGCTTCAGGCATTTGCCATATTGGCGAGCGTCGTGGGAGAAAAAACTCTGGAGCACTGCTCAATGCTGTTTGTGTATCTGGAGGCCATCAGCGAGGTGGACAGGACGTACGGCGGGGCTCCAGTACGATGAGCAATTTTGGCAACGGATGGCGGTCCGAACGTCGCTTTGCTGGGATCACAAGGATATTAGCTTGTCGATGACGTTGATGACGGCGGCAAAGGCTCTGAGTCAGTTTTTTCAGTCGGGGGTTCAGCAACCTCAGGGCAACTGACCGAAAAGCGATGGGGTTTCTGCTGGCAGTTTAACGAGGGCACGTGTAAGTTTGGAGCGAACTGTCGTTTCAAGCACATGTGCTCCGGCTGCGGGGGATCACACGCATTTTCAAAATGCTTTAAGAAAGGAAAATGGCGTCTCGGAGATTCTGCTAACAAAAGGGACAACTCCGGTGAGGGTGGAAAGGATGCGACCTTTCCTAAATAGATACCCTGACTGGGCAGGAGCACATTTGTTGGAGGCTGGGCTTACTTAGGGCTTTAGGATTCCTTGTTCATTGACCTTGGCACCACCCGTGGCAAAAAATTTGAAGTCCGCTCTGCTGTATTTGCTGTATTTGGCAGTGGTTACTGAAAAGTTGGGCAAAAAAGTTGCGTTGGGACACATGGCTGGCCCTTTTTGGGAGGCTCCCCTCCCTAACTTGGTTGTATCTCCACTAGGGGTGGTGCAAAAAAAGGAGCCCCACAAGTTCAGGTTGATTCATCACCTGTCATTCCCAAATTGGGGTTCAGTGAACAACGCCATTGCGCCTGAGGAGTGTGCGATAACGTATACTTCCTTTGATGCAGCCGTTTCATGGGTCCGGCGTTATGGCCAGGGGATGTTAATGGCTAAGTCGGACATTGAATCGGCTTTCCGACTCTTACCGTTTCACCCAGATAGTTTTCGTCTTCTCGGCTGCACCTGGGAGGGGGGCTTTTATGTGGACCGCTGCCTGCCTATGGGTTGTTCGATTTCTTGTGCCTTCTTTGAACAGTTCAGCTCCTTTTTGGAGTGGGCTGTCCGGGATGTGTCGGGCATCAACTCGGTTATTCACTACCTGGATGACTTCTTATGTGTTGGCCCGGCAGGCACGAATGTTTGCGGGTTCTATTAGGAGCACTTTGGTGTCCCTCTGGCTCCGGGGAAGACGGAAGGGCCCACGGCTTGCATCACTTTCTTGGGGATCATGATCATTTCTGAGAAGATGGAATGTAGATTGCACTCAGACAAATTGGAGATGCTGCAAGAGGAAATACGTGGGATGGTAGGGTACGCAAGTTGAAACTGCGTCAGTTGCAATCATTGTTGGGCAAACTGAACTTCGCTTGTCAGATTATCCCAATGGGGCGGGTTTTTTGTCACCGGCTGGGTGCGGTTACTGCAGTGTCTGGGCTTCAACACATTATGTGACCCTGAAGCAGGACCATAGGGATGACCCTGAGGGTATGGCAGGATTTCTTGGCATCATTTAATGGGCGGGCCCTTTGGATGTCCGGTCCCATTAGCAATTGGGACCTGGAATTGTTTACAGATGCCGCAGGGTCCACGGGCTTTGGGGCCTTCTTTAAGGGCCAATGGTGCGTGGAGCATTGGCCCTCAGAATGATCTGAGGCCAGGTTGTTGAAGAACCAAGTTCTTCTGGAACTGTTTCCCATTGTGGTGGCCATAGAAATCTGGGGGGAATATTTTCGTAACCTGAAGGTGCGCTTCAATTGCGACAACTTAGGGGTGGTGCAAGTGGTCAATCGGCTGACAGCGGCCTCTTGGCCAGTGGTCAGGCTTTTACGCCATTTGGTGTTGCGTTGCTTACAGGTGAATGCTTTCTTTCTCATTTCCAGTGGGACAGGTTTCAGGGACTGGCACCGGAGGCAGAGCATCAAGGGATCAGCTGCCCGGCTTGGATTTGGAGCATAGAGTTGGAATCGCAACCAAGTGGATCGAGCAGTCTGTGAGTAAGGCGACATGGAAGGCCTACTCTAGGGTATGGCAGGAATGGTCGGACTGCCTAGCAGCGATCGTCATGGCACCAGGCGACGCAGACATGGCTCAAGCTGTGTTCTACTTCCTTAGCAAGGCTGGAACTATCGGCAGCCTCAATTGACCGGAAACTGGCAGGGTTGGCCTTTTTATATAAATGGCAAGGGCATCAGGATTATACGAAAGAATTTTGGTTGAGGCAGGCAGTTAAGGGTTATCGAAAAGCGTATAAGCGGAGGGATGGGAGACGCCCAGTTTCTTTCAATGTGCTGCCTGGTCTATGCCGGGCGGTAGGGACAGTCTGCAGTTCGGTTTATGAACAGGTCTTGTTTCAGGTGGCCTTTTTCTTGACCTTTTTTGGGGCTTTCAGAATTAGTGAACTGTTTATGTCCGGCCAAGCACAAGCAAGGGTGTTTGGAGATGGGCGATGTCAAGGCGGGCAGCAAACTTGTCCAGATCTGGCTACGTCGTTCTAAGACGGATCAGGAAGGGAGAGGGGTGCAAGTGGAGGTGGGCAGGATTGCTATAACCGACATCTGTCCAGTAAGGGTGGTGGAGGATTTTTTGCACCTGAGACCACGGGTCGCGGGCCCCTTCTTTGTACAAGTGGATGGTGCTTTTCTTTCCAAATTTCAGTTCTGTGCGGTCCTTAAGAAATGTGTGGTGGAAGCGGGTTTTGACCCGTGGAACTTTTCTTCCCCCTCTTTTCGCATTGGGGCAGCCACCGAGGCTTCCAGGGCTGGGCTCAGTATGGACGCTGTTTGGAGACTGGGGAGATGGGATTCAGATTTAAGTTATATGTTCGCCCGCAACTGTTGGCATGAGGGCGGTGGATTTGAAGGGTTTGGGGAGGTTGGTGATTATGCCGGTGTTGTTTTTCGTGTGTTTAATTCTTCTTGTTCACAGGTTATACAGCTGGCTGGGTGTAGATTCTGGGCCATTCATACGTCTTTTGAGGTGCGAAGAGAGCTGACATTCAGCCGAACGGTAAACAACTTCGTATACCCAGGCATAAGGCGCAGGTTCGGTGGATCGGGGTCCCTGGTATGCGGTGGAACAGGGTTTTGGGCAAGGTTCACAGATTCTCTTGCCTGGACAGGCCGCCAGACGTACTAATCTTACATGTGGGGGGCAATGACATGGGGGACCTTATCAGGGATATTAAGTGTGATTTCCTGAGATTGAAGGCTTCCTACCCGGAGATGGTTTTAGTGTGGTCGGACATGATAGGCAGGACTTCGTGGAGGTGGGCGTTGTCCGATAAAAAGATGGATAGGGCTAAGGTGAAGGTTAATAAGGACGTAAGTAGACTCTTCATTAGGAATGGGTGCCTGGCCATTCATCATCGGGAGTTGGAGAGTGAAACGTGGAGGTACTTATGGAGTAATGGGGTCCACTTAAATAACGTGGGGACAGACCTGTGGGCGTTGTGCCTTCAGGAAGGAATTCAGCATGGATTGCATGTGTGGCGGTGCTCGAAAGGGTAAGGGTTTACCACCTTTCGTGCCGTGGCAGTTATTTGGGGTCAGTAGAAAAGGTTAAGTTGCTCAGGTAGGAAATATGTTGTACCCATCCATGGGATGGGGGTGGTTGGATTCTACTTCTTGGTTACAAGGGGTTAACCTGGAGGGTTAAAAAGGGGTAGGTCACTGCGCTGGTTTTGGTATAGCCTCCGAGACAGGGGATTCCATTTGGAGGTCAAGAGGTCAAAGGTTACGGATGTAGTGCGCAGTGACCAGTATGTTTTGGTATACTAATTACCCATGACCCATTAAAAATGTTGGAAAGAGAGGACTGGAGCAAGAATGCACCGGAGGGAGGGGAATGTAGGGGAGGGCCGGTCATAACAGTGTGTCAAGTGACACACTAGAGGGTGTGTTTTAGGTAGGGGTAGGCGGGGCTGCAGAGAGGGAACAGCCATATATAAAGGGGGCGGAGCTGAGATCGGGCAGTCGGAAAGAGGAAACCACATGAGGAGGCAGTTTTCTCACTGCTCCTCATCTACACCAGGCAAGATGGCTGACGTTGTGATCTTCTGGAACAACTGAGAGCGGCGACGGATATACTTCGGGAGTTGGAGAAGGTGAGGTTTCTTAAAGGAGAAAGGATGGGTGGAGAGAGGCGTGAGGTTGTGGAGGGGTTTTTCCTTCCGGCCGCCTTAAATGACCCTCCCCTCCTTTTTCCTGGGTGGTGGATGCTATCCTGTCACTTTTTCTAGCTTTTTGGTTTAAGCGATTTTAAAAGCATGGTAGGCACCGACGACTTCGTTGCGTTCCTGCCTGCTCTTATAGTTTGATGTGAATAGATAGTTAGTGTGTTTTTGTTAGTTAAGTAAGATAGGATGGTTTAAAATTTTTAATGTAGTTATAAGAGTCCAGATGATCCGTAGGGAAGAGTGGCTGCTGTCTGGTGACCCCTTCTTCCCCCTCTCCAGAGTGGGGATGGACTTAATATTGATGGAGGGTTTGACTGAACTTGTAAAGTTATTTCTAGTATTCTGATTTATATACTCAAGTTGAGTTGTTTCCTTGTTTCTTATTGGAGCTCGTTTTTTGTTACGTTTGGTTTTCTGTATATATTGGTAGCAGTATCAAATAAAAACCTCCAAGGGTGACCAGGAGTCTGAGGTGGGAGTTTTCGACCCCCCCCTGGCAAAACGGAGCCAGCCACCATTCCCGGCGGGGCCTGGGTGGACAGCACGCTGCGGACTTAGTGCGGGGGCGGAGCCACGGGCCTACATGGCGCTGCTTCCCCGGGCAGTAGCAGAGGAGGATCCCCAGCCACAACATCCCCAGCAGCTCTGCACGGACCGAGGGGAACATCCGACAAGGAATACAGGCACCCAGGGGGAGCAAACAGGGACAAGAGGGAGGACAGATACACAGGTGCTTCCAGCATGGTGTCTCCCCCAGCAGCTCTGCACGAGTCGAGGGGGACAGGCAGACGGGCAGCACAAGGTACAACCAGGAGGGGAATGGCAGCAGCAAGTGGATCTTCAGTGACAGTCACCCCAGCAGCTCTGCACGAGCTGAGGGGGGCGGGCAGCTAGGCACCACGAGGCACAGCCAAGAAGGGGGTGTCGGCAGCAAAAAAGTCTTCAGATATAGTCCCCACCGGCAGCTCTACACGGACAAGGGGGGTGGACAGAAGGGGGGGTACGGCGACAGCTGCGGCATGCCAAGTGGGCTGTTCTTTAGCGGGTGGGCGGACACCACCGGGAGGAGGCAAGTTGGTGTCACAGGGCAGGAGTGGTGCCAGGGCTGGCCCAACTGCACAGGCGGAGGGGAGGCATTGGGTTCAGCTGGACAGCGGCATGGCAGCTGACAGACAGGCTGGAGCACGGAAGCGCACAGCATCCAGGAGCCCCTCTCCAGGGGGTTGCCGCTTTTCGCTGAGCAAGACGGAGGGAGCAGATCTGAGGGTGAACTGTCGGAGGAAGAGGAGGTGCCCAGATGTCTGACCACAGCGGGGGAGGTCAGCACCGCAGCTGTGGGGACGGCGCCCGGTCAGCCCGGTAAGTCAAATGATAATGTTGCTTTTGCCAATGATTTAAAAAGTTTGCTGAGTGTGGGGTCTGTCAGGGGAGAGAGGGTGGTACCTCCCGCACCGCTGTTGGCAACAACTGACCAACCACGGGTGGGGAGTGGGACTATAGGCATGGAGTCCGCGGGACAGATACAGGAGTTGCTGGAGGGACTGCGGGTTTTGGTAGGCCATTTCGAGGGAGGTCAGGTTCGAGCACCGGTAAGTGGGCAAGGAGTCGGCAGTGCTGGCGCGGCCAGTGGGGTTACGGCAGCGGCTTCTGGGGGGGAGATGGGCCCTGCGGCCACGGTGGTGTCGCCTGCCACTGCGGCTACGGGAACTGCGTAAAAGGGGAGTTCTACGGCAACAGGGTCCACAGAGACAAATGGGAGATCTGACATCGTGAGGATCGCAGATGCGGCAAGATGCGAAGTATATGTATGTTTCGAGAGCCCTTGGGAGTTCATCTGAAACAGGAGGTAAGGGACAAAATTTGAAAAGGGTAATATGTGATTTTCTCCCTGTTACCTCTTAAGAAGTTTAACCTGGATAGGGTCAAGCCAGACGATACAAAGAAGGAAGACGAAGAGAAGCAGAGATACTGTTTGATCCCGCGTAGGTTTGCAAACTGGCTGCAAGCGTTCGCCATTTTTTGCAAGTGTCATCGGCGAAAAGAACCCTGAAGATTGTTTGGTGTTATTTTGCTACATGGATGCCATAGGGGAAGTGTATCGGGTATATGGTGGCTCGGCGTAGCTACGCTACACCCAGCAGTTCCGACAGTGCAGGGCGGTTTACCCTGCTCTGCGTTGGGACTATAAAGACATTAGCCTCTGGATGAGACTAATGGCGTCGGCAAAGGCCCCACCAGTTATTTCGGGGGGGAGGGGGGCGGGGGTAGCCACTCCTTGGGACTGCCGGCCGAAGAAAAATGGGGAGTGTGCTAGCAGTTTAATGAGGACTCCTGCAAGTTGGGTGGTGCCTGCAAATTTAAAACACAAGTGTTCGGGGGGCGGGGGAGCACACACACTCGCCAGGTGCTTCAAAAAGGAAGTGTGCCGGAGAGCCTGCTCACAAGAGGGATGACTCTGGTGATGTGGGAAAGGATGCAGCCTTTCCTAAATAGATTCCCGGACAGGGTGGCAGCAGGGTTGATCAGCGCTGGGTTTAAACAAAGGTTTAAGATCCCATGTGCATTGACGGTGCATTGACGGTGGTTCCCCCACTGGCAATTTGAAGTCGGCTTTGTAATACCCGAACATGGTATCGGAGAAGCTAACTAAAGAGGTTTCTTTGGGGCGAATGGTGGGGCCGTTTGCAACAAAACCTTTGGACAATTTGGTGGTGTCCCTGTTAGGTGTGGTTCCCAAAAAGGAGCCGAATAAGTTTTGGTTGATACACTACTTATCGTTCTCAAAGGGGGGCTCGGTGAATGATTTCATTGACCCCGAGGCCTGTACGGTTTCATATACCTCATTTGATGCGGCGGTCAGGTGGATCAGGCGATATGGCCAAGGGGCATTAATGGCAAAATCGGACGTGGAATCGGCATTTAGGCTCTTACCCATGCACCCGGACAGTTTTTGTTTGCTGGGTTGTTGTTGGCAAGACCAATATTACGTAGATAGGTGTTTGCCCATGGGCTGTTCTATTTGTTGTGCTATGTTTGAAGCATTTAGTTCCTTTCTAGAGTGGGTGGTTAAGGATGTGGCAGGAATAGACTCCGTCATCCATTACTTGGATGATTTTCTCTGCGTGGGCCCTCCTTCTTCCAATGTGTGTGCGATTCTATTGTCAATGTTGCAGCACATTGCGATGAGTTTTGGGGTGCCTTTGGCAGCTGATAAAAACGGAGGGCCCGCAGATGGAGCTGAGCTTCCTAGGTATTGCGATTGACTCTATGGCTATGGAGTGCAGGTTACCGGAAGAGAAGCTCAGGGATTTGCAGAAGGAGATTAAGGAGATCCATGGTTGTATAAAGGTTCAGTTGTGTATGTTGCAATCACAATTAAACTTCGCATGCAGGATCATTCCCATGGAAAGGATTTTTTGTCGCCGGATGTTGGCCGCTACGGCAGGGGTGAGGGCTCCTACACATTTTATTCGACTGAGTAGGGAGCATAGGGAGGATCTACAGGTATGATATCAGTTCCTTTCTGAGTACAACGGCAGGTCGGCGTGGATGTCAGGCCCGGTGAGCAACTTCGATGTTGAATTGGTTACGGACGCCGCGGGATCTACGGGAGCGTTTTTTCCAAGGACATTGGAGTGCAGAACTGTGGCCACAGTCGTGGGTGGAGGCAGATTTGCTTTGGAATTTGGTACTGCTGGAACTTTTTCCAGTGGTATTGGCGTTAGAATTGTGGGGGCAGGCTTGCCGGAACCTAAAATTGCAGCTGAACTGCGACAATATGGGTGTAGTGCAGGTTATCAATAGCATGTCAGCGTCTTCACAACCTGTCATACGTCTGATGCAACAGTTGGTGTTGCGCTGCTTGCAATTGAATGTTTTCTCTATGCTGTGCATATTCCAGGAGTGGACAACACCCTGGCTGATTCTTTGTCTCGCTTCTAGTGGGACAAGTTCAGGGCGCTGGCGCCGGAGGCGAAGAATATGGGATTTGGCGTTGGAATAGCCGCAGGTTGGATACAGCGGTCAGTGAGTATGTCCACATGGTCGGCATATCAAAAGGTATGGAAGGAATGGTCAGCTTTGGTTTTGGAGGCGGAGGTCGAGGGACGAGCCAGCAGTGTAGGAGGGACGAGCCAGCGGTGAGGCTTTTAGTGTTGTATTTTGTATCCAGAAGCATGGAAGCGGGGAAGTCTATTTCGTCCATAGAGAAGAAGATGGCAGGATTAGCGTTTTGGTTCAAGCTGCATGGGATTGTAGATTGGACGAAAGACTTTTGGATTAAACAAGCCATTAAGGGATACAGGAAGGAGCACAGGAGTAAGGATGTGAGGCGGCCTATTACTTTTGCGAATTTGTTGGCATTATGTGGACAACTGGGGTCGGTGTGCTCCTCACTTTATGAAAGGTTGTTGTTTTCAGCCGCTTTTTCGCTGGCCTTTTTTGGGGCATTCCGCATTGGCGAATTGGTGAGCCCTTCCAAGGGGGTGGTAGGCGGTTTATTGGTACAAGATGTGGAAGTGTTCGGGGATAACGTATCGGTACGGTTGAGGAGGTCGAAAACCGATCAAAGGGGTGTAGGGGTTCAAGTGCGGTTGTATTCTCTCCAGGGCTGTTCGGCATGCCTGGTAAAAGCTGTGGGGAGTTTTGCATGAGTGAGACCGGGTGAGGAAGGTCCTTTCCTGGTACATGCGGATGGCTCACACCTGTCGAAATTCCAGTTTGTGGCGGTGCTTCGGAAATGTTTGGGGAGGCTGGGCCTGGACAGTTCCGCATACGCTTCACACTCCTTCCGCATTGGGGCAACCACAGAGGCCGCCAGACGTGGGTTGGATGAAGCGGATGTGCGTCGGATGGGGAGATGGGAATCTAAGCAATTCTACACTTATATTTGGCCTCAGTTGGTTTGCGGAAAAAAAAAGTAATATGGATCTGCACTGGGTTTGTTGGGAAGTTGTTTGGTTAGTGATGGATCGATAAGAGGGGGAGTTGTTTGGGTTTCACTGAAATTCAAGTTATATTTGTTGTTTCAGATGGAGGGCTTCCACGCCTCGTCTGGATCCTGGAGCATTCATATGTGTGTTGGGGTGCCCGGAGAGGGGACGCGAGTCCAGGTGGGAGACAGTTGGGGATCTCCAGAAGAGAGGCACCCATAAGGTGGCTGGGTAGGCCGGGAATGATGTGGGGCAGGGTGGTCCTGGAAGTGGAGAGATATGCGTGGTTGGACAGGCCACCAGATGTGTTAGTTATCCACGCAGGGGGCAATGATCTAGGAGTCCGGACAGTCAGGGACCTGATAGCGGACATAAAGGCTGACCTGGTATACCTGGTATACCTGCGTACAGCTTTCCCGGACACCTTACTGCTATGGTCTGACATGGTGGCATGGCTCGGTCAGTATACAGACTGAATAAGGCAAGGATTAGGGTGAATAAGGGGATCAGGAGGTTTTTGGCCTGGGAAGGTGGTATGGTGATTCGCCATAGGGAACTAGAGACAAACGTTGGTCTCTATTTACGGAAGGATCGGGTTCACCTCACAGACGTGGGCATTGACCTTTGGTCTTTGGGGCTTCAGGAAGGTATTCAGGTGGCCCTGCGGATGTGGAGGTGCCATCAAGGTTGAGGTTTCACCCTTTCAGGCTATGGCGGTGTTTGTTTGTTGGTCAGTGACGGTAGCAGTAATAGAGGTGGTAAAGTGGGTGGGGGGCTCATCAGTAGATGGCCCCTCCATTGTGCACATCAAAAGTTTTGATGAATACTGGTGTTGTTGCACTGCAGCAAAGGTGGTTGTCTCTGAGCGGTACAGCTGGAGGCCTATGAGGTTGTGGTAAAGATCCCGCAGTGCCTCCTGGTGTATATATATTGATATATACGGTAAAAAGGAGTTATCTCCGTCACTGACCAATAAATCGGGTGAAACATGTTGTTTCTATGTGTTTTATATATGTTATTATATTCAAAGTTAATTTGGAGTTTATTTCAGTTGGTTTAATAAAGGCTGTTGTGGCCATTTTTACTCCATATAAATGATGTGGTCTCTTATTAAAGGTGTAAAGGGGCCGGGAGTAAAAGGGGCTGTATCAGCAGATAGTGGCTTATCTGGGCTACACTGGTCATGGTTTTTACAGTTATTAAAGTTATTTATGGAAAGTTTATATTTATATATTTTGTTAATAAATTAGCCATGCACGCCAATTTTAGTCTGGTTGTCTGTTAATGGGGGGGCCGGGTTTGGAGAGGGGTTAGGTATGCTGTGCATCACGCTGGGCTTGAGTCACTACAGATGTAATTGCATTCTGTACCAAGATACCATATATGTCATACGCAAATTGGCTACACCAGAAACGTATTACTAACTCAGCTTCAGATGAGGATATTTTTCACTGAACAGTTGATCAAGGTCATTCACACATACTATTTATTATGACTAATCATAAAACCAAATAAGAGAAGCCTGGCGCCAAGACGGTTAACAACCCATAGGCAGAGGGCTGTCATGACTGTGGAAACATTACAGCCATTGGCAGATAGGGTTATAAGTTGTAAGGGGAACAGGGATTGGCCAGGAGTTGAGGCAGGGAGGGGTTTAGCATAGGAAAGTGTAAACCCCGCCCTCCCCTAGGCAGCAGAGTGCCAAGAAAGTTGAAGGTAGGCTGTCCCTGAGCTCCTATGAGTGTAGCAATGGTGGCGGTGGACGTCTTGATCGCTCGCCTGCGGGGGGAAGCGGCCACAAGGGGCGTTGTGGTTAGAACAGTCAATGCAAACATTGCTGGATCAGCCTGGGGTTGCACCCATGGACGGCTGGAGGGGGCGCACGCGGTAGTCACGGCCGCCATCGCGGTTCTCTTCAGAACCCACGGGCAGAGAGAAGGCCCTACCAGTTAGTCCGGGGAGGGCTCCGTCGGGCCCCCCAGCGAAGAGGATTGCCAGGAATATCAGGAGGAGGATGAGGAGTCCATCATCCACGAGGCAGGGGCAGAGGTGTGGCCAGGATGGGGGCTCCAGCAGGGCTGGTGAATGGTGTCGGGGGTATATTGTTTTGCCGGGAGGGACAAGCCACCTGATGTTCTGATTTTACATGTGGGTGGCAATGATTTAGGGGCCAGGTCTGTTAGAAATTTTTGAGTTAATATTTTAAGTGATAAAAGTTTCTTTTCATATATATGTAAGTTATATGTTTGGTAAGAAGTGATGGTTTCTGAAGGTCACAGAACAACACAGAGTTTAGATAGGAGTGGTTTTGCTGAGTAGGTATTTCTATTTTTGCGTTACTATGTCAGTACAATGGGTGGAGTTATGCTACTTATCTATAGACTGAACCATATTGGGTATATATGCAAATGTGGGAGTTATTAGGATATGCTGACATAACATCATGAAAAGTATAAGAAGAGAGTAAGATTATGAGAGGGAGGATCGGCGGGAAAGAAAGAACTCTACACTTTGGAGAATGTAGATCAGATGACCATTTCCTCCTTCTGAGGCCATCACCATGCCATATGTTACCAGATGTCAATCTTGTCTTTGCTTATCTTTCTGAACAATAAACCAACTATTGAACGGATTAAGGATTCTTCAATTTCTACTCCTGAAAGTACATTTGAAATGCCTTGGAGGAAGACATACATATCTCCGCTACACACCCTTTGGAAAAGAAGGGATACTGATTCACATATTACACAAAGACTTTGCTATTCATTAAGAAACGCCCCTGTGAGTATTTAGAGTTTCCATTACATTACATTTTACTACTCTATAATCACTTTTTACATTGTCGAGCCAGCCGAAATGATCAATTTTTTTTCCCTACTCCTTGACAAAGGGGGGAAATGAGTTTTGTCAAGTCTCGGAAACAAATGATCAAAGAACCTAGAAGGAGGCGTTTGCGTCAGATGTAGACAACGGTCCAGAAAAAAGTGGAGGGTGAGTTTTTTCTCTTCGTTTTCTCACCTCTCTGTACACAGAAAAAAAAAAAAAGATACAGCCTGTGAAGTTGATTGACAAGGCCAGTTGGACAGTATACTTCAAGTTATTTTTGGAAAATCCAGGACTTTGTGAAGACGTAATTTAGTTACGTACGTGAAGATATCTGCCAAGGTTAGTTCCTAAGAAGGTGAGAGAGTCTCACATAAGAAAATATTGGGTTGTTACCCAAGAAGAAAAAAGTATTGAAATAGGAACAAAGATTTCACGTTATTTGATAAAGTCACCATTGTAGGTACAAAGGCAAATGTACACTTTGGATGAGCTAATATGGAAGTCGGATTTTGATGTTTGAAGATGGAAGGTCCAAGCACAAAGGCAAAGAATAGATCAACAGGCAAGACACTACAGCACACTACAGCACACAATTCATATAACAAGGCAAAGAGCTACAAGAAAAGAAGAAAAAGAAAGATAAAGCAACGAACAACAAAGTTAAAGGGACATTATTCATCTCTTGTTTTATTTTAAGTGCACACAGGACTATCATACTAACAAGGGGTGAGTGTGTTTGTTTAAATGAAAAAGTAACATTGGAAGATTAACATCTCTAGGCTCAGAAGTAAGTCTCAGTACGATCGGGAAATTTATATATTTCATATGTATGGAATATAGTAATACATGCAGTAGTAAGGTAATTAATTATGCCAGAGTGTAAAGAAGTTCTTTTAAGGAAATTAAGTTTAATACTGCATGTATATGTTTATGAATATTTAAGCCCTGAACAAAGTTTTCAGAGAAAAATTATTGATTAAGATTGTGGAAAGAACTGTATGAAATTGAGATAATGGAAAACATGATGTTTACTGTTTTTAAAAAAAAAAAAAATCTACAGATTTGGTTGTAGGAAATAATAAGTTAAGGATTGAGCAATTTTTACAAAAAATTCCAAACTTGGACTTGGTTATTAAATTAAAAGTAGTAAATTGTTCTAATTTACTTAAGGTTACCCAGAGAAAATATTAAAATATGAAAGTTTTTGTTCAATCTAAAAAATTGTAAAAATAACTATTGTTAAAAGTTTTTGTAAATTAGTATTTCTGGTAAAAGTAAGGACTTTGGTTGTGGGAGGAGTTTCCTCAGGGAAATGGCCAAACGCAGGTCATGGGCAGGACCCAATCTGTGAGTTTCACGAGATTGTCTTCTAAACAATTTTTTGTCATTATTATAATCAGGAAAGTCATATAATATAGTGTACATGATTTTTCGCAGATGTACAAATAAAATATGTTTAAAAAGTGATAAAAAGGTTAAACATTTTAAAAACGAGAAACAAGATTGTTACCGAATTGTACAGTGTAGGGTGTACAAAGCATGGTAGCCAAGACTGTCAGTAACAGATCATTCTCTGAAGAGTATGTGACATGTGAGAAGTGTATTACCAACAGAGAGATGCAGATCAAGTTACAGACTGGTCAGACATGCCATGACATTTTTTCACTTTTATGGATCAAAGCACAATACATTTTTGTGTTAAATTTTACAGATACTTGGAAGAGGGTTCACTGATGAGGAAAATATATATTTAAAAGGTATCATTACTTACTAAAAGTAATTGTTTTGAAAAATACGATTTTTTAGGCCTTAATAACTTTTTTGAGAGTTCATTGAGATTTTTGCAGACAAAGTATCTGTCTGAGTAAATTTAAATGAATTATATAGGCTTACTGTAGGGCAAATATATTTTTAATAACAAAAGATAACTTATATGCAAACATTTAAAGATCTAAAGAAAGCCCTTATTAATTTAGTATTTTTGGTAAATTATAGAAATCTCTCTCAGCCATTTTAAATTCAAGTTGTATGTGGATGATGAGACAATTTCATTGGTATTTATAAATAAATGTGTTAAGGGTGCATTGTCCAATGCTACAGATCTGAGACATTATGGGTTTAGCACCATTTGTTTTGAAAAACATCTTATGTTACACTAAAGGTGTTATTTCAAGGAAAACAGGAGGTGTCAATACACACAGCTTTGTCTAATGGCAATTGGATGTTAAAAAGATCAGTTGTAGTGTGAGGGATAGAGCCACAGTTGTGTAAATTAATCATGAGAATGTCACTTTTTCAACTTTTAGTGGACGCATTGAAAGCTGAATTTAAGACTGCCATGTGTTGGTTTAGCAGTCAGTGACAGAGCAGGTGTGGTTCATTCAATCATACTGTATGAGGAGAATGCTGGGTTCTGAAAAGAAACTTCAACATGATCAAATTTCTTTCAGAAACAGAATATTTAGGAAAGCCTAACCTAAATTAATGTTCTTTTACAAAATTAAAATAAATTGTCAGTGTAGAGAAAAAAACTGTAATCTGGCAAGATTATTCTTTTACAAGATTTAATATTAGTCACAGGATAAAGAGGGGGACTATGACATGTTGTCTTAGTTAGAATCAGTACAGACTGATAAAGGAGATACGATTTATTGTAAAAATAATTGTATTCCAACAATAATCGATAGAGTTATTTTTAAATGAAAAATATTTCTTTTTGCCTATCCAGGTACCTGACTGGCTGATTTTTTGTTTTAGCTAATGAAAAAATTCTGAACTACTCATTTTAGAACACTTTGTCATCAAACGTCTGAAAATTGTTTTATTTGTTTATAGAATTATCTAAAGTGAAAGAGGCCTAACCTAATACTACAAAGTATTGAGGGATTTGGCAAACATATATAGATTGATTATATTTGTTTTTAACTTGCTACAGGAGGATTACAAGGATATTGTTTTTTAGTTAATGTTTCTTTTTGATAAATTAATTGAGGTAATTCTAGAAAAAATTATATTTTTTATAAAAACGAAGTTGTTGTGAACTTATGTCATATTCCATTGGGGTTGGTTTTCAAACCATGGAATCAGTTAATGATTTAAAATTTTATAGGACAGGTAGTGAAGGACATGTATGCAATTTTAGGTTTAGTAACGTTTTTGTTTCTTATCATCTTAAGTACTAAGGTATTGTAACGTATCAATAGTATTGGGTAGGATGATTCAAGAATAAGGTAAAGATTGGTTGACTTATTTACCTGCTATAGTTTAAAAACTTTATTATTTTCTAAACATAGGTTTTGTTAACTTTTTGAGTTAATGACAGTCTTTTGAGATTGGCATACTTAGTTATTTATATAATCTGTTGTATAGAAAGTAGTATGGTTGCAAATTTTGCAAACAACAGATATAGGTATTTCAGAAGTTTGTTCACAAAACATGGCTAGGCCTTTGCTAAATTTAAAAAGAAATGATGTCTTGAATGAGATTTCTACTTCTAATGAGTATGTTTAGTAATTTATTCCAGTAGCTAACGTTATGGTACCAAGGATGTCAACTGGGATATCAGTTGGGAAGATTATTTTGTTATTTTTAAGGTACATTGGGATTATAGTTTTTTGTTTCAAAAGTATTGGTAAAAATAAAAATAATTGGTAAAAATAAGAATAAAATGGGTAAACACAGAAAGGATTATCAGTCTAAAATGGTTTAAATTGATTCATGAAAATTATTTAGGAAAACATTATTTTTAAAATAATTTGATACTTGTTTTCATTTTCTTTTATAGATATATCTTTCGTTTCTAAATTTAAAGAAAACAATTTTATTTTATTTTTTTATTTTATTTTTTTATAAATTCTTCCATGACAATGCAACAAGCACAACTACATTTCTATTTGTTACTATTTCTTGTTTTTAAAAAAAAGTTATTATTTTTTGATTATGTTATCAAGGACTATCATTTTTTGGTGAATTTCAATGATTTATTCATATGGACTTGCATCAAAAGTGACATATTGATCGGTCGATCATTATGTGAGGGGGAGTTAGGATGTGCTTCTCATAAGAATTTTTTTATGAATTATCTGAATAATGATGATAGTAATAAGATAATAGGAAAGACAAAAAGGTATAATTAGAGTATATGAAGAAAAGGATTTCAATGTGTCTAAACAAAGTTATTGTTGAATTAAATAATTTTGGAATATAAAAAAAAAAAAAAAAAAAAAAAAGAAATAGAAAAGTTGCTTGCTGGTCATGAATAGATGGATAAATAAATTGAAAAATAAATAGAATGATAGATAGAATATATAAAATATGACAATCGAATAATGGGAAAGTTTTTGTTTCAAATCTGTATTAGGGTTAGAATGAAACGATTTTATAAATTGATTAAGGAAGAAACGAAAAAAGGTGAAAAAATTATGACAAGTATTTTTAGTCAGAAAATTACTTCTGGTTTATCTGATCCAGTGATTAGCTATGGTACATCTGGAGCAATTGATTCAAAATGTGTATGAAAGGGCCATAAATGAAGTGTGAGTGATTTAGGTAATATTTACGTTGTGTGAATGTCATTTTGCTACCAGTTGTTCTCCATGTCCAGAGTTTATGACTAAAGGTCAGTAGGTCAGTGGTTTCACAGATAAGAATACACATAGGGAATGTGTCATATAATGGAATGAAATAGTTAAATAGTTTTCATAGAAACATCTCAGAATTTTTGAAAATGTTTATGTACTATATCTGACTCACTAAAATGTATTAAAGCGGGAGTCCGCCGGGACTCCGCGTTTTTAATTTTTTTTTAAAAGCCAGCAGCTACAAATACTGCAGCTGCTGACTTTTAAAATAGTGACACTTACCTGTCCAGCGCGCCCGCGATGTCGGCACCCGAAGCCGATCTCTAGATCGTCACTCAGGTGCTGCCGCCGCTATCTTGGGTATGGGAATCAGGAAATGGAGCCTTTCGGCTTCATTTCCCGGTTCCCTACTGCGCATGCGCGAGTCGCGCTGCGCAATAAGAACGGTCCCCGCTGCCTCTGGGATCTGTGTGTTTCCCAGCAGGCAGCGGGGCACTTGCGGAAGGGGGTGGGCACTTGCGGAAAGGGGCGTAATCTACGCCCCTTTCCGCAAAGAGCTATCTCGGAAGTGGGTGCAGTTACCTGGATTATCCAGGTAACTGCACCCCCCTCCCCCCTGAAAGGTGCCAATTGTTGCGCCGGAGGGGGGGAGGATTCCGATGAGCGGAAGGTCCATTTTAGGGTGGACCTCCGCTTTAATATGTATTGTATTAATGTTTATTGTATTGTTTGTATTGGAAAAAAAGAGAATCAGAGACATTTATTATTTAAGATGAATGCACTTATTATTTGTTGAATATAGTGCATTGAGGGGGAATTGTTAGAAGTTTTTGAGTTAATATTTTAAGTGATAAAAGTTTCTTTTCATATATATGTAAGTTATATGTTTGGTAAGAAGTGATGGTTTCTGAAGGTCACAGAACAACACAGAGTTTAGATAGGAGTGGTTTTGCTGAGTAGGTATTTCTATTTTTGCGTTACTATGTCAGTACAATGGGTGGAGTTATGCTACTTATCTATAGACTGAACCATATTGGGTATATATGCAAATGTGGGAATTATTAGGATATGCTGACATAACATCATGAAAAGTATAAGAAGAGAGTAAGATTATGAGAGGGAGGATCGGTGGGAAAGAAAGAACTCTACACTTTGGAGAATGTAGATCAGATGACCCTTTCCTCCTTCTGAGGCCATCACCATGCCATATGTTACCAGATGTCAATCTTGTCTTTGCTTATCTTTCTGAACAATAAACCAACTATTGAACGGATTAAGGATTCTTCAATTTCTACTCCTGAAAGTACGTTTGAAATGCCTTGGAGGAAGACATACATATCTCCACTACACACCCTTTGGAAAAGAAGGGATACTGATTCACATATTACACAAAGACTTTGCTATTCATTAAGAAACGCCCCTGTGAGTATGTAGAGTTTACATTACATTACATTTTACTACTCTATAATCACTTTTTACAAGGTCCATTTTAGACATCACATGAGACATGAAGGCTGACTTGCTGTGGTTGCGCTCGGCTTTTCCGGGGATGATAGTAGTGTGGTCAGACATGGTGGCTCGCACATCGTGCAGGATGGCCAGGTCAGTGGAAGGGGTTAACAGGGCCAGACGGAAGAATAACAGGGCCATTAGTAAGTTTGTGGTGGATAATGGGAGAATAGGAGTGCAGCACATGGAATTGGAGGTTGAAACATGGCGATAGTCAGGACCTGGCAGTGGTATGGGTCCTGAGGATGGTAACCCAGTTAACTAAGGTTAGCTGGAAAATGGGATGGGGACACTGCGGTAAGTGGGCGTCTTTGAGTCAGCATGTCGGCTTGAGGCCTAATAACCCACGGCAGAGGGACCGCATTGTTTATGTTTGGTTACAGATGGTTTCTGATTGGTGGACCTGCAAAGACCAACACTAGGAGGAGCTAATAGTAGTCAGGAATGTTGTGTGTTATGTGTTTTTCATGTTATTTGTTTACGTTATTTAAAAGAGAGATATATTTTTTAGATTTTATATGGTTTTGTTAATAATAATAAAGTTAATGGCTGCTACGGCCTATTTTACTCCAAAAAGTGATATGGTCTTTATTTAAGAGGTGATAAGAAAGGGGGGTGTTTATAGGTTGTAGCATGATGCATATATGTTGTACATGAGTCATGTTTTGCAAGCTTGCCATGAATATAACACCTATAAGTGCTGAATTATGAATTTGGAATAATATTCTAGCAGGGAGCCATTTGCATTTGCAAACAGCAATGAACTGTTCAGCTATAATTACTATTGTAGCAAACCCCTGGCTACACTTACTTGCATTTTACACAAGCCTGCATAGGCACATGTTTGCAGAGGGCCCCTCCCCATGGTCCTGCGCCCGACAAAGGGGCAGCCCCCAAGGCTGGCCACGACAGAGCGTCTGCATGGACGCATGTTGCGTAAATGCAGGATTTTGTAAGCATATGTTTGTATAGACGTGTAGGCATTAGTGTGTATGCATGTTGCAGAGTTATACATGTTTGCGTGGATGCATGTTTGCATGAACACATGGTGCATAAACACATGTTTGCAGAGATGCGTGGATGCATGTTTGCATGAACACATGGTGCATAAACACATGTTTGCAGAGATGCGTAATATATGTTGCATAAACATGTTTCATAAACGCATGCTTGCTAATCCCGTAAATGCATGTCTCCATGGGCACATATAGTGTGTGTTTGAATGAACATGCTTTCGTGTTTTGCCTAACTGCATATTAGCTTAAGCACATACCTACATGCTTCCATAAACGCATGCCTCCATAAATGCATATTGCTTAAACACATGCTGGCATGTTTTCATTTGTACTGCATTCATATATGCTTAGTTTGAACTGAATACATATGTGCTTATTTACATTGTTGTGATTAACCACTTGCTTACTGGGCACTTAAACACCCTTCCTGCCCAGACCAATTTTCAGCTTTCGGTGCTCTCACACTTTGAATGACAATTACTCAGTCATGCAACACTGTACCCAAATGAATTTTGTGTCCTTTTTTTCCCACAAATAGAGCTTTCTTTTGGTGGTATTTGATCACCTCTGGGGTTTTTATTTTTTGCGCTATAAATGAAAAAAGACCGAAAATTTTGAAAAAAAACGCATATTTCTTTGTTTCTGTGACAGAATTATGCAAATTATTAATTTTTCTTCATAAATTTTGGCCACAATTTATACTGCTACATATCTTTGGTAAAAATAACCCAAATTAGTGGATATTATTTGGTCTTTGTGAAAGTTAGAGAGTCTACAAGCTGTGGTGCGAATCGCACAAAATTGATCACATCTGATGTACTGGTGGCCTATCTCGCTTCTTGTGACCCAAACAAGTCAGGAAAGTACAAATACCCCCCAAATGACCCCTTTTTGGAAAGTAGACATTCCAAGGTATTTAGTAAGAGGCATGGTGAGCTTTTTGATGTTGTCATTTTTTTCCCACAATTCTTTGCAAAATGAAGATTTTTCATTTTCTTTATTTTTCTCCACAAAATTGTCATTGTAATAGGTTATTTCTCTCACGTGGCATGTGTATACCACAAATGACACCCCCCAAAAAATTCTGCTACTCCTCCTGAGTATTACAATACCACATGTGTGGGACTTTTTCGCAGCCTGGCCACATAGAGAGGCCCAACATGCAGGGAGCGCCATCACGTGTTCTAGGAGCATAAATTACACATCTAACTTGTTGACTACTTATTACACTTTTGAAATACCAGGACAATGACACGTGACACTGATGACAGATGGCACTGATACGTGGCAATGATGACACTTATATGTGGCACTGATGACACGTGGCACTGATGACAGATGACACTAATATGTGGCACTGATGACACGTGGCACTAATACGTGGCACTGATGACACGTGGCACTAATACGTGGCACTGATGACACGTGGCACTAATATGTGGCACTGATGACACGTGGCACTAATACGTGGCACTGATGACATGTGGCACTAATACGTGGCACTAATACGTGCCACCGGTGACAGATGGCACTAATACGTGGCACCAATGACACGTGACACTGATGACAGATGGCACTGATAAGTGGCATTGATGACACGTGACACTGACAACAGATGGCACGTGACACTGACAGGTGGCACTGATGACAAATGGCACTGATACGTGGCACTGATGACAGATGGCACTAATACGTGGCACTGATGACAGATGGCACTATGTGGCACTAATAACACGTGGCACTGATGACAGATGCCACTTATACGTGGCACTGATGACAGATGGCACTGGGGACAAATGGCACTGACAACAGGTGGCACTGGGGACAGATAGCACTGCGGGCAGGTGGCACTGGGGTGGGGTGGATTGCACTGGGGTGGATGGCACTGGGGCGGATGGCACTGGGGCGGATGGCACTGGGGCAGGATGGCACTGGGGCGGATGGCACTGGGGCGGATGGCACTGGGGCAGGATGGCACTGGGGCAGGATGGCACTGGGGGGGGGGGGCATGGCACTGGGGGGGTGGCACTGGGGGAGGATGGCTCTGGGGGAGGATGGCACTTTTTATTAAACTTTTTTTTTACTTTTTTTTTCTTTTTTACACTGACGGCTGCTGCAGCCGTTCTTCTCTCCCCTCTCACACGCTGTCTGTGTGAGGAGGGAGAGCGGCGCTGAGAGATGATCTCATATGTTTACATATGAGATCATCTCCCATTGGACACGCCGATCACGCTGTAAACGGCCGCTGTGATTGGCCGTTTACAGCGATCTGTGTTTGCCTGTCCCCGGGGGACACGGCAAACACAGAACTTCCGCGATGCGCGCCCGCGGCGGCGCGCATTGCGGAAGTAAACACCAGGCCGTCCAGGGACGGCCAGGCGTAGGAAGCCGCCCGCCCTAAGGCCGGCATTCGGCTATAGGGCGGGCAGGAAGCGGTTAAAATGGTATTTCTATATACCTGACAAAGACCAGCTACAGGTATAACTAACGCAATTACAATACTCACAAAACCCTTTAACTAACACTGCAGTGTCAGGAGACAACAAGAAAAACAGACCAGCCACTATTACAGTTCAGCAGTTGTCTAATATATTGTGGGAGGGGCTGCATTTTATATGCACCCTTATCAGCCAATCATTGTATAGATCATGGGTGTGGTTAATACAGAGGCGTACATTACACATCATCATTACACATCATTACATATCATTACTCATGTCATCTGCTTCTGAATCACAGTCATGGGATATGTGGCTCAGACATATTGTGAGACAATTTCTTTATTTAGACAGCATAGAACGAAACTGCCTATGTAAGCTATATTTCCCTATGTGCATGTCCACAGAATAACTGCCTATGTCTGCAGATACAGAATCTAAGCCAACTAGAAAAGTTAACCCAAGGTAATCCTATATGAACTTACAAAGATGGAGTCACTCTGGTTCAGCCATATTACTACATACATTAAACTGTATACATATGTGCTTATTTGCCTAGGACTACATACATATCTATTTTGTTGCCTAGGACTGCCTACAAATGTGTTTATTGCCTTGAGATGTATACATAGATGCTTAAAATTCAAGAATACTTGTATACTTGTATACCTTCCTGGGTACCCGCATACTTACTTATGGGGTGTATAGCGGTAGACAAACATTGTCTAGGCCTGCATCCTTGTGGAACTGTGTATTAGTTTGTCTTATACAGTCACTTTATTATGTATCTGTTAGTTTAGCTAAATGACGTAGAAGGGTGCCACTGCCCTCAGGTTCAGTAGTCTGGTAATGTTCATGTCTCCTGTTAGACCAATGGCATCTGCATACTTGCCAACAGTCCAGATTTTCCCGGGACAATCCAGATTTTTGGACCCTCGTCCCGATTTAAGCTTGTCCCGATTATTTTCCCAGGATTTTGCTTTTGTCCCGGGAAAATCGGGAATGGTTTTTGGCTATAAACGTCAGCTGGCTACACAAAGATGGCCACCGCCGTTGCCACAGTATTGTTTCCCCTTGTGCTCAGTGGAGAGGAGAGGGCAGCCAATCAGCTTCTCTTTTCAGTGGCTGCAGGGATTGGAGACCCCTCCCCTCCCCACTGAACACAACAGGGAGAGATCAGCCGCTTGGAGCAACATGTGATCGCTGGCTGGGGAGCACCGAGTGCAGAGTTATTGCCTACTAATACAGCTGAATTAGATTAACCCCTCACTCGCAGATTGATTGGCTGCATCATGAAGTCACAGCGGGACACAGGCTGCTTGTGAGGATACTTTCATGGGATACCGATCTGCATGCTACACCGGTCTTTCCATCATTGATTGTCCTGGCTCTCCCCATCCTTTCCGTAGACAAGGCTCCCCAGCTTGGCCTAGGCCCCACATCCTCCTATACCACAGGTACTACAACCGCCATGATCTGCTGAACACGGCTGCTACACGTGACCTCCAGACTGGATTTCCATCCTCCTAGCATGTTGCTTGTGCCCTTCCATGCTCCACCAGGCAGTGGTTAGTGTAGTGGGTATTGCAGTAATCAGCATAGTGTAGTGGGTTTTGTAGTGTAGTGGGTGTTGTAGTAATCAGTGTAATGTAGTGGATGGTGTACTGGCTGGCTCGTAATGTAGTGGATGGCTCGTTATTGTAAAACAATTAAATGGTAGCAGCTTCAAAACTGAATAGGGGCATAAGATATATCTTTAGATCTCAATCCGCTGGGCATTCTTCTGCTTCAGATAGGCTCGGTCTGTTCAGTGATGTCCTCTCTGCAAGAGGTAGATTGCGGGGCCCATAATCATCGGGAAACACACAGCTTCATGTGCCAGGTTGTTTCCTCAAATATTTCTGTAATTGCAGTGGAAAGTTATCTTTTTTATTTTTTGTGCTCATCCTTCGGGCTGGCCACAGCTTCTGAGGTGCACAAAGCTCCTAGAGTGTCAATCTCAGTATACCTCAATAACCTTTGCTCAGGAAGCAGTTGGTCCAGATTTTCCTTCCATACATTTTGCAGTAGGAAGCTGTATCTAGGTCAAAGCACATTCCTTATACAGTCATGGCCATAAATATTGGAACATCGACACAATTCTAATCTTTTTGGCTCTATACACCACCACAATGGATTTGAAATTAAACAAAAAAGATGTTCTTTAACTGCAGACTTTCAGCTTTAATTTGAGGGTATTTACATTCAAATCAGGTGCACGGTGCAGGAATTACAACAGTTTGTATATGTGCCTCCCATTTTTTAAGGGACCAAAAGTAATGGGACAATTGGCTGCTCAGCTGTTCCATGGCCAGGTGTGTGTTATTCCCTCATTATCCCATTTACAAGGAGCAGATAAAAGGTCCAGAGTTCATTTCAAGTGTGCTATTTGCATTTGGAATCTCTTGCTGTCAACTCTCAATATGAGATCCAAAGAGATGTGACTATCAGTGAAGCAAGCCATCATTAGGCTGAAAAAGCACAACAAACCCATCAGAGAGATAGCAAAAACATTAGGTGTGGCCAAATCAACTGTTTGGAACAACATTAAAAAGAAAGAATGCACTGGTGAGCTCAGCAACACCAAAAGACCCAGAAGACCAAGGAAAACAACTGTGGTGGGTGACCGAAGAATTCTTTCCCTGGTGAAGAAAACACAGTTCACAACAGTTGGCCAGATTAAGAACACTCTCCAGGAGGTAGGTGTATGTGTGTCAAAGTCAACAATCAAGAGAAGACTTCACCAGAGTGAATACAGAGGGTTCACCACAAGATGTAAACCATTGGTGATCCTCAAAAACAGGAAGGCCAGATTAAAGTTTTCCAAATAACATCTAAAAAAGCCTTCACAGTTCTGGAACAACATCCTATGGAAAGATGAGACCAAGATGAACTTGTACCAGAGTGATGGGAAGAGAGGAGTAAGGAGAAGGAAAGGAACTGCTTATGATCAGTGCTGGGACAAGGCCATTTGGTGCCCAGGGCGAAGATGGCAAACTGCGCGCCCCCCCCCCCCCAAGAAAGAATCAATGTCGTTTCAAAACAAGAATATACTTAAAACAATACAAGTTCAATTAGGTTTAATGCGATATTTTAATTATATGTATTTTTATTGGAAGCACTTTGAAATAATAATGCAGCAAGTGGGCTTGTAGAAAGGCCTGGTTAACAGTTTTTTCAGTCAAGGCCCATGTGAACATACTAAAGTTTTCTGTTGGGGGGCGTGACTACGAGTGACACGTCCCGATGGGAGGAGCATTCGATCAGTGACATGTCACTAGGAAGAATGGGAAGATGTTGTGTCTACACTGACATCTCCCCGTTCTTCAGCTCCGTGACACAATCACGGGACACCGGCGGACATCGAGTCGGCGGGTTCCGCTGGCATGGTCACGGAGCGTGCGACCACATGGCGGCAAATTAAAGGGGACGTACCTGTACGCCCATCTGCCTGTCCGAGCCATTCTGTTGACGTATAAGTGCGTGCAATACATTAAGTGGTTAATGTATTGCCATTGGTCATAGATGCATTAACACGAACACTGGTGCCACCAATGCAGCACAAAGGGATTAATTAACTGCCACTGGTCACTAATGCATCAGTCACCAATGTGACAACACATTAACCCCTCTCCATGCTGTGTATTACACAAATGAAATACCATTGTAATTAACCTCCCCTCAGCCACCTACTGCTAGCAACATGGGCGCTTTTAACCCCTTCTTGGTTGTTGTCTGCGTGCCCTGACTGAAGTATACACTATATAGCTAACTATCTTGCTCTTTTTTAATAGAGCTTGCAGTCAGTTGTAGGAGATTGTGCGTGCTGTCTGCGTGCCCTGAACCCAGTATACACCGCTATATCCAACTATATAGCTAACTATCTTGCTCTTTTTAAATAGAGCTTGCAATCAGTTGTAGGAGATTGTGCGTGCTGTCTGCGTGCTCTGAACCCAGTATACACTGCTATATCCACCTATATAGCTAACTATCTTGCTCTTTTTAAATAGAGCTTGCAGTCAGTTGTAGGAGATTGTGCATGCTGTCTGCGTGCTCTGAACCCGGTATACACCGCTATATCCATCTATATAGCTAGTTATCTTGCTCGTTTTAAATAGAGCTTGCAGTCAGTTGTAGGAGATTGTGCGTGCTGTCTGCGTGCTCTGAACCCAGTATACACCGCTATATCCACCTATATAGCTAACTATCTTGCTCTTTTTAAATAGAGCTTGCAGTCAGTTGTAGGAGATTGTGCGTGCTGTCTGCGTGCCCTGAACCCAGTATACACCGTTATATCCACCTACATAGCTCTTCTCTAATTGAGCCATCTGCCATCTGCAGGAGTTAGTGGATGTTGTGTGTGCCTCCAGCACAATATACACTACCCAATTGCTGGTTTTCCCATCTCCCTTCAGGCCATTACCATGTCTGGAAGGCCAGCAAGGTGAGGCAGACAGGCGCAAGCCGATAAAAGAGGGCAAGCAGGCTCTGTGTCTAGAGACAACAGTGCTGGTCGTGGACACGGTACATCGTCATCATCGGCACGTGGCCATGGGACACGCTTGTCCTTCTTTTCGACAGCTGGACATGTTGAGCCACAACATGCCAATGACTTGGTAGAGTGGATGACCAAGCCCTCTTCATCCTCCTCATCCTCTCTCACCCAGGCTCAGGGTACTAGCAAAGCAGCTGCCAACGCATCGTCTTCCCTCCTCTCAATGTCATCATCAGTGACTCCTTCCCTAGACCCACCACGTCCTCCTGAGGAGTCTCCTGAACTCTTTGAGCACAGTGTTGGGTACATGCTCCAGGAGGATGCCCAGTGTTTTGTAGGCTCTGATGATGATACTCAGCTAGAAGAAGGCAGTAGCCTGAATGCAGAGAGAGGGGATGCTCAAGAAGGACAGCAATCTGGCAGTCATGTTCCACAAGCTGCAGCATACTGCCAGGTTTGCTCCAGCGATGAAGAGGGAGGGGATGATGAGGGCACTGACTCCAGGTGGGTGCCTGGTAGGAGAGAGGAGGAGGGGGAGGCACATGTCCAACGAGGCAGGATGCCCTCCGTGGGCCAGCTTAGTGGCAGCACCCTGACTGAATCACACTGCAGAGCTCCGCCTGTGCAGGGCACTGCCTCTGCGCATTATTCTAGAAGTTCTTTGGTGTGGGCCTTTTTTGAGATGAGTGCATCAGATCGCACCACTGCTATTTGCAACATATGTCTCAAGCGTATCTCACGTGGCCAAAACATCAGCCGCTTGGGCACCACATGCTTGACCAGACATATGTTGACCTGCCATGCAGCTCGTTGGCAAGCGTACCTCAAAGACCCACACCAAAGAACAAAGCGGACCTCTCCTTGCTCCTCATCAGCTGGGATCTCCAACCCCACTAGACCTTCAGTCCTCTCTGAAACCTGCTCTGAGAGGAATGAAGGTGTAGAATTAGGTGTGTCACAGCCAAGTGCTTCCAGCAGGCATGGACAGGGACGTTACCTGTCTTTCACGGCCCATTGGGTCACTCTTCTGTCAGCTGGGAAGGATGCAGGACAAGGTGCAGTAGTGTTGGAGGTTGTTCCACCACCACGCCTCCAAAATGCTACTATTGGTTGTGACACACCTCTCTCCTCCACCCCCTCCTCTTCTTCTTCCTCCATGGCCTCTTCCAGTGCTCTGTCCTCAGAACCAGCCGTGCTCCGTAGGCGTTCCAGGGGCTACGCAAGTACGCAAACAAAACGATGCCATGCCGTGCTTGCGCTGGTTTGTTTGGGGGACAGGAGCCACACTGGGGCAGATGTTTTGTCAGCTCTGCAGGGGCAGGCCGAGAGGTGGTTGATGCCACGCCGGCGTAAGCCAGGAATGGTGGTTTGCGACAATGGCACCAACATCCTCTCCGCCCTCCGACAGGGACAACTGACCCATGTGCCCTGTGTGGCTCACGTCCTTAACCTGGTGGTGCAGCGGTTCTTGGGCAGGTACCCGGGCTTACAGGATATCCTGAAGCAGGCCAGGAAAGTCTGTGTGCATTTCCGCCAATCATTTAATGCCTGTGCTCGGCTGGCTGAGATCCAAAAGGAGTTGAACCTGCCCAAGAACTGCCTTATATGTGACATGCCCACCAGGTGGAACTCAACGTTGGCCATGCAGAGTGCCATCAATGAGTACATTTGCGACTACAGCACCAGGACAGGGTGAGGGAGCTCGGTTTTTTCTCACCACGCCAGTGGGGCATGATCAGGGATGCATGCACTGTCCTGTCAATGTTTGAGGAGGCCACAAGGATGGTGAGCAGTGACAGTACATGCATCAGTGACACTGTACCTCTTGTCCACCTCTTGGAGCATACACTGCGTGGAATAATGGACAGGGCACTTGAGGCAGAACAGAGGCAGGAAGAGGAGGACTTCCTTGCCTCTCAAGGCCCCCTTTATCCAGACAGTGTTCCTGCTGTGCCACCCATCACACAGGAAGAGGATGAGGAGGAGGAGGATGATTGTGTCAGCAGCAGCAGTCTTGTAGGGATGATTTACAGTCCCAAGAAACCCGTGGACTTGTACGTGGCTGGGATGAGGTAGCTGCAGATCATGTTGTCCTTAGTGACCCATAGGACTCCGGACCGAATGCCTCAGCTAACCTACGCTGCATGGCCTCCCTGATCCTGCAAAGCCTGCGGAAGGATCCCTGTATTCTTCGGATCAAGGAGAGGGACCATTACTGGCTGGCAACTCTCCTTGATCCACGGTACAAGGGTAAGGTTGCCGACCTTATCTTTCCGTCGCAGAGGGAGCAGAGGATGAGACATCTCTGGGAGGCCTTGCAGAAAGGTCTGTGCAACGTGTTCCCAGAGACTGGGAGGTTACAAACTCCTGGTCCTGGACAACGTGTTGCTGAGGCATCGGTCAGAAGGAGCGGTGGAGAAGGTGGCCGTCTGACCGATGCTTTCAGACAATTTTTTAGTCCGCAGCCCCAAGGTATGATCGGTTCCAGCAACCATCGCCAGCGTCTGATTTACATGGTGCAGGAATACCTAGGGACAAGGTCAGACTTGGACACCTTTCCCACCGAAAATCCTCTGGCTTACTGGGTCTTGAGGATGGATCACTGGCCAGAGCTTGCACAGTATGCAATTGAGCTACTGGCCTGTCCTGCATCCAGCGTTCTTTCAGAACGCACCTTTAGTGCTGCTGGTGGCTTTGTTACCGATCACAGGGTGCGCCTATCCACCGAATCAGTTGATCGACTGACCTTCATCAAGATAAATCAGTCTTGGATCACCCACAGCTACCAAGCACCTGAAGCTGATGTAACCGACTAATTTTTTTAGAAATATCACATCCCTTCAAGACTGCCTATGCTGATGCTGAGTGACTGTCCTGTTATGTTGATTGTCTATCCTCTTCCTCCTCCGCTGATATGTTGGAAGAACATTTTTGGTTCTGGGTGATGCCACCAGCCCAATTTTTCTGCCCCTGTTTAACAGGGGCGTTTAATTACAATTTTTGATGCAATGCTTTGTAGCAGGGCTCATTCCTGCACTACAACTAGAGTATATGGGAGAGGTTGCAGTGTCATGACACCAGCACCAGTGCCTAAGGCCCAATTTTTCTGCCCCTGTTTAACAGGGGCATTTAATTACAATTTTTGATGCAATGCTTTGCAGCAGGGCTCATTCCTGCACTACAACTAGAGTATATGGGAGAGGTTGCAGTGTCATGGCACCAGTGCCTAAGGCCCAATTTTTCTGCCCCTGTTTAACAGGGGCATTTAATTACAATTTTTGATGCAATGCTTTGCAGCAGGGCTCATTCCTGCACTACAACTAGAGTATATGGGAGAGGTTGCAGTGTCGTGGCACCAGCACCAGTGCCTAAGGCCCAATTTTTCTGCCCCTATTTAACAGGGGCGTTTAATTACAATTTTTGATGCAATTCTTTGCAGCAGGGCTTATTCCTGCACTACAACTAGAGTATATGGTAGAGGTTGCAGTGTCGTGGCACCAGCACCAGTGCCAGCCGCCCAATTTTTCAGCCCCTGTTTAACAGGGGCGTTTAATTACAATTTTTGATGCAATGCTTTGCAGCAGGGCTCATTCATGCACTACAACTAGAGTATATGGGAAAGGTTGCAGTGTCGTGGCACCAGCACCAGTGCCAGCAGCCCAATTTTTCAGCCCCTGTTTAACAGGGGCATGTAATTACAATTCTTGATATAATATTTCACAGGAGGGCCCGTTCCTGTGCCCACCCAGAGTAACTGTGAGGACTTATAGTGTTGTAGCACCAGCACCACAACCACCAAAGGTCAATTTTTCTACCACTGTTCAACAATGGCATGTAATTACAATTCTTGATATAATTGTTCACAGCAGGGTGCTCCAGCGCCCACCAAGAGTCACTTTGAGGGCTTACAATGTTGTGGAAAAACCAACACCTTGTTCCGCCATTTCTGCAGACCATATAGGGCAGGCCCCTACTTTCAAACATCCAACTTACAAACATCTCCTACTTGCAAACGGAAGGAGACAACAGCAAGTGAGATGAAAAAAGATGGACGGCAAAACAAATTATACAGGGGTGATAACCCTTCCCTATGTTTTCCAAAAAGCTTAAAAATAGATTTTTTGACGGGAGCTACACTTTAAAAATGTACCAGTTGAAAATTACAAACAGATTCTACTTAACACAACAAACCTACACAGTCCCTGTCTTGTTTGCACCACCTGTATACTGCTGTTCTGAGTATATAGGGCCTGGGGGGCCACACGTATTTCCCTTTTTTAATATGGGTACGGGGTTCCCCTTAATATCCGTACAAGACCCAAAGGGGCTGGTAATGGGCAGGGAGGGCTACCCATGCCATTTTTCTCAATGATTTTCAACCATATTGCAGGAACCAGATATAACATTAAAACCGCAAGCAGTTTTAAATGACGTTATTTCCGTTAAATTTCATTTTGAGCAGGGACTGTTCTAAACACGGGAAACACGTGGCACTTCACAGGCATACTATAGACACCCCCCAGGCACGATGTTTAAAGGAATATTTCACTTTTTTTTCACTTTAATCTTTATTAAAATCAGTGCTCCTGCCAAAACGGCCATTTTTAAAAACATTTTAGGCATTGACCCATGTCCCCTGGGGCAGGAGCCAGGTCCCCAAACCCTTTTTAGGACAGTATCTTGCATATTAGCAGTTAAAATTAGCACTTTTCATTTCGACCGTTCGAGTCCCATAGACTTCAATGGGGTTTCTAACGTTTGTACGAATTTAGGGTCCGTTCTAAAGTTCTGTTGCGAACCGAACCGGGGGGTGTTCGGCTCATCCCTACTCCCAAGTATATTTATGCAACCTCATGTACCTGATTCCACCAGGAAGCCGGCACTGCACAGCGCTAATCACAGGCAGTGAGACATTTCACGATCTGTGTAGCCGTGGATCGGGAAATATCTCACTACCTATGATTAGCGATGCGCAGTGTTGGCTTCCTGGTGGGATCAGGCACGTGGGGTTTTGAAAACGCCCAAGCCCATCCGAAGTGGTTAATTACCAATTGTATCAGTAATATGCAGCATGAAGGGGGTTAATGTGTTGCCACTGGTCACTAATGCATTCGTGATCATTGTCAGTTAACCCCTTTGTGCTGAATTAGTGACACATGTATCAGTGCTATGCTGCAGCATACAGGGGTTAATGAACACTCATACTTGTGCCACTAATGCAGCACAAAGGGGTTAACTGGCAATGGTCACTAATGCATTAGTGACCAGTGGCAACACATTAACCCCCTTCATGCTGCATATTACTGATACCATTGGTATATAACATCACATCTCCCCTCCCCCCAGAGTTAGCCGGTTCATCTGTACATGTTCATCTGCTTACTATTGATGCACATATATTTTTCTCATCCACTGCCTGGTTGGTTCCACTTTCTCCTCTGGGTTGCACACACTGCGGTGCCCGGCAGCTCTCTACAGTCCTCTCTCTTCCCGCCTCCCAGTGACGTCACGGCGGGACTCGGAAGTGCCTGTCGGACGGAGATCACTCCACGGCTCCGCCTGACCGGGAAGGAAAGACCGAGTCCTATTCTTGTGCCGGGTGCAGGAGCGCACTCGACACATCCTTGCAGGCAGCTGTGCGGGATTGTAGCACGGCCGGTTGGCGGTAATCACAGTATGCCCAAAACATTTTTTAGCAGCACACTGCCAGCACTGCGCCCCCTTCCCATGGTAATTTGTTCCGCCCAGGGCACCCCACCCTTCCGCCCTCCCCTTGTACCGGCCCTGCTCATGATCCAAAGCATACCACCTCATCAGTAAAGCATGGTGGTGGTAGTGTCATAGCGTGGGCATATATGTCTGCCAATGGAATTGGTTCTCTTGAATTTATTGATGATGTGACTGCTGACAAAAGCAGAAGGATGAATTCTGAAGTGTTTTGGGCAATATTATCTGCTCATATTCAGCAAAATGCTTCAGAACTCATTGGATGGTGCTTCACAATGCAGATGGACAATGACCCGAAGCATACTGCACAAGCAACCAGAGGGTTTTTTAAGGGAAAGAAGTGGAATGTTATGCAATGGCCAAGTCAATCACCTGACCTGTATCCGATTGAGCATGCATTTCACTTGCTGAAGACAAAACTGAAGGGAAAATGCCCCAAGAACAAGCAGGAACTGAAGACAGTTGCAGTAGAGACCTGGCAGAGCATCACCAGGGATGAAACCCAGCATCTGTGGATGTCTATGCGTTCCAGACTTCAGGCTGTAATTGACTGCAAAGGATTTGCAACCAAGTATTAAAAAGTGAAAGTTTGGTGGATGATTGTAAATCTGTCCCATTCTATTTTTCATCCCTTAAAAAGTGGGAGGCACATATACAAACTGTTGTAATTACTACACCGTTCACCTGATTTGGATGTAATACCCTCAAATTAAAACTAAAGGTCTGCAGTTAAAGCACATCTTGTTTGTTTCATTTCAAATCCATTGTGGTGGTGTATAGAGCCAAAAAGTTTAGAATTGTGTGAATGTCGGTATATTGATGGACCTGACTGTATATAGTCCTACTCCAGGTCTTGGAGAGGATCATTCTCTCTGTCTGGAACTTGAAGATCCAGGCATTGGATTGCAGGAGGGCTCTTTCCCTGGGGTGTTGCATAGCTAAAGATTGGTGGTTGATGATTCGGAATCTAGAAAGGTTGAATTCTTCCTTTCAGATATTGGAAGATAATAAACACAGATGCCAGTTTCTCCATTTGGTTTGAGGGTTACATAGTAAGGTTGAATAAAGACACCAGTCCATCCAGTTAAACCTGAGTGAGTGTGGGTGAGTATCTACAATTTTCCCTATCCTTGTACATTGTGTCATTAAGATGCTCATCTATTATTATTATATATATATATATATATATATATAGCGCTGTCAATTTACACAGTGCTCCACACATACTTTGCACACTCACATCGGTCCCTACCCTCAAGGAGCCCACAATCCAAGGTCCTCAACTCACATTCATATACTAGGGCCAATTTTTGAACAGAAGCCAATTTACCTACTAACCTAGGGTGGCTACAGTTCAGTGGACTTGGTCTCCACAGGAAAGTATACTGCCCATAAATATCTTGGAGATTTTGGCCAGTACGCCTTGCTCTGGATTATGGTACAAACCAGTTGTAGGTTCTATCCAGGAAAGCCTCTGCGGGGGGCGGGGCATATATATCAACCACCAAGGCGGCATCAGGAGTCATGCGGCTCAGGAAAGTGAACCACATTCTGTCTGGGACAGCACAAGGACTGTCTCTATAATCCATGCATATTCCAGGTATAGAATAGTGGCAAAAGGAACTCTGCAGGTGAATCTACTAGATTCCAAGTTCTACAACAAGTTGGGGCAGGTTGTGTCCGGGACCAGGGCCCCACTGGCAATAGGGGCAGATGCACTGGTAACACCTTAGGGAGCATGTCTCCCTTATTTGACGCTTCCTTCTGTTTCAACTTCTCCCAGATCTTTTGCGAAGAATCCGAGAGGTGGTAACACTAATAATAATGTTATCCGAATTAGCCCAGGAGGGCTTGTTGCACAGACATAGCGAGTCTTACGGGGGTCACTTCTTGAACACTCCCAGTCCAGTGGGATCTAATGGTCTTGAGTCCTGTATCTCAGCACTCTTGAGCCCCTGGAAGCCAGCTTTGGGGAACTTCAATTACAGGACTTCAAAATACTTTTTTGGCTGGGGTGAAGCCAGGAAGTGGCACCCAAAGAAATATGTGATTGGCAGATTTTCACTTTCTTTCTCCAATCAGTAGAAGATAGGAGATTTTCCCTAAATACCGGTAATGGTCAGGGTTTGTTCCTATATTTTTTTTTTCAGGGGCTGTTGTTTCTTACTCCATGATTCATACTTCATGCAGCGTATAATGTAGACAGTCTCACCTGTCAGGCCATTCTTGTGTCCTTGGGACTTAAATTTGATCTTGACTGTCCTTGCATAGGTCATCAAGAGATTCTGTTAGTTCTTTATCTCAGAAGGTGGCTTCTTTGGTTGCTATCACTTCACTAAATGGAGTGTTAGAGTTGGCAGCTCTTTCATGCAAGGAGCCCTTTTGGTCTTGCATCATATTAAGGTGATGTTGCGTCCTCATCCATTTTTTGTCTAGTATGGTGTCTGGTTTTCACTTGAAACAAGACAATGTCTTGCCTTCTTTTCTGATCCTAAGTTGGCAGGAGTTGGATCACTGCATATTCTGGAGGTAGTTCTGGCGGTCACAATTACTTGATTTGTTGGTACATGTCAGGAATCCTAGTTTGTGCTGCCACTAGGGTCCAGGATGGGCAGGAGACATCCAAGTTAACTACTTTCATTTGGATCTGACCGTGAATTATTCAAGCCTATGGCTTGAAAGTGCAAGGTCCCCCCACCCCTTTTTATGGTAAAAGAGCTCACTACCAGGTGTCTTGGGCCATCTGTCATCAGGTGTCAGTGGCTCAGGATTTAAGGCCATTACATGGTTCTTTGTTCATACATTCACAGAATTTTAATTAATGGATATCAAAGTCACGGAGGATACTGCTTGTATGTTTTGGGCGGCAGAAGGAGTCCTTCTCAGGTGGCAGTTTCTATGATTGTGTCTCCCTCCCCTCAAGAGCATTGCTTTAGGACATCCCATATAGTCATTATTATGGTTGCTCTGTGTCCCATGATATAGGATAAAGAAATTAGGATTTTTCCATCATACTTATCTGTAAAATCCTTTTCTTGGATCCCTCCCATCTTTTTTGGGATATTCATTGCTTTGTTACAAAACTGAGATCCTTCCTGTGTAGGAGGGGTTATATAGGGGTGGACTTCCTGTTTGACTATCTGACAGTGTCCTTCCACCAGTAGGTGGAGTATAACCCATATAGTCATTATTATAGTTGCTATGTGTCCCGTGATGTACTCCAAGAAAAGGATTTTACAGGTAAGTATGAAAAATCCTAATTTTTTTTTCAAAATTTTCAGTCTTTTTCGTTTAATTGGCAAACAATAAAAACAAACAATAAAAATCCAGTAACGATTACATACCACCAAAAGAAAGCTCTAGTTTTATGAACAAAATGATAAAAATGTTGTTTGGGTACAGGGTTACATGACCGTGCGATTGTCATTCAAAGTGCGAAAGCTCTGAAAATTGTCCTGGGCAGGGAGGGGGTAAAAGTGCCCTGTATTGGTGTTGGTTAAACCGGTATATATATATATATATATATGTATATATATATATATATATATAACAGGTGGAGGCTGCTGAAGGAAAATTAATCTGAGACACTTTGCATATAAAGGTGTGGTTTATATAAAGAATGTAATTATGAGACTGAGAAGGATTCATCTAAACTCTTTTCTGTCAAAAAGATTCCTCATCACCATGATCATGTTCTGGGCTGTTTTCACTTTCATCACTTATTTTTCATGTAATTCATATTTTATACTTTATTAAGACTACTGGGATACTAGTTTTTTTTTCATTATCAACATTTTCAAATTTTTGTTGCAGATTCTGTGGCTCAGTTTACGGTCATCCAGGAATCCACAATAACCGCGTCTCTTGGTGGTAATGTAATTTTGTCCTGTGGTCAGAGTGATGGCTCTGTAGTTTGTAGTAACTACCCAGCCTGGGTTTATCAGGCACCTGGGAGTGTTCCTAAAGGCTTAACAGGTAGTGATTAACCGCTTCAGCCCTGGACGATTTTACCCCCTTCCTGACCAGAGCACTTTTTGCGATTCGGCACTGCGTCGCTTTAACTGACAATTACACGGTCATGCAACGTTACACCCAAACAAAATTGATTTCCTTTTTTCCCCACAAATAGAGCTTTCTTTTGGTGGTATTCACCTCTGTGATTTTTATTTTTTGCGCTATAAACAAAAAAATAGCGTCAATTTTGAAAAAACACAATATTTTTTACTTTTTGCTATAATAAATATCCCCCAAAAATATATATAAAAAAAAAAACTATTTTTTTTCTTTAGTTTAGCACGATATGTATTCTTCTACATATTTTTGGTAAAAAAAAAAATCACAATAAGCGTATATTGATTGGTTTGCATAAAAGTTATAGCGTCTACAAAATAGGGCATGGTTTTATGGCATTTTTATTATTCATTTTATTTTATTAGTAATGGCGGTGATCTGTGATTTTTATTGGGACTGCGACATTATGGCGGACACATCGACACTATTTTGGGACCATTGTCATTTATACAGCGACCAGTGCTATAAAAATGCACTGATTACTGTATAAATGACACTGACAGGGAAGGGGTTAACCACTAGGGGGCAATGAAGGGGTTAACTGTGTCCTAGGGAGTGATTCTAAGGGGGGGATGGGCTTCAACTCACATGAAAGCTGGGTCTCCTAGCCCGAGTCACTGGCTAGCTCCTAGTGTGAGGGACAGAGTGTCGTGGCACTGGAAAACCAGCAGAGGGTGCCCTAACCCCTCCGCTGCTCGTGGTTGGTTTATTGTTCTGATGGGCTCCTCTCTGTGCTTTATCCACAGAGAGAGCTGACTGGCAGGAGAGGACCGTGGAACCCCCCAGTGTGCAGTGTGTTCCCCCACTTCCCATTGCCGCAATCTCACTAGAAGCGGCTGAAGGGCCGTGACGCCCCCCACTGCGTGATCCACAGTGACTCCCACACCGAGCCGCCCCCCCCCCCTTCAGCACCTCACCTGGGGGGGGCAGCCTCATGCTCTGGCTAACGATGAAAGGGGGGAGGAGGGCGTCAGGGGTAGGATTCCTCCTAGGGCCTCCACCGGGACTGAGAGCAGTTAGCCCAGTAGCAAGCCCTGGAGGGTCCCTGTGACAGGGTCTCCTTAGTGGTAATTGAGCCCGAGGGACAGGGGGATGGACTCAGGCGCTCCAGAGAGCGCACCTTTCTAGCCGGTTTTCGGCCTCGAGGAGAAGGGGCAGGTGAGGGAGAAGCTCCCGACCCCCCAAGCACATCAGTCAGCTGCTGCTGCAGCCACTGAGGGCGCGTTCGACTGCTGTGGCCCTGACCTGTGCCAACAAGGCCCCCAAGTCACTCATCTTTATTCTATCTACCTGCAGGTGGGGAACAAATTTGTCTCTTCACCGAACTCCTTGGAATGTTGCAGAATACTCCCTCTACACCAGCCTCTCTCCTCTGGATCCTGCCCATTCAAACTTTTGCCTCCAATCAGGTAAGGTCTACCTCCCTGCCCCACCACTGACCTAGCTGGCCATTCCCTGACCCTGTTCCTTCCCTAGTCATGCAGCCCCTCCGTCCATTTTCTTCTATGGGTCTCACTTTCTTTACTTCAGTGCACGCAGCTGTTTTAGCTTTGTTGGTGTGAAAGGGTCTTAAATTGTTATAACCTTTATTTTCTGCAATTGTTTCAGTGCTAAAGTGATGCTTTCTCCTCACTTTTTTTTTTTAGACATTACATATTTACATATAAATCAAGCAAGTAAAAATAATTTGATAGTAAAAGCATATCACTCATTTTTTTTTTTAATTTAGAGAGAACGCAGTAATTACAGCACTTAAATGATAATATACGTTGTAGATAAAAAAAACAGGCATCATTTTTTATTTAGCATATGAAAATGTAAAGATTTTATCAGTAGATATATAGTAGGTGGAGGCTGCTGATGACAAATTACTCTGAGACACTTTGCATAGAGAGGTGTGGTTTATATACAGAATATAACTATGAGAAGGAGAAGGATTCAACTAAATTCTGTTCTGTCAAAGTGATTCCTCATCACTATCCACTATGATCATGTTCTGGACTGTCTTAACTTTCATCACTTATTTTTCATGTAATTGATGTTTTATACTTTAGGATTACTAAATGTAAATATACTAGGTTTTATTTTCCGATTATCATCATTCTCTCATTTGTGTTGCAGATTCTGTGGCTCAGTTTATTGTGATCCAGGAAGCCACAATAACGGCACCTCTTGGTGGTAATGTCATTTTGTCCTGTGGTCGAAGTGATGGTTCTGTAGCTGCTGGTAACCACCCAACCTGGGTATATCAGGCACCTGGGAGTGTTCCTAAAGGATTAACAGGTAGTAATGGAAACAATAATCATAATATAAAACCTCCAGGAACCTCTGAACGTTTTACTGGATCCATCCAAGGAGGCTCAGGTGTTTTGTCTATCAGTAATGTGCAGGATGCAGATGACGGGAATTATTACTGTGCTCTATGGACTGGTAGTGCGTACACAGTGCTACAAATTCACACACAATGAGACATTAATATCAACTTCCCCTTTTGTTCCTCATACATACATATTTAAATATCCAAAGAATATTAATCAAATATATATGTAGCAACCACACTGAATGTAGCTTTTACTAGTCTGACAGTAGTTAGGGTAGTTTTATCTGGTTTCTATTGATTGCTGTGCTAATTGAGTACAATTTTATATTTTGCCTTTTTCAATAATCATAATAATAATTTGTGAGCATATAAGTAAAGAAATGTGAGAATTCTGTGAGTATTACTGATGTTCTAATGAAGTAGCCTAAGCTAATAAACCATTTCTTATCAAAGTAGTGCAAATTATTGCTATTACTGATTACAATTTTTGTGTTCGATTAATTGATATTTTTTTTAATCGATTAATCGACTAATTTCTATTAATTATAACGCACATACAGATCCAACTGCTTTTAGCTGATCTCCTTGCATTGCAGCTCTGCATTAGTCAGTGGTAAATGTGGTATACACTATATACAATCACCAGACACTAGTTAGTTTCCACAATCCATGACTTAACTTCACAGTTCACACAAATACGTTTTAAATTCAGACTGTAGCACTGACGTAAGTAATTTTTTTCCACGGTAGCGTGACAATCCCTCCACCTCCAGTCTAACTAATCACTCTCACCTTATGGCATGGACCCCTGTGCAAACAGGTGGTCATGCAAGCGGGTATAAAAAGGGTTAACACGGACCATAACCACTTGCTGACCGCCGTCCGTCAAATGCACCTCTTGCGGCGGCAGGGCGTCATATGACGTCCTCCCGTTTAAACAGGGAATGCACACGATCGTGCGCGCTCATCCCTGTTCCTTCGGTGGTGGCGTGTCACAGAGACACTGGTCGCCACCGAGGGTGATAAACAGCCATTGGTCATGGCTGTTTACCATGTGATCGGCCATGATGAAGTCACAGCCGATCACAGATATTTCCAGCCTAATGTGAATGTTGCATGCGCACGATCGCCAGTGCGCCGCTCGTTCACATCGGTGGCAGCATGCTCCTGGGAATACAGCTCGTCACTGATGCCGGTAAACAGCCATTGGCTGGCTGTTTACCCATGTGATCGGCTGTGAACCTTTCACAGCTGATCACTAAATGTAAACACAGAGCGGTAACTGGCTGTTAGTTACCAGCTCTTCTCTTCTCACACCGTTTCCAGTGTGAGGAGAGAAGAGCCTGGAGCAGTGAGTTACCGATCTGTGTTCTGTAGTGTCTGCACCAACACCACACTGATCAGATCGCCGTCACTGATCAGATCGCTGTAGACCCATCAGCCACCGTCAGCCGTCACTCGTCACCCATCAGCCACCGCCAGCCGTCAACTATCAGCCATCACCTGTCACCCATCAGTGACCACCAGACATCACCCGTCACCCATCAGTGACCCCTAGACATCACCCATCAGTGACCCCCAGATATCACCCATCAGCCACTGCCAGCCATCAGCCATCACCTGTCACCCATCAGTGACCACCCGCCAGCCATTGCCCGTCACCCATCAGTGACCGCCAGCCATCACCCTTCACCCATCAGCCATCACCTGTCACCCATCAGTGACTGCCAGCCATCACCCATCAGCCATCACCCATCAGTGACCGCCAGCCGTCACCCATCAGTGCCCGCCAGCTATCAGCAATAGGCCCCAAGAACAAGTTCTCAGGCCCAGTATCAGCACTGCCACCAGCGATGGGCCACACCAACAAATGCCCAAACCCAGTACCACTGCTGCCACATCACGCCTGAGTACCAGCACAGGAAATTCCAATCCAACTACTGGAGTGTCACATCCCCCAAGAGCAAATGCCTCTACATATATGCCAGATGGTCTTGCCAACCCAACATGGCTGCCTTCCGACTGGGCATCACAAATTATTCCCCCTTTCACAGCACAGCCAGGTGTGCAGACCAACACCCAAAATTTCTCAGAGATCGATTTCTTTCATCTGTTTGTGCCCGACACATTGCTGCAATTCATTGTGGACCAGACAAATTTATATGCCCAGCAGTATATTGCCAATAACCCCCAGTCATCATATTCCCATCTCTTTGAGTGGAGAGATCTCAATTTGTAGGAGTTCCACATTTTTATGGGCCTCACCCTGAACATGGGGATTACAAAACAAAATTAAGGACATGCCTATTGGTCCACCCAACCCATCCATCACATGGCCATTTATTCTGACGAAATGTCCAGGTCCCGATACAAGAAGATAATGTGCTTTCTTCACTTCAGAGACAACACCCAGTGCCCTCCCCACAATCATCCAATTTATGACAAGTTATATAAACTTCGCCCACTGATAAATTTATTTTCCCAACAATTTGCAGAAATCTATGTCCCCGATCAGAATATATGTGTCGATGAGTCCCTGGTACCCTTTGCAGGCTGCCTAGGAATAAAGTTATATATACCTAGCAAAAAGGCCAGATATGGAAAAAAATTCTACAAGCTGTGTGAGAGAGCCACGGGATATCTGTATGCGTTCCGCATATATGAAGAAAGAGATTCCCAGCTCCAGCCCCCCGAGGGCCCGGCCTACATGGGCACAACTGGAAAGATTTATGGGACCTGGCATACCCACTTCTGAACAAAGGATATCACATATACCTTGACAACTTTTACACGAGCCTGCCCCTTTTCAAACACTTATACCTTGCAAAAACCCTGGCCTGCGGAACCTCCAGAAAAAATAGGAAGGGCTTTCCACAATCACTAGCGAACAAAAAGCTGCGAAGGGGAGAAAGAGCATCACTGAGATGCAACGAAGTGTTGGCCTTAAAGTGGAAGGATAAAAGGGACGTGCACATGACGTCCACCATCCATGAGGACACTACAATTGAGGTTCAAAGAAGATGAGGTTCCCTTGAAAAGCCAACGTGTGTCCAAGATTATAATTTCTACATGGGGGGGGGGGGTGGATTTCAATGATCAAATGATTCAGCCCTATTTGTCAATAAGGAAGTTCTGGTACAAGAAAGTAGCAATTTATCTCATCCATTTGGCCATTTATAATTCCTACGTAGTCTACGCCAAATCCATTGAAAGCCCCACCCCCTTCCTAAAATTCATCAAAGAAGTTGTCACGTCCCTCATCTATCACCAAGGGCGCCCCCAGAAGACCTTTGCTCTGAGGCTGTTTGCCGTCTTCATGAGCGCCACTTCCCCTTCAGCATTCCACCATCTGAAGCAGGCCAAAGATGGCAAAAAAGTCACGTGTGTACCAAAAGAGGGTTTCGAAAATATACCAGCTACCATTGTCCCCAGTGTCCCTCCCAACCTGGCCTTTGCATTGGTGAATGCTTCCAACTTTATCATACATCCCTAAAATATTAGCCCATATTTTTAACCATTTCCCCATTTTCATCATCTGTGCTGACCATTTTTCATGCTTCCCAAATAACCATGCCACTGCCTTCCACGTGAACTGACCCTGGCCTGTTTTGTGACAATGCCTTTGGCTACCATTTGGATTGCTTCCACGTGAACTGACCCTGGCCTGTTTTATGGAATATGCTTTTGCCTACCACTTGGACTGATCTGTTGCCCTGCTACTGTAGTACACAGGGGTCTCACATATGTGAGAGGCTTCAGAATTGTTTTTCTGGATGGAGAAAACTATTTTTATAGTTTTCTCCAGTTTTTGGATTAGGGTCTGGAGTCCAGAGTCTTCATAGAGATTTGGGTGGGTCGAAGCCTCTACCCCTGTGCCCCTGTGCACAGATCTTACCTGATTGCGGCCCTCAGCCTGCCGCTGACTTACTGCCACCATGCCTCTGTCTGCCGCATGAACGGACCACACCGCTACCTGGACTATGCAAATAATTAGCTGTAGCAAGAGGCAGTATGTTTATGAACGACTGGAGAGCGGTACAATAATGAGTGTCTGCAGGTAACAGTGTACCAGGACCAATATTATGGCTGTGGTGGCTGTCTCTGCCTAGACAATTTCTATGGACTGCTATGCTGACAATATCCTTGTGCTGACTATAAACAATGTTCCTGTCGGCTGCCTGGATAATTACTATTGCTGTCGCTAAGCACATCCCTGCCTGCTCCCGGGACCAGTGCTCTCTGTGGATACTACTAAAAGCACAGGTAATTTTTTGTTACCCTTTCCACAATAGAATTTATTTTGAATTGTAATTCTTGGTATGTACATGCTATGTGTTAGAAATATGAAGGGCCTTCAAAAATGATATGTGGCCAGGAAACTATATGTTATTTATGCTCCTAGAACATCTGATGCTGCTACTTGGATGTTGGGCCTTTGTAAGTGGTGAGGCTGTGTAAAAGTGTCACACATGTGGTATTGTCATACTCAGGAGGAGTAGCAGAATGTATTTTGGGGTGTCATCTTGGCTATGTACATACTGGGGGAAATTCCATTAGCCTGGTGCTCCAGGGCCTTCAAAATTGTAATAATGGTTGAGAAATGAGATGTCATTTATGCTCGTAGAATGCCTGAAGATGCTACTTCAGTGTTGGGCCTTTGTATGCGGCCAGGCTGCGTAAAAGTCTCACACATGTGGTATCGCCATACTCAGGAGGATTAGCAGAATGTATTTTGGGGTGTCATCTTTGCTATATACATGCTATGTGTTGGAAATATCTAATAAATAGACAACTTTGTGTAGAAAAAAAAAATGCGGTTTCATTTTTTCCCACATTTTCCAAAAGCTGGAAAATTGTCCTGGTGCTCCAGGGCCTTCAAAAGTGTAATATGTGGTTGAGAAATGCGATGTGTCATTTTTATGCTCCTAAAATGCCTGAAGATGCTTCTTAAATATTGGACCTTTGTATGTGGTCAGGCTGTGTAAAAGTCCCACACATGTGGTATCGCATTAGCCATACTCGGAAAGAGTAGCAGAATGTATTTTGGGGTGTAATTTGTTGTATGCATATGTGAGAGAAATAACCTGTTAACCAGTTGCCGACCGCCGCACGCCGATGTACGTCGGTACAATGGCACGGGCAGGCATAAGGACATACATGTACGTCCCTTGCCTCCCGCGGGTCGGGGGCCCGATCGGGCCCCCGCCCGGTGCCTGCGGCGGTCGGAATTCGTACGGGAGCGATCCCGGACGAGGGGACGGCCATTCATTCATGGCCACCCCCTCGCGATCGCTCCCGACGAATAGAAATCCCCGGTGACATCACTTCCTCTCCTGTAATGTAAACACAGGAGAGGAAGTGATGTATTCTCTCCTCCGTGTCGGTATTTTCCGTTCCGACACGGAGGAGAGCGGATCAGTAAGTTGCACCAACACTCACACACACAGTAGAACATGCCAGGCACACTCACACCCCCCCTTTACCCCCCGATCACCCCCCCAATTACCCCTGCCCCCCAGTCACAGTGACACCAATGTCATTTTTTTTTTTTTTTTTTTTTTTTTTTGCATTGGTGTCATTTGTGACTGTAATAACTGTTAGGGCAGTTAGAGTTAGCCCCCTTTAGTTCTAATGTACCCCCCTAACCCCCCCAATAAAGGTTTAACCCCGTGATCACCCCCCGTCGCCAGTGTCACTAAGGCTGGGTTCACATTGCAGCGGTTTATGAGAACGAATGTGATTCGCACCGCACTGCAGTGCAAATCACATCCGATCTCTGTGCGATTCGAGTTCAGCCATTCGCCGCACCCGCCGCACCCGCCACACCCGCCGCAAATTCGCACGGGACCCTTTTTTTGGCCCGCAGCAGAATCGGATCGCATGGGTGTTCACACCATGCGATCCGAGTTTGCAGATCGCACTGCGATATGCGAACTGATCTGGGGGTGTCAGTAACATTTCACTGACACTCCCAGCAGTTCGCATAGGGCAGTGTGAACTGCCGCCGGGAGGCATGCGATGCGGGAACCCGCCGCGGATTCGCGGCGTTTCCGCATCGCTCCAGTGTGAACCCAGCCTAATAAGCGATCATTTTTCTGATCGCCGTATTAGTGTCACAGGTGACGCTAGTTAGGCAGGTAGGTATTTAGGTTCGCCGCAGCTTTTTATAGCGCCAGGGACCCCCATATACTACCGCATAAAGCCCCCTGATTGCCCCCTAGTTAACCCTTTCACCAGTGATCACCATATAACTGTTACAGGTGACGCTGGTTGGTTAGTTATTTTTTTATAGTTTCAGGGCACCCGCCATTTATTACCTAATAAAGGTTTAACCCCCTGATCACCCGGCGGGTGTCATTTGTGACTAATAACTGTTAGGGCAGTTAGGGTTAGCCCCCTTTAGTTCTAAGGTACCCCCCTAACCCCCCCAATAAAGGTTTAACCCCGTGATCACCCCCCGTCGCCAGTGTCACTAAGGCTGGGTTCACATTGCAGCGGTTTATGAGAACGGATGTGATTCGCACCGCACTGCAGTGCAAATCACATCCGATCTCTGTGCGATTCGAGTTCAGCCATTCGCCGCACCCGCCGCACCCGCCGCAAATTCGCACGGGACCCTTTTTTTGGCCCGCAGCAGAATCGGATCGCATGGGTGTTCACACCATGCGATCCGAGTTTGCAGATCGCACTGCGATATGCGAACTGATCTGGGGGTGTCAGTAACATTTCACTGACACTCCCAGCAGTTCGCATAGGGCAGTGTGAACTGCCGCCGGGAGGCATGCGATGCGGGAACCCGCCGCGCATTCGTGGCGTTCCCGCATCGCTCCAGTGTGAACCCAGCCTAATAAGCGATCGTTTTTCTGATCGCTGTATTAGTGTCACAGGTGACGCTAGTTAGGCAGGTAGGTATTTAGGTTCGCTGCAGCTTTTTATAGCGCCAGGGACCCCCATATACTACCGCATAAAGCCCCCTGATTGCCCCCTAGTTAACCCTTTCACCAGTGATCACCATATAACTGTTACAGGTGACGCTGGTTGGTTAGTTATTTTTTTATAGTTTCAGGGCACCCGCCATTTATTACCTAGTCTCACTAGTGTACCCCTAAATTTAGGGGTGTCTACTTTCCAAAATGGGGTCATTTGGGGGGGGTTTGTGCCATCTTGGCATTTTATGGCCTTCAAAACTGTAACGCCCTTAGAAAGCCTGAAGGCGGTGCTTGGTTTTCGGGGCCCCGTACGCGGCTAGGCTCCCAAAAAGTCCCACATATGTGGTATCCCCATACTCAGGAGAAGCAGCAGAATTTATTTTGGGGTGTCATTTCACATATGCCCATGGCATGCGTGAGCAATATATCATTTAGTGACAACTTTGTGAAAAAAAAAAAAAAAAAAAAAAAGTTTGTAATTTTCCCGCAACTTGTGGCAAAATATAAAATATTCCATGGACTCAACATGCCTCTCAGCAAATAGCTTGGGGTGTCTACTTTCTAAAATGGGGTCATTTGTGGGGGTTTTGTGCCATCTTGGCATTTTATGGCCTTCAAAACTGTAATAGGTAGTGAGGAGTGAAATCAAAAAATTACGCCCTTAGAAAGCCTGAAGGCGGTGCTTGGTTTTCGGGGCCCCGTACGCGGCTAGGCTCCCAAAAAGTCCCACATATGTGGTATCCCCGTACTCAGGAGAAGCAGCAGAATTTATTTTGGGGTGTCATTTCACATATGCCCATGGCATGCATGAGCAATATATCATTTAGTGACAACTTTGTTAAAAAAAAAAAAAAAAAAAAAAAGTTTGTAATTTTCCCGCAACTTGTGGCAAAATATAAAATATTCCATGAACTCAACATGCCTCTCAGCAAATAGCTTGGGGTGTCTACTTTCTAAAATGGGGTCATTTGTGGGGGTTTTGTGCCATCTTGGCATTTTATGGCCTTCAAAACTGTAATAGGTAGTGAGAAGTGAACTCAAAAATTTACGCCCTTAGAAAGCCTGAAGGCGGTGCTTGGTTTTCGGGGCCCCGTACGCGGCTAGGCTCCCAAAAAGTCCCACATATGTGGTATCCCCATACTCAGGAGAAGCAGCAGAATTTATTTTGGGGTGTCATTTCACATACGCCCATAGCATGTGTGAGCAATATATCATTTAGTGACAACTTTGTGTAAAAAAAAAAAAAAATTTTTTTTTTTGTCATTATTCAATCGCTTGAGGCAAAAAAAAAAAATATTCAATGGGCTCAACATGCCTCTTATCAATTTCCTTAGGGGGTCTACTTTCCAAAATGGGGTCATTTGGGGGGGTTTTGTACTGCCCTGCCATTTTAGCACCTCAAGAAATGAGATAGGCAGTCGTAAACTAAAAGCTGCGTAAATTCCAGAAAACGTACCTTAGTTTGTAGATGTGACAACTTTTGCGCAAACCAATAAATATACAATTATTGACTTTTTTTTTACCAAAGACATGTGGCTGAATACATTTTGGCCTAAATGTATGACTAAAATTGAGTTTATTGGATTTTTCTAATAACAAAAAGTAGAAAATATCATTTTTTTTCAAAATTTGCGGTCTTTTTACGTTTATATCGCAAAAAATAAAAATCGCAGAGGCAATCAAATACCATCAAAAGAAAGCTCTATTTGTGGGAAGAAAAGGACGCAAATTTTGTTTGGGTACAACATTGCATGACCGCGCAATTACCAGTTAAAGCAGCGCAGTGCCAAAGTGTAAAAAGACCTCTGGTCATTTACCAGCAAAATGGTCCGGTCTGAAAGTGGTTAATATGACAATTTTGTAACAAAATAAATAAATCTTCATTTTGCAAAGAAGTGTGGGAAAAAATTACAACTTAAAAAAATTCATCATGGTACTTACTTAATACCTTGGAATATCTACTTTCTAAAAAGGGGTCATTTAGCTGGTATTTGTACGTTCCTGACTTGTTAGTGTCTCAAGAAATGAGATACACCTGATATACTGAAAGCCTGATAAGATGTGATCAATTTTCAGTGATTGGCACCATAGTTGTAGACTCTATAACTTTCAAAAAGACCAAATCATTTACACTAATTTAGGTTATTTTTACCAAAGATATGTAGCAGTATAAATTTTGGCCAAAATTTCTGAAGAAAAATTACTGATTTGCAAAATTTTATGACGGAAACAAAGAAAAAGGCATTTTTTTCACAAAATGTACAACGTTTTTTATTTAGCACAAAAAATAAAAAACCCACTAGTGATTAAATACCACCAAAAGAAAGCTCTATTTGTGTGAAAAAAAGGACGCAAATTTCATGTGGGTACAGTGTTGCGTGACTGAGTAATTGTCATTCAAAGTGTGAGAGTGCCGAAAGCTGAAAATTGGTCTGGTCAGGAAGGGGGTGTAAGTGCACTGTATTGAGGTGGATAAACTTCTCTCACGTCTCCTTAGATCTCAGCAAGGACACCAGGTCATGGATAGAAATAAAAGATCTAGGTGCTCACCGCTTAAGTATAAGATTTAATTTTCGTGTTCAAACACAAGCTACTCACATAAAGATGATAAAAACACAACATGTAAAGCCGACAATCGTGTTAGTTCTGTAGGACAGCAGTGGGTGATGTCATTCGTAGCTCCTCCCCCGTACGCATTACGTTCAATAAGAACTTCGACATCACCAGACTCCTCCCCCCAAATGGAGCCACTTGGGGAAGGGGGGGAGGAATCCAGTGAGGTCGATGTCTGTGAAGTCACCGGATCTCCAACAGAACTCCCTGAAGACCCGGAAGCCGACGGAGAGGTGAGCACCGATCAAAAGAATTTTGATTGATTAAAAAAATGAATCGAGGAATTAATCTTTCATTTCCACAGCCCTACAAATTATGACAAAATAATATAGGAGTGGGAACTGACATTTTTAGCATGGCTTTTGCTCAATACCAAAAGAAAGGTTCTCACTGCAATTGGACTTTAAAGGAGAAGCAGAACAATTTGAAAAAAAGGTTTTAGGACAAATTAATCAAATTACAATGCCATACTTTTACTATACTATAAATCAGGGGTGTAATTAGGATGGTAAAAGACCTGGGGCACACTTAGGAAAGCAATGGTGCCATGACAATATCATAATAACTGCCAGTCAGTTTTTTTCTGCATCTGTGTCCCATTGGGGAGATTTCCATTCACCTCCTGTTCCATAAGCCGACACGCGGTCGGAGATTCCGAGAACCAAATCCGTCGGATTAATTCCAATGGATTTAGTCCAGAAGAGGTCCGGAAGTGATGTTGCATACACACGGTCGGACTCAGTTGTCGGAAGTTTCGGTTGCCAAGAACGCGGTGACATAAGCCACGTACAACGGCACTAGAAAAAGGAAGTTCAGCACCACGTCCGGCACCCTTTGGGCTCCTTCTGCTGATCTCGTGTGTATCGCGTGTTAGTAGAAGTTTGGTGAGAGACGATTCACGCTTTTCAGATTTGTGCTTCAGTTCGGTACTGCTCTTCAGTTTCTGCTTGTCTTTGCATATCTGATTATCAGTGCGTGTAGTCAGTAAGCATTTGTTTCTCATTGTGGACTATATCTTGGTATAGTACGCTTTGATTTGCATTGCTTATTGTCTGTTTAATTATAACGCACATACAGATCCAACTGCTTTTAGCTGATCTATGAAACCATGTTTCATCTACGTACTCATCCTAGAGTTTGAGTAGGGGCTTGGTGTTGGGCTTTTAGCTTTCACACAAGCCCGGTCCATGAACAGGGCGAGGAGGCGTTTGAGGACCAAGAATTGGTTGCGCCAGCGTGACCAGTTCTCGCACAGAATAATCCTGATGATTTCAGGAATTATCTCCGGATGACGGACCCCGTTTTTCACCGTCTGCTGGCTTTGCTGTCCCTTTATATCACCAGGCAGGATACCTGCATGCGGCAAGCCATCACTCCGGAGCAGAGGCTCATTGCCACGTTGCGCTACTTGGCGACAGGGAGAAGCCTTCAGGACCTAAAGTGCTCCACAGGCATCTCCCCCCCGGCTCTGGGGATCATTATTCCAGAGACCTGTTCTGCCATCATTCATGTCCTGCAGAAGGACTATATGAAGGTAAGTTTTATCCTTTAACATCACATTCTATGTATTTCATGATTGCTAATGTATTGCATTTCTTTCCTCATTCCCTAATTACCATGATTGCAATATGCTCTAATTTATATGCTCTGCCCTTTGTTCTCATGCATATTTGCCTCACTAACTTCCCCAGCATGCTCTTCTTGACCCATAAAACTATAGTCTAGTCACTTACCAATGTCTTTTGTCAGCTCCATAGTATTGCTTTCCCCTAAACACACCCTAAAATGTCTACAAATGTGATGTGATGTGTGTGCTTCAATTCATGCAGAGTGACATATTTTTTTTTGGTTGTGCCAAACTCATTAGGAACCCCCCTCCCCCCAACTGCTAGGTCAGCTGATAGCAATCCTCTCATCTGCTGACTTTACCAAACCCAATACACACTCTACCTACCTTTTTGATGGTCACATTTATGGACAAATTCACCAAAGCATGTAGTGCAAGGGCCTGCCTCAATACTTTCAAATGCTATATTATTATTTTTTCCCCCTATTATTATCTTGATAGGTAATAGCAGAATGTCAAAATGTGCTTCAATTTTGTTTTATTTTTGGTATTATGACATTTCTTACCTGTCCGGTGGGCTGCCAATAGTGTAAGTAAGGAGGGGCTTCCCAAAGTATCACACATTATTTAGGCATTCACCTCTCAATCAAGTGGAGAGGGTTACCTGTCCAAAACACCCCCCCCTCATTTTTTGCAAGGGCCCATCAGATGGGGGAGATGGGGGAGATGGGGGGTGGGGGAGGGATGGGGGGGGGGGTGATGACTCTGATAAGGGGACCTTATACTTTAGGCTTTAAATACTCATTTCCCAAAATGTTATACTGATATTGGACAAAAATGTTGGTGTCTAATCTGCTTGCAATGTTGATTTGCAAAATTACTAATTTTTTTTTCTTGTTTCACTCCAGTTTCCTTCAACGCCACAGGAATGGCAGACTGTGGCCTCCCACTTTGCCAGTCATTGGCACTTTCCCAATTGTGGAGGTGCAATTGATGGGAAACATGTCTGCATTGTCCCACCACCCAACTCGGGGTCGTACTATTATAATTACAAGGGGTTTAATAGTATCATGATGTTGGCGGTGGTGTCAGCGACCTATGACTTCCTTTATGTGGACGTGGGGCAAAATGGCCAGGTGTCGGATGGTGGAGTGTTCGCACGGACGTAATTCTACTGGCGTCTCCAGAGTGGCAGTCTGGGCTTGCCACCCCCAGAGGAGAATCGGGAAGGACTCCCGTTCGTCTTCGTCGCGGATGAGGCGTTTGCCCTGGCAAACCATCTGATGTGGCCTTTACCGATGAGGACCCTCACCTCAGATGAGAGGGGTTGGCCAGAGCCAGAAGAGTTGTGGAGAACACTTTTGGAATACTGGCCAGCCGGTTCCGCCTTTTTTTAACGCCTATCCACATGGCTGAATTTAAAACCAATCACATAGTGCTTGCCTGCTGTGTTCTGCACAATTTCTTAAAAAGACATTCAGCTAACTATGTGGTCTCAGTTGGCCCAGATGCAGACTTGCTTGAAAATGAGAACCTCACGGCCCTTGAAGCTGCTGATCCTGGCTTGCCCCCCCAAAGCGCCCGCGAGGTCCGAACCCAATACATGGAGTACTTTGTGGGTAGGGGGGCCATTGATATGCCAGACAATGTCTGAGAGGCATTTTTGTAATACATTTTTATTTGAAACTACAATAATCTTTGTTTTCATTTACTGCTTGGCTTGGTTTTAGGTGTCTCCTAGGTCAACTTTTGATTTTTGTTGTTGTGCCTTTTTCTACAACAGTGCAAATCCAAGTTCTGAGCGAGCTGAGGTGACAGTCTCTTCTTCAGATAATCTTATTATGTTGTGGGTCTGCTACACACACACCTTGTTTTTGTTAACTAATGTATGTAGTGCATTACAGACCAAAATCTTGCTCATTTTCTGCACCATGGCAGAAATATGTGGGGTCAGGAAAATGGCATGACTGGCAAAATTTACACATCACTGTGGGTGTTATTTACTAAAGGCACATCCACTATGCACTACAAGTGCACTGCAAAAGTACACCTGAAACTGCACTTGGAGTGCAAAGTGGAGCTGTCTTTAGTAAATAACACCCATTGTCACAGAAAACAACAATTTTACTCCAAATACTGCTTTTGCGCATTGAAAAAGGAAGCCACACATTTTTGATAATTTAACTTTTTAATCAAAGCACATTCACATGTGCGTTTAGAAAAGGGTTTTACAACAAACCAACATATTGGGTGTATCAAAAACATTATTTAAGGACATTTTTTTGTAACTTGGTGTTTTTGTGTAAACAGGCATGTATCAAAGCGTAACATACAGAACACAGGAACTTACAAAGTTCAACTTTGAAAAGTGAAAACAATATCAGACATGAGTTTGTACAAACTGGGCTGATATTGCCTTCATCACATGGGGTGTCACCCCTGGAAAAGCCAAATTTGGATGATGCACACAGTGTGTCAACATGTGCTATCTCACATCATGGGGGATCAATGTACATGTTTTGGGGCTGCAACACCTTCATCTCAGCCACTTTCCACAAAACACGTACATTGATCCCCCATGATGGGAGATAGGGCATGTTTACACACTGTGTGCATCTTCCAAATTTGGTTTTGTGTAAAATACTAAATTTGTTGTTTCAAAACACAAAAATACAACCCTAGCTAGTTTGGGGTGTATCAGACTCTCCCCAAAACATCAATGATGTTCTTCATTTTATTTTGAACATCATTGATGTTTTGCTGTATATTTTCTAAATCCCGATTGCACCCCATTATCTCCCCAATCAGGATCTGGGCACTTTCACTGGTAAAATTTGATTCTTCTTCCACATCACCTGCAAAAAAACACAGCATGTATTAACAATATGACGACATAAATTGATTAGCTTACCAGAAACTGTGGTCTCCAACACTCACCTGTTGTGGTGACAATTTGTCCAACTTCAACGATCTCTCCTTCCTCCTGCTTCTGGTGTTGGAATTTCCTTCTTTGGGAGGTGTGGGGTCCCTGGTGTCCTCAGACTTCCCGAGTCTTCTCTCCCCTATGAGAATGTAAAAAAGGAATACTTACCACACAGAGTGCAGAAATAGGAATATGAAACATTGCTTGGAAGTGTGGAACAATTGTGTTTTTTTGGCTGAGTTAAAAGGTGAGAACATTATTGTGGACACTTTGTTAAGCTGGAATACTTACCTGCAGTGTGAACAAATGTAGTGAAGTGTAATTTGGGAAAACCTTGTTTTGGGAGTGGGCTAACGAACAATGTTTCTAACGAACGATTGAACCCATAAACATGAACGTGGCCATTTTAAACTGTACAACATGAAATCAAAGCACATGGAGCAGTATGCAAGCAAGAATAATCATATGAACACACGACAACTACTTACTTTTTTGAAGAACACGCTTGATCCTTCTGTACTGATCATGCTCCCTCAGTTTCAGGTCTGAACAGCATTTTCTCAGTTGATCCTTGGATCAGCGTACCCCAAAATTCTTCTGAAGACTCTTCACAACTTTAGTCATGATCTTGGCCTTTGTCATATTTGGGTTTGGGTAAGGTCCATACTTCCATCATAGTCAGTCCTCTTCAATATGTCCACCATCTCCAACATCTCTCCAAAAGACATATTTGAGGCCTTAAATCTTCTCCTCCAGGACGTTTCAGGCTCCGGGCTTTCCTCGCCCTCCTCCTCGTTAGTGGAACTCTGTGCACCTGCGTTGTCTCCGCCATGTGCTCTCGCCACTGTGCCGAAAGAGAAGGGGTGGGGAATAGTCTAGAAAGAACGTCAGGGGCGGGCGGAGTTTCACGCATGCGCACTGTATATAAAACGCAACACGCGTGTGTCATACGTACGATCTGTCAACAGAGTGAGGAGCTGACGCGACGATCGTGCAAACGAAGGTAAAATTCTTAACTTGGTACATCACTAAACTAGACTGCTTCTATCAAGGCCTATGTTGGGACAAGATTAGGAGGTTTTATCATGGGATTATTAGTATTTTAGGGTTTGTCTTGTGTTGTGTCTTGCAGACAAGAGTTATCCCTTCCAAAACACCAATTTTATGGGGCTATTCATTGAACTGTACAGGGAGCTGCCCTGCCTGTGGCAGATGAACAACCCATTTTATCATGACCGAAGAAAGAGGAAGGCAGCGCTGGAGAAACTTCTTGCTTTGGTGCGGATCATGGTCCCCACGGCAGACATGACCTATGTGAAGTTTAAAATTGGTGCCATGAAGAGTACATATGTCAGGGAGAGAAAGAAGCACCTGGAGTCTCTGAGATCAGGAGATCCAGATGCCATTTATTACCCCAGGATGTTGTACTTCGAGAGGCTGCATTTTCTGGTAGACCAGGGGGTACCCAGGCCACCACTCGACCATCTTCCTTCAAGGCTTCCTTCACCCCCAGCTGAGGCTTCCAACGTCCAATCTGGGCCTTCCAGGCAGCAACATGTGGAGGGGCCCAGCTTGAGACAGGTATTGCATTGTTGAACATATTTCTTGTTGTACATTTAATGATGTTAACTAGATGTTATTATTGATCAGTAAGTTGTGATTTAACAAAGTGGTTTACATCTCAATAGACAGTAGTGAGCAAAAATGTTTGGGACGAGAATGAAAAATGCTGGGGTCAGAATGATAGTCTGTTCTATTTGGTAACATTCAATTTGCAACAGTCATGAGCACAAAATGGTGTGATTGATGAGCAAAAAACTAAAACTATGTCCCATTTTCATACACAGGAAGACCTCAGCCGGGGGGAGGCTGTGGCAAGTGGCAGCCAGGAGGTCGACCATCGCCCTCCTTTGCCTCCTCCTGCCACAACTACAGGAGCCCAGCCACAACCTCGAAGGATGCCTGGTGGGAAGTGCCTAAGGAAGACGAGAGAGTGATGGCCTGGGTTCAGTCAGGTCTGACAGAAGATGCAGCCTCTTGAAGAACCACATCCTGGGGACATAGATGGCATCTGCTCTTCCTGAGCTCTAGGACTTCTGGACCAGACTTCTCTCCCTGAGATTTGTACTCCTCATGCCACCAATTTTTCTTTTTCGAATTAGTTCATATCTGCCATGGGGGCCAAAGGCTTCGCCAAATTGACAAGTTTCTCCAGTGCTGCCTCCCTCTTTTTAGTTGTTTGACACCTAAATAAATGTTTTTTTTTGTTTGAAGAAATAGTTGCGTATGTGTTTTACTTCAAAAAGGAGAGTTTATTTGTGAGCAGGCAGGTACATTTCAAAAATACAAAGTGAAATGAATAACAAGGGGCACCAATACCAAACAACCTCCTGTAGATTAAAAAAGAAAACCAAAATACAAAAAAGATAATAATGGTGTTGTGGTAAGTTGAAACCCAAAACACACCCCAAAAAATGCAAAGATGAGCAAACTGTCAAAAAAGGAGATGTTGATGAAAAAAACAAAGCACAAAATTTCCCACAAAAACAAAATTGTGTAGATGTGACGATTTAAAATATTGTATTGCTGAAATGAGTAAAAAGACTCAAGTAATACGTTCGGGAGAAGTGTGTGTGAATATGAGCATCAAAAGAAGTTAATTCTTGCAGCATTATAAAGAACAAGAGAATGCGCTTCATGAAATAATTTTTAACATTGCAATGCGCTATATCGATTACGAGTGGTAGTTTTACCTGAACGAGCGCTTCCGTGTCCGAATTGATTGTGAGCATGCATGGCACCTTGTCCGTCGGAGTAGGCTACACATGATCGGAGTATGTTCGATCGGAGCATTTTGTCGGAAAATTTTATGAGCAAGTTGGAAAACTTGGTCCGTCGGATACTCTGACGGAAACAGTCCGATGGAGACCACACACAGTCGGAATGTCCGACAAAACGGTCCAATCGGACACATTCCGTTGGAATCTCCGACCGTGTGTACAAGGGCTAAGTGTGTACAGGTAGATTTGTGGACACAACAGATTAACAAAGCTGGTTAATGTTACAAACCAATGGATTATAAACTCTTTTATCTAGCAAAATACTATAATTAGCATGAACATCTTTATAAATATATGATTTTAAATCATAACCCAATGTTGCAAGGTATCTATAAAATATTTATCCTGACACAATATCCCATTGGCGTAAAAAGGATTTTGAATTATTAATATGGGTTATGTATGTGTAATCACCATTGTTAAAAATATTTGCATGTCAGAGGGAAGTGATAATCCCATTAGATAGCTAGTGTGTTTGATTCTGTATCATTATTGTTAGAAACATTGTATGTGTAAAAGTAGTTTAATCAGTTGCCCACTGCCCTATAACACATTTATTGCTACAGGGCAGGTGCGCTGCGCAGGACAACATGTATATATACGTGATCTTGCATTTCCAGGTATCTGGCTTGAGTGCGCACCGCCGGAGGCTTGCTCCCGCTGTGATTCTCTGCAGCGGAAGCTGATCAGTGGGTCCCGCGGACCTGATGTCCGCCAGTACCTGCTGATCATTCAAAACACAGGCAGAATGGCGATCTGCCTATGTAAACAAGGCAGATTGCTGTTCTGTCCGTAAGGAGGGCATGAATCCTGTGCAAAGCAGTTTCACAGACCTATGCCTTCCACCAGTACTATGGGGCCATAGTTTGATGCGTATTCCTTCTGCAAAGAAATAACGTTAGAACTCCGTAAATCGCAGACTACTGTTTGATAATTGGTTATCAGTGATTATTTTGTCTAAGGGGAGAAATTAATTATTGAAATCATTCCATTTTATACATAGATATACTGTATACAGTATATATGTCTATGTCCACCTATTATTCAAACTATTTATGGTGTGAATGTGACTTATTGAATAAATACAAATTTATTGTCAATAACCCAGTTCGTATTCACATTGATCCCGGTTGTGTTCTTAAAGAAGTCTACATTGGATAAAATTAACTCAAATTAATTAATCGTTCAGGCATTCCCTGAAACACAGAACAACAGCCTAAGCCCTTGTACACACGGTCGGAGATTCCAATGACCAAATCCATCTGAGTTATTCCGACGACCAAATCCGTCTGAGTTATTCCGACGGACTAATTCCGGACGGGGTCCGGAAGTGATGTTGCATACACACGGTCGGACCAAGTTGTCGTAATTTCCGGTTGCCAAGAACGTGGTGACGTAAGCCATGTACGGCGGGCCTACAAAAGGGAAGTTCAGCACCACGTCCGGCACCCTTTGGGCTCCTTCTGCTGATCTCGTGTCTAGTTAGTAGATTAGTAGTTTGTGTTAGTAGAAGTTTGGTGAGAGACAATTTTCGCTTTTCAGATTAGTGATTCAGATCGCTACTGCTATTTAGTTTCTGCTTGTCTTTGCATATCTGATAATCAGTGCGTGCAGTCAGTAAGTATTTGTTTCTCGTTGTGGACTATATCTTGGTATAGTACGCTTGGATTTGCATTTCTTATTGTCTGCTTGCTTCTGCTATTCAGTTCGTTATTTCAGGCATTGCTGTTTATCGGTGCTTTCTGTTGTCCGTTCTGACCAGCCGACCGGTTTCAAACCATGTTTAGTCTACGTACTCGTCGTAGAGTTTTTGCTGTTCAGGGGCTTCGTGTTGGGGTTGTTACTTTGACACAAGCCCCGTCCATGAACAGGGAGGGGAGGCGTTTGTGGACCAAGAATTGGTTGCGCCAGTGTGACCGGTTCTCGCACATGCCTTTTGCTCCGTGAGGTCCGCGAGAATAATCCTGATGATTTCAGAAATTATCTCCGGATAACGGACCCCGTTTTTCACCGTCTGCTGGCTTTGTTGACCCCTTATATCACCAGGCAGGATACCTGCATGCGGCAAGCCATCACTCCGGAGCAGAGGCTCATCGCCACGTTGCGCTACTTGGTGACAGGGAGAAGCCTTCAGGACCTCAAGTTCTCTACAGGCATCTCCCCCCAGGCTCTGGGGATCATTATTCCAGAGACCTGTTCTGCCATCATTCAGGTCCTGCAGAAGGACTATATGAAGGTAAGTTTTATCCTTTAACATCACATTCTATGTATTTCATGATTGCTAATGTATTGCATTTCTTTCCTCATTCCCTAATTACCATCATTGCAATATGCTCTAATTTATATACTCTGCCCCTTTGTCCTCGGGGGTATTTGCCTCACTAACTTCCCCAGCATGCTCTTCTTGACCCATAAAACTATAGTCTAGTCACTTACCAATGTCTTTTGTCAGCTCCATAGTATTGCTTTCCCCTAAACACCCCCTAAAATGTCTACAAATGTGATGTGTGTGCTTCAATTCATGCAGAGTGGCTTTTTTTGGGTTGTGCCAAACTCATTAGGAACCCCCCTCCCCCCAACTGCTAGCTCAGCTGATCCTCTATCTGCTGACTTTACCAAACCCAATACACACTCTACCTACCTTTTTGATGGTCACATTTATGGACGAATTCACCAAAGCATGTAGTGCAAGGGCCTGCCTCAATACTTTCAAAAGCTTTTTCCCCCCCCCTATTAATTATATTGATATGTGATAGCAGAATGTCAAAATGTGCTTCAATTTTGTTTTATTTTTGGTATTATGACACTTCTTACCTGTCCAGTGGGCTGCCAATAGTGTAAGTAAGGAGGGGCTTCCCAAAGTATCACACATTATTTCTGCATTCAGCTTTCAATCAAATGGAGAGGGTTACCTGTCCAAAACACCCCTCCCCCCTTATTTTGTAGCAAGAGCCCATCAGATGGGGGGGATGGGGGGGGGGGGTGATGACTCTCATAAGGGGACCTTATACTTTAGGCTTTAAATACTCCGTTCCCAAAATGTTATACTAATCTTGGCCAAAAATGTTGGTGTCTAATCTGCTTGCAATGTTGATTCTTTAAATTACTAATTTTGGTTCTTGTTTCACTCCACAGTGTCCTTTAATGCCACAGGAATGGCAGACTGTGGCCTCCCACTTTGCCAGTCGTTGGGACTTTCCCAATTGTGGAGGAGCAATTGATGGGAAGCATGTCCGCATCGTCCCACCACCCAACTCGGGGTCGTACTATTCGAATTATAAGGGGTTTCATAGTATCGTGATGTTGGCGGTGGTGTCTGCGACATATGAGTTTTTGTATGTGGACGTGGGGCAAAATGGACGGATGTCGGATGGTGGAGTGTTCGCATGGACGGAGTTCTACTGGCGTCTCCAGAGTAGCAGTCTGGGCTTGCCACCCCCAGAGGAGAATCAGGAAGGACTCCCGTTCGTCTTTGTCGCGGATGAGGCGTTTGCCCTGGCGAACCATCTGATGCGGCCTTTCCCTACGAGGACCCTGACCCCAGACCAAAGGATTTTTAATTTCCGTCTGTCCAGAGCCCGAAGAGTGGTGGAGAACACTTTTGGTATACTGGCCAGCCGGTTCCGCCTTTTTCTAACGCCTATTCACATGGAGGAATACAAACTCAATCACATAGTGCTGACGTGCTGTGTTCTGCACAATTTTCTTAAAAAAGTTTCTGCGAACTATGCAGTCTCAGTTGGCCAACAAGAAGCAGACTTGCTTGAAAATGATGATAACCTCATGGGCCTTGAACCTGCTCATCCTGGCTTGCCCCCCCAAAGCGCCCGTGAGGTCAGAACCCAGTACATGGACTACTTTGTGGGTAGGGGGGCCATTGATATGCCAGACAATGTCTGAGAGGCATTTTCTCAATAAATTTTTCTTTGAAACTCCTTCATTTAGTGCTTGGCTTGCTTTTAGGTGTCTCCTAGGTACATTTTTTTTTTCTTGTTGTGCCTTTTTCACCAACAGTGCAAACTTATTATGTTGTGGGTCTGCTACACACACACACCTTGTTTTTGTTAACTAATGTATGTAGTGCATTACTAACCAAAATCGTGCTCATTTTCAGCACCATGGCAGGAAAATGGCATGATTGTCCAAATGAACACATCACTGTGGGTGTTTTTTTTACTAAAGGCACATCCACTATGCACTACAAGTGCACTGCAAAAGTACACCTGAAACTGCACTTGGAGTGCAAAGTGGAGTTTCCTTTAGTAAATAACACCCATTCTCACCGCAATCAAAAATTTTACTCCAAATACATCTTTGGTGCAATGAAAAAGGAAGCCACACATTGATGATAATTTAACTTTTTAATCCAAGCACTTTTTACATGTGCGTTTAGAAAAGGTTTTTACAACAAACCAATAAATTGTGTGTATCAAAAACAGTCTTTCAGCTAATTTTTGTTTACTTGGTGTTTTTGTGTAAATAGGCATGTATCAAAGCGTAAAATACAGAACACTTTGAAAAGTGAAGACAATATCAGACATGAGTATGTACAAACTGGGCTGATATTGCCTTCATCACATGGGGTATCACCCCTGTAAAATCCAAATTTGGAAGATGCACACAGTGTGTCAACATTTGCTATATCCCATCATGGGGGATCAATGTACATGTTTTGGGGCTGCAACACCTTCATCTCAGCCACTTTCCACAAAACACGTATATTGATCCCCCATGATGGGAGATAGCGCATGTTTACACACTCTGTGCATCTTCCAAATTTGGCTTTTCTAAAAATACAAAAGTTGTGCTTTAAAATAGCAAAACTAAAACCCTAGCTAGTTTGGGCTGTTTCACACGCTCCCCAAAACATCAATGATGTTCTTCATTTTATTTTTAACATCATTTATGTTTTGCTGTATATTTTCCAAATCCCGATTGCACCCCATTATCTCCCCAATCAGGATATGGGCACTTTCACTGGTAAAACGGGAATCTTCGTCCACATCACCTACAAAACAAATCAAAAAAACACACCATGTATTAAAAATATGGTGATATACATTGATGAGCTTGCCGGAAGCTGTGTTCTCCGACACTCACCTGTTGTGGTGACAATTTGCCCAACTTCAACGATCTCTCCTTCCTCCCCCTCCTCCTCCTCCTGCTCCTCTGCTTCTGGTTTTGGTATTTGGCCTTCTTTGGGAGGGGTGTGGTCCCTGGTGTCCTCATACTTGCCAAGTCTTCTCTCCTCTAAGAGAATGTAAACAGAATAATTAGTACACAGAGGGCAGAATTCGGATTATGAAACATTGCTTGGAAGTGTTGTACAATTGATTTTTTGGGCCGAGCTCCAAGGTGAGAACATTATTGTGGACACTTTGTTCAGCTGGAATACTTACCTGCAGAACGATGTTTCTTACGAGCGAATGAAACCATGAACTTGAAAGTGGTAATTTTAAAATGCACAACATGAAATCAAAGCACATGGAGCAGTATGCAAGCAAGAATAATGATATGGACACATGACAACTACTTACTTTTTTGAAGAACACGCTTGATCCTTCTGTACTGATCATGCTCCCTCAGTTTCAGGTCTGACCAGCGTTTTCTCAGTTGGTACCCCAAAATTCTTATGAAGACTCTTCACAACTTTAGTCATGATCTTGGCCTTTCTGATATTTGAGTTTGGGTAAGGTCCATAATTCCCATGATAGTCGGTCCTGTTCAATATGTCCACCATCTCCAACATCTCTCCAAAAGACATATTTGAGGCCTTAAATCTTCTCTTCCTGGATCGGGACGTTTCAGGCTCCGGGCTTTCCTCACCCTCCTCCTCGTTAGTGGAACTGTGATTGCGCACCTATGTTCTCTCCGCCATGTGCTCTCCCCACTGCACCGAAAGCGAAGGGGCGGGGAATAGTCTAGAAAGAACGTCAGGGGCGGGCGGGGGTTTCACGAATGCGCACTGAATATAAAACGCAACACGCGTGTGTCGTCCGTATGATCTGGGAACAGAGTGAGGCGGGGACGAGACGATCGTGTAAACGAAGGTAAAAATTTTAACTTGGTGCATCACTAGACTAGACTGCTTCTATCTAGGCCAATGTTGGGACAAGATTAGGAGGGTTTTTTATGGCATTATTAGTATTTTAGGGTTTGTCTTATGTTGTGTCTTGCAGACAACATGGATCCATTCCAAAACCCCAATTTTTTGGGCCTATTCCTCGAACTGTACAAGGAGATTCCCTTCCTGTGGCAGATCAACAACCAGTTTTATTACGACACAAGAAGAAAGAGGAAGGCAGCGCTGGAGAAACTTCTTTCTTTGGTGCGGATCATGGTCCCCACGGCAGACATGGCCTATGTTATTAGGAAAATAGGGGCCATGAAGATTACATATCTCAGGGAGAGAAAGAAGCACCTGGAGTCCTTGAGATCAGGAGATCCAGATGCCGTTTATTACCCCAGGATGGTTTACTTCCAGAGGCAGCATTTTCTGGTAGACCAGGGGGTACCCAGGCCACCACTCTCCTGTCTTCCTTCAAGGCATCCTTCACCCCCAGCTGAGGCTTCCAACGTCCAACCTGGGCCTTCCAGGCAGCAACATGTGGTGGGGCCCAGCTTGAGACAGGTATAGCATTGTTGAACATATTTATTGTGGTGCATTTAATGATGTTAACTAGATGTTCTTATTGATCAGTAAGTTGTGATTTAACAAAGTGGTTTACATTTCAATAGACAGTAGTGACCAAAAATGATTGGGACGGGAATGAAAAATCCTGGGCTCAGAATGATAGTCTGTTCTATTTGGTAACATTCAATTTGCAAAATTCATGAGCTCAAAATGGTGTGATTGATGAGCAAAAAACTAAAACTATGTCCCATTTTCATACACAGGAAGACCTCAGTCGAGGGGAGGCTGTGGCAAGTGGCAGCCAGGATGTTGACCAACGCCCTCCTTCTCCTCCTCATGCCACAACTACAGGAGCCCAACCACAGCCTCGAAGGATGCCTAGCGGGAAGTGCTTAAGGAAGACGAGAGAGTGATGGCCTGGGTTCAGTCTGGTCTGCCAGAAGATGCAGCCTCTTGAAGAACCACATCCTGGGGACATATATGGCATCTGATTTTCCTGATCTCGAGGACTTCTGGACCAGACTTCTTTCCCTGAGATATGTACTCCTCAGGCCAATAATTTTTATTATTCTAATTTGTTCATGTCTGCCCTGGGGGCCAAAGGCTGCGCCAAAGTAACAAGTTTCTCCAGCGCTGCGTTCCTCTTTTTATTTTATTGCGACAAAAATAAAGTTTTTTTTGGTTTGATGAAATACTTGCGTATGTGTTTTCCTTCAAAAGGACAGTTTATTTGTGAGCAGGCAGGTACATTTCCCAAAAAAGTAGTGTACCAACACTAAACAACCTCCTGTAGATTAAAAAAGAAAATCTAAAAAATATAATAATGTTGTTGTGATAAGTTTACACACAAAACACACCCCAAAAAATGGAAAGATGAGCAAACTGTCAAAAAAGGAGATGTTTAGGAAAACAAACCAAAAAAATGCAGCCCAAAAAAATAAAATAATAAAATTGTGTAGATGTGACGAATTAAAAAATTGTATTGCCGAAATGGTTAAAAAAAGAGTCAGGAAATACGTTCGGGGGAAGTGTGTGTGACTATGATCATCAAAAGAAGTTCCTTCTTGCAGCATTGTAAAGAACAAGAGAATGCGCTTCATGAAAGAATTTTTAACATTACAGCGTGACGAATGTGCAATATCGATTACAAGCAGTAGTTTTACCTGAACGAGCGCTCCCGTGTCGGAATTTGAATGTGAGCATGCGTGGCACCTTGTCCATCGGAGTAGGCTACACATGATCGGAGTATGTCCGATCGGAGCATTTTGTCGGAAAATATTTCCGGCAAGTTGAAAAATTTGGTCCGACGGATATTCTGACAGAAACGGTCCGATGCAGACCACACACAGTCGGAATATCCGTCAAAACGCTCCGATCGGACACAATCCAACGGAATCTCTGACCGTGTGTACAAGGGCTTATAGTTAACATTGGCAGGCTTTCAGTGGGGCTCTTCCTTAGGCGGTGCACTGTTCTTTTAAGAGTTTTAGTGATGTACAGTATGTAGTTGGAAAAAGCAGTCTCTATGGCATCGAATATGCACCACCCTGACAGGTGACTACTCTGGTCCCAAATGCTTGGCAGCAGCATTCTCCACAATTCTCATGCCTCATGATCTGTTCCTGGCTGGCACACCCAGGCAGTAGCCCCACACAGTAACAGGTCCCTTTGGGTTCCAATGTGCCCAAATAACACTTAGTGACTCAGTCCCAAGGACCTTGGTATGGCATAGATACCCAGCATTGGGACCGCCCTGCTCCAGGTCCTCCCCCCACACACAAAAGGTCAACAGCAGCTCAGCCTTTCAATGATATGGGTGCAGACACACCTGGTAGCAGGTAACAGGTCCCCACTTACTGGCTCCAACTTTAGGCTCCATTCACAATTTAAAAAAGAAAAAACATATTGCCAATATCTCACTAGTTTATTGAACACTGTGCGCAGGGCTGGACTAGGACAAAAATTTGGCCCTGGACTTCATCCAGACTGACCCACTCCAATTTTGCAAACATGCACAAAAACAGTATGCTGCGCACTTGCACGAGAGTGACGTCATCACGGCCCGGATAGACACATAGCAGGAGTATGCAAACTCAGAAGCCGACAGCACACTGCTGGTGATCTTTTATTTTCCAGCCCCCCCCCCTCTAACCCCTGGTGTCCCCCTGTCACCTGCCCGAAGCCTGGCTCTGCATTATATATTTTAAAATAAACAACTAATGCGCACACTTATTTTTGATCAACCGCAGTAATGAGAAGCTGCCAACATCCAACGGGTTAACACAAACCCACAGATAAATTGAATATATAGCAAAGGATGTGATGCTAACCAAAATAACATAAAAAATCAGTTTGGTGCAATTAATGATTCAAATAATACAAAAAATCCAACATAGCTAAAAGTACATCAAACGTGTCAATTAATATTGAAATGCGCATAAAAAAAATATATAAACCATGCTTATAATTAAAACCATTTTATCCAAACTATTTCCTTGGTATTAAAGTGCAAAAAGAGTGCAAAAAAAGGGGGTATTTTAATTATAAGCATGGTTTATATATGAATTTTTTGCTGAAAATATTTTTATGCACATTTTAATATTAATTGACAGTTTTGGTGAACTTTTAGCTATGTTGAATTTTGCATATTATTTTAATCATTATTTTCACCAAATGGATTTTTTTTTGTTATTTTATTTAGCGGTGCTCAAATGAATGGCTGCGCGAGTAGCGCAGCCATTAATTTGGCAGGCTGTCACTGAAACCGGCCCACTGAGCCATCGGCCCACTGGGAATCTCCCGGTAGTCCCGATGGCCAGTACATGCCTGACTGTGTGGCTAGTATAGCCATGATCACAGTGTCCCAAATCATTGCTAACTCACCATAACTCGATGGTGTGATCCAAGTGACCCAGAAACAAGCATGAAGAATTTGGGGTGAATGGACTCCAGATAAGAAAGTCACAGCAGGACCGTGCAGCTTAATTAAGAATACAAAAAACATTGGGTTGAAAAACTCCACCAAAACCCGCACCTAGGTGAACACTTAGGCCGCGTACACACGGGCGGACTGTTCGCCCAACTAAGTTCGTCAAACAATCCGACAAACAGTCCGTTCAAAATGAGCATGAACGGACTTGACCACACACGATGAACGAACAGTCCGCTGAAAACGTGCATGATGACGTGTACAGCACGTACGACGGGACTAGAAAAACGACGTCCTATACACTGCAATGCAACCTTCGGCCGTGTAAACCCTTTCTGAGCATGCGCGATACTTAGTCCGTCCAACTTGCCTACACACGAGCGGACTGTCCACTGAAACCAAGTTTGGACGGACAAAACCAAGTTTGAACGGACTGTCTTACGGAAATTCCGTAAGACTTTGTTCGTCAGACTGTCCGCTGAAACAGTCCACTGAAGCCCACACACGAGCGGACTGTCCGCTGAAACACTGTTCAGCGGACTAAGTTGGGCGAACAGTCCGCCCGTGTGTACGCGGCCTTAAAAAGACAAGGCTGTCTGCATGAGGGAATGTGACCATTGCCATATACTAGGTACTCTGGCCCCTTAAAGTCTGCATCAATTATATATCCAGATGCATTGCCAGATAGGGCTAAGGATAAACAGTCACAAATATGAAGCATATTCAATCATTATCTGGAAAGATACAAGGTAAAGGGATTGGATGAAAAGTAGCCCAGGACTCAGATAGATTAAATAGAGTCTCTTCAGACTTCACACCTAGATGGTAAATACTAATAATGCCGCATACAGACGATCGGATTTTGACAGCAGAGGTCCGACAGGACGAATCCATCGGACAATTCGATCGTGTGTGGGCTCCATTGGACCTTTGCTGTCCAAAAATCTGACGGACTGTAGAAATTGAACATGTTTAAAATTTTTCAGCCGGAACTCTGCCGGACCCAGTTCCTATTGAGAAATACGTTTGTGTATATGCTAATCCGACGGACAAAAAAAGACGCTAGGGCAGCTATTGGCTACTGGCTATGAACTTCTTTATTCTAGTCCGGTCGTAAGTCATCTGTCGGACTTTGGTGTGCTTGTGTGCAGCCAAGACTGTCGGAGCTCCGCCGAACATCCGTCGGGAAGACCGTTGGACCTAGTCCATCGAAAAGTCTGGTCGTGTGTACCCGGCATAAGAGTCTATGGGTACATGACACTCATGTAGGTAGCAGAGATTGGCATTGACACTGCTAGCAAAGCATAAGCTATATGTTGGATGCATTCACCCAATTTGTACACAAATGTATCCACTAAATGGATCAGATGAAGGGAAGTGCTGTCCTCACGAGTGTGTAGCTCACAGGGGACCAGGCTGTAGTGATGTCCAGTTCATGAACGAATCATTCTTTGGAATCAAGTGTTTTCAGTGAACTGGATGAATTGATTCATCAGACTGAACTGATCCTTTTGAAAGAGTTCTCTATGGACGCAATAGGAGACAGGTCTAGTAAAATGATCCTAGAGTGAGAGCTCAGCCTGTTCCTGCAACCGATCAGCTGGCTCACAGCACACTGACACTCAGGAACTGGATACAAACTTACAACAGTTCTGAGACAAGAGCACACCGTACACTGAGTCAAAGAATCATATGAGTCTCAGAACACTACACTTAAAGAATCAAAGAATCATGAGTCACCACCAGGACAACAATACACTAAATCAATGATTAGGTAGCAGCAGTGATAAGACACAGCCAGCCTTAGGGCCAGTTCACACCACATGCATTCCAGTGCATTTTTTCTGCATCAAAAACACATGGAAAGTAGGTTATATGTGTTTCAATTGCATAGTCTTATGAATTGCATTCATACCAATGCAGTCAGTTTCAGAAACAAAAAGTAGAACATGCATTTTTTCTGCACTAGACTGTACTGGAATGCGGTTCACACCATAGAAATACAGTCCGGATGCGCTCCAGATCCTTTTCTGCATGTGGGTTTTTGATGCAGTCCAGGGCATCCCCCCCCCCTTTTATCTTACCCTTAAATAAGGACATGTGTGTTCCAATCAATTTTTTGGTGCATTTAGGTGCATTTTTGATGCGTTGTACAGCTTTCCAGTACAGTCCAGTGCAGGAAAAATGCAGCATGTTCTACTTTTTTTTTTCTGGAACTGGAACGCATTGGAACTGCAAGCATTCGTTTGAACTATGCCATTTAAAACCATATATCCTACATTCCATGTGCTTTTGATGCAGAAAAAAACGCACTGGACTGCATGTTATGTGAACTGTCCCTTAAAAAGCGAGTTTTCTATTAAATTAAACAGTAAAGAAACCATTATGGGATACTTTGTAATAGCTATAACACAGAACCCTATGCTATGATTGATCATAACTCTATAGGTGACTGTTTAAAATCCTTTACAGGACATTAGTTTAGAATTAACCATGAATTATATTTATAGAATTATTACTCCCACTCTGACATTTGTTGATTCACCTAACGTCTGAAGCAATCATCCTTTATGTAAACGTGCATGCCCTACACATATTCGCATGCATATATTTGGGTCGGTGGGGATGGTTTTATTTTTTCATTTTGTTGTCACTTTTTTATTTATTTTTGTACTTGACAAGGATCTGCTAACCTTCTGTGAATCACTCTTCTGATTCAGATCTTTTATTAGTTCACTTGCTTGTCAGCAGACTCAGCAAGTGAACCCGAAGAATTGATTCACAAATCAGTTAATATCAATGAACAGTTTGAAATAAATAAATTCACATAAAAGGTCCAGACTTCCCATCACTACCAGGCTGGTGTCTGAGATCAGTATCCAATTGCTCTGGTCTTTTGTTGGGGTGAGAGCGATCTGTAATCATCTGGTCAGTATGCTAGGATTCAGCATCAGGTGCCTGAGTAAAGATGCCATCCGCGGCCTCAGTAGTTGTAGCCTGGATGTGCCAGTATGTGGAGCCACATCAACTGAGATGTCAGAACATCACTCAATTGGTGTAGGGAACCTCCTACATGTTTCACCCAATGAACTTGAGCTTCGTCAGAGATGGAAGGAGCATATTGGGTATGTCTTTTTATAGTGTTTTCAGAAATGTAATTTTGCTAATCACCACAAGATGTCACTCTCACCATCAACATTACTTGAACACATATAGCAGACAATTTTGAAAACTGAATTAAAAAGGACATACAGATGGTTATATCATAGCTCCCAATTGTCCCTGATTTCAAGGGACTGTCCCTGATTTTGAGTAATGTCCCTCTGTCCCTCATTCCTTCTCATTTGTCCTTCATTTTGGTCTGATCTATATATCCGTATATAAAATACACTTTTTATCTATCAAAAAGTGTTTTTCATCTGATTTCTAAATTGCTACATTTGTAAATTCCAATATAAAGGAATAGTAGTGGTAAAAAAAGCACTTGTGGGTTTAACTAATCTTGTTTTTTTGTACAATTCTCCTTTAAGGGGGTGTGGCATGGGGTGTGTCCTATGGCTGCATTCTTTTGCTGATAGGTGTCCCTCATTCCCATCTCAAAAGTTTGGGAGGTATGTTATATGTCTGTTCAAACATTTCCTTACATAGCCTATCAAGTTAAAAATTACGGCATACAGGTTATTTAGCACTTTTTATTTGATTAATTAATTGTAGGAGTGACATTCTGGAAAAGCAATTGCACATAAAAAACAAAAGCAAAAACAAAACAAAACAGTATATCAATTATAGATGGGAGGAGCCGGCCTAAATCAAAGATGTATCAGATCATCTGATGATCACATCTCACTGCTCTAGGAAGGCTTAAAAGTTGCATTCTGTATTGAGTCCTGAGGGAATGAGAGCATTTAGTGCTGGTTCACATTTGTGCGAGTTGATAACGAATGCGATGCGTTAAAAACTAGATTCGCATTTTATCCCCAAAAAATTTTTGGTTTTCAATGATGGTCGTTCACATATATGCTTTGCGATTCCTCACCGAATGCAATGCGATAAAAAAAAGGGTCTTGTGCGAGTTTAAAGCATTGTGTTGTGAATTTAGTCTCAATAGACATTAATGTAAATCGTTCTGGAAGCGCATTATTGGTTCAGATATGTGTGAATTCTTCACGTCCAGCTCCTCCTTCCAGTTCTGCCCCCTCACTTCTTGTTTCATGTCTCATGTCCATCTGTAAGCAGTCAAGATGGCCCCCAGGCATTGGAACAGCTTTGATAATGAGGAGCTTATCAGACTTGTCCATGACAGGCCATATATATGGGACAGCTGGATTGAAGAATACAAAAATAATGCAGGAAGAGCAGAGGCTGGGATGAAATTGATAAAAGTCTGTATGCAGACTGGGGTGACTTCACACCTCATAAACGTAAGTATATTTCTATTTATTCATCCCACTGACCACCAATCCCACTGACCGCCAATGTAAGGGCATGCATCCCACTGACCACCAATCCCACTGACCACCAATGTAAGGGCATGCATCCCACTGAACACCAATCCTACTGACCACCAATGTAAGGGCATGCATCCCACTGACCACCAATGTAAGGGCATGCATCCCACTGACCACCAATGTAAGGGAATGCGTCCCACTGACCACCAAGGTCTTTATTGAATGGCATCAAGCTGCCATGATACCTGACCAGCAGGACTCATAAAGAAGTCAAAAAATAATCTCACGGATGCTGGCCCCTCTGTGATGGCCCCTTGTATGTGTCCAATCTGCACCTTTCATCTCATCCATTAAAGAGTCCTCAAAAAGGTATCCATTACTTTTGCGGACAGAATTGCATCCCCGGGACTGACATCATAAGGGGCGGGGTCACATCACTCGGTGACCCCGCCCCTTATGCCCATATAAGTAGCTGCACAACGCGTCCCCGGCATTACAGCTGGAGAGAGCGTCGTGGAAAAAGAAGAAGAAGACCAGGCCAACGCTAGTCAACACTAGTAAAGGAGCCCATGCCGTTTTTCAGCGTAGGGTTTACCCTTAAAACACATAGCAGGCGACGGGGCTCACGAGGTGTCAATCTCGCTAGTCCCGTTATACCTGAAGTCATGTTCAAAATGAATGGACTTTAGTCTGTGTGTGGGCAAGTCCGTTCATTTGGAAAGTCCGGCGGACTAGCACACAGACAAGAGGATTGTCCGCCGGAAAGCCGAGTCCAGCGGACAATTTTGAGTCAAGACTTCTTTCAAAGTCTGCTGGACTTTTGGGAAGAAAAAGTCCACACATGGTCGAATAAGTCCGCTGGATAGTCCGATCGTGGGTACGTGGCATAAGAGTAGTTTTAACAACTTTGTATTGGTTGCTGTTCTAATCAAATACAATTTTATATTGCTTTTTTCAACAAGCATAATAAGCTTTGTAAGCATATAACAAAACAAATATCAAAATTCCATGAGTATTACCAATGTACTACTTAGGTGGCATAAGCTAATAAACCATTCCTTAGCAGTTTAAGCACAAATACCACAAAATAATACAAAGATGGAAACTGAAATTTTTGGTATGGTGTGTGTCCAAAACATAAAAAAATTCTATGTGGAACTTAGCTTTAAAGGACCACTAGAATGGGCTTGCTGTTCGAGTCACATTGGTTGTTCGTTTGTTCCCTGAACAAACAAACAAAAGGGATGCTTGGCGGGAAGTTTGCTCGCTGCTTAGCGCCCCATAATGCACTGTGATCTCACATTGTATTGATTGTTTCTGATTGCCCAATGCATGTACCTGACCTGTATGTTTTGGCCAATCACAGCACAATGTACTGTGAGAGCCACACCCCACGCTATATAAGGCTGCTTACACAGCATCGTGTATAGTGTGTGATAATGGAGATTATTTAGGTAGTTAATTGATTGTGTGTTCAGTCAGTTTAGTGCTGTCAGTGTAGTGTAGTGAATAACACAGTGTAGTGCAGTGAATAACTCAGTGTAGTGGTGACACTGAAGTGTTGGTGTGTATAACACATCTGTGTAACCTCACTGATCCCATTTTTTTCATTAATCATTTTTATTTTCATATATTTTTTTGCAGCATCAGGATCTGTTGCTGCATTATTAGTACGCCCCCTTCTGTGTCGCAGGTGTTATTCCTTCTGCATCAGCACAGCAGTGGTTTCCTTTATTTATTTTTAATTAACACTTAGAATAATTTAGGGCATAATTGCTGTCCCCCCTTCTGCTTCGCAGCTGTTCCTCTTTCTGCATCAGCAGCGGGTTCTTTTTTTTTTTCCTTTTATTTAAATTATTATAGATTTTTTTTATTTTTTGCCACAGCAGCATAATTGCTGTTCCTCTTCTGCATTCCTCTTCTGTGTCAGCAGTGGTTCCCTTTTTTTTTTGGCTTTTTGAATTTTTTTTTCCAGCAGCAGCAGCAAAAAAAAAAGTTTCCATTATGCTGTTCCTTTTTCTCTTTCGTTCATTGATGGACAAAGCACTTTAATCTTGAATTTAGGGTTATATTGCCACCTCTAGGAGAGGACTAGGCAGAACACATAAAAAACAAGCACAGTACTGCCCAGGGGGCGGTCCTACTGGCTATAACCCCTCACTCTGCTCCCAACAGCTCAGATTTTTTTCTGCCTAGTCTAGGAGAAGGACCTGGCTCCCTGTGGGGACCAGTGGTCTTTGAAAATGTTTATTTTTTGCTGGATTTGCTTCCTGTGATCTACAATCAACAGCCAGGCTGGGTGACAGGCTGGATAATATAGATCCTGGTAGTCTCCTCAGCCTGGCCATTGAGCACGTGCAGACCTTAGCTCCACGTGGGGTCGACTGCGACAGGCCCCGTTCTGATCCAGGGGCGGCCAGTGAGCTATATGCTCCGGGGCACACATATGACCGGGCTACTGCCATCTGAGTCACAGTGTGCCGTGGCCGACAGCCGCCCCGTACTGCTTGGGTGATGGGTCTGTCTGTGGATTGCATCCAGCAGTCCCTGCAGGAGGGGTAAGTATGGTTCCACCTGTTTAGGCAGGTTGGAACAGCTGGGCACTCCCTGGGCGGTCATTTAGGGGGTCTCTCTCTCTCCCTTTCTTCTCTCCCTTTTTTCTTTCACTGCCTCTTTCCCGATTCCCCAGTCTAAGGGGGCACTGTGTAGCTGATCATAGGGGGTGCGGAGCACGTACCTGGCCTGGGGGTCCTCATGGTGGTCTCTGGGTCCTGGCAGGGGGTTGTCCTGTGCACCGTTTGTCTAGTTTATCCCTTCATTTAACTGCAGTGGTTCTGATAGTTTATCACTTCGTTTTAACGTTGTTGGTCCGCTAGGTTATCCCTTCATTTCTCACCTTCGTTTGCCGACATGCGGGGCAAACGTTCAGCGTAGTAACCACGGCCATTTGCCTTTGTTTACCATTCACAGGGCGGAATGTTCGAGGGACGGTGACTGTTATGCCGCGTACACACGAGCGGACTGTATGGCGTACTTAGTTCGTCATACAATCCGACGGACAGTCCGTCGTACTTTCCACTGAACGGACTTGACCACACACGGATACCCAAACAGTCCGACGAAAGCTTGCGCGATGACGTACAGCACGTACGACGGGACTAGAAATAGGAAGTCCAAGACACAGCAAAGCACCCTTTGGGCTCCTTCTGCTGACTTTGCGTTAGTAGAAGTTTGGTTAGAGACGATTCGCGCTTTTCAGACTTCAGCTTAATTTGTCCGTTTTCTGCGGCGCAGTCTGCCTGTGAGGTTTGTATCTGTCTTTCGGTACGCGTGGATCAGTTGGTACCTGTTGTTAGGCGCTTCTGGTCCGCTCGTTTCTGGGTTTCAGGTCGTTCTTCATAGGTCTGGCTGTTCTTCAGTGCGTTCAGTTAAGCTTGTTTGGCCAGCCAACCGTTTCAAAGCCATGGAGAGTGGACGTACTCGTTCGCGAGTTCGTGCTATATGGGGGCTTGGTGTTGGGGTTAATACTTTGACTCGAGCCCAGTCTGTGAACAGGCCGAGGAGGAGTTCATGGACAAAGAATTGGTTGCGCCAGCGCGACCAATTCTCGCATATGCCTTTACTCCGTGAGATCCGTGAGAATAATCCTGATGATTTCAGGAATTATCTCAGGATGACGGACCCCGTTTTTCACCGTCTGCTGGCTTTGCTGACCCCTTATATCAGCAGGCAGGATACCTGCATGCGGCAAGCCATCACTCCGGAGCAGAGGCTTGTCGCCACGTTGCGCTACTTGGCGACAGGGAGAAGCCTTCAGGACCTAAAGTTCTCTACAGGCATCTCCCCCCAGGCTCTGGGGATCATTATTCCAGAGACCTGTTCTGCCATTATTCGGGTCCTGCAGAAGGAATATATGAAGGTAAGTTTGTTCTTGTAATATTGCATTATATGCATTGTATGTTTGTATTAATTTCATCATGACTTTTAATATCCATGACAGGAATATGCTGTGAATGTCCCCTTTATATGAATGCATGCAATTGTTTTTTTGATGTATTTTTTTTTTTTTGTGTCATTTTTTTTAGAGCTTTTACCTTTTTGTGTCCCACGTGCATATTTGCTTTCACTAACGTCCCCAGCATGCAATCCTGGGCCCCTATACACCCACAGCCTAGACTGTTTTTCTCTAATTCATATTGTCAGCTCCATTGTACTGTTTTACTGCCCCCCCCTTCATTAATTAGGCCCCCACCCCACTCAAATTGGTTGCAGGAATTGTATACCGTATATACTCGAGTATAAGCCGAGATTTTCAGCCTCTTTTTTGAGGCTGAAAGTGCCCCCTCGGCTTATACTCGAGTCACCGCTGTCTGACTGCTCGATCAGCGTATCGAGCAGACAGACGGCGGACATTAAAATTTAAAAGCCGCGCCTCCTTCTCCGCCTCCGCCTGTGATAGGCGGAACACTGAATTTCCCAGCAGTCAGTGTTCCACCTATCACGGACATCCGCTCATTCTCATACTACGGACGAGTATGAGAGGATGTCCGTGATAGGCGGAACACAGGCTGCTGGGAAATTGAGTGTTCCGCCTATCACAGGCGGAGGCGGAATTTTGAATTGTAGAATGGCCGCCGAGAAGAGCGGCGATCCATCGGCACGGCACGGGACGGAGGAGGCACGGGACGGAGGAGGCACGGCACGGGACGGAGGAGGCACGGGAAGGAGGAGGCACGGCACGGGACGGAGGAGGCACGGGACGGAGGAGGCACTGCACGGGTCGGAGGAGGCTCGGGACGACGGCGGCTCGGGACGGAGGCTTGGGACACAGGTAGGCTGGACACACACACAAGGCTGCACGGACACACACACACACACACACACACACACACACACACACAAGGCTGCACGGACACACACACACACACACACACACACACACACACACACACAGGGATGGATGGATGGATGGATACACACACACACACACACACAAGGCTGCACGGACACACACACACACACACACACACACACACACAGGGATGGATGGATGGATGGATACACACACACACACACAGGGATGGATGGATGGATGGATACACACACACACACACACACACACACAGGGATGGATGGATGGATGAATACACACACACACACACACACACACACACAGGGATGGATGGATGGATGGATGGATACACACACAGGGATGGATGGACACACAGGGATGGACGGACACACACACAGGGATGGACAGCCATGTCTCACCCTCGGCTTATACACGAGTCAATAAGTTTTCCAGTTTTTTGGGGGTAAATTGGGGGCCTCGGCTTATATTCGGGTCGGCCTATACTCGAGTATATACGGTACTCATTAATTAGGCCCCCACGCCACTCAAATTGGTTGCAGGGATTGTATACTCATTAATTAGGCCCCCACCCCACTCAAATTGGTTGCAGGAATTGTATACTCATTAATTAGGCCCCCACCCCACTCAAATTGGTTGCAGGGATTGTATACTCATTAATTAGGCCCCCACCCCACTCAAATTGGTTGCAGGGATTGTATACTCATTAATTAGGCCCCCACCCCACTCACCCACCTAACTTATGTCCTCTGGTCCATCAGAGGGCTGAGTAATCTGTGAATTGGGCCGTCTATTTGTTTTTTTTGCAGAAAAACATTTTCAATATTTATGTTTAACTGCTGTTCCAAAATGTTTTTGAGTTTTATTTGTTATGAATTGTTTTGATTTAATGACAAATTTTTTTTGTGATAGGCGGAACACTGAATTTCCCAGCAGTCAGTGTTCCACCTATCACGGACATCCGCTCATTCTCATACTACGGACGAGTATGAGAGGATGTCCGTGATAGGCGGAACACAGGCTGCTGGGAAATTGAGTGTTCCGCCTATCACAGGCGGAGGCGGAATTTTGAATTGTAGAATGGCCGCCGAGAAGAGCGGCGATCCATCGGCACGGCACGGGACGGAGGAGGCACGGGACGGAGGAGGCACGGCACGGGACGGAGGAGGCACGGGAAGGAGGAGGCACGGCACGGGACGGAGGAGGCACGGGACGGAGGAGGCACGGCACGGGTCGGAGGAGGCTCGGGACGACGGCGGCTCGGGACGGAGGCTTGGGACACAGGTAGGCTGGACACACACACAAGGCTGCACGGACACACACACACACACACACACACACACACACACACACAAGGCTGCACGGACACACACACACACACACACACACACACACACAGGGATGGATGGATGGATGGATACACACACACACACACACACAAGGCTGCACGGACACACACACACACACACACACACACACACAGGGATGGATGGATGGATGGATACACACACACACACACAGGGATGGATGGATGGATGGATACACACACACACACACACACACACACACACAGGGATGGATGGATGGATGAATACACACACACACACACACACACACACAGGGATGGATGGATGGATGGATGGATACACACACAGGGATGGATGGACACACAGGGATGGACGGACACACACACAGGGATGGACAGCCATGTCTCACCCTCGGCTTATACACGAGTCAATAAGTTTTCCAGTTTTTTGGGGGTAAATTGGGGGCCTCGGCTTATATTCGGGTCGGCCTATACTCGAGTATATACGGTACTCATTAATTAGGCCCCCACGCCACTCAAATTGGTTGCAGGGATTGTATACTCATTAATTAGGCCCCCACCCCACTCAAATTGGTTGCAGGAATTGTATACTCATTAATTAGGCCCCCACCCCACTCAAATTGGTTGCAGGGATTGTATACTCATTAATTAGGCCCCCACCCCACTCAAATTGGTTGCAGGGATTGTATACTCATTAATTAGGCCCCCACCCCACTCACCCACCTAACTTATGTCCTCTGGTCCATCAGAGGGCTGAGTAATCTGTGAATTGGGCCGTCTATTTGTTTTTTTTGCAGAAAAACATTTTCAATATTTATGTTTAACTGCTGTTCCAAAATGTTTTTGAGTTTTATTTGTTATGAATTGTTTTGATTTAATGACAAATTTTTTTTTCCTGTGTTTGACTCCCCAGTTTCCTTCCATGCCACAGGAATGGCAGACAGTGGCTTCCCAGTTCGCTGCCCGTTGGGACTTTCCCAACTGTGGAGGGGCGATCGACGGGAAACATGTGGGGATTGTGCCCCCACCCCATTCGGGGTCCTACTACTGGAATTATAAGGGGTTCCATAGTGTGGTGTTAATGGCGGTGGTGTCAGCACAATATGACTTTCTCTATGTGGATGTGGGGAAGAACGGCCGGATGTCTGACGGAGGAGTGTTTAGGCAGACCGAGTTCTGCCACCGTCTCATCACTGGTGGCCTGGACTTGCCACCAGATGCTGATAATGTGGAGGGTCTACCTTTTGTTTTTATCGCTGATGAAGCGTTCAGTCTGAGTGACCATTTGATGAAGCCCTTCCCCCAAAGGACCCTCACCCCGGAGAGGAGGGTTTTTAATTACCGGCTGGCCAGAGCAAGAAGGGTTGTGGAGAATGCCTTTGGTATTATGGCCAGCCGGTTCCGTCTGTTTTTGACAGCAATAAACTTGGCAGAGTACAAACTGAACTATGTCATTCTCTGGTGCTGCATTTTACACAACTTTTTAAGAAAACATTCTGGAACCCATTACCTGCAGCCAACTGGGCCTGAGGCCGGACTAATGCCAGAACTCACAGGGCTGGATCATGACCATCCTGGCTTAGCCCCCCAAACAGCACGTGAGGTGCGTGACCAGTATGTCACCTATTTTAATGGTAGGGGGCTATTCCAATGCCAGCTGAGCAATAAAGATTTCCTTTTGTTTAAATATGTATTGTCTGATCAAATTTTTAAGTTTGGTTCTTGTTTGCTTTTCAAGGTGGTTGTCTCCTACATTCTCCTAATTCAGGGATATGCAATTGGCCGACCTCCAGCTGGTGCAAAACTACAAGTCAATCATGCCTCTGGGTCTCATGCTTGTGGCTGTCAGTCTTGCTATGCTTCATGGGACTTGTAGTTCTGCAACAGCTGGATTTCCACTAATTGCATATTCCTGTCCTAGTGCATTTGTATTGCAAAGTGGTTTTTGCCAATAGTAAATGCCCTTTGTGACAGAAAACACAAAATGACTTCCCAAACTGGTATTGAGTATTGAAAGAAGGAGACACACACACACATCTTTTTTTTAAATGTTTAATAGTGCACATTCCAACAAGTGCCTCTTTTTTTGGTATTTTTCTTTTGGTTTTGTTTTGTTTTGGTAAACATTTTTTTTGGGGAAACACACACACATATATATATATATATATATATATATATATATATATATATATATATATATATATAATAAAATAAAATTTGGCCTCTAAAAACACATAAAAACAATGTTAGAAAAACATTAAAAACTTTTTTTACAAGGAATGAAGAACATGATCTTTCGTTTTAGGGAAAAGGGGCTTAGATTCTCCCTAAAACATCGATCATGTTCTTCATTTCCTGCTCCATAGTGTCCAGTTGTCGTTGCATGTTTTGCATATGGTTCCGCATCTGGTTCCGCATGTGATCAATCTGGCCATTCCAGGCCATGATCTGACCAATCAGTCTCTGGGCACTGTCTGAGGAAAATGGCTCCGCGGCTTGTCCTTCCACAACCAGATCATCACCTAAAAACATGTGTAGATAAAAATTTTTGTTAAAATATACAGCCATTAATTGTTTACCTTAAGCTGGGTTGTCAGACACTCACTTTGTGGGGTGCGTATCTCCACCACCTCTTCCTCCTCCACATCTAGCCCTGGGCTGGGCTGCTCCAGCTCTGGCAATGGACTGGGGTGCTCCAGCTCTGGCACTGGGCTGGGGCTAACTGCCCAATCAGGCTGGTGAGGTCGGGGGGTCCTGGGCTGCTCCGACTCTTGTCTGAGTCTTTGTTCCCCTATGAGAATGAAAAAACAAAAAGAAAGGTATACTTTTAAGCACAGTGATATTTGAGTTCAGAAATTGGAATATGAAACATTGGTTTGAAGTGGTGTACAATTATTAGCTGGTTGTTACAAGATCCTAGTTTAATACATCATTTAAATGACATTTTTTTAGTTAGGCTGTGTTCAGCCTGCTGCGATGTGCGAACGCTGCAAATCTACTGTGGTTTCACGCATCGCATGCCTCCCGGAGGCAGTTCACACTGCCCTATGTGACCTGCTGGGAGTGTCAGTGTAAAGTTTTATTGACACCTCCAAATTAGTTCTCATATCACAGTGCAATCTTTAAACTCGGACAGGAATCGGACCACATGGTGTGAACACCCATGTGATCCGATTCTGCTGTGGACTAAAAAAAGGGCCATGTACAAGTTTGGGCCGGATGCGATGCGAATTCAGCCATACTATATGTATGGCTGAAATCGCATCACACAGAGATCACATGTGATTTGCACTGCAGTGCGGTGCAAATCACATTCGATCTCGTACATTGCAGCAATGTGAACCTAGCCTTTAACCAAACTGCAATACTTTATATCTTTTGTCCAAGTTTCACAGACGGACACACTCGAATCATCCCCTGGAGTACCTGTGTGTGATTATGTCAAAAAATGTTCTATGATGTCCCAAACTACACTAAATGATTCCCAGTCCAGATGTTGAACCAGCATTTTATCTATCTATCTATCTATCTATCTATCTATCTATCTATCTATCTATCTATCTATCTATCTATCTATCTATCTATCTATCTATCTCTTTTTTTTATTTAGACTACATTACACTGAATAAATTTATGAAACAGCTGCAGCTATAAAGACATGTACACAAGGATATCCTAGTGTGACAATTCAGTTTATCATGAACAATACAAAAAAATTAATAACTAATTAAAATCGAATCCAACACCAGATAAATTTACACCATATACAAATTCACGCTATTTACGTCCACATATACGAACGAGCATATTCACTCATTACATGAACGATTAACCACACAAACGATCAAATTCGCCAGATTTACAAATATATTGTATACACCTATATGAACGATTATGTATCTCCTGTATTGGTCCGGCTCCCTGGATTTGATGTCGGACCATCGTTTCCGGAGCTGATCTTTGGCTCTTCGGACCCCAAATTTGCTCTCCAAAGTGCTCACAACTGTCGTCATGATGCGATCTTTTCGGATATTGGGTTTGGGATACGGGCCATTTTCCCCATCGTAATCCTCCCTTCGAAGTATATCCACCATCTCCACTGTCTCTTCAAAGGCCATGTTTGTGGCCTTAAACCTCTTCCTTGTTCCGGAAGCATGGGGTTCAGGGCTTTCATCCGCGCTGCTAATTGAAAATCCGTCCGCCATCTTTATCTATTCAATCTCCCACAGCGGAACGAGGGTAAAAGGGGCTGGGAAATACGGTCACAAGGAACGTCAGGGGCGGGCAACGTGGGCGACGCAGGCGGAGCTTGACGCATGCGCTGTATATAAAGCGTTACCGTGAGGCCGTACGTTTGTCCGAACGGAAGCAGCGAGTGATACACGCGACGGTAAGATGGTTATCTTTTTATTTTTAGGGTTTTAGGCCTGCGTTGGGAATGTATATAGTGGGATTTTACCTTGTGGATGGTTAGTTGATTTTAATGTGGGTTGGTGATTGAGTGGGGTTGGTGTTTTGTGTGGGGGTGGGGGTGGGTGTGTGGGGGGGTAGTGTGTGTGGTAGTGTGTGTGGTAGTGTGTGTGTGGGGGTGGGTGTGTGGGGGGGTAGTGTGTGTGGTAGTGTGTGTGTGGGGGTGGGGGTGGGTGTGGGTGTGTGGGGGGGTAGTGTGTGTGGTAGTGTGTGTGTGGGGGTGGGTGTGTGGGGGGGTAGTGTGTGTGGTAGTGTGTGTGGTAGTGTGTGTGGGGGGGGTAGTGTGGGTGGGGGTAGTGTGGGTGTAGTGTGTGTCTCGCCTACATTGTCACAATATAAATAGTGTGCGTTTGGTCTGACATTAGTATTTATGTTTTTTTTCTTTTTCAGAACTCAAAATGCAAAAGTACACTCCGGACCCCTTTAAGGAGGAGGCATTCCTGTCAACATTCATTGATATGTTTGAGATGCACAGGAACCTGTGGGATTCCAAGCACCCACTATATTCAAGCCGTCCTGGCCGGAGGAAAACACTGGGGACAATTTTGAAGTTTGTGAAAACCCGACTCCCCCAGGCAGACATTAAGTTTGTGAGCTCCAAAATTCAGGGCCTGCGTAACATGTATAGGCGGGAGCGCAACAAGATCCTAGAGTCCCAAACATCAGGAGCAGCAGCAGATGAGATATATGTACCTAGGCTGTGGTATTACAACAGGCTGCGTTTTCTGGATGACCTGTCAGAAGCCAGGCAGTCACTTTCCACTCTTCCGTCTACCCTTCCCTCCACCCTTCCCTCCACCTCAGGTGAGCCATCCCTGGAAGATCCAGACCCTTCCTTGCTGGACGAAGTTGATGCGCCCAGCTGGAGCCAGGTATATTTTAGTTTATAAAGTTAGGATTGCTCAAATATTAATGATGTAAAGTTCAATGTTTGAATTGCTTCCAAATCTAGGATTTCATCACAAATTAAATTAGATATAAGGATACAGTAGTTTCCACAAATGTGGCTAAAATCTTGGTGAAATGATGGAAAAATGATGGTGTCAAAATGATAGCCTTTTGTATTTCAAGACAAATGTATTTGCAAGTGAGAACTGTAAAATTATCAGTGATTGATGATTTCAAAATATAGACATATTTTATTTATTTATTTCTTTATTTTTTACACAGGATGAGCTCACCCAGGAGGAGGCCGGGACCAGTGGTATGGAGGAGGAGGCCGGGACCAGCCACATGCAGGAGATAGCTGGGCCCAGCAGGAGTCAGACAGAAAGTCAGGTCCCTCCCCTCCGCCTAGCCAGCAAAAGGCCCAGGAGGATGACACAGACAGAGGAGGAGTCATTGGAGCTTATACGTCAAGCCAGCCAATTGCTTAGTAAACCCCCCAATCCTAAAGGGGCCTACGCTACTTATTTGGCCAGCAAGTTGCTTGAAATGGAGAAGGGACAGCGCAACTTGTGCGAGGCGATTTTCTTCGACAGTATTCAGCGGGGTCTGAAGGGTGAGCTAACACCAACCACCAGACTCTACAACACAGACCCTACTGCTCCTCCTCCTCCTTCTCCTACCACAAGTCCACCACCAGAGGCACAGCCTCCAGCGAAGCGTGGAGGGAAGGCTACACGGAAGAGTCGGAAGTGACTGCCTGGCTTCAGTCTGCTCTGACAGAAGACGCAGGCTGTTGTAGTACCACAGTCTGGGGACATAGATGTCATCTGCTGCTGTTCCTGGTCTGTGGGATTCTAGGACCATGTTGTGTTCCCTATTTTCATGTTTACACAGGATCTGAATTTTGGTGGCCACTGACTTGATGTGTGCCTGGGGGACAAAAGGCTTCACAAACTTCAAAAGTGTCTCCAGTGTTGCCTCCCTCTTGATTTTGTTTTGTACAGACTAAAAATAAAGATTTATTATTTCCAAAAATATTGTAATTTTTTTTTATTTTGGATTAAAAAAACAGAGTTTATTTGTGAGTAGGCAGGTACATGTCAAAAGACTATGGGGGTTATTTACAAAACACACGTTCATGTTAATATAAATATGCTAACTTCAAGTGCAATTTTTAAAGCACTGCAAGTGCACTTGGAAGTGCAGTCGCTGTAAATTTGAGGCTAACATTTGAAATGAGGGGAAGCTCTGCTGATTTTGAACATTCAATCATGTGTAAGCTAAAATGCTGGTTTGGGTATCTATCTATCTATCTATCTATCTATCTATCTATCTATCTATCTCTACTTACATAGTCTGCTTGGACAAAAAAAACGCAAGTCCATCTAGTTTAACCCCCCCCCACAAAAAAAAAAGCAAAATAAAAAAATAGTTTTAAACTAACAATAGTAGTTCCAAAAATATATAGTAATAGATAAATTATAAAATTATATATATATATATATATATATATATATATATATATATATATATATATATATATATATATATATATATATATATATATATATATATATATATATTTTTTTTTTGAAGTTTATATATATATATATATATATATATATATTTATTCTCAAATTGGAATATTAATCATAGGTTGAGGATGAATAAAAACATTTGTGATAACTCTGTGTGAATATAAGCAGCAAAGCTACTTCACTTTTCTTGCATTATGAAGAAGAAAAGAATGTGCTATATTAAAAAAACACAAAATTAGCAGCATGACGAATATGCTAGCTTCAATACGAACACTAGTTTTACAAGACCGAGCGCTTCCGCCCTGTAAATCCTTTCTGGGCATGCGTCATTCTTAGTCCGTCCGACTAGCATACTGACGACCGTATTGTCCGCTGAAACCAAAGTATGACGGACAGTTTTTTGGAAAAACCGAAATTCTTAGTACTCCGGACTGCACGCTGAAAAAGTCAGCTGAAGCCCACACACGAGCGGATTGTCCCCTGAAATGTGTTTCAACGGACTAAGTACGCCATACAGTCCGCTCGTGTGTACGCGGCATTAGTTCTTTAGCACTGGGTGGCTGTTTAAGCCAGGAACAGTGCGAAACTGACACAAGAAGGGAGTATGGACAGTGGCACAGCAGCACGGCACAACGCCTGTCAGGGTGGTGAGTCCTGCGGAGAGCCCCTCAGTCTGTGGCAGCTAGGAGGGTAGGCATTTCTTGGCATTTCTTGCCTTAGGTCCCGGGTGACAGATGAGGGTGAGTCAGACATGGCGTCGGATGCTGGCGCTTCTTCCCCATGCACCCCTATGATAGCAACTGGTTCCACTGCATTTGCGGTACCTATGGTTGCTTTATTGGGGGTCCTGGAATCATTTTTTGCCAGGGTGTAAGCGGTGTGCGGGCGCAAGGTGGGTAAAAAATGCCCTAGTCCCCCGTCTTTTGGGGAAAGCTCTGATTCAGACTTGGTGGCAGGCGGCCCTTGTGCTGACATATCAGAGGTAAAGGACCAGGACCCACTGGACAGTGAGGAGGAAGCCTCCGTGTCCGTTTTTAGCGCAAGAAAGCTCTAAAGGGATAGAGGATATGGCTAGGGCATCTGCAGATGTGTTGGTCTCTGTTTGTTTCCACAAGCTGTTCTGCACCACCAAGGTGTTTCCCTACCTAACGCATTTTCATAAGTTTATTGACAAGGAGTGGGAACGCCCGCAGCATGCCCTTTCAGGGCACTTCTTCCCCAGACACCCCTATGATAGCAACCAGTTCCCCTGTACCTGCACCTTTGTCGGCGGTCCTGGAATCATTTGTTGCCAGGGTGGAAGCGAAGTGTGTGGCGGTGCGTTACTCCTTTGAGGAGGGATTCCTGAAAAAATTGACATCTTCTCCAGTCGCTGATCCCCTGGTATCTTGGTCAAATAAGGTGACCACAAGTCCGGTGGAAGGGCTCCCCTCTTTCAAGATCCCTGCCAACAGAAAGGCAGAGTCAGTTGCCCGAGCCATGTGTGCAGTTGTGGGGCCAGCGCTTCGGCCGGTATTAGTCACAGCTCTGGTGTCACATACACTTACTGAAGGGCTAAGTTGTTGCAATGCGAGTTGGGGAAGCAACAGGTTTCCCCAGTCTGTCTGGAACTGGCAGACCAGTTGGTGCATGGCCTTAAGTATATCTGTGATGTGGCCCGTGATACGATCCCTTTGCTTTCTAGAGCCTCTGTATCAGGAGTAGTACTGCATCACCTGGTTTGGCTCAAGTGTTGGTCTGCGGACCAGACATCTAAGAAAGCGCTGGCGGGTTGCCCTTCCAAAGTGGAGGCGATTTGGAACCTTGCTGGATGACATTATTATTATTATTTTTTTAAATAAATCTTTTTATTGGTGTTAAAGAAAGACAAATGAACAACACATAGCACAGTAAAAGGTATAACAGTGACTCACATGGGTAATATATGTGTATACCAGTACAGCTCGATATTACATTCAACCATTAGTCACCATCGCTCTAGGTGGGGTGTGGATCCCGCGCATGGAGGTTGGGGAGATGGCTCACAACTATGAACCATCATGAAGGAGGTGAAGTTATTTAGGAGTTTAGATTAGAAAGGTGCTGTCACTTATTCAGATTCTGTTACACCCATCTAAGCCATGGATGGGTCCTCTAACCATTTTGACCAAACTTTCTGGTATTTCTGGGGACAGCCTCTGTGGGAATACGTATCCTTGTACAGGGGTAGGTTCTCATTCACCAGCTTCTTCCAATAAGCGATCGCAGGTGGAGCCGACTTTTTCCAATGGAGTGCAATACTTTCCCTGGTATAAAACAGTAAAAGGCTCACCATGGTGCGTACCGCAACAGTAGGAATCAGCTGTTCAACAAGGCCCAACAGACAGATAGATATAGAAAGCTGCAAGGGGAGAGCACTGATTTGATGGATACATGACATCACTTCCTCCCAAACCCAAGCAATAGCTGGACAAGTCCAGAATATATGTATGAAGTCCCCCGGGGTCCCTCTACATCTCCAGCATTTCGAAGAGAGGCTGGAGTCCATTTTATGTAGCCTAGAGGGGGTGAAATAGGCGCGATGGACCAGTTTAAATTGTATCAGGTGGTCTATGATGGAGACCAAGGACTGGAATGGAAGATCCCAGATGTCATCCCAGTCATCCTGGTCCAGTTCCAGGATGTCTTGGAGCCAACGTGCCCTGAGTTTCTCCAAATCGGGAAGCAAGACCTGGAGGAGGTGTGAATATATCCGAGAGGTCGGTTTAATTGTGAAGTCCAACCGCAGGACCTCTTCAAGAGAGGCTTATATGAGCTGGGGGTTAGTGTGGGAGAATTGGCAGCTGAAGGCATGGGAGAGTTGTGCGTATCTAAAAAAATATGATTCTGGGATATTGAACTTAGAGCATAACATGGACAATGGAATCAATGAATTATCATGAACTATCTGGGAAAGTAATTTTATATTGAATTTAGTCCAGGCATGGGGTTCAGGGATCATATAAATCTGGGCTAGATTGGGATTACACCAAAGTGGGGCGTTTGGTGAATGTGCCTCTGTGGGATAAGTCGGAGGCCAGCTCTCCATTCCTGCAAGGTAGTGATCGTAGAAGGGGTTAATGCGTATGGGGCATGTGGGCCTCGGAAGAGTAAAAACTTAAGAGCCTCTAGGGGCCGCCCCACGGCTGTCTCCAGTAGCACCGCTGAATTGGTGGTATCGGGGTCCAGCCATCACTCTGCAGTGACCAATTGGGTGGCCAGAAAGTATTTATGGAAATCTGAGAATGCTAATCCACCTTGGGAGGCAGGACACATCAGTGTGGTCCACTTGTATCTAGGAGATTGAGGGCCCCAGACAAAGGTGGAGAAAAGTTTGTTGAGTTGGGAGAAAAAAGGAATTATGGAATCCACTGTGGGGAGTTTCTAAAGAGATACGTAAATTTGGGCAATATTTTCATTTTAATTAGGTTGATACGGCTTAACAATGATAGGGGTAGGGACTCCCACGGCTTCAGCCTCCTTCGTGTCTCCAGGAGCACCGGGGACAGATTCAGCAATATGTAGTCAGTGGAGCTTCTAGATATATCAACTCTAAGGTAGCGGAACTGTTTCACCCATAGGAGTGGAAGATCCGGGGAGATCCCCACACGGACAGCCAGATCAATGGGAAATAAGAGAGATTTAGGCCAGTTCACTTTCAACCCGGTAATAGGGGCGAACGCGTTTAGCACCTGTAGAGCCCCCTCTAACGATGGGCCTGCGTTGTTAAGTAAGAGGAGGAAGTCATCCGTGTACAGAGCCACCCTCTCCTCCAGCCAGCCGATTCAAAGCCCTTAATAAATAAATAATAATAAATGCTGAAGTGCGTAAAGCTTCCGCCACAGGTTCGATGGCTATGGCAAACAAGGCCGGGGAGAGAGGGCAGCCCTGTCGGGTACCTCTGGATAAGGGGAAGGGACGGGAAAGGCCCCCCCAGCTTGATGGCCGAGGTGGTTGTCTTATATATTGTTTGTAGCCATCCGGTAAACACAAGAGGGAACCCCATCCTTGCGGTGGACCTCCCATAGAAAAGGCCATTCCACAGTATTGAAGGCCTTTTCTATATCCAATTGAGCCTCTCAAGAGATGCATCTTCGGCGGGTGTCCAGCCACTCCGAGGCAGCCTCCGGCATATCAAAAAATCAGGTGCGGTCCCCATCAGTGATTCTCAACTTGCTGGGTTATAGGAGGCCAAACCGGATACCTTGTTCACGGAGCCTTCTCCTCACCTCTGTGAAGGACTTGCCGCGTGCTGCACCTCCTGGGAGAAGTCAGGAAAGAAAAGCAGCTTTGTGTTTTCGTAGGTAACTTCCTGCTTGGTGCGGGCAGCCGCCAAGACACGGTCATGGTCTCAGTAGTTCAGCATACGTAGCAAGAATGGGTGTGCTGGGGACCCAGGTCGTGGAGGGAGCGGCGGGACTCTGTGGGCTCTCTCCACCACAAAAGTCGGGGGGGGGGGGGGTGACTAGGTGACTAGGAGGTGGCTAGGAGCTTCTCAGTGAATTCCGCAGGCCTGGGACTCTCTGCTCTCTCAAGCAGACCCAGGATGCGGATGTTTTTACGCCGCAGGTGAATCTCGGTGTCGATCGCTCTCTCCTGGAGCGTCTTCACCTGGATCTGTAGAGCCTTGAGTTCTCTGGCGTCAACCCGGACCGTGTCCTTCCCTGTAGAGACTCTCTCCTCCACCTCCGAAATCCAGGACCAGAACTTATCTAGGTCCTGGTGGATCAGGTCGACATCCACAGACAGGTAGTCAATCTTTGTCACCAGCGATTCTTTACAGGCAGTGATCGCTGCCAGTATCTCTGCCCCAGTGGGGGAGTCAGCTGTCCCCATCTCAGCGGAGGTCTGAGTGCCGGCAGCAATGACTAATGTCGGAGTCCTTATGGCCAAGATGGCCGCTGGCGGAGATGGGTGGGGAAGCTTCAGGCCCGATTTGGACTTGCGGGATCCCGGGGGCCCATCAGAGCCGTGGTTCTGTGTCCGGACTAAGTGGGGGAGGTTGTCGGCTGGTAATTAGCATCTCAGGAACCGAAAGGGTGCTGCAAAACGGCTGGAAATGTACGCCAGGATCGGAGCTCCGGATCCTTTCACATGCTAACCACACCCTGCTGGATGACATTATTAAAAATTTTACTGAGGGAAAGAGTACTTTGCTACCAAAATCAAGAAAAGGTAAGGAGCTACGCCGTAGGCAAGGACTCCTCTTTTTCTGCTTAGAAGTGGTCTTTTCATCCGCCCGGGTCGGCGGGTAAGCGTCCCCAGTACAACAAGGGGCCTGCTGAGGGACAAAAGCATCCCTGGTATCGCAAGCTGAACAAGCCTGCGACTTCGGGAGTCTGCAGGCCGGTAGACTTCTCTCCTTTCCGACCAGTGGGTCAGCAAGCTGGTTTTGTCAAGCTATAAGATAGAGTTTCTTTCTTGACCGCCAGACAGGTTTTTTTTATTTAGTTTTTCACAGTGCTTTTGTGAGAGAGGGTGGTTATGGGGCAGTGGATGTTTTCAGTAGGGCAGTGGACAATATCAGTAGAGCAGTGGATGGTGTCAATCGTTTTTTTTTTCATTTTTATGTTTTTTTTTTTTTTTTTTACAATTTAATTTGTTTTACATTTTTTTCACAATGCTTTTTGGGGAAGAGGGGGTTGGAACTGAACAGTCTCAGTAGGGCGGGGTGGGAGGGGGGGTGTTAGTAGTTTTTTATTCTATATTATTTTTTACCCATCTTTACTTTTTATAATTTTTGTACAATTTATTTTTAAATATTTATTGGATTTTTTTTATATCAGTTGGGGGGCTTTGGTGACATGTCAGGGGTCTAAACAGACCCCTGACACCTCAAATTTGGGACAGAGTAAGTGGACACCTCGCATTTGGGACAGAGTAAGTGACCGATTCCCCAATCCCTTTCTCTGTGGCCTCAGCATTGAAGATGAATGGACAGAAGACAGCCGCTCCTGTTCATTCATAAACCGAAGCATCGTAACACACAGGTTACTCTGCTCAGTTATTACAGAACATATAGAGCGTTCTATGTCCAATTTAGAAATGGAAGGGGTCGGTAAATTATATATTTACTGACCCTTTCCTCCACTCTCCATCCTGACACATCCCACACAGCTGCCAAGAGAGGAGAGGAGAGGCGAGAGCAAGCTGGAGGGGAATGAGGGGGGTACAGGAGGAGGACACAGTGGGCCAGAGGAGGACAGGGGGACCCACTCTTGGAGGCCCCCCTCTCAGAGGCCCGTGTGCATTGAACACCCTGCACATGGATGATACGCCTCATGGTGATCTTGCTACTATTTATGCTGATCCAGGTGCATAGCGTTTCCCTATTCCTACTGCTGACTATTAATCATACTGTGTAATGTGTTGCATTACTACTATTGCTAATCCGCTTTCAAAAGAGGCCCAGAGCTAAAAGAAGAAAGCATGGACGAAGGGCCAGCATGACAGGGTTAAAAGGGGTTGGCATGGAGAAAGGGTGTCGGGTCAGTGGGAAGCCTTCTTTTAAAAGTACTCACGTGATTGGTGGAGAGGAATGGAGAAGGTAGGGCTGCAGTAAGGGGGTCTATAGAAGGATCTTGAAAGTCATCAGTTGGAGGAGAGTGCTTGGGACAAAGGCCCACCCTCCACCCTAAGGCTGCTTTCACACTGGGGCGGTATTCAGGCGTTACAGCGCTAAAAATAGCACCTGTGTAGCGCCTGAAAAAAACCGACCCCTTTCACTCCAGTGTGAAAGCCGGAGGGCTTTCACACTGGAGCGATGCGCTGGCAGGACGGTGAAAAAAGTCCTGCTAGCTGCATCTTTGGAGCGGTGAAGGAGCGGTGTATTCACCGCTCCTAAACCGCTCCTACCCATTGAAATCAATGGGACACCGCGGCAATACCGCCGGCAAAGCGCCACTGCAGCGGCGCTTTGCGGGCGGGTTTAACCCTTTTTTGGCCGCTAGCGGGGGTTAAAACCACCCCGCTAGCGCCCGCAGACCGCCGCTAAAATGACGGTAAAGCGCCGCTAAAAATAGCGGCACTTTACCGCCGACGCCGCTCCCGCCCCAGTGTGAAAGCAGCCTAACCAAGTTCCATGGCTAGTTGTAAATAGTTGAGGATTAAGGTTTTTTGCAGATTTTGTCATGGCAGCCGGCGGGGTACAAGGTCCTGCTATGGGTTTTTAATAATATGCACACTGGTAGGGACCCTTCCTGGGTACGGCTCCCATTATTATGGTTGGTGGTACCTGCGTCTAGTTGTTTGTCTCCGAGTCAGTGTTTGTTGCAGATGAAGGCTTAAAGATTTTAAGTGGTCACGTGGGAACAGGTAGTTGTACCTGTACCATGCTTCCATTCTTGTGTGAATAAGACACATAGTAGCATTCAAGAGGCCACAGGATGACATCAGGTGTGACGAAACACATAGGGAGGAGCGACGGACGTGCTGGCGTGCCAGCGGGTTCACGCAGGTCCTGGAGTGATGGGCTGCTCTCGAGAGCCGGCCAGCTCGTTTATACTGCAATCTCTTATTGTTTTAACTGTAAGTGCAATACTTTCTTATTTAAATAAAGTAACCTAGGATTTTACACTATGGCCCCTTTCACACTGGGGCGGTACAGGCGTCGGCGGTAAAGCGGCGATATTTTTAGCACAGATTTTCCGTCATTTTAGCGGTGGTGTGCGGCCACTAGTGGGGCAGTTTTAACCCCCGCTAGCAGCCAGAAAAGGGTTAAAACCTCCCGCAAAACGCCGCTGCAGAGCCGCGCTTTCCCATTGATTTCAAGGGGTAGGAGCGGTTAATACACAGCTTCTTTACCGCTCCAAAGATACTGCTAGCAGGACTTTTTTTCCCCGTCCTGCTAGCGCACCGCTCCAGTGTGAAAGCCCTCCAGCTTTCACACTAGAGTGAAACAGGCTGTTTTTTTCAGGCGCTATACAGGTGCTATTTTTAGCGATGTAGCACCTGAAAACCGCCTCAGTGTGAAAGAGGCCTATGGAAGCTTTTATGTCTTTTTGGGAGGATCAAGGGGCAACCTGTGCCCCTGAAAGATTATATTATGTGAAGACGCTGGGATCACTGTTCCATCTCTCAAAAGGCCCAGGCTGGGTATTACATTTGAAAATCACCTTAAAAACGGTGGACTATTTAAAACATGATCTAATCAATTAATCAATTTTTATTTATGTACAGAGTCACTTTATACATAAAATTAAGCATTACTAACCGGTTTCCGACCCATCCGTACTTCTCCCATTCACACGCTGATGTACGTCGTCAGAATGACACAGGTGGGCAAATGGGTGTACCTGTATGTCCCGCCCTCCCCGTGGGCGGGGGGGGGGCAATTGCATCCCCCCCATACCCATGGTGGTTGGGTTTGTTAGGGAAGCAATCAGTCCCCAGAGCCAGACCAATGATTTATGGTCTGGCCCTGGTGATCGCTCCTAAAGGATAAAAAGCTTCCCCTGTCTGTGTGTAAGTGTAAACACAGACAGGAGGAAGTGATGTCCTCTCTTCTCGTGGAGTCTTTTCGATTCCAGTGAGAGAGAGGAGTAGGGATGAGCTTGGTGTTCGAGTCGAACACATGTTCGGCGAATACCGAATGTTATGGGCCGTTCGCACCGAATTCGTGTGGCGCTCACGGCCCACAATGCACTGCTCCATCGCAGTGCATTGCTGGCTCATGATTGGCCAAGCATGCACTGTGACGCGCATGCTTGGCCAATCACAGCGCCGGTAGCGAGGAGAGCCATGATTGGCCACAGGCAGGATGCCTGTGGCCAATTATAGCTCAGGCTGTGTAGTACACTCCCCACACTATATAAGGCCGCAAGCGCGGCGGCCTTGTGTAGTGTTCTAGCATCTGCAGGAGTTAGTGGGTGTTGTCTGTGTGCCTCCAGCACAGTATACACCTGTAGCTACCTATATCGCTCTTCTCTAATTGAGCCATCTGCCATCTGCAGAAGTTAGTGGGTGTTGTGTGCCTCCAGCACAGTATACACCTGTAGCTACCTATATTGCTCTTCTCTAATTGAGCATTCTGCCATCTGCAGGAGTTAGTGGGTGTTGTCTGTGTGCCTTCAGCGCAGTATACACCTTTATCTACCTATATTGCTCTTCTCTAATTGAGCCATGTGCCATCTGTAGGAGTTAGTTGGTGTTGTGTGCCTCCAGCACAGCATACACCGGTATCTACCCTTTAATTGCTGGTGTTCTATATTAAAGGCATCTGCAGGAGTTAGTGGGTGTTGTGTGCCTCCAGTACAGCACAATATACACCTGTATCTACCCTTTATTGCTGGTGTTCTATAATAAAGGCATCTGCAGGAGTTACTGGGTGTTTTGTGCCTCCAGCACAATATACACTACCCAATTGCTGGTCTTCCCATCTCCCTGCAGGCCATTACCATGTCTGGAAGGCCAACAAGGAGAGGCAGACAGGCACGAGCAAATAAAATAGGGCATGCAGGCTCTGTGTCTAGAGACAACAGTGCTGGTCGTAGACGTGGTGCATCATCATCAGCACGTGGCCATGGGACACGCTTGTCCTTATTTTCGGCAGCTGGACGTGTTGAGCCGCATCATGCCAAAGACTTGGTTGAGTGGAGTGGATGACCAAGCCCTCTTCATCCTCCCCATCCTCTCTCACCAAGGCTCAGAGTACAAGCAAAGCAGCTGCCAACGCATCCTCTTCCCTCGTCTCAATGTCATCATCAGTGACTCCTTCCCTAGACCCACCACGTCCTCCTGAAGAGTCCCCCAAACTGTTTGAGCACAGTGTTGGGTACATGCTCCAGGAGGATGCCCAGTGTTTTGTAGGCTCTGATGATGATACTCAGCTAGAGGAAGGCAGTAGCATGAGCGCAGAGAGAGGGGATGCTCAAGAAGGACAGCAATCTAGCAGTCATGTTCCACAAGCTGCAGCATACTGCCAGGTTTGCTCCAGTGATGAAGAGGGAGGGGGTGATGAGGGGACTGACCCCACGTGGGTGCCTGGTAGGAGAGAGGAGGAGGAGGCACATCTCCAACGAGGCTGGATGGCCTCTGGGTGTCAGCTTAGGGGCAGCACACCGACTGAATCACACCGCAGAGCTCCGCCTGTGCAGGGCGCTGCCTCTGCGCGTTATTCTAAAAGTTCTTTGGTGTGGGCCTTTTTTGAGACAAGTGCATCAGATCGCACCGCTGCTATTTGCAACATATGTCTCAAGCGTATCCCGTGTGGTCAAAACATCAGCCACTTGGGTACCACATGCTTGACCAGACATATGTTGACCTGCCATGCAGCTCGTTGGCAAGCTTACCTCAAAGACCCACACCAAAGAACAAAGCGGACCTCTCCTTGCTCCTCATCAGCTGGGATCTCCAACCCCACTAGACCTTCAGTCCTCTCTGAAACCTGCACTGAGAGGAATGATGGTGTAGAATTAGGTGTTTCACAGTCAAGTACTTGCGGGTACTCTGCTAGCAGTACAACCACGTCCGATTGTAGCAGGCAAATTTCCCTGCCCCAGCTGCTGGACCGTAGAAAGAAGTTCACTCCCAGCCATCCACATGCCCAGCGGTTGAATGCTAGCTTGGCTAAATTGCTAGCACTTCAACTGCTGCCTTTTCAGTTGGTAGACTCGACCCCCTTCCGTGAGTTTGTGCAGTGTACGGTTCCTCAGTGGCAGGTCCCCAAATGCTTTTTCTCACGGAATGTGATTCCGGTTTTCTACCGGCATGTAGAAGGCAATGTCCTTGCCTCGCTGGACAGGGTGGTGAGCGGAAAGGTGCATATTACCGCTGACTCATGGTCCAGTAGGCATGGACAGGGACGTTACCCGTCTTTCACGGCCCATTGGGTCACTCTTCTGGCAGCTGGGAAGGATGCAGGACAAGGTGCAGTAGTGTTGGAGGTTGTTCCACCACCACGCCTCCAAAATGCTACTACTGGTTGTGACACACCTCTCTCCTCCACCCCCTCCTCTTCTTCTTCCTCCATGGCCTCTTCCAGTGCTCTGTCCTCGAAACCAGTGGTGCTCCGTAGGCGTTCAAGGGGCTATGCACGTACGCAGGCAAAACAATGCCATGCCGTGCTTGCGCTGTTTTGTTTGGGGGACAGGAGCCACACTGGAGCAGATATTTTGTCAGCTTTGCAGGGGCAGGCCTAGAGGTGGTTGATGCCATGCCAGATTAAGCCAGGATTGGTGGTTTGCAACAATGGCACCAACCTCCTCTCCACCCTCCGACAGGGACAACTGACACATGTGCCCTGTGTGGCTCACGTCCTTAACCTGGTGGTGCAGCGGTTCTTGGGCAGGTACACAGGATGTCCTGAAGCAGGCCAGGAAAGTCTGTGTGCATTTCCGAAGATCATTTAGTGCCTGTGCTCAGCAAGCTGAGCTCCAAAAGGAGTTGAACCTGCCCAAGAACCGCCTTATATGTGACATGCCCACCAGGTGGAACTCAATGTTGGCCATGCTGCAGCGGCTGCACATGCAGCAGAGGGCCATTAATGAGTACCTGTGCGACTACGGCACCAGGACAGGGTCAGGGGAGCTCGGTTTTTTCTCACCACGTCAGTGGGGCATGATCAGGGATGCATGCACTGTCCTATCACCATTTGAGGAGGCCACAAGGATGGAGAGCAGTGACAGTGCATGCATCAGTGACACTGTACCTCTTGTCTACCTGTTGGAGCATACGCGGCGTGGAATAATGGACAGGGTACTTGAGGCAGAACAGAGGCAGGAAGAGGAAGCCTTCCCTGCCTCTCAAGGCCCCCTTTATCCAGCCAGTGTTCCTGCTGTCCCCCCATCACACAGGAAGAGGACGAGGAGATGGAGGAGGAGGAGGATGATTGTGTCAGCATGGAGGTGAAGCCTGGCACTCAGCATTAGCAGCAGCAGTCCTGTAGGGATGATTTACAGTTCCAAGAAACCCGTGGACTTGTACGTGGCTGGGAGGAGGTAGCTGCGGATTATGTTGTCCTTAGTGACCCAGAGGACTCCAGACCGAATGCCTCAGCTAACCTACGCTGCATGGCCTCCTTGATCCTGCAAAGCCTGCGGAAGGACCCTCGTATTCTTTCGGATCAAGGAGAGGGACCATTACTGGCTGGCCACTCTCCTTGATCCACGGTACAAGGGTAAGGTTGCGGACCTTATCTTGCTGTCGCAGAGAGAGCAGAGGATGAGACATCTCCGGGAGGCCTTGCAGAAATGTCTGTGCAACGCGTTCCCAGAGACTGGGAGGTTACAAGCTCCTGGTCCTGGACAACGTGTTGCTGAGGCATCGGTCAGAAGGAGTGGTGGAGAAGGTGGCCGCCTGACCGATGCGTTCAGACAATTTTTTTAGTCCGTAGCCCCAAGGTATGATCGGTTCCAGCAACCATCGCCAGCGTCTGATTTACATGGTGCAGGAATACCTAGGGGCAAGGTCAGACTTGGACACCTTTCCCACCGAAAATCCTCTGCCTTACTGGGTCTTGAGCATGGATCACTGGCCAGAGCTTGCACGGTATGCAATTGAGCTACTGGCCTGTCCTGCATCCAGCGTTGTTTCGGAACGCACCTTCAGTGCTGCTGGTGGCTTTGTAACCGATCACAGGGTGCGCCTGTCCACCGACTTGGTTGATCGACTGACCTTCATAAAGATGAATCAATCTTGGATCACCACTAGCTACCAAGCACCTGAAGCTGATGTAACTGAATCATTTATTTTGAAATATCACATCCCTTCAAGACTGCCTATGCTGAGTGACTGTCCTGTTATGTTGACTGTCTATCCTCTTCCTCCTAAGCTGATATCTTGGAAGAACATTTTTGGTTCTGGGTGATGCCACCAGCCCAATTTTTCAACCCCTGTTTAACAGGGGTGTGTAATTACAATTCTTGATGCAATGCTTTGCAGCAGGGCTCATTCCTGCACTACAAATAGAGTATATGGGAGAGGTTGCAGTGTATAGGCCCAATTTTTCAGCCCCTGTTTAACAGGGGCATGTAATAAAATTTTTGATGCAATGCTTTTCAGCAGGGCTCATTCCTGCACTCCAACTAGAGTATCTGGGAGAGGTTGCAGTGTGGTCGCACTAGCAAGCAGTGCCTAAGGCCCAATTTTTCAGCCCCTGTTTAACAGGGGCATATAATTACAATTATTGATATAATATTTCCATTCCATTCCTGCGCCCTCCGAGAGTAACTGTGAGGACTTACAGTGTTGTGGCACCAGCACCACTACCACCACCACAACCACCAAAGGTCCTGTTTTTCTACCACTGTTCAACAATGGCATGTAATTACAATTTTTGATATAATTGTTCACAGCAGGGCTCTCCAGCGCCTACCAAGAGTCACTTTGGGGGCTTATAGTGTTGTGGCAACACCAACACCTTAGGCGCAAATCTCTGCAGAGCATATAGGGCAGGCCCCTACTTTCAAACATCCAACTTACAAATGTCTCCTACTTGCAAACGGAAGGAGACAACAGGAAGTAAGATGAAAAAAGACAGACGGCCAAAAAAATTATACAGGGGTGATAACTGGATTGACTGGAGCTACACTTTAAAAATGTACCAGTTCAAAATTACAAACAGATTCTACTTAACACAACAAACCTACACCTGTCTTGTTTGCACCGCCTGTATACTCCTTAGTATATAGGGCCTGGGGGCCCCACGCCTTTACTTTTTTTAATATGGGTATGGGGTTCCCCTTAATATCGGTACAAGACCCAAAGGGGCTGGTAATGGGCAGGGGGGGCTACCTATGCCATTTTTCTCAATGATTTTTATCCATATTGCCGGAACCAGATATTGCATTAAAACGGCAGTTTTAAATGACTTTTTTTCAGTTAAATGTCATTTTGTACAGGGACTGTTCTAAACACGGGAAACACATGCCACTTCACAGGCATACTATAGACACCCCCCAGGCACGATATTTAAAGGAATATTTCACTTTTTTTTTTTTCACTTTAATCGTCATTAAAATCAGTGCTTCCGAAAAAACGTCAGTTTTTAAAAACATTTTAGGCATTGACCCATGTCCCCTGGGGCAGGAGCAAGGTCCCCAAACCCTTTTTAGGATAATATCTTGCATATTAGCCATCAAAATTAGCACTTTTTATTTCGAACATTTGAGTCCCATAGACTTCAATGGGGTTCTAAAGTTCGCACAAATTTTAGGTCCGTTCAAAAGGTCTGGTGCGAACCGAACCAGGGGGTTTTTGGCTCATCCCTAGAGAGGAGATATCTAACCGAATTGCACACTAACACCAGAACACATAGGTACACTTTCCACCCCCTGATCACTCCCAGAGCACTCCCCTCAGTTAACCCTTTCACTCCCTGTCACTTTGTCACCAACTGCAGTTTCCAGATTTTTCACTGATCACTGCATTGGTGTAATTTGTGACTGAATTAAGTGTTAGGGCAGTTAGTAGTAGCCCCCATTAGGTCTAGGTTACTCCCTAAAGCCCCTAATAAAGTTTTAACCCCTTGATCACCCCCAGTTAAACCTTTCACCCCTTGACGCCAGTGTCACTAATCGATCGCCGTATTTGTGTCACTGGTGACGCTAGTTAGTCAGTTAGGTGATTTGTTTCACCGTCAGATTTTTATAGCCTCAGGTACCCACATATATTACCTAATAAAGATTTTAACCCCCTAATTGCCCCCTAGTTAACCCTTTCACCCCGTCACCAGTGATCACTGTATTAGTGTTACGGGCAACACTGGTTAGTTAGTTTGCTTTTTATAGCGTCGGAGCACCTGCGGTATATTACCCAATAAAGGTTTCACCCCCTGATTGCCCGGCAGGTGATATGTTAGGTTTTAGTGTCAGTCAGGGTCTTCATCGCCCTAGACAGCGTCAGATTTGCGCCTGTAGCGCTAATACCCACGCACACACCATACACCTCCCTTAGTAGTATAGTGTCTGAGTGGATTGATATCTGATCTGATCAGATCTATACTAGCAGTTTAGGGTGTACAAAAGATGCAGTGTTAGCAGGATCAGCCCAGAAACCTGCTAGCACCTGCATTTAGCCCCCCCACCCAGCCCACCCAAGTGCAGTATCAATCGATCATTGTAACTCACAAAACACAACACACATAACTGCAGCGTTCGCAGAGTCAGACCTGATCCCTGCGAACGCTACCAGTCAGGTGCTTTTTTTTCTTGTCAGTCTCACTAGTGTACCAGTACATTTAGAGACCAAAATGTCAGACCAAAGGTACACTAGTGAAGAGGCCTACACGTTTCTGAGCATGACAGATAGTGAAGAGGAAGTCACTCATCTGTCAGATTCAGGTTCAAAATACGAACCAGTAGACAGCAGCGGCACCCTGAAAGCTCTGACGACTGAGTAGTGGTCCCTGCCAAGGTCAGACCTCGTTCTTCTGCTGTCTTTGAGGTACAAGAACCACAGGGCTCTCGTATGGAGCAGATAGCCAGTACTAACGCCGCCCATCCTTCTGGTGAACTGGCAAGCACCAGCAGCCTAGTACACCCTGGTCGTACATCCAGCACTGCAGTATCAGGTGGTGACAAGGCGAGTCCCATAAGCGCAGTTCCAGCTGGCGAAGTGGCTAGCATGAGTAGAGTCCCGCAGCCACCAAGAAGACAAAGACAGGCCCATCGAGCCCATAGTGCCCTTCCTGCTGCATTCGCCAATCCTAATTGGGAACCTGCCAATACTTCCCCCATTCACTGGCCAACCTGCAATTCAGGTGTAAACAGGTGATTTTATTTGATTTTTATTCACTCTTTTTCACCAAAGATATCTATAGATCTATTGTGGACCAAAGCAATTTGTATGCTGATCAAATCATCGCCGCTAATTCCCAGCTGACTGTTGCCAGAGATTGGAAACCAATTATGGTCTCCGAATTTAAGACCTTTTTGGGCCTGTCCCTCCTCATGGGCATAACCAAAAAGAGTGAGTTGCGGTCATATTGGTCCACTGACCCAATTCACCATATGCCTGTGTTCTCTGCCTCCATGACCAGGACATGATATGAGCAGATCTTGCAGTTCATGCATTTCAATGATAATGAACTCTGTCGTCCTTGGGGTGACCCTGAATTTGATCAGCTCTACAAAATCCGGCCCCTCGTAAACCATTTCAACCAACGTTTTGCAGCCTTGTTTACTCCCTATCAAATTGTCTCCATTGATGATTCCCTGATTACATTTTCTGGCCGCTTATATTTCAAACAGTATCTTCCCAGCAAGTGTACCAGACATGGGGTCAAGATGTATAAGCTCTGTGACAGGGCCACAAGCTATACATATAGTTTTATGGTTTTGAGGGAAGAGATAGACATATTTTTTAGGCACAGATTGTGTTAAAAATGTTTTATTTTTACTATGTTTTATTGTATTTGCTTTGCAGGTATGGCAAGTCTTACTGTTATACTGTAATTTTACATTATTTTTATTGTTAACCATCATTTGCTTAGCAGGTACGCCATTCAGCGGCAGCACTGATTTATTCATCTTTGCAGCAACAGCGTTTGCTCCCACAATACATAAGTCAGCAACTCCAGCACTGTAGGAGATGATTTCACCAGTTAAAAGAAAATGGTGCTTGTATGCCAATCATTAGAAGTGGGTGGATGAAGGGCAGTATTCTAATGGTGGGCATACCCACCGATCAATCTCTTTTTTTGTTCAGCCCACAGGCTGCACGAAAAAAGAACATTACAATATATGTCCAACAAGAACCAGCAATGTACTGGTATGTTGCTGGACTTTGAGTGGTTGCAGGTTTAGGTATCATTATTTTCAGCCAACAGTCAGCTTTCAATTAAAAGCAATCCCGGTGGCTAATTAGCCTCTAGACTGCTTTTATAAGCAGTGGGAGGAAATGACCCCCGTCCCTCCATCTTCCATGGCTTTCTCGCGCTCTCCTTTCCCAACAGCAAACCCAAGAATGCAGTCGGTGGGTCAGTCAGCTGACCATAGAGCTGATCAGAGACCAGAATGGCTCCAATCATCTCTATTGCCTAAGAAACCGGAAGCTACAAGCATTTTGTGACTTAGGTTTTGCCGGATATAAACCGCGCCATTGTGAAATTGGCAAAGCATTTTATCACACCGATCTTGGTGTGGTCAGATGCTTTGAGGGCAAAGGAGAGAGCTAGGGTCCAATAGACCCCGATTTAAAAAAAAAAAAAAAAAAGAGTACCTGTCACTACCTATTGCTATCATAGGGGATATTTACATTCCCTGAGATAACATTAAATATAATAAAAAAATTAAAGGAACAATTTAAAAATATAATAAAAAAGCAAAATAAATAATAAAAAAAGAAAGAACCCCTATCCCCCTGTGCTCACGTGCAAAGGCAAATGCAGGCGTCGGTCTGGTGTCATATGTAAACAGCAATTGCACCATGCATGTGAGGTATCACCATGAAGGTCAGATTGAGGGCAGTTATTTTAGCAGTAGACCTCCTCTGTAAATCAAAAATGGTAACCTGTAAAGGCTTTTAAAGGCTTTTAAAATTGTATGTAGTTTGTCGCCGATGCGCGTTTGTGAGCAATTTTAAAGCATGCCGTGTTTGGTATCCGTGTACTCAGCATAAGATCATCTTTTTTATTTCATCAAACATTTGGACAATATAGTGTGTTTTAGTGGATTACAATTTTAAAAAGTGTGTTTAAAACAAAACAAAATTGCATTTGAAAAATTGCTGCGCAAATACTGTGTGAAAAAAAAAAATTGCAACACTCACCATTTTAATCTGTAGGGCCTTTACTTAAAAAAAAATATATAATATTTGGGAGTTCAAAGTAATTTTCTTTCAAAAAAATAATATTTTTTCATGTAAACAAAAAAAGTGTCAGAAAGGGTTTTGTCTTCAAGTGGTTAGAAGAGTGGGTGATGTGTGATATAAGCTTCTAAATGTTGGGCATAAAATGCCAGGAAGTTCAACCCCCCCCCCCCCCCCAATGACCCCTTTTTAGAAAGTAGACAAAAAAAATTCCCCGGGACTTGTGGCAAAATATAAAATATTCCATCTACTCAACCTGCCTCTCATCAACTAGCTTGGGGTGTCTACTTTACAAAATGGGGTCATGGGGGGGGGGGGGGGGGTTGTGCTATCTAGGCATTTTATGGCCTTCAAAACTGTGATAGGTAGTGAGGAGTGAAATCAAAAATGTACACCCTTAGAAATCCTGAAGGCAGTGCTTGGTTTTTGGGGTCCTGTACGTGGCTAGGCTTCCAAAAAGTCTCATACATGAGGTATCTTCGTACTCAGGAAAAGCAGCAGAATGTATTTTAGGGTGTAATTCCACATATAACCATTGAACAATATATCATTTAGTGACAACTTTGTGCAAAAACTGTAATTTTCCCGAAACTTGCGGCAAAATATAAAATATACCATGGACTCAACATGCTTATTGGGAAATTGCTTGGGGTGTCTACTTTCCAAAATGGGTTAATTTAGGGGATTTTGTGCTATCTTTGCATTTTATGGCCTTCAAAACTGTGATAGGTAGCGAAAATCAAAAATTTACACCCTTAGAAATCCTGAAGGTGGTGCTTGGTTTTTGGGGTCCTGTACGCAGCTAGGCTCCAAAAAAGTCTAACACATGTATTTTGGAGTGTAATTCCACATATAACCATGGCATGTATGAGAAATATATCATTTAGTGACAACTTTTTGTCATTTTTCAAATCACTTGTGACAAAAATGTTTTATATTCAATGGGCTCAACGTGCCTCTCAGCAATTTCCTTGGGGTGTCTACTTTTCAAAATGGTTTCATTTTGGGGGCTTTGTACTGCCCAGCCATTTTAGCACCACAATTTTGTAAATTCCAGAAAATGTACCCTAGTTTGTAGACGCTATAACTTTTGCACAAACCAATACATTTATACTTATTGACATTTTTTTTTTACCAAAGACATGTGGCTGAATACATTTTCTGCCTAAATGTATGACTAAAATTGAGTTTATTAAATTTTTTTATAACAAAAAAGTAGAAAATATATATCTTTTTAAATCTTCAGTCTTTTTCCGTTTATATCTCCAAAAATAAAAATCACAGAGGCAATCAAATAATAGACGTGTACGATTAGTTTCGTACAAAACGAAAATTCGTACGAATTTCCGTACATTCGTACAAATCCGAAATACAAATTTTTTACGCATACGAATTCCGTACGAAATATGAAATTTCGTTTACGAATTTCTTATCCAAATTCATAACGAAAATTTGTAATTAACGAAAAGTTAACGAACCTAAAAATTAAAAACCCAGGAAGTCAGCACAGCACAGGGATGGTGGGAACCCCTCATAATGATAAATTCATCATAACAAAAATTTGTAATTGTTACGAAAAGTTAATGAACCTAAAAGTTAGATTCCTTTTGGACCTTTTGGTACCGTAAAAGTCCCTTACCTCCAAACTCTGTGTATATACCTTTCTTGGGATGTTGGTACTATAAATGTGATAAACTTGAACGGATCCCCGTCAGAGAATTTCTTTAAATATATTTGACAAGTAGTTGATGCCCACAGGGACCTTGTAACTCTGATTTTTGGCAGACTGTACCGGATGTTCATATGTTACATACTGTATGTTTATATGTTGATATGTTTATACTTTATTTATAATTGGTTAATAAAAGGCTGCTATGGCCATTTTACTCCATCCCAAGTCTCGTGTGGGTATTCTTTGAAAAGGTTAGTGGAGTTGTGGTGGTCAAGCAGTTATTTGTTACCAATCATACATACATAACTCCTTAGCTACTGTACCACTAATCAGAGTTCCACGGTCACACATACTAAAAGCATAAAAATATTCAAACAGAATATGGATAAAAAATAGCCAGAAACTACTTAGCAACCTGCAACTGTTTAGACAGGAAGCACATTAGACGAAAGTATTTAATGTACAGCAGGTAAGCACTTTGATATGTACAACACATTGTATTGAGCACAACAGTCAACAATATGTGTCAGTGCTAGTCGGCAGGAGGAAAAAATGCTCCATGCTGGGGAGGCAAAATACCCTTTAAAAATGACCAATGGGAGAAAATGAAGTAATTCATATATTGGCAGCCAGTGCCAAAGCCCATTTAAAATGACGGTCAATGTCTATGCCCCCTTATATTGGCAGTCCGTGTCTTAAAAAAAAAAACCTTTCTGCAAAGTAGAAATAGAATTAGAAGTCGGAGGTATTTAGTAAGAGGCATGGCAAGTATTTTGAAGTTGTAATTTTTTGTCACTTTTGGAAAATTAAGACATTTAGAAATTAAAAATAATTTTGAGATAAATCAAGTAAGTAAAAATGATGTGATTAAAGCATATCATTGATTTTATTTAATGCAGACAGAACTTCCTTACAATACTTAAAGCAGAGTTCCACACAAAAATGGAACTTCTGCTTTTCCGTCCCCCCCCCTTCCGGTGGAACATTTGCCCCTTTCAGGGGGGAGGGGAGAGAAAATAACTGTATAATACTGGTATTTTGCTCCCACTTCCGGGCATAGATACCTGAGACACCTGCGGATATCTGCACCACTTTCCGTCTCCCCCCTCTGCTATATTCTGGGTCCTAGAAAACAGCAGGGACCAGTGGGATAGCGCAGCACGAGTCATGCATGCACAGTAGGGAACCAGGAAGTGAAGCCGCAAGGCTTCACTTCTTGATTCCCTTACCGAGGATGGCCGCGGCAGCACCGAGAGCTGAGGGATAGATTGGCTTCAGGTGTCGACATAGCAAGCGTATTTGTAGCTACTGACTTTTTTTTTTAAAAATGGCGGGCTTTAATGATAAGATATAGGCATATTTTTAGCACTGATCACTGTATTAGGGCTCGTTCAAACCATACATGCATGAAAACTGATGGGAAAACTGTGCAGATTTCACTTAGAGACATCAGTTTCACATCAGTTTTCATGCACGTTAGTTATGTGCCCCATTCACACCAATGTTGATGTCGTGTAAGTTTTTTTTCCCGTGCAAAACAAATCTGCACGTGATATCAGTGTTGTGGTGTGAACAGGGCACATATTGATTTTTTTGTGCCCTTGCAAAACATGTGCTGAAAAACTGACATCTCAGCACCATGGTGTGCAGGGGGCCTAATGATTTTATCAGTAGATATATGGTAGGTGGAGGCTGCTGATGGCAAATTAATCTGAGGCACTTTGCATAGAAAGGTGTGGTTTATATACAGAATATAACTATGAGAATGAGAAGGATTCAGTTAAACTCTGTTCTGTAAAAGTGATTCCTTATCACCATGATCATGTTCTGGACTGTCTTCACTTTCATCTCTTATTTTTCATGTAATTCATGTTTTATACTTTATTAAAACTACTTGGATTAATGGGATATTTTTTTCTATTATCAAAATTCTCTCATTTGTGTTGCAGATTCTGTGGCTCAGTTTACCGTCATCCAGGAAGCCACAATAACGGCGCCTCTTGGTGGTAATTTCATTTTGTCCTGTGGTCGTAGTGATGGCTCTGTAGTTGGTAGTAACCAACCAGCCTGGATATATCAGACACCTGGGAGTGTTCCTAAAGGTTTAACAGGTAGTGATGGAAGTAATCATAATATAAAACCTCCAGGAACCTCTGAACGTTTTACTGGATCCATCCAAGGAGGCTCAAGTGTTTTGTCTATCAGTAATGTACAGGATGCAGATGACGGGAATTATTACTGTGCTCTATGGACTGGTAGTGCGTACACAGTGCTACAAATTCACACAGTGAGACATTAATATCAACTTCCTCTTTTGTTCATCATACTTGCGTATTTAAATACTTTAATAGCAGTCAAAGAGTAATAAGAAAATAAATGTGTAGCAACCGCACAGAATATTTCTTGCCCTGGTCGGCCTGCAGTTAGAGTAGTTTTAATTGGTTTCTATTGGTTACTGTGAAAATAAATACAATTTGATTTTCACAGTAACCAATAGAAACCACCCCCATCAAATCATTCTCTGCAGCCATTACCTTTTCATACCACCCCCCCCCCCCCTTTAGAATGTAAGCTCTACGAGCAGGGCCCTCCTGTACCTTTTGTATTGTGCTGTAATTGTGTTGTTCCCCCTATACATTGTAAAGCGCCGCGTAAACTGTTGGCGCTATATAAATTGTGTATAATAATAATAATATTGTTTCTCCCTTCTACACCTGTTCTTGTGACCACTGAAAATGTGGAATTTTCTTTTACTTTCATTTTTAGTGTTAATGGTCACCAGGATAAATATAGAGGGTGAGTATTCATTAGGTATGGGCTCCGGCATGTTCGCACAGCCCGCGTGCAGAGCTCACCAGTAAGTTGGCACTGCGCTGCGCTAATCAAAGGCAGTGAGACATTTCCTGATCTCTGCAGCCGCACATCGGGACAATGTCTCACTGCTTGTGATTAGTGCAGCGTAGTGCCAACTTCCTGGCAGGCTCTGCACATGGGCTGTGCAAACACACCGGAACCCATCCCTAGTATTCATAATGGGGGAGGGTACGGACAACAATAAAAACGAACAGGTGTTCTAATCCCTCACCACTTTATCCAAAACGAACAAAAAAAAATCCTTCAAATCAAAATGTAATTACTGAGCCACAAAGCAAGAATCTCAGGGGGCATGGCTTAGCAATGGACGTGTGAGGACGCACATCCCGGAGCTCTGCAGGAGCTAGCCTAGGAACCGGCCGCCGGCTCGCCAGACACGGCGGAAAATACATGCCCGGAGCGCGCAAACACCGACGGGGCTCGGGGACACCGTCAGGACACGGAATTGGCAACTATTTCCTCCGCCAACACGGGCTTGCTTCCCCCTCCGTACCGGCCAAGATGGCGCCACAGCGTCTCTCCTCTACACAAGGTACCGCTCAGCAGGGGACAGGCGCTGCAGCAGGGGCAGCTGCATCCCGTTCACACCCCACTCAGGCTGAGGGATCATCTCCTCTAGCCCCCTCGCCTCCAAATCCTCCATCCTTAACATCACCGTGGGAAGAGATGTGGTTCGGCGCTTGCGGGTGGCTTACCCGCTGAGGTGGGCTACCGATCATATTCGCTACCTTGGAGTGGATGTTACCCCTGACCCGGCGACTCTGTACGCAGCCAACTTTGTACCCCTGCTAGACCCCCTTAGGGCAGATCTCTTGCACTGGCATGCACTTACGTTGACATGGTTCGGCCTCTACAGTGCACTTAAGATGACTCTATTGCCGAAGATTTTGTATCTGCTACAGGCGTTGCCCATATACCTCCCTCCCACCTTTTTCAAGCAGATTGATGCCATGTTCCGTGCCTTTATTTGGTCACACCAAAAGCCACGTATTAGGTTGCAACTTCTGCACCTGCCAAAGCACAGTGGTGGAGTTGGCCTCCCAGACGTGAAAGCATATTATAGGGCGGCACACCTAACTAGGTTAGTGGATTGGCATTGTAATGCGGAGGCAAAACATTGGGTGACCATGGAGAGGGAGGACTCCAGGGACACGATCGGGAGCAGGCCATGGCTATCAACGCCCTTGCCGAGGGCTATACTAGATAACCCCACATTGGGTAGTACCCTGCGGGTGGCGAGGGAGGCCTTCCAGAGCTCGTTGGTGTCCCCGGTGCCCTCCCCAATGGTGCCCCTCCTGGGCAACCCGGAATTTTTACCGGGCCTCCAGAGTCCCTGCTTCCAACATCTGCAGATGAGCGACAGGCGGCGGTTATGCGACTTTATAGGCCGGATGGTCGGCTCACTCCAGAGGTGGGGACGCTGGCAGCGGACCCTCCACTGGATTTTTGGAGTGGTCTACAACTACGGAATTTCCTGCGCAAACACCGGGCATTTCTCGCCCCTTCAAGGAGTTGGAGCAGATCTGCCATTGGGGGTAACCGGTGCGGCACAGCCTCTCGCTTACTTAGTCTGCCCTGACCCGTCCGGCAGAGGGGTATGTCCCCCCCTTCGTGGCTAATTGGGAGGCGGAGCTCTGCACCCACTTTACCCCGGATCAGCAGCAGAAAATCCTCCACTTTGCGCAGAAATCCTCTATGGCCACCCGAGTCCAGGAGACGTGCTACAAAATTACAACCAGGTGGTATAGGGTCCCATCCGTTCTCCACCGCATCTTCCTGCAGGTGCCTGACCGTTGCTGGCGTTGTGGGGATGCGGAGGGAACAATGTTGCATGTCTTCTGGGCCTGCCCCAAACTGGCACCCTTCTGGCGTGAGGTGACTGGCACGATTGGTCACCTGACCAGTGCTTCCCTGGAGGGGAACCCTGCGACCTGCCTGCTGCACCTGACGGAGCAACCCATCAAAAAGTACAGGAACTCTTTAACCATTCAGTTGCTGAATGCAGCGAAGGCCTGCATCCCTTTGTGCTGGAGATCGGAGAACCCGCCGGCTAAGTCTCTATGGTTCTCTAAGGTGAATGAACTGAGAGATATGGAAGACCTCACTGCGACGCTACACAACAGGAAGGAGGCCTTCTGTGAGACATGGAGACCATGGCAGCATTTCACTTACACTGAAGCACACCTCCGGGTGGTGGCACCAGGTGCCCGATGAGGGAGGGTCCCTATTCTCTTAATTCTCGGCTCCCCCCCCTGCGACTGGGTGACGCCCACGGTCACTATCCCGCTCATTTCTGTGCCTTGTCTTCTTTCAATAACCCTCTTGAAGTCTCCTTCTATTTCTTATACGTGTTTTTCTTTATATTCTTGCTCTTCTCCCTTCCTCCCTTGGCCCCCTCTCCCCCTGTCCACCTTTGTAGTCCCTTTTTCTATACCCCCCCCCTTCCCCCTTATTTTTCATTTTCTCTGGCTTTTTTTTTTACTATCAGACATTGTCGGTCAGTTTTTGGAGGATGTGGATGGGTGGTGGGCCTCCCCTGAATCTGCTTTTCTCCGATAATGTAAGCCCTGATCGCTAGAGGTGCGACCCATCGCTCCTCCCTCTCCCCTTCCCTCTGTATAAAATAAAATCTGTGTATATTACTGCAATGTATGGTCATACGATGATTACTGCTCACTTGGGTTGGCATAAATTGCCTGAATGGTATTGGAGGTCTTGGAGTAGAATCTCGCTCCCAGCTCGGGAGCGCCTACAAGTTTTGTTTAGGCCTAAGTTCGGGACTGTTTACTGTATTTCCCACCCAGGTGATACCAGGGCTTTTGTGCTTTGGAATTGTTCATGCTGTATCACTGTTGTCCATGCTTCTGTTATTTTTTCTTGCATTTAATAAAGGAATTACAAAAAAAGCAAGAATCTCAAATGTATGAAAGTAACAAAAGAACTGTTGCGCTAACTGGTGGACTGTTAGGAGTTGGGGAAAATTTGAAAAGAGTTCAGAAGGATGCATGGAGTCTTAAAGAACCTTGTCTATCTGTGAAATTAGGGAGAGAACATGCTGGATATGGTACGTTTTTAAGCTTTAGACCAGAATCAGGCAGATAACAGACGCAGCGTCCACAAGATCGCCATCTTGGGAAGGGCTAGCCTCAGATTAGGGGAAAACAGAAGAGCAGAGCCCAAGGCAAGTCAGTAATTTGGTCACTTTCTTTAGACTATAAAGTATGCACTTACATGTAAAGATTGAAGTTTACAGCCCAAAGAAGGGTCAGTGTCCCCTGCATACAGGATGTCACAGCAGGAGGAGTACAGCCAGGGTCCACACACAGCATGGGAGTGCAGCCTGAACTGGAAAGACGGTGAATATGAGGAGTCGGCGTTCTGGCATATTCAGTCCGGCCATCGGATACTGTCCGCCCGTACTGTGCAGGTGCAGCGCTTGCGCAGTACGGAGCAGAAGGATCTTCGGAAAATCTCTGAAGATGAATGACGCCTGCGCTGTGAGTCGAGGTGGTAGCCCCACCATCCAAGTGGACATAGGGCTGCCGATATTAGAGGGCCCCTGGCGGGCTCGCCACGCTTCGGGCATGGCCTCGCTGCACTCGGCTCTTTTATATTCTAACTCTATGTCCAGTTGGATGGTGGGGCTAGAACCTGGACTCATGGTGCAGGCGCCGTTCATCTTCAGCTATTTTCGGAATCTGTGTGTGCTGTGTACTGCGCATGCGCAGTACACAGCGGACACTATCCGATGGGGGACACAATATGATAGGACACCGGCAATTCAGTGAGCAGGACTCTCCTGACTAGAGCTACAGGGCTGCACATGCAGAGCACCCAGAGGACACCTACAGGTGACTACAATTAACGCATTTCCGGGCATTTAGCCCCTTTTTCAAGTCTAACAACACACTTTAGAGGAGTGTTATAAAAAGATGGGAACAGCGGAAGTGGCAGTCAGCGGAGGAAAGTAGAAGCAGATTTTATTAATAAAAACATGTCATTGGTGAGAAGTGTTTGCAAAGAATGGATGTTAAAATGTAAAAACAGACAAAATATAAATGTATTTTTATCTAAAGGATAATCTGTGTGGAGAATCTAATGTGTTAATATAGGTTGAATTATCTAAAAACAACCTGCAGAGAGAATGAACGTTGAATGGATTCTATCCACTTGAGCTCTGGAAAAATTCCCATTAAGTGTATATTGATTAGTTTGTGTGAACGTTACATACAAACTATGGTATATATACACTGGGATATTTATTTTTTTATACTGGTAATGGCGGCGATCAGCAACTAACAATGAGACTGTGATAGTGCAGCAGACAATCTGTCACTAAAGGGTTATTTATACTTGCTTCGACTTCAACACATTTTAAACTGCCTAACGCTTCAACATGTTTTTTTTTATGTGTTTTTGATGTTTCGGTGGTGCTTCGGCAGTGCTTCGATGATGCTTCAGTGGCGCTTCGTTGATGCTTTTTTGAAGCTTTAATGAAGCTTGGCAGATGCTCTGTGTGTGTTGATATTTCATACTTGCAATAACTGCAAAACAAAGCTAAGCTAAAGCTCTATCAGAGTACCCTGCATACAGGATTTCACAGCAGCCTTTTAAAAGCTGTAGGTGCTTCAAGCGAGCTTCATCATAGACTTCTAAGAGGCTTTGAAGATGCTTTGAAGTACTACTAAAGCAACATAGGGGGATCATTTTTGAAGTTAAACCAAAATAAAGAAAAGAAAAAGCAAGGTGCAAACAGGACTGTAAGCTGATAATTTTATTTAGTGACAGGGGCTTTGACTGGCTTTCAGAGAGCTTTAAAAAAGCTTGTCTGAAGCCATGTTTTGAAGCAAGTTTTAAACTAGCCCTAACTAAAGCTGGGGGAACTGACTAAATTACACTGATATTACCAGTGACAATACTATACACTGTACTAATGACACTGGTTGGGAAGGGGTTAACATATAGAGCGTTCAAGGGGTTAAATGTGTGCCTATGTGTAATGTGGGTAAAGTGTGCTGCTTTTACTAATAGATCTTAGTTTCTCATCCCTGCTTTTTACTGGTACCAATCCCCTTTCTTCCTGCAGCCTCTGAAAGACACCTTCTCTCCTCTCTGTCCCACTGGCATTCAGCTGCTGCAGGAGGAAAGAGGATCGATAAATTGCACCCCCTCCCCTCCTGTCCCTGTTCCTCTTCTTTCGGCTGCCCAGCCCCCATCTGCTCTCCTAGTCCCCCCTTACCCTGCAGTGCTGCCAGCTTTCCTCCTCTCCGCTGCTGTGGGAGATCTTAAGTAGAGATTGCCTTGCAGTCCACGGCGAACTTTGCTCGTTCCGGCGGACTTCTGGCGCTGTTCGCGGTGGCCATATTCATTTACATTGTCGAGAACTTTGACCCATGACACATCCATCATGGTGTACAGGACAGCCAATTGTGACATTTCAGCACATGGACATACCCCCTACCTTATAAATGGACCTGATCTGGCGGCCATTTTACATTCTGTCTTTTGTCAGTGTAGGGAAAGGACGCTGTGTGGAGCAGGGACAGTCAGTCTAATCACTAGCTATTACGTCCACAAAAGTCCTTTTAAGGACTGGTATAGGTGTACAGTATATAGGGTTGTAATACACTTATAATATACTTTCTTTCAAATATAGAAAGTATATTATGGTGCACTGCTGTGCTTCTGGTTCCCTATTAAAGAGACATCATCAGCATTCTTACATTCTCCAAATAGTCAGCATGTGTGTCCTCTCTGACCTGAACAAATCTTTTATTTACATTTCAACAGGAAGCCACGCCCTTTGCCTCCTCTTTGCCTCCCACCCACAGCTGAACACCTCCTACAAAGCTTGCGACCTCACAGAAGCAACACAGGATGTGAATGCCCATATAAGGACAATACAATGCAATACAGCAGAAAGTACCAACCACAGACATGTATACATTCAAATAGTGACGCAAATTAACTAAATGCTTTCAATGATGGAAACCATACAAAACCAATGAACGATGACTACAATTCCGTTGATAGAAATCCTTAATATACATTGTTCCAGAGAACAATGTATAGCTGAATTATTCTACACCTCCCATCTCCATGTGCTGATCAGACACAGCAGAGACAATGAGCGCACATCCGCCTACAACCAATCCTTGCAGAGCAAGCATATGCCCCCAGACGATCGTCTGTACAGTGTACAGGGGACCTTTTGCTGGCGGACATACCCCCACTCCGCAAACACCTCTTTCCAATCCTAGGAAGTTATCCACTACCTAACGGATCTCAAACAGTGTCAGTCTGCCCCAGTCAGCTCTTTTAGAGCGGGCTAGGGGAGAACGAACACAGGGGAACTCTTATGACAATACATATAAAAATACATCTAAAATTTTCCACAACACTTTCAAATATAGAAAGTATATTATGGTGCACTGCTGTGCTGCTGAGTGCTGACCGATTCTGCAGCTGTCTTTTCTCAGTGTAGGGAGGGACAGTTTGGTGTTTGGAGCAGGGACAGTCTGCAAATCACTAGCTACTAGGTCCACAAAGGTCCTTTTAAAGGACTGGTATAGGTGTACAGTATATAGGGTTGTACACGTATAATATACTTTTAGGGATGAGCCGAACACCCCCCGGTTCGGTTTGCACCAGAACTTTCGAACGGACCCCAAATTCGAACGAACTTTAGAACCCCATTGAAGTCTATGGGACTCGAACGTTCGAAATGAAAAGTGCTAATTTTAACGGCTAATATGCAAGATACTGTCCTAAAAAGGGTTTGGGGACCTGGCTCCTGCCCCAGGGAACATGGGTCAATGCCTAAAATGTTTTTAAAAATGGCCGTTTTGGCGGGAGCACTGCAAACAAGACAGGGACTGTGTAGGTTTGTTGTGTTAAGTTGAATCTGTTTGTAATTTTCAACTGGTACATTTTTAAAGTGTAGCTCCAGTCAAAAAAACTATTTTTAAGCTTTTTGGAAAACATAGGGAAGGGTTATCACCCCTGTATAATTTGTTTTGTTGTCCATCTTTTTTCATCTCACTTACTGTTGTCTCTTTTCGTTTGCAAGTAGGAGATGTTTGTAAATTGGATGTTTGAAAGTAGGGGCCTGCCCTATATGCTCTGCAGAAATGGCGGAACAAGGTGTTGGTTTTGCCACAACATTGTAAGCCCTCAAAGTGACTCTTGGATCAAGAATTGTAATTACATGCCATTGTTGAACAGTGGTAGAAAAATTGACCTTTGGTGGTTGTAGTGCTGGTGCCACAACACTATAAGTCCTCAACGTTACTCTGGGTGGGCACAGGAAGGGGCCCTCCTGTGAAATATTATGTCAAGAATTGTAATTACATGTCCCTGTTAAACAGGGGCAGAAAAATTTGGCCTTAGGCACTGCTGCTGGTGCCACCACACTGCAACCTCTTCCATATACTCTAGTTTTATTGCAGGCATTAGCCCTGCTGCAAAGCATTGCATCAAAAATTGTACTTTAACGCCCCTGTTAAACAGGGGCAGAAAAATTTGGCCTTAGGCACTGCTGCTGGTGCCACCACACTGCAACCTCTTCCATATACTCTAGTTTTATTGCAGGAATTAGCCCTGCTGCAAAGCATTGCATCAAAAATTTTACTTAAACGCCCCTGTTAAACAGGGGCAGAAAAATTGGGCCTTAGGCACTGGTGCTGGTGCCACCACACTGCAACCTCTGCCATATACTCTAGTTTTATTGCAGGAATTAGCCCTGCTGCAAAGCATTGCATCAAATATTGTACTTAAACGCCCCTGTTAAACAGGGGCAGAAAAATTTGGCCTTAGGCACTGCTGCTGGTGCCACCACACTGCAACCTCTGCCATATACTCTAGTTTTATTGCAGGAATTAGCCCTGCTGCAAAGCATTGCATCAAAAATTGTAATTAAACGCCCCTGTTAAACAGGGGCAGAAAAATTGGGCCTTAGGCAATGGTGCTGGTGCCACCACACTGCAACCTCTGCCATATACTCTAGTTTTATTGCAGGAATTAGCCCTGCTGCAAAGCATTGCATCAAATATTGTACTTAAACGCCCCTGTTAAACAGGGGCAGAAAAATTTGGCCTTAGGCACTGCTGCTGGTGCCACCACACTGCAACCTCTGCCATATACTCTAGTTTTATTGCAGGAATTAGCCCTGCTGCAAAGCATTGCATCAAAAATTGTAATTAAACGCCCCTGTTAAATAGGGGCAGAAAAATTGGGCCTTAGGCACTGGTGCTGGTGCCACCACACTGCAACCTCTGCCATATACTCTAGTTTTATTGCAGGAATCAGCCCTGCTGCAAAGCATTGCATCAAAAATTGTACTTAAACGCCCCTGTTAAACAGGGGCAGAAAAATGTGGCCTTAGGCACTGCTGCTGGTGCCACCACACTGCAACCTCTTCCATATACTCTAGTTTTATTGCAGGAACTAGCCCTGCTGCAAAGCATTGCATCAAAAATTGTACTTAAACGCCCCTGTTAAACAGGGGCAGAAAAATTGGGCCTTAGGCACTGGTGCTGGTGCCACCACACTGCAACCTCTGCCATATACTCTAGTTTTATTGCAGGAATTAGCCCTGCTGCAAAGCATTGCATCAAAAATTGTAATTAAACGCCACTGTTAAACAGGGGAAGAAAAATTGGGCCTTAGGCACTGGTGCTGGTGCCACCACACTGCAACCTCTCCCATATACTCTTGTTTGATTGCAGGAATTAGCCCTGCTGCAAAGCATTGCATCAAAAATTGTACTTAAACGCCCCTGTTAAACAGGGGCAGAAAAATTGGGCTGATGGCATCAACCAGAACCAGAAATGTTCTTCCAACATATCAGCGGAGGAGGAAGAGGATAGACAATCAACATAACAGGACAGTCACTCAGCATAGGCAGTCTTGAAAGGATGGGATATTTAAAAAAAATTATTCTGTTACATCAGCTTCAGGTGCTTGGTAGCTGTGGGTGATCCAAGACTGATTCATCTTGATGAAGGTCAGTCGATCAACTGATTCGGTGGACAGGCGCACCCTGTGATTGGTAACAAAGCCACCAGCAGCACTGAAGGTGCGTTCCGAAAGAACGCTGGATACAGGACAGGCCAGTAGCTCAATTGCATACTGTGCAAGCTCTGGCCAGTGATCCATCCTCAAGACCCAGTAAGCCAGAGGATTTTCGGTGGGAAAGGTGTCCAAGTCTGACCTTGCCCCTAGGTATTCCTGCACCATGTAAATCAGACGCTGGCGATGGGTGCTGGAACCGATCATACCTTGGGGCTGCGGACTAAAAAATTGTCTGAAAGCATCAGTCAGACGGCCACCTTCTCCACCGCTCCTTCTGACCGATGCCTCAGCAACACGTTGTCCAGGACCAGGAGTTTGTAACCTCCCAGTCTCTGGGAACGCGTTGCACAGACCTTTCTGCAAGGCCTCCCGGAGATGTCTCATCCTCTGCTCCCTCTGCGATGGCAAGATAAGGTCGGCAACCTTACCCTTGTACCGTGGATCATGGAGAGTGGCCAGCCAGTAATGGTCCCTCTCCTTGATCCGAAGAATACGAGGATCCTTCCGCAGGCTTTGCAGGATCAGGGAGGCCATGCAGCGTAGGTTAGCTGAGGCATTCGGTCCGGAGTCCTCTGGGTCACTAAGGACAACATGATCCGCAGCTACCTCCTCCCAGCCACGTACAAGTCCACGTGTTTCTTGGGACTGTAAATTAGAGGTCGACCGATATGGGTTTTTCTCTGGCCGATGCCGATATTTAGAAATCATGGCGGCCGATAGCCGATATATGATGCCGATTTTTTGGGCCGATATGTTAGGCCGATTTTATTTTATTTATTTATTTATTTTTAATCCCCCTTGATCTAACACACCTTTCCCACTGGGGCGTTTTAAGGCGCTTTTGGGCTAAAAATAGCGCCTGTAAAGTGCCTGTAAAACGGCTCCCCTGCAGTCTGTGTGAAAGACAGAGTGCTTTCACACTGAGGCGATGCACTGGCAGGATCTTAAAAAAAAAAAAAAGTCCTGCAAGCAGCATCTTTGGAGTGGTGTATACTGCTCATCCACCACTCCTGCCCATTGATATGAATGGGCACCACTGCCGAAGCGCATGCAATGCGATTTGGCAGCGGTGCTTCATGGGCGCATTTAACCTCTTCCTTGGCCGCTAGCTGGGTTATATGTGCCCCACTAGCAGCCAAATAGCACCGCTAAAATGATGGTAAAGAGCCGCTAAAACTTGCATTTTACCATCAACGCCTGTCCGCTCCAGTGTGAAAGCGGCCTTCATACGTGATACAGAAAATTTCTTACACTTAAACATTTATTAAACAAAACAAACCTCCAATCAGTTTACTTGTATGTATGATTTAGATAAAAAAAAAAATATATATATATATATATATATATATATATATATATATATATATATATATATATATATATATATTAAATAAAAACAGGTAGTCAAAACTTTTGGGCAAAAAAAAAAAAAAATGGGCTAACTTTACTGTTTTTATTTTATTTTTATTTTTTAAATGGTGTATTTTTTTCCCAAAAAAATGCATTTGAAAGACCTCTGTGCAAATGCCGTGTGACATAAAATATTGCAACAACCGCTATTTTATTCCCTAGGATCTCTGCTAAAAAAATATATATCATTTTTGGGGGGGTCTAAGTGATTTTCTGGCAGAAAATACAGGATTTTTTACTTGTAAGCAACAAGTGTCAGAAAAGATTTAGTCTTTAAATGGTTAAACTGAGAACTTCTACACACAGAGATGACTTAATTCATTCAAGTGTAAACATTGTATCTTTCTGTTCTTTTCTTGGCAGCCTGCCCAGAGTGGAGGAAAGGGTTGCTATGACGACTCAGTCAACTTAGACCATTCTATACAGAAGTCATTTCAAAGTCCCGCTGCAGTTCTAAATCGGCTTTTTATCAGCACAAATCGGCCGATGCCGATTATTTAAAAAACGGCAAATATCGGCCGATATATCGGCCGGCCGATATATCGGTCGACCTCTACTGTAAATCATCCCTACAAGACTGCTGCTGCTGCTGCTGCTGCTGATGCTGAGTGCCAGCCTCCACCTCCATGCTTACACAATCATCCTCCTCCTCCTCTTCCTCCTCCTCATCCTCTTCCTGTGTGATGGGTGGCACAGCAGGAACACTGTCTGGATAAAGGGGGCCTTGAGAGGCAAGGAAGTCCTCCTCTTCCTGCCTCTGTTCTGCCTCAAGTGCCCTGTCCATTATTCCACGCAGCGTATGCTCCAAGAGGTGGACAAGAGGTACAGTGTCACTGATGCATGCACTGTCACTGCTCACCATCCTTGTGGCCTCCTCAAACGGTGACAGGACAGTGCATGCATCCTTGATCATGCCCCACTGGCGTGGTGAGAAAAAACCGAGCTCCCCTGACCCTGTCCTGGTGCCGTAGTCGCACAGGTACTCACTGATGGCCCTCTGCTGCATGTGCAGCTGCTGCAGCATGGCCAATGTTGAGTTCCATCTGGTGGGCATGTCACATATAAGGCGGTTCTTGGGCAGGTTCAACTCCTTTTGGAGCTCAGCCAGCCGAGCACAGGCATTAAATGATCGGCGGAAATGCACACAGACTTTCCTGGCCTGCTTCAGGACATCCTGTAAGCCGGGGTACCTGCCCAAGAACCGCTGCACCACCAGGTTAAAGACGTGAGCTACACAGGGCACATGGGTCAGTTGTCCCTGTCGGAGGGCGGAGAGGAGGTTGGTGCCATTGTCGCAAACCACCATTCCTGGCTTAAGCTGGCGTGGCGTCAACCACCTCTCGGCCTGCCCCTGCAGAGCTGACAAAACATCCGCCCCAGTGTGGCTCCTGTCCCCCAAACAAACCAGCGCAAGCAGGGCATGGCATCGTTTTGCCTGCGTACTTGCGTAGCCCCTGGAACGCCTACGGAGCACCGCTGGTTCTGAGGACAGAGCACTGGAAGAGGCCATGGAGGAAGAAGAAGAGGAGGGGGTGGAGGAGAGAGGTGTGTCACAACCAATAGTAGCATTTTGGAGGCGTGGTGGCGGAACAACCTCCAACACTACTGCACCTTGTCCTGCATCCTTCCCAGCTGCCAGAAGAGTGACCCAATGGGCCGTGAAAGACAGGTAACGTCCCTGTCCATGCCTGCTGGACCATGAGTCAGCGGTAATATGCACCTTACCGCTGACCGCCCTGTCCAGCGAGGCAAGGACATTGCCTTCCACATGCCGGTAGAGAGCCGGAATCGCCTTCCGTGAGAAAAAGTGGCGTTTGGGGACCTGCCACTGAGGAACCGCACATTGTACAAACTCACGGAAGGGGGCCGAGTCTACCAACTGAAAAGGCAGCAGTTAAAGTGCTAGCAATTTAGCCAAGCTAGCATTCAACCGCTGGGCATGTGGATGGCTGGGAGTGAACTTCTTTCGCCGGTCCAGCAGCTGGGGCAGTGACATTTGCCTGCTATAATCGGACGTGGGTGTACCGCTAGCAGAGTTCCCGGAAGCACTTGGCTGTGACGCACCTAATTCTACACCTTCATTCCTTTCAGAGCAGGTTTCAGAGAGGACTAAAGGTCTAGTGGGGTTGGAGATGCCAGCTGATGAGGAGCAAGGAGAGGTCCGCTTTGTTCTTTGGTGTGGGTCTTTGAGGTACGCTTGCCAACGAGCTGCATGGCAGGTCAACATATGTCTGGTCAAGCATGTGGTGCCCAAGCGGCTGATGTTTTGGCCACGTGAGATACGCTTGAGACATATGTTGCAAATAGCAGCGGTGCGATCTGATGCACTCGTCTCAAAAAAGGCCCACACCAAAGAACTTTTAGAATAACGCGCAGAGGCAGCGCTCTGCACAGGCGGAGCTCTGCGGTTTGATTCAGTCGGTGTACTGCCCCTAAGCTGGCCCCCGGAGGGCATCCTGCCTCGTTGGACATGTGCCTCCTCCTCCTCCTCCTCCTCCTCTCTCCTTCCAGGCACCCACGTGGAGTCAGTGCCCTCATCATCCCCTCCCTCTTCATCGCTGTAGCAAACCTGGCAGTATGCTGCAGCTTGTGGAACATGACTGCCAGATTGCTGTCCTTCTTGAGCATCCCCTCTCTCTGCGCTCACGCTACTGCCTTCCTCTAGCTGAGTGTCATCATCAGAGCCCACAAAACACTGGGCATCCTCCTGGAGCATGTACCCAACACTGTGCTCAAAGAGTTCAGGAGACTCCTCAGGAGGACGTGGTGGGTCTAGGGAAGGAGTCACTGATGATGACATTGAGAGGAGGGAAGACGATGCGTTGGCAGCTGCTTTGCTAGTACCCTGAGACTGGGTGAGAGAGGATGAGGAGGATGAAGAGGGCTTGGTCATCCACTCTACCAAGTCGTTGGCATTTTGCGGTTCAACATGTCCAGCTGCCGAAAAGAAGGACAAGCGTGTCCCATGGCCACGTGCTGATGACAATGCACCGCGTCCACGACCAGCACTGTTGTCTCTAGACACAGAGCCTGCTTGCCCTCTTTTATCGGCTCGCGCCTGTCTGCCTCTCCTTGCTGGCCTTCCAGACATGGTAATGGCCTGAAGGGAGTTGGGTAAAAAAGCAGTTGGGTAGTGTATATTGTGCTAGAGGCACACAACACCCACTAACTCCTTAAGAAAAGAAATTTTTGAGAGAGAGGGAATCTTCAAAGGCTAAGGATACCACGTCCCAATATTAATGAAAATAACAAGGAAAAAAGAGGGGCCAAAAAGGGGCTGGGGAGTCACCAACCCCAGGGACTTTAACGGTATCGAATCAAACAAAGTTTGCGAAAAAATCTTATTATATAAAATATTACAATTTTATTCAAGCTATGCACACTTATAAATTAAACATTCATAAAAACGATGATTTGACATCAATTTGCAAGACAAGGTATATTAATATTTAATCCCATTTTTCACCAAACAAGAGAAGTGAAGAAAAGGCAAGTGGCAATCATTCTCAACATGTTTCGCCCGGAATGGGCTTCTTCAGGAAAAACTGATTGAACAGCCACAAAGCTAGGATAATAAACAACAAAGAATAAAGAAGAATGAATGTTACTGTCAATTAATCCATAAAGTAACAACAGGTGATAAGGTAAATAGTCAATTGATATGGGTGATCTTTGCATATATTAAGTTATTAAAACAGATACATAGTGTATTTTAATTTGAGCTATAAACTTAATTACAGTGAATAAGTATCTCACCGATATTGCCAATGTTCCAGAAACTTCAAAATGTCAGACGAAAATCATTATTAAGATACTATTAAAGAATCTGTAATCATTTAAACGATAAAATCACAAAACAGGAGAAGTTTGTCACCTAATTGGGAATCTGCAGAGAGAAATAAAACAATCAGAGAGTATGAAGAGGGAAAGGAAGAAAGAGATCCATTGGATCCCTTAGAGAGAAGGGGGGTCAATTTGAAGTTACGATAAATATATCATGATAGTTACCCAAGTAATGATGTTGAATCAATAAAAGTTGCTAGACAGAGATTTTATGGGCTTCAAAGGTAGGTCAAAGTCAGAATCCATATAGTATATTGGAAACAGGCATAATGATTAAAGCTAAAATAAAGAAAAGAATTCCTCTTAAAAAAAGGGAGTCTATTGTAATAAAAGGGTGAATATATAAGCACAAGAAAAAACATCAAGTGAGACCCACTGAAAAAGGTCATCCACAAAGTCTAGGGTACAAATTTAGATAGTGACTAAAAGTATTCAATCGGCTTACCCAAAATTGGCTGCCTGGTAATTTGCAAGTATGCATCTTGTTCCATCAATTGCCAAGAGGCAACTGATGGAAATGAGAGGTTTTAAGTCTCTCCAGCTCGGCAGCGTCTGACGTCACCGCCAAGCTGCGGGCGGAGACAAAGCAAGGGGAAGAGAAGGCTGGTACCGGTCTTTTTGCAGTAGTGAAGAAGTGCGCATGCGCGGACATCACGTCGCGGCTCCGCGCATAGAACCCAATACGTACCGATGCCTCGGCGGCCATTTTGGAAAATCCAGGAAAAGGACAACAAACTCGTGCGGTTGCACAGCGGTGTTCCGCACGGCGTCAAAAGCCAAAATGGCCATTTTAAAATAGGTACAAGACCTACTCAGATAGGCAGATCAATGGAGAGAAATGTGGCCGGCACAAAGGACGTATATCTCCGGAGGAATAGTTGTGTCATAAGCCTGTTCCTAGGCTGCTGACAAAGGTCAATGACCTGCTTAATCATGCAGATCAGTGGAGAACAGTGCGGCCAACATAAAGAACAACTATCTCCAATAATGTATTGTGTCATATGCCTATCCTCGGAATGCTGAGTAAATAAGTGCAGTCAAGATGATAAACCGCTCACGGGATTTTCCAAGGGGATAGTGTTCCGAAGGGAATAAGGAAAGATAGGAAAAATAAAAAATTATTTAAGCTGAAAAATAATTCATAATTTATATCTTAGCAACCGATCCAATAGCTATCCTCATCATGTAAAGACAGAATGATGGATAAGATATGGATCGAACTGAAAAAACAAAATAACGAACAAAAATTATTAGTCTGAAATATGACTATGAATAAAAAAAAAAAAAACAGAAACAGCCAAAAATAATCCCATTGAAATGGGGAACATAAAGGGTTGAGACGCTGATTGATTCGCAGGTCACGACAGAAATATTTCTAGTTCCCCGGGGCGCCCATACAGAGACCCAGTTCAAGATATAGGTGACAGATCTCCAATACAAAGTTAAATTAGTAAAATAGTTTGTTCAAAGTTTTAAACTAATTGGAACATTGGCAAATTAGGAGAGATTTACAGGAAAACAAAAACAAACAAAAACAAAAACAAAAACAAAAAAGAACAAGAACCACACCCTATAAAAAGGGTTTGAAGCTAAAGGCTTCGTTGAGGCCCGGTGCATCAGTGGCCCTGAGATCAAAGATCCAGCGGGCCTCTCGTTGCAGAAGAATCTGATTGTAGTTACCTCCTCTGTCACCTGGACTCACATGTTCCAAAGCAAAAAAATGCATTTTGGTGTCGTCGAAGTTATGAAAGAGGCCCATATGGCGACTGATAGGGGTCTCCATTTTCTTTTCCCCGCACCAGGGAGACATGATCCCTGATGCGGTGAAGTTGAGCTATCCATGTTTATGGAAGTGCTCAAGGTTAATGCCTATAACTTGAAATTCACCATGGAAAAAAGCAAGTCGTCCATTACTTTTTTGGACATCCAAATCTACGCCACATTTTACTCCATTGATCTGCCTATCTGAGTAGGTCTTGTAGCTATTTTAAAATGGCAGTTTTGGCTTTTGACGCCGTGCGGAACACCGCTGTGCAACCGCACGAGTTTGTTGTCCTTTTCCTGGATTTTCCAAAATGGCCGCTGAGGCATCGGTACGTATTGGGTTCTATGCGCGGAGCCGCGACGTGATGTCCGCGCATGCGCACTTCTTCACTACTGCAAAAAGACCGGTACCAGCCTTCTCTTCCCCTTGCTTTGTCTCCGCCCGCAGCTTGGCGGTGACGTCAGACGCCGCCGAGCTGGAGAGACATAAAAACCTCTCATTTCCATCAGTTGCCTCTTGGCAATTAACGGAACAAGATGCATACTTGCAAATTACCAGGCAGCCAATTTTGGGTAAGCCGATTGAATACTTTTAGTCACTATCTAAATTTGTACCCTGGACTTTGTGGATGACCTTTTTCAGTGGGTCTCACTTGATGTTTTTTCTTGTGCTTATATATTCACCCTTTTATTACAATAGACTCCCTTTTTTTAAGAGGAATTATTTTCTTTATTTTAGCTTTAATCATTATGCCTGTTTCCAATATACTATATGGATTCTGACTTTGACCTACCTTTGAAGCCCATAAAATCTCTGTTTAGCAACTTTTATTGATTCAACATCATTACTTGGGTAACTATCATGATATATTTATCGTAACTTCAAATTGACCCCCCTTCTCTCTAAGGGATCCAATGGATCTCTTTCTTCCTTTCCCTCTTCATACTCTCTGATTGTTTTATTTCTCTCTGCAGATTCCCAATTAGGCGACAAACTTCTCCTGTTTTGTGATTTTATCACTTAAATGATAACAGATTCTTTAATAGTATATTATAATGATTTTCGTCTGACATTTTGAAGTTTCTGGAACATTGGCAATATCGGTGAGATACTTATTCACTGTAATTAAGTTTATGGCTCAAATTAAAATACACTATGTATCTGTTTTAATAACTTAATATATGCAAAGATCACCCATATCAATTGACTATTTACCTTATCACCTGTTGTTACTTTATGCATTAATTGACAGTAACATTCATTCTTCTTTATTCTTTGTTGTTTATTATCCTAGCTTTGTGGCTGTTCAATCAGTTTATCCTGAAGAAGCCCATTCCGGGCGAAACATGTTAAGAATGATTGCAACTTGCCTTTTCTTCACTTCTCTTGTTTGGTGAAAAATGGGATTAAATATTAATATACCTTGTCTTGCAAATTGATGTCAAATCATCGTTTTTATGAATGTTTAATTTATAATTGTGCATAGCTTGAATAAAATTGTAATATTTTATATAATAAGATTTTTTCGCAAACTTTGTTTGATTCGATACCGTTAAAGTCCCTGGGGTTGGTGACTCCCCAGCCCCTTTTTGGCCCCTCTTTTTTCCTTGTTATTTTCATTAATATTGGGACGTGGTATCCTTAGCCTTTGAAGATTCCCTCTCTCTCAAAAATTTCTTTTCTTAATGTCTGTTAAATTTTGGGTGTTATCCACCCCTCACCTTAGTAGAGAGTGGGACTCTTTTGGCCAATATATATAAAAAAAAAATTTCATTGTACAATGCTCTATATATATAATAATTTGATTAACAGATACAATTGAATTTATATATATATATATGTATGATTTTCTACAAACTTGTATACAGTTTTAGTGTTTTTTTTTTTCTCCTTCTCGTTTGGTATGGCTCAGTACTGTGGAAGTGCTTTTGCCGGCTTAATGGATTCTTTTCAACAGTCTCAAAATGCCACAATGGGGGGTCTGTCGATGGATCGCTTTTTTCAAAGACTCCAGCGAATGTTGGAAAAAAAATCTCGTCTTTATTGGAACAAACAATATTTTATTAAATATATAGATGACCACATAACTCCTTGGGGTTTGAGGATTCAAATTTTTCCTACCATTCACAAATTGGAAGTAGACTTTAAGATGGAGTGGGAAGCAAATTTGCAACATTGCTCAACAGTCATGATGCAATTACTCTGCACCCACTACTCCATGGAGTTGGGAGTAGTGGATGCAGAAATTAAAAAATTATATGAGGAGAATCAATCCATCACTAATGAAACACTTTTTATTGAACGTGAGAACACTTTAAAGACCAATTTAGAACAATATGTTACAGATCTTTTGAAAACCAAAGAAAATAAATTCATGAGGGACAAATTGGCCTATGATAACCATCAAGCCTATAATTGGACACCACGAAATAAATCAAAGAAAACATTGTTCCCTAAAAGACCTTCCAACTCAAAATCCGGTAGATCAGATTTTTCGGATTCGGATACATCTTCTCAATCATCTGTTTCTGTTTCTTTTTCACAGGCCACGGAGCAATCTGGTACATCTCGTCAACACGTACCCTATACTCACAATCGCACGAATGGCACCGGAAAAGATCCAAGTGGCAAGTCAAGGCCCACTCAGAATCGCAAGCCCATGAACACCCGTGCCGCACTCGCTAAATCAATCGGTAACGTGAAAACACACACCGCACTTGACACCTCTGTTGGTATACTTGATTCGGCGCTACCTGCGACCCCGCCCGACAGTATTTCGGGCCGGGCCGCGGTTACCGCCGAGCTAGGTTTTCGCACAGCTCCAATATTCACCCAACCGGTATACGATCCAAAAAAAGACTCAATGGGGACTGTCCCCAAACAACTCAAAGCTATCTTGAAATAATTAACCTGTCTTCTACTCCCTTAACGAATGCCCAAATTTCTGTTTTACAATTAGGATTAACGTTTTGTCCTACTCAGAATATTGATAAGTTTGAATTAGTGAAGGATCTCAATCTTTTCGCTCGCAAATTGACGTTCCGTACCCTTTACGATCAATCGGGACCACCTAATCCCTCATCACAACATCCTATTTTGCTATCTTCCACTCCGGTACCTACTCTTAAGGATATCAAGGCTATGGAAGACCTGATGGAACTGTGGGTGGAGGGACACATCGATGAGACAGACCTAGAGGAGGCTGACGATCTGTCCCGCTGTGTGCCTGACCCCCACCGTCTCATCTCACCATCTCCCCTGTTAACGGCACCACGCCCTAAAGAATATAGACCTAAATCAACTAAGTTCCCTTCTTTACAAGGGAATCCCAGCAGGTAACGAATGAGATCTGTAAAACCCAGTGGTTGCCCTCAAAAATATCCAATCTATCTACCCAACAGAAGGCAGCTCTGAGTGCCTTACAAAATCAGTCTCATTTAATTATAAAACCTTCTGACAAGGGAGGAAATCTGGTGGTCATGGACACGGCGCAATATGAACAAATGGTCATTAACATTCTTGAAAATAAGGAATGGTATAGAAAAATCCCAGAGAGTCATGTAAATTATACTATCACTCAATTTCGAAAATTTATTGGAACATCTTACCATCAGGGAGTCATTAATAAAAAAACATGGGAATATCTAAATGTAATTGATCCAAAGACCCCTACCCTATATGCGTTACCGAAAATCCATAAAAACGCCAAAAATCCACCAGGTCGCCCCATAGTCTCGGGCAATGGCTGCCTTACTGAACCTGCTAGTGCTCTTGTGGATGACTACCTCCGACCCTTTGTGGAGAGTTTATCCTCGTATTTACAAGACACTAGAGATTTACTTAGAGCATTGGACAGAATGTGTATTCTCGAGAATTCTTGGCTCGTCACTCTCGATGTGGAGGCCCTCTACAACTCCATACCTAATGACCTTGGTTTGAGAGTTGTGGAGGGTTTCCTTTCCGAGACTGGCGAGGTACAAACTAACTATAATCAATTGGTTCTAAAATGGCTTTCTTTCATTCTGAGTAATAACATTTTCATTTTCGGGCGCGCTCACTACCTCCAGGTGCAGGGAGTGGCTATGGGGACCAAGTGTGCCCCCTCTTATGCTAACCTGTACCTGGGGGGGGTGGGAGCGCCACATTTTCCATCGTGAGGATTTAGCTGAATATCTTTGTCAGATTACGGTCTGGCGCAGATATATAGATGACATTTTCCTCATTTGGACAGGAACTGAAGTTGAGCTATCCATGTTTATGGAAGTGCTCAAGGTTAATGCCTATAACTTGAAATTCACCATGGAAAAAAGCAAGTTGTCCATTACTTTTTTGGACATCCAAATCTACGCCAATGACAAAGGCGAAATTGGTTCTACTCTTTTTAGGAAACCCTCGGCTGCGAACACCGTCCTGCATGCCTCTAGTGCGCACCCAAAGCCATTGGTGACTAGCATCTCCTATGGACAATATCTCCGTCTTAAACGCAATTGTAGCAGCGCAATCGATTTTGAATATGAGGCTAAACAACTAAAAAAACTTTTACAGCAGCGTGGCTATAGCAATAAGTGCTTGAAAAGAGCATATGCTAGAGCCAATAAACATGTTAGATCTTCTCTCCTACATGACAATAAACCGACTCAATCAAAAGAAGGAGTGAGATTGATCACTCGTTATTGCGCTCAACATCTCCAGATACGAGATATCCTAAGTAAACACTGGCATCTTTTACTGGGTGACCCGAAGATTTCAAAATTCTTAAGGGCCTATCCTGAGATAACCTTTAGGAAATCACGATCAATTAAAGATACATTGGTCAGGAGCCATTATGTCCCTCTAACTTCTATACCTTCTAAATCGACTTTGGGGTCTAGGCCGTGCCATAAATGCAGTTTTTGCCGGCACATTTTTGCCTCGGACTCAATTTTGTTGCCGAATAATCGATTGTACAAACCTAAATTCTCTGTCACCTGTGCATCGGTGGGCATTGTATACATCATGATGTGTGAATGCGGTGCCTACTATATAGGTAAGACAAAGAGGCCTTTCTTTCACCGCATCAGGGATCATGTCTCCCTGGTGCGGGGAAAGAAAATGGAGACCCCTATCAGTCGCCATATGGGCCTCTTTCATAACTTCGACGACACCAAAATGCATTTTTTTGCTTTGGAACATGTGAGTCCAGGTGACAGAGGAGGTAACTACAATCAGATTCTTCTGCAACGAGAGGCCCGCTGGATCTTTGATCTCAGGGCCACTGATGCACCGGGCCTCAACGAAGCCTTTAGCTTCAAACCCTTTTCATAGGGTGTGGTTCTTGTTCTTTTTTGTTTTTGTTTTTGTTTGTTTTTGTTTTCCTGTAAATCTCTCCTAATTTGCCAATGTTCCAATTAGTTTAAAACTTTGAACAAACTATTTTACTAATTTAACTTTGTATTGGAGATCTGTCGCCTATATCTTGAACTGGGTCTCTTTATGGGCGCCCCGGGGAACTAGAAATATTTCTGTCGTGACCTGCGAATCAATCAGCATCTCAACCCTTTATGTTCCCCATTTCAATGGGATTATTTTTGGCTGTTTCTGTTTTTTTTATTTTTTATTATTCATAGTCATATTTCAGACTAATAATTTTTGTTCGTTATTTTGTTTTTTCAGTTCGATCCATATCTTATCCATCATTATGTCTTTACATGATGAGGACAGCTATTGGATCGGTTGCTAAGATATAAATTATGAATTATTTTTCAGCTTAAATAATTTTTTATTTTTCCTATCTTTCCTTATTCCCTTCGGAACACTATCCCCTTGGAAAACCCCGTGAGCGGTTTATCATCTTGACTGCACTTATTTACTCAGCATTCCGGGAATAGGCATATGACACAATACATTATTGGAGATAGTTGTCCTTTAGCCTAGGAACAGGCTTATGACACAACTATTCCTCCGGAGATATACGTCCTTTGTGCCGGACACATTTCTCTCCATTGATCTGCCTATCTGAGTAGGTCTTATAGCTATTTTAAAATGGCCGTTTTGGCTTTTGACGCCGTGCGGAACACCGCTGTGCAACCGCACGAGTTTGTTGTCCTTTTCCTGGATTTTCCAAAATGGCCGCCGAGGCATCGGTACGTATTGCGTTCTATGCGCGGAGCCGCGATGTGATGTCTGTGCATGCACACTTCTTCACTACTGCAAAAAGACCGGTACCAGCCTTCTCTTCCCCTTGCTTTGCCTCCGCCCGCAGCTCGGCGGTGACGTCAGACGCCGCCGAGCTGGAGAGACTTAAAACCTCTCATTTCCATCAGTTGCCTCTTGGCAATTGACAGAACAAGATGCATACTTGCAAATTACCAGGCAGCCAATTTTGGGTAAGCCGATTGAATACTTTTAGTCACTATCTAAATTTGTACCCTGGACTTTGTGGATGACCTTTTTCAGTGGGTCTCACTTGATGTTTTTTCTTGTGCTTATATATTCACCCTTTTATTACAATAGACTCCCTTTTTTAAGAGGAATTCTTTTCTTTATTTTAGTTTTAATCATTATGCCTGTTTCCAATATACTATATGGATTCTGACTTTGACCTACCTTTGAAGCCCATAAAATCTCTGTCTAGCAACTTTTATTGATTCAACATCATTACTTGGGTAACTATCATGATATATTTATCGTAACTTCAAATTGACCCCCCTTCTCTCTAAGGGATCCAATGGATCTCTTTCTTCCTTTCCCTCTTCATACTCTCTGATTGTTTTATTTCTCTCTGCAGATTCCCAATTAGGCGACAAACTTCTCCTGTTTTGTGATTTTATCGCCTAAATGATTACAGATTCTTTAATAGTATCTTATAATGATTTTCGTCTGACATTTTGAAGTTTCTGGAACATTGGCAATATCGGTGAGATACTTATTCACTGTAATTAAGTTTATAGCTCAAATTAAAATACACTATGTATCTGTTTTAATAACTTAATATATGCAAAGATCACCCATATCAATTGACTATTTACCTTATCACCTGTTGTTACTTTATGCATTAATTGACAGTAACATTCATTCTTCTTTATTCTTTGTTGTTTATTATCCTAGCTTTGTGGCTGTTCAATCAGTTTATCCTGAAGAAGCCCATTCCGGGCGAAACATGTTAAGAATGATTGCAACTTGCCTTTTCTTCACTTCTCTTGTTTGGTGAAAAATGGGATTAAATATTAATATACCTTGTCTTGCAAATTGATGTCAAATCATCGTTTTTATGAATGTTTAATTTATAATTGTGCATAGCTTGAATAAAATTGTAATATTTTATATAATAAGATTTTTTCGCAAACTTTGTTTGATTCGATACCGTTAAAGTCCCTGGGGTTGGTGACTCCCCAGCCCCTTTTTGGCCCCTCTTTTTTCCTTGTTATTTTCATTAATATTGGGACGTGGTATCCTTAGCCTTTGAAGATTCCCTCTCTCTCAAAAATTTATTTTCTTAATGTCTGTTAAATTTTGGGTGTTATCCACCCCTCACCTTAGTAGAGAGTGGGACTCTTTTGGCCAATATATATAAAAAAAAAAATTTTATTGTACAATGCTCTATATATATAATAATTTGATTAACAGATACAATTGAATTTATATATATATGTATGATTTTCTACAAACTTGTATACAGTTTTAGTGTTTTTTTTTTTTCTCCTTCTCGTTTGGTATGGCTCAGTACTGTGGAAGTGCTTTTGCCGGCTTAATGGATTCTTTTCAACAGTCTCAAAATGCCACAATGGGGGGTCTGTCGATGGATCGCTTTTTTCAAAGACTCCAGCGAATGTTGGAAAAAAAATCTCGTCTTTATTGGAACAAACAATATTTTATTAAATATATAGATGACCACATAACTCCTTGGGGTTTGAGGATTCAAATTTTTCCTACCATTCACAAATTGGAAGTAGACTTTAAGATGGAGTGGGAAGCAAATTTGCAACATTGCTCAACAGTCATGATGCAATTACTCTGCACCCACTACTCCATGGAGTTGGGAGTAGTGGATGCAGAAATTAAAAAATTATATGAGGAGAATCAATCCATCACTAATGAAACACTTTTTATTGAACGTGAGAACACTTTAAAGACCAATTTAGAACAATATGTTACAGATCTTTTGAAAACCAAAGAAAATAAATTCATGAGGGACAAATTGGCCTATCATAACCATCAAGCCTATAATTGGACACCACGAAATAAATCAAAGAAAACATTGTTCCCTAAAAGACCTTCCAACTCAAAATCCGGTAGATCAGATTTTTCGGATTCGGATACATCTTCTCAATCATCTGTTTCTGTTTCTTTTTCACAGGCCACGGAGCAATCTGGTACATCTCGTCAACACGTACCCTATACTCACAATCGCACGAATGGCACCGGAAAAGATCCAAGTGGCAAGTCAAGGCCCACTCAGAATCGCACGCCCATGAACACCCGTGCCGCACTCGCTAAATCGATCGGTAACGTGAAAACACACACCGCACATGACACCTCTGTTGGTATACTTGATTCGGCGCTACATGCGACCCCGCCCGACAGTATTTCGGGCCGGGCCGCGGCTACCGCCGAGCCGGGTTTTCGCACAGCTCCAATATTCACCCAACCGGTATACGATCCAAAAAAAGACTCAATGGGGACTGTCCCCAAACAACTCAAAGCTATCTTGAAATAATTAACCTGTCTTCTACTCCCTTAACGAATGCCCAAATTTCTGTTTTACAATTAGGATTAACGTTTTGTCCTACTCAGAATATCAATAAGTTTGAATTAGTGAAGGATCTCAATCTTTTCGCTCGCAAATTGATGTTCCGTGCCCTTTACGATCAATCGGGACCACCTAATCCCTCATCACAACATCCTATTTTGCTATCTTCCACTCCGGTACCTACTCTTAAGGATATCAAGGCTATGGAAGACCTGATGGAACTGTGGGTGGAGGGTCACATCGATGAGACAGACCTAGAGGAGGCTGATGATCTGTCCCGCTGTGTGCCTGACCCCCACCGTCTCATCTCACCATCTCCCCTGTTAACGGCACCACGCCCTAAAGAATATAGACCTAAATCAACTAAGTTCCCTTCTTTACAAGGGAATCCCAATATATGGGCGTTTACGCAGCAGGTAACGAATGAGATCTGTAAAACCCAGTGGTTGCCCTCAAAAAAATCCAATCTATCTACCCAACAGAAGGCAGCTCTGAGTGCCTTACAAAATCAGTCTCATTTAATTATAAAACCTTCTGACAAGGGAGGAAATCTGGTGGTCATGGACACGGCCCAATATGAACAAATGGTCAATAACATTCTTGAAAATAAGGAATGGTATAGAAAAATCCCAGAGAGTCATGTAAATTATACTATCACTCAATTTCGAAAATTAATTGGAACATCTTACCATCAGGGAGTCATTAATAAAAAAACATGGGAATATCTAAATGTAATTGATCCAAAGACCCCTACCCTATATGCGTTACCGAAAATCCATAAAAACGCCAAAAATCCACCAGGTCACCCCATAGTCTCGGGAAATGGCTGCCTTACTGAACCTGCTAGTGCTCTTGTGGATGACTACCTCCGACCCTTTGTGGAGAGTTTATCCTCGTATTTACAAGACACTAGAGATTTACTTAGAGCATTGGACGGAATGTGTATTCCCGAGAATTCTTGGCTCGTCACTCTCGATGTGGAGGCCCTCTACAACTCCATACCTAATGACCTTGGTTTGAGAGTTGTGGAGGGTTTCCTTTCCGAGACTGGCGAGGTACAAACTAACTATAATCAATTGGTTCTAAAATTGCTTTCTTTCATTCTGAGTAATAACATTTTCATTTTCGGGCGCGCTCACTACCTCCAGGTGCAGGGAGTGGCTATGGGGACCAAGTGTGCCCCCTCTTATGCTAACCTGTACCTGGGGGGGTGGGAGCGCCACATTTTCCATCGTGAGGATTTAGCTGAATATCTTTGTCAGATTCCGGTCTGGCGCAGATATATAGATGACATTTTCCTCATTTGGACAGGAACTGAAGTTGAGCTATCCATGTTTATGGAAGTGCTCAAGGTTAATGCCTATAACTTGAAATTCAACATGGAAAAAAGCAAGTTGTCCATTACTATTTTGGACATCCAAATCTACGCCAATGACAAAGGCGAAATTGGTTCTACTCTTTTTAGGAAACCCTCGGCTGCGAACACCGTCCTGCATGCCTCTAGTGCGCACCCAAAGCCATTGGTGACTAGCATCCCCTATGGACAATATCTCCGTCTTAAACGCAATTGTAGCAGCGCAACGGATTTTGAATATGAGGCTAAACAACTAAAAAAACGTTTACAGCAGCGTGGCTATAGAAATAAGTGCTTGAAAAGAGCATATGCTAGAGCCAATAAACATGTTAGATCTTCTCTCCTACATGACAATAAACCGACTCAATCAAATGAAGGAGTGAGATTGATCACTCGTTATTGCGCTCAACATCTCCAGATACGAGATATCCTAAGTAAACACTGGCATCTTTTACTGGGTGACCCGTAGATTTCAAAATTCTTAAGGGCCTATCCTAAGATAACCTTTAGGAAATCGCGATCAATTAAAGATACATTGGTCAGGAGCCATTATGTCCCTCTAACTTCTATACCTTCTAAATCGACTTTGGGGTCTAGGCCGTGCCATAAATGCAGTTTTTGCCGGCACATTTTTGCCTCGGACTCAATTTTGTTGCCGAATAATCGATTGTACAAACCTAAATTCTCTGTCACCTGTGCATCGGTGGGCATTGTATACATCATGATGTGTGAATGCGGTGTCTACTATATAGGTAAGACAAAGAGGCCTTTCTTTCACCGCATCAGGGATCATGTCTCCCTGGTGCGGGGAAAGAAAATGGAGACCCCTATCATTCGCCATATGGGCCTCTTTCATAACTTCGACGACACCAAAATGCATTTTTTTGCTTTGGAACATGTGAGTCCAGGTGACAGAGGAGGTAACTACAATCAGATTCTTCTGCAATGAGAGGCCCGCTGGATCTTTGATCTCAGGGCCACTGATGCACCGGGCCTCAACGAAGCCTTTAGCTTCAAACCCTTTTTATAGGGTGTGGTTCTTGTTATTTTTTGTTTTTGTTTTTGTTTGTTTTTGTTTTCCTGTAAATCTCTCCTAATTTGCCAATGTTCCAATTAGTTTAAAACTTTGAACAAACTATTTTACTAATTTAACTTTGTATTGGAGATCTGTCGCCTATATCTTGAACTGGGTCTCTGTATGGGCGCCCCGGGGAACTAGAAATATTTCTGTCGTGACCTGCGAATCAATCAGCGTCTCAACCCTTTATGTTCCCCATTTCAATGGGATTATTTTTGGCTGTTTCTGTTTTTTTTTTTTTTTTTTTATTATTATTCATAGTCATATTTCAGACTAATAATTTTTGTTCGTTATTTTGTTTTTTCAGTTCGATCCATATATTATCCATCATTATGTCTTTACATGATGAGGATAGCTATTGGATCGGTTGCTAAAATATAAATTATGAATTATTTTTCAGCTTAAATAATTTTTTATTTTTCCTATCTTTCCTTATTCCCTTTGGAACACTATCCCCTTGGAAAACCCCGTGAGCGGTTTATCATCTTGACTGCACTTATTTACTCAGCATTCCGGGAATAGGCATATGACACAATACATTATTGGAGATAGTTGTCCTTTATGTTGGCCGCACTGTTCTCCACTGATCTGCATGATTAAGCAGGTCATTGACCTTTGTCAGCAGCCTAGGAACAGGCTTATGACACAACTATTCCTCCGGAGATATACGTCCTTTGTGCCGGCCACATTTCTCTCCATTGATCTGCCTATCTGAGTAGGTCTTGTAGCTATTTTAAAATGGCTTTTTTGGCTTTTGACGCCGTGCGGAACACCGCTGTGCAACCGCACGAGTTTGTTGTCCTTTTCCTGGATTTTCCAAAATGGCCACCGAGGCATCGGTACGTATTGCGTTCTATGCGCGGAGCCACGACGTGATGTCCGCGCATGCGCACTTCTTCACTACTGCAAAAAGACCGATACCAGCCTTCTCTTCCCCTTGCTTTGTCTCCGCCCGCAGCTCGGCGGTGACGTCAGACGCCGCCGAGCTGGAGAGACTTAAAACCTCTCATTTCCATCAGTTGCCTCTTGGCAATTGACGGAACAAGATGCATACTTGCAAATTACCAGGCAGCCAATTTTGGGTAAGCTGATTGAATACTTTTAGTCACTATCTAAATTTGTACCCTGGACTTTGTGGATGACCTTTTTCAGTGGGTCTCACTTGATGTTTTTTCTTGTGCTTATATATTCACCCTTTTATTACAATAGACTCCCTTTTTTTAAGAGGAATTATTTTCTTTATTTTAGCTTTAATCATTATGCCTGTTTCCAATATACTATATGGATTCTGACTTTGACCTACCTTTGAAGCCCATAAAATCTCTGTCTAGCAACTTTTATTGATTCAACATCATTACTTGGGTAACTATCATGATATATTTATCGTAACTTCAAATTGACCCCCCTTCTCTCTAAGGGATCCAATGGATCTCTTTCTTCCTTTCCCTCTTCATACTCTCTGATTGTTTTATTTCTCTCTGCAGATTCCCAATTAGGCGACAAACTTCTCCTGTTTTGCGATTTTATCGCTTAAATGATTACAGATTCTTTAATAGTATCTTATAATGATTTTCGTCTGACGTTTTGAAGTTTCTGGAACATTGGCAATATCGGTGAGATACTTATTCACTGTAATTAAGTTTATAGCTCAAATTAAAATACACTATGTATCTGTTTTAATAACTTAATATATGCAAAGATCACCCATATCAATTGACTATTTACCTTATCACCTGTTGTTACTTTATGGATTAATTGACAGTAACATTCATTCTTCTTTATTCTTTGTTGTTTATTATCCTAGCTTTGTGGCTGTTCAATCAGTTTTTCCTGAAGAAGCCCATTCCGGGCGAAACATGTTGAGAATGATTGCAACTTGCCTTTTCTTCACTTCTCTTGTTTGGTGAAAAATGGGATTAAATATTAATATACCTTGTCTTGCAAATTGATGTCAAATCATCGTTTTTATGAATGTTTAATTTATAATTGTGCATAGCTTGAATAAAATTGTAATATTTTATATAATAAGATTTTTTCGCAAACTTTGTTTGATTCGATACCGTTAAAGTCCCTGGGGTTGGTGACTCCCCAGCCCCTTTTTGGCCCCTCTTTTTTCCTTGTTATTTTCACCCACTAACTCCTGCAGATGCCTTAATTATAGAACACCAGAGATAAAGGGGCATATACAGATGTATACTGTGCTGTGCTGGAGGCACACACAACTTCCAATAACTCCTGCAGATGGCAAGTGGTCTCAAATAGAGAAGAGCTATGTAGGTGGATATAGCGGTATGTACTGGGTACAGAGCATGCAGACAGCACGCACTATCTCCTAACACTACTGACTGCAAGCTCTATTATAAAAGATAGATCACTAGCTATATAGGTGAGGTGAATATAGCGGTGTATACTGCGGTCAGGGCACGCAGACAACAACCACTACACAACAGCAAGATCAAAAATCGTCCAAAAACGATCGGTGTGTACTGTGTTGAAGGTACACAGAACACCCACTAACTCCTGCTGATGCCTTTATTATAGAACACCAGAGATAAAGGGGTATATACAGATGTATACTGTGCTGTGCTGCACACACAACTTCCAATAACTCCTGCAGATGGCAAGTGGGCTCAAATAGAGAAGAGCTATGTAGGTGGATATAGCGGTATGTACTGGGTACAGAGCACGCAGACAGCACGCACTATCTCCTAACACTACTGACTGCAAGCTCTATTATAAAAGATAGATCACTAGCTATATAGGTGAGGTGAATATAGCGGTGTATACTGCGGTCAGGGCACGCAGACAATAACCACTACACAACAGCAAGATCGAAAATCGGCCGAAAACGATCGGTGTGTACTGTGTTGAAGGTACACAGAACACCCACTGCTTCAGACGCCAACACACTACACAAGGCCGCCGTGCTGGCGGCCTTATATAGTGTGGGGTGTGCACTACACAGCCTGAGCTATGATTGGCCACAGGCATCCTGCCTGTGGCCAATCATGGCTCTCCTCGCTGCTGGCGCTGCGATTGGCCAAGCATGCGGGGTCACAGTGCATGCTTGGCCAATCATGAGCCAGCAATGCACTGCGCCATCGCAGTGCATTGTGGGCCGTGAGCGCCACACGAATTTGGCGCGAACGGACCAAAATGTTCAGACTTCGCCGAACGGACGAACAGCCAATGTTCGAGTCGAACGTATGTTCGACTCGAACGTATGTTCGACTCGAACACGAAGCTCATCCCTATATACTTTCTTTCAAATATAGAAAGCTTATTATAGTGCATTGCATGCAGTGCTACTGACCGATTCTGCAGCTGTTGTTTCTCAGTGTAGGGTCAGTTTGGTGTTTGGAGCAGGGACAGTCTGCAATTCACTAGCTACTAGTAAGGATGAGCCGAACACCCCCCCAGTTTGGTTCGCACCAGAACCTGCGAACAGCCTAAACTTCGTGTGAACTTTAGAACCCTATTAAAGTCTATGGGACTCAACCGTTCAAAATCTAAAGTGCTAATTTTAAACGCTAATATGCAAGTTACTGTCCTAAAAAGTGTTTGGAGACCTGGGTCCTGCCCCAGGGGACATGTATCAATGCAAAGTTTTAAAAACGGCAGTTTTTTCAGGAGCAGTGATTTTAATGATTAAAGTGAAACAATAAAAGTGTAATATTCCTTTAAGTTTCGTACCTGGGGGGTGTCTATAGTATGCCTGTGAAGGGGCGCATGTTTCCCGTGCTTAGAACTGTCCCTGCACAAAGTGTAATTTCTACAGAAAATAAAAAATTAAAATCACTTGCGGCTAAATGAATTGTCGTCTCCCGTAATAAAGAGAACACTCATTGAAAGTCATTGATAAAAAATAAAAATAAAAAATAATTAATAAATAAGCGTGGCGTTCCCCCAAATTCAATTACCAGGCCCTTCAGGTCTGGTATGAATATTAAGGGGAAACCCACGTCAAATAAAAAAAAAATGTATGTGGGGGTCCCCCTAAAAATCCATAGCAGACCCTTTATCCGAGCATGCAACCTGGCAGGCCGCAGGAAAAGAGGAGGGATGAGAGAGTGCCCCCCCTCCTGAACCATACCAGGCCACATGCCCTCTACATTGGAAGGATGCTTTGGGGGTCTGTGACCCCTCAAAGCACCATGTCCCCATCTTGATGGGGACAAGGGCCTTATCCCCACAACCCTGGCCGGTGGTTGTGGAGGTCTGCGGGCGGGGGGGCTTATCAGAATCTGGAAGCCCCCTTTAACAAGGGGACCCCCAGATCCTGCCCCCCCGTTTGAAATGGTAAGGGGGTACAAAAGTACCCCTACCATTTCACAAAGAAAGTGTAAAAAATTGTTAAATAAGACAAACACTTTTGAAAAATTAATTTATTTAAAAATAAATAAATAAAGATTCCAACTGTGGTAATCCACTCTTGCTATCCAGCGACGGATGATCATCTCTCCGGGGTCCAGCGATGGCTGATCTGATCCAGCGCAGCGCATCCATCCATCTTCTGTCTTCACGGAGGAGACACTGCGGGGATCCCGGCGGCCTGACGTTTGTTATATGCTGAAGGGCTTGGTAATTGAATTTGGGGGAACGCCACGCTTATTTATTTATTTATTTTTTTAATCAATTACTTTCAATGAGTGTTCTCTGTATTTTACGGGAGCTGACAATTCATTATAGCCACGAGTGATTTCAAATGATTTTTTTTTCTGCAGAAAAAGAACTGTGCAGGGAGAGTTCTATTCAAGGAAAACATGCGCCCCTTCACAGGCATACTATAGACACCCCCCCAGGCACGAAATTTAAAGGAATATTACACTTTTATTGTTTCACTTTAATCATTATTAAAATCACTGCTCCTGAAAAAACTTTTTTTTGCATTGATCCATGTCCCCTGGGGCAGGACCCAGGTCCCCAAACACTTTTTAGGACAGTAACTTGCATATTATGCCACATACACACGACCAGACTTTTTGACAGCAAAGGTCCGATGGAACGAGTGTCATGGTTATGCAGTGATCTTCCTCTGGTTGCTTACCTCCCCTCATGTGTTCTGACTAAGAGGCCAGCCACTTCCACCTGGTGGTTTTTATAACCTCTCCTCTAAGCATGGCTCCACCCCAGGCCCTATCAGGGAACCCTATATTAACCTGTGCACAGCAAGCTAACAGTGCTGATCAACCATTGTATATTAATTGTGTGTTTGTCTTCCTGGTTCCTGCTTTCCGTGTGCTCTATGTTTGACTCTGTTACTGACCTTGGCATGTTCTCAACGATTCCTGTCTGCTTGTGACCTTGACCTTTTGCATGTCCCTGACCATCCCTGTCTGCCTGTGATCCTGAACCTTTGGCGTGTACTCTGTTGTTCCTGTCTGCTAGTTGCCCTGACCTCTGCCGTATCCCCTTATTATCCTTGTCGTTCCAGCCTGCTGCTTCCTTCTCCTATAGTCTACTGTGAGCGTGAGCTTTGAGACCCTAGGGGGGCGTGACCTGGAGCCAGACTGCAGCGAAGTCCATCCTCACCACTGGAGGCTCTGGCGAACACCCGATGGCTCTTAGACTCCGCGCTCTGGGGAATCTATGCTCCAGCTCCCATTGGGATCTGTTAGTGATCCTGTAGACCTGTGTCCTGAATCTCCCTGGGTACAATCCACAGCAGTCAGTCCTAAGGTCCACTACCTAGCGGTGCACTTCCGACTCCTTACGGAGTGCATCTGTCACCTGGTCTCAGGTGACCTGATAACGAGTCCGTCGGATAATTCAATCGGGTGTGGGCTATATCAGACCTTTACTTGCCAAAAATCAGACGGACTTTAGAAATAGAACATGTTTTCAATTTTCCCACCGGAATTCCGCCGGACGGAGAAATCCTTTCCTGTGTATGCTAGTCCAACGGAAAAAAAACTACGCTAGGGCAGCTATTGACTACTGGCTATGAACTTCCTTATTCTAGTCCAGTCCTACGTCATCACGGTCAAATCCGTCGGACTTTGGTGTGATTGTGTGTGGCCAAGTCCGTTCATTCGGAACGTCAGTCGGAACTCCGCTGAAAGTCCGTCGGACCTAGTCCCTCGAAAAGTCAGATCGTGTGTATGCGGCATTAGCCTTTAAAATTAGCACTTTAAATTTCTCACATAGACTTGTACAGGGTGTTCCGTGGTTTTTCGAATTTGCCGCAAACACCCCAAAATTTGTATAATATACTTTCTTTCAAATATAGAAAGCTCATTATAGTGCATTGCATGCATTGCTGCTGACTTATTCTGCAGCTGTTGTTTCTCAGTGTAGGGACAGTTTGGTGTTTGGAGCAGGGACAGTCTGCAATTCACTAGCTACTATTAGGTCCAAAAAGGTCCTTTTAAGGACTGGTATAGGTGTACTATTTGGTGTGCAGTATATAGGGGTGTAATACACGTATACTTTCAAATATAGAAAGGATAGTATAGTGCATTTCCACTGTGCAGCATTGTGACTGCTGAGCGGTTCTGCAGCGATACTACAAAAAGTGACAAACGCAATTAGAAAAAAGTATTATAACTGGTGTGATAGACCAGTGGCCCCCCAAAACGACAGATTGAAGCGGGGTGTCATATACCTTCTTCCACATATACTGCATTTCTCTAGAGACTTGTCACAGGGTCATTTAAAAAAATGACAGGCAGAGGAAGAGGCAGGCCCTTCCGCAGGGGTGGTAGGGGTAGAGCAGGAGCAACAGGCTTGAGCCAAAGTGGGAAATTGCAGAAGGTGCATTCGATTACGTCAAAGGACGCACCAGACTTGGTTGAGTGGCTCACTCAGCCTTACTCTTCTGCACCCTCCTCATCTTCTCGATCTGCACCCTCTTCTTCTCTCTGCTGTGTGCACCCCCAAAGACACTACCACCAACACCACCATATTCCCTCCGCTTAAGTCACAGGAATTATTTTCCGATCCATCACAAGACATTGCCGATGCGCAGCCACTCTTGGCATTGGATCAGGAAGAGGAGGTAGCAACAACCACCAATCAGCAGTCTGACGACAGCACCCAGATCAGCCCAAGGAGGAGGTTGGTCCCCGGTGTTGATGCCTACTCTGAGATCTAATTATAGCGGTGGGTAGGGATGAGCCGAACACCCCCCGGTTCGGTTCACACCAGAACTTTCGAACGGACCCCAAATTCGTACGAACGTTAGAACCCCATTGAAGTCTATGGGTCTCGAACGTTCGAAATTAAAAGTGCTAATTTTAACGGCTAATATGCAAGATACTGTCCTAAAAAGGGTTTGGGGACCTGGCTCCTGCCCCAGGGGACATGGGTCAATGCAAAAAAAAGTTTTAAAAACGGCCGTTTTGGCAGGAGCACTGATTTTAATGACGATTAACCACTTCCCGACCGCCGCACGACGATGTACGTCGACAGAATGGCACGGGCAGGCATAAGGGCTTACATGTACGTCCTTGCCTGCCCGCGGGTCGGGGGCCCGATCGGGCCCCCGCCCGGTGCCTGCGGCGGTTGGTATTCGTTCGGGAGCGATCCCGGATGAGGGGACGGCCATTCATTCATGGCCACCCCCTCGCGATCGCTCCCGACGAATGAAAATGCTCCGTGACATCACTTCCTCTCCTGTAATGTAAACACAGGAGAGGATGTGATGTAATCTCTCCTCCGTGTCGGTATTTTTCGTTCCGACACCGAGGAGAGAGGATCGGTGAGTTGCACCAACACGACACTACACAGTAGAACATGCCAGGCACACTCACACCCCCCCGATCACCCCCCCAATTACCCCTGCCCCCCCAGTCACAGTGACACCAATGTCATTTTTTTTTTTTTTGCATTGGTGTCATTTGTGACTGTAATAACTGTTAGGGCAGTTAGGGTTAGCCCCCTTTAGTTCTAATGTACCCCCCTAACCCCCCCAATAAGGGTTTAACCCCGTGATCACCCCCCGTCGCCAGTGTCACTAAGGCTGGGTTCACATTGCAGCGGTTTATGAGAACGAATGTGATTCGCACCGCACTGCAGTGCAAATCACATCCGATCTCTGTGCGATTCGAGTTCAGCCATACAGATAGTATGGCTGAATTCGCATCGCACCCGCCGCACCCGCCGCACCCGCCGCACCCGCCGCAAATTCGCACGGGACCCTTTTTTGGCCCGCAGCAGAATCGGATCGCATGGGTGTTCACACCATGCGATCCGAGTTTGCAGATCGCACTGCGATATGCGAACTGATCTGGGGTGTCATTAACATTTCACTGACACTCCCAGCAGTTCGCATAGGGCAGTGTGAACTGCCGCCGGGAGGCATGCGATGCGGGAACCCGCCGCGGATTCGTGGCGTTCCCACATCGCTCCAGTGTGAACCCAGCCTAATAAGCGATCGTTTTTCTGATCGCTGTATTAGTGTCACAGGTGACGCTAGTTAGGCAGGTAGGTATTTAGGTTCGCCGCAGCTTTTTATAGCGCCAGGGACCCCCATATACTACCGCATAAAGCCCCCTGATTGCCCCCTAGTTAACCCTTTCACCAGTGATCACCATATAACTGTTACAGGTGACGCTGGTTGGTTAGTTATTTTTTTTATAGTTTCAGGGCACCCGCCATTTATTACCTAATAAAGGTTTAACCCCCTGATCACCCGGCGGGTGTCATTTGTGACTGTAATAACTGTTAGGGCAGTTAGGGTTAGCCCCCTTTAGTTCTAAGGTACCCCCCTAACCCCCCCAATAAAGGTTTAACCCCGTGATCACCCCCCGTCGCCAGTGTCACTAAGGCTGGGTTCACATTGCAGCGGTTTATGAGAACGGATGTGATTCGCACCGCACTGCAGTGCAAATCACATCCGATCTCTGTGCGATTCGAGTTCAGCCATACAGATAGTATGGCTGAATTCATGTCGCAGCCGCCGCACCCACCGCAAACTCGCACGGGACCCTTTTTTTGGTCCGCAGCAGAATCGGATCGCATGGGTGTTCACACCATGCGATCCGAGTTTGCAGATCGCACTGCGATATGCGAACTGATCTGGGGGTGTCATTAACATTTCACTGACACTCCCAGCAGTTCGCATAGGGCAGTGTGAACTGCCGCCGGGAGGCATGTGATGCGGGAACCCGCCGCGGATTCGTGGCGTTCCCGCATCGCTCCAGTGTGAACCCAGCCTAATAAGCGATCGTTTTTCTGATCGCTGTATTAGTGTCACAGGTGACGCTAGTTAGGCAGGTAGGTATTTAGGTTCGCCGCAGCTTTTTATAGCGCCAGGGACCCCCATATACTACCGCATAAAGCCCCCTGATTGCCCCCTAGTTAACCCTTTCACCAGTGATCACCATATAACGGTTACAGGTGACGCTGGTTGGTTAGTTATTTTTTTATAGTTTCAGGGCACCCGCCATTTATTACCTAGTCTCACTAGTGTACCTCTAAATTTAGGGGTGTCTACTTTCCAAAATGGGGTCATTTGGGGGGGCGTTTGTGCCATCTTGGCATTTTATGGCCTTCAAAACTGTAACGCCCTTAGAAAGCCTGAAGGCGGTGCTTGGTTTTCGGGGCCCCGTACGCGGCTAGGCTCCCAAAAAGTCCCACATATGTGGTATCCCCGTACTCAGGAGAAGCAGCAGAATTTATTTTGGGGTGTCATTTCACATATGCCCATGGCATGCGTGAGCAATATATCATTTAGTGACAACTTTGTGAAAAAAATAAATAAATAAAAAAGTTTGTAATTTTCCCGCAACTAGTGGCAAAATATAAAATATTCCATGAACTCAACATGCCTATCAGCAAATAGCTTGGGGTGTCTACTTTCTAAAATGGGGTAATTTGTGGGGGTTTTGTGCCATCTTGGCATTTTATGGCCTTCAAAACTGTAATAGGTAGTGAGGAGTGAAGTCAAATATTTACGCCCTAATGCCCCGTACACACGAGAGGGATTAAGTCTGACAGACTTCCGACGGAGTTCTAGCGGAGTTCCGCCGGAGTTCTGGCGGACTTTTCGACCGAACGGACTTGACCACACACCATCACACCAAACTCCGACGGAGTCGAACGTGATGACGTACGACTGGATTCGACGTAGGAAGTTCATAGACAGTAGCCAATAGCTGCCCTAGCGTCGGTTTTAGTCCGTTGGAGTAGCACACACACGAGCGAATTTTTCGAAGGGGACCGGGTCCGGCGGAGTTCCGTCGGGAAAATTTGAAGCATGCTTCATTTCTAAAGTCCGTCAGACTTTTGCGAAGCTAAAGTCCGTTGCAGCCCACACACGAGCGGATAGTCCGCCGGACTCAGTCCGTCGGAGTTTGGATGTCGAAAAGTCCGCTCGTGTGTACGGGGCATTAGAAAACCTGAAGGCGGTTCTTGGTTTCGTGGGCCCCATACGCGGCTAGGCTCCCAAAAAATCTCACACATGTGGTATCCCCGTACTCAGGAGAAGCAGCAGAATTTATTTTGGGGTGTCATTTCACATATGCCCATAGCATGTGTGAGCAATATATCATTTAGTGACAACTTTGTGTAAAAAAAAAAAAAAAATTTTTTTTGTCATTATTCAATCGCTTGAGGCAAAAAAATTAAATATTCAATGGGCTCAACATGCCACTTATCAATTTCCTTAGGGGGTCTACTTTCCAAAATGGGGTCATTTGGGGGGGTTTTGTACTGCCCTGCCATTTTAGCACCTCAAGAAATGAGATAGGCAGTCGTAAACTAAAAGCTGCGTAAATTCCAGAAAACGAACCTTAGTTTGTAGATGTGACAACTTTTGCGCAAACCAATAAATATACAGTTATTGACTTTTTTTTTACCAAAGACATGTGGCTGAATACATTTTGGCCTAAATGTTTGACTAAAATTGAGTTTATTGGATTTTTCTAATAACAAAAAGTAGAAAATATCATTTTTTTTCAAAATTTGCGGTCTTTTTCCATTTATATCGCAAAAAAGAAAAATCGCAGAGGCAATCAAATACCATCAAAAGAAAGCTCTATTTGTGGGAAGAAAAGGACACAAATTTTGTTTGGGTACAACATTGCATGACCGCGCAATTACCAGTTAAAGCAGCGCAGTGCCAAATTGTAAAAAGACCTCTGGTCATTTACCAGCAAAATGGTCCGGTCTGAAAGTGGTTAAAGTGGAAAAAAAAAGTGAAATATTCCTTTAAATATGGTGCCTGGGGGGTGTCTGTAGTATGCCTGTGAAGTGCCACGTGTTTCCCGTATTTAGAACAGTCCCTGCACAAAATGACATTTAACGGAAATAACGTCATTTAAAGCTGCTTGCGGTTTTAATGTTATATCTGGTTCCTGCAATATGGTTGAAAATAATTGAGAAAAATGGCATGGGTAGCCCTCCCTGCCCATTACCAGCCCCTTTGGGTCTTGTACGCATATTAAGGGGAACCCCGTACCCATATTAAAAAAAGGAAATGCGTGTGGCCCCCAGGCCCTATATACTCAGAAAAGCAGTATACAGGCGGTGTAAACAAGACAGGGACTGTGTAGGTTTGTTGTGTTAAGTTGAATCTGTTTGTAATTTTCAACTGGTACATTTTTAAAGTGTAGCTCCAGTCAAAAAAAAAATGTTTAAGCTTTTTGGAAAACATAGGGAAGGGTTATCACCCCTGTATAATTTGTTTTGTCGTCCATCTTTTTTCATCTCACTTGCTGTTGTCTCCTTCCGTTTGCAAGTAGGAGATGTTTGTAAGTTGGATGTTTGAAAGTAGGGGCCTGCCCTATATGCTCTGCAGAAATGGCGGAACAAGGTGTTGGTTTTGCCACAACATTGTAAGCCCTCAAAGTAACTCTTGGTGGGCGCTGGAGCGCCCTGCTGTGAACGATTATATCAAGAATTGTAATTACATGCCATTGTTGAACAGTGGTAGAAAAATTGACCTTTGGTGGTTGTGGTGCTGGTGCCACAACACTATAAGTCCTCACAGTTACTCTGGGTGGGCACAGGAACGGGCCCTCCTGTGAAATATTATATCAAGAATTGTAATTACATGTCCCTGTTAAACAGGGGCAGAAAAGTTGGGCCTTAGGCACTGGTGCTGGTGCCACGACACTGCAACCTCTCCCATATACTCTAGTTTTATTGCAGGAATTAGCCCTGCTGCAAAGCATTGCATCAAAAATTGTAATTAAACGCCCCTGTTAAACAGAGGCAGAAAAATTGGGCTTTAGGCACTGGTGCTGGTGCCACGACACTGCAACCTCTCCCATATACTCTAATTTTATTGCAGGAATTAGCCCTGCTGCAAAGCATTGTATCAAAAATTGTACTTAAACGCCCCTGTTAAACAGGGGCAGAAAAATTGGGCCTTAGGCACTGGTGCTGGTGCCACGACACTGCAACCTCTCCCATATACTCTAGTTTTATTGCAGGAATTAGCCCTGCTGCAAAGCATTGCATCAAAAATTGTAATTAAACGCCCCTGTTAAACAGGGGCAGAAAAATTGGGCCTTAGGCACTGGTGCTGGTGCCACGACACTTCAACCTCTCCCATATACTCTTGTTTTATTGCAAGAATTAGCCCTGCTGCAAAGCATTGCATCAAAAATTGTACTTAAACGCCCCTGTTAAACAGGGGCAGAAAAATTGGGCTGATGGCATCACCCAGAAACAGAAATGTTCTTCCAACATATCATCGGAGGAGGAAGAGGATAGACAATCAACATAACAGGACAGTCACTCAGCATCAGCATAGGCAGAAAAAAAAATTATTCGGTTACATCAGCTTCAGGTGCTTGGTAGCTGTGGGTGATCCAAGACTGATTCATCTTGATGAAGGTCAGTTGATCAACTGATTCGGTAGACAGCCACACCCTGTGATCGGTAACAAAGCCACCAGCAGCACTGAAGGTGCGTTCAGAAAGAACGCTGGATGCAGGACAGGCCAGTAGCTCAATTGCATACTGTGCAAGCTCTGGCCAGTGATCCATCCTCAAGACCCAGTAAGCCAGAGGATTTTCGGTGGGAAAGGTGTCCAAGTCTGACCTTGCCCCTAAGTATTCCTGCACCATGTAAATCAGACGCTGGCGATGGTTGCTGGATCCGATCATACCTTGGGGCTGCGGACTAAAAAATTGTCTGAAAGCATCAGTCAGACGGCCACCTTCTCCACCGCTCCTTCTGACCGATGCCTCAGCAACACGTTGTCCAGGACCAGGAGTTTGTAACCTCCCAGTCTCTGGGAACGGGTTGCACAGACCTTTCTCCAAATGCCTCCCGGAGATGTCTCATCCTCTGCTCCCTCTGCGATGGCAAGATAAGGTCGGCAACCTTACCCTTGTACCGTGGATCAAGGAGAGTGGCCAGCCAGTAATGGTCCCTCTCCTTGATCCGAAGAATACGAGGATCCTTCCGCAGGCTTTGCAGGATCAGGGAGGCCATGCAGCGTAGGTTAGCTGAGGCATTCAGTCCGGAGTCCTCTGGGTCACTAAGGACAACATGATCCGCAGCTACCTCCTCCCAGCCACGTACAAGTCCACATGTTTCTTGGGACTGTAAATCATCCCTACAAGACTGCTGCTGCTGCTGCTGATGCTGAGTGCCAGCCTCCACCTCCATGCTGACACAATCATCCTCCTCCTCATCCTCTTCCTGTGTGATGGGTGGCACAGCAGGAACACTGTCTGGATAAAGGGAGCCTTGAGAGGCAAGGAAGTCCTCCTCTTCCTGCCTCTGTTCTGCCTCAAGTGCCCTGTCCATTATTCCACGCAGCGTATGCTCCAAGAGGTGGACAAGAGGTACAGTGTCACTGATGCATGCACTGTCACTGCTCACCATCCTTGTGGCCTCCTCAAACGGTGACAGGACAGTGCATGCATCCCTGATCATGCCCCACTGGCGTGGTGAGAAAAATCAGAGCTCCCCTGACCCTGTCCTGGTGCCGTAGTCGCACAGGTACTCATTGATGGCCCTCTGCTGCATGTGCAGCCGCTGCAGCATGGCCAACGTTGAGTTCCACCTAGTGGGCATGTCACATATAAGGCGGTTCTTGGGCAGGTTCAACTCCTTTTGGAGCTCAGCCAGCCGAGCACAGGCATTAAATGATCGGCGGAAATGCACACAGACTTTCCTGGCCTGCTTCAGAACATCCTGTAAGCCGGGGTACCTGCCCAAGAACCGCTGCACCACCAGGTTAAGGACGTGAGCTACACAGGGCACATGGGTCAGTTGTCCCTGTCGGAGGGCGGAGAGGAGGTTGGTGCCATTGTCGCAAACCACGATTCCTGGCTTAAGCTGGCGTGGCGTCAACCACCTCTCGGCCTGCCCCTGCAGAGCTGACAAAACATCCGCCCCAGTGTGGCTCCTGTCCCCCAAACAAACCAGCGCAAGCACGGCATGGCATCGTTTTGCCTGCGTACTTGCGTAGCCCCTGGAACACCTACGGAGCACCGCTGGTTCTGAGGACAGAGCACTGGAAGAGGCCATGGAGGAAGAAGAAGAGGAGGGGGTGGAGGAGAGAGGTGTGTCACAACCAATAGTAGCATTTTGGAGGCGTAGTGGCGGAACAACCTCCAACACTACTGCACCTTGTCCTGCATCCTTCCCAGCTCCTAGAAGAGTGACCCAATGGGCCGTGAAAGACAGGTAATGTCCCTGTCCATGCCTGCTGGACCATGAGTCAGCGGTAATATGCACCTTACCGCTGACCGCCCTGTCCAGCGAGGCAAGGACATTGCCTTCCACATGCCGGTAGAGAGCCGGAATCGCCTTCCGTGAGAAAAAGTGGCGTTTGGGGACCTGCCACTGAGGAACCGCACATTGTACAAACTCACGGAAGGGGGCCGAGTCTACCAACTGAAAAGGCAGCAGTTGAAGTGCTAGCAATTTAGCCAAGCTAGCATTCAACCGCTGGGCATGTGGATGGCTGGGAGTGAACTTCTTTCGCCGGTCCAGCAGCTGGGGCAGGGACATTTGCCTGCTATAATCGGACGTGGGTGTACTGCTAGCAGAGTGCCCGGAAGCACTTGGCTGTGACACACCTAATTCTACACCTTCATTCCTCTCAGAGCAGGTTTCAGAGAGGACTGAAGGTCTAGTGGGGTTGGAGATGCCAGCTGATGAGGAGCAAGGAGATGGCCGCTTTGTTCTTTGGTGTGGGTCTTTGAGGTACGCTTGCCAACGAGCTGCATGGCAGGTAAACATATGTCTGGTCAAGCATGTGGTGCCCAAGCGGCTGATGTTTTGGCCATGCGAGATACGCTTGAGACATATGTTGCAAATAGCAGCGGTTCGATCTGATGCACTCATCTCAAAAAAGGCCCACACCAAAGAACTTTTAGCATAATGTGCAGAGGCAGCGCCCTGCACAGGCGGAGCTCTGCGGTGTGATTCAGTCAGTGTGCTGCCCCTAAGCTGGCCACCGGAGGGCATCCTGCCTCGTTGGACATGTGCCTCCTCCTCCTCCTCCTCCTCCTCTCTCCTACCAGGCACCCACGTGGAGTCAGTGCCCTCATCATCCCCTCCCTCTTCATCGCTGTAGCAAACCTGGCAGTATGCTGCAGCTTGTAGAACATGACTGCCAAATTGCTGTCCTTCTTGAGCATCCCCTCTCTCTGCATTCACGCTACTGCCTTCCTCTAGCTGAGTGTCATCATCAGAGGCTACAAAACACTGGGCAACCTCCTGGAGCATGTACCCAACACTGTGCTCAAAGAGTTCAGGAGACTCCTCAGGAGGACGTGGTGGGTCTAGGGAAGGAGTCACTGATGATGACATTGAGAGGAGGGAAGATGCTGCGTTGGCAGCTGCTTTGCTAGTACCCTGAGACTGGGTGAGAGAGGATGAGGAGGATGAAGAGGGCTTGGTCATCCACTCTACCAAGTCATTGGCATGTTGCGGCTCAACATGTCCAGCTGCCGAAAAGAAGGACAAGCGTGTCCCATGGCCACGTGCTGATGACAATGCACCGCGTCCACGACCAGCACTGTTGTCTCTAGACACAGAGCCTGCTTGCCCTCTTTTATCGGCTCGCGCCTGTCTGCCTCTCCTTGCTGGCCTTCCAGACATGGTAATGGCCTGAAGGGAGTTGGGTAAAAAAGCAGTTGGGTAGTGTATATTGTGCTAGAGGCACACAACACCCACTAACTCCTGCAGATGCCTTTATTATAGAACACCAGAGATAAAGGGGTATATACAAATGTATACTGTGCTGTGCTGGAGGCACACACAACTTCCAATAACTCCTGCAGATGGCAAGTGGGCTCAAATAGAGAAGAGCTATGTAGGTGGATATAGCGGTATGTAATAGGTACAGAGCACGCAGACAGCACGCACTAGCTCCTAACACTACTGACTGCAAGCTCTATTATAAAAGATAGATCACTAGCTATGTAGGTGAGGTGAATATAGCGGTGTATACTGCGGTCAGGGCACGCAGACAACAACCACTACACAACAGCAAGATCGAAAATCGTCTGCAAACGATCGGTGTGTACTGTGTTAAAGGTACACAGAACACCCACTAACTCCTGCAGATGCCTTTATTATAGAACACCAGAGATAAAGGGGTATATACAGATGTATACTGTGCTGTGCTGGAGGCCCACACAACTTCCAATAACTCCTGCAGATGGCAAGTGGGCTCAAATAGAGAAGAGCTATGTAGGTTTATATAGCGGTATGTACTGGGTACAGAGCACGCAGACAGCATGCACTAGCTCGTAACACTACTGACTGCAAGCTCTATTATAAAAGATAGATCACTAGCTATATAGGTGAGGTGAATATAGCGGTGTATACTGCGGTCAGGGCACGCAGACAACAACCACTACACAACAGCTAGATCGAAAATCGGTCGAAAAGATCGGTGTGTACTGTGTTGAAGGTACACAGAACACCCACTGCTTCAGACGCCAACACACTACACAAGGCCGCCGCGCTGTCGGCCTTATATAGTGTGGGGCGTGCACTACACAGCCTGAGCTATGATTGGCCACAGGCATCCTGCCTGTGGCCAATCATGGCTCTCCTCGCTGCTGGCGCTGCGATTGGCCAAGCATGCGGGGTCACAGTGCATGCTTGGCCAATCATGAGCCAGCAATGCACTGCGCCATCGCAGTGCATTGTGGGCCGTGAGTGCCACACGAATTTGGCGCGAACGGACCAAAACGTTAGGACTTCGCCGAACGGGCGAACAGCCGATGTTCGGGTTGAACGTATGTTCGACTCAAACACGAAGCTCATCCCTAGCGGTGGGGCAGGTGACGTCGATGATGACTTGTCTAGTGATGTCACGTGGGTGCCCACAAGAGAGGAAGAGGAGGGGAGTTCAGAGGGAGATATGGACCAGCAGATAGGGAGGAGAATCAGACAGAACTTAGATTGCACAGGAGGGACAAACCAGACTGCTAATGTATCAGGAGCGAGGCATCAGCCATGCACGGTCACATTTGGCACTCCCATGGCTCCGCAGTGTGGGCTTTTTTAACGTGTCCACTGCTGACAATAGTGTTGCCATCTGCAGCCTTTGCAGTCAACGCATAAGTCGCAGTAAGCCCAACACTCACCTAGGGATGACCGCCTTAAGAAGGCACATGAGCTGCCATCACCGAGCCTAGTGGGAGCAACGGAACCCACAAAGCCACACTCCAGGCTCTCACCGTCCAGCCTAGTCTTCTACTTCTCCTTCTCCTCTCTCCTCACAATTGTCTTCCACTCCACCTTCCAACATGCCGTCCTCATGTTTTTCTGCAAAAAGGCATGCTTCCATGGGCCAAATGTTCGAGCATAAAAAAAAAAAGGATGATGCCGGATAACCCTCTTGCTCAATGGTTGACCGCTGGCTTGTCAGAACTGATAGCCTGCCAACTACTGCCATATAAACTGGTGGACTCGGAGGCCTTTTGAAAACTTGTGGCCATTGGAACACCACAATGGAAGGTCCCAGGAAGGAAGTATTTCTCACAGAAGGGCATCCCAGAGCTATATGGCCATGTTCAGCGGCAAGTGAATGTATCTCTGGCACACAGTGTCAGTGGCAAGATACATCTGACCACAGACACATGGTCTAGCAAACACGGGCAGGGAAGGTATATAACTTTTACTGCCTACTGGGTGAACCTTCTGACGGCCGTCAAGCATGTAATCCGTGGCACCTGTGTAGATTTGGTTTTACCGCCGCAGATTGCATGCAGGCCTGCCGCTTCTCCTCCTCCTACTCCATCCTCCCTCTCCTCCTCGGCTGACTCCTCCTTTTCCGCTGCTATCGTCTCTTCTGCTGCGCCGCCCAAGATCCCCAGAACCTATTTGACCTGCCAGGTGAGACGTTGCCATGTTGTGCTGCATCTGTTGTGCCTGGAAGCCAAGAGCCACACTGGCCCTGCACTCCTTTCAGCTTTGCGTTCACAGGCAGATCAGTGGCTAACACCGCTCAATTTTACAGTTGGTAAAGTGGTGTGTGACAACGGTGCCAATCTGCTTAGCGCATTGAGACAGGGCAAAATTACACATGTGCCATGCATGGCACACATTTTAAACTTGGTCGTGCAGCGATTCGTTGTCAAATACCCCGGGGTCCAGGACATCTTGCGGAAGGCAAGGAAAATCTCGGCTCATTTCAGAAGATCTTACACGGCCATGGCTCGCCTTGCTGACATTCAGCTGCGACGCAATATGCCGGTCAGACGTCTTATTTGCGATTGCTCGACGCGATGGAACTCAGCCTTCTATATGCTTGATAACTGCACGTTTCTGCTGCAGCAGCCTAACGACTACCTGTACGAACTCTGCGGCAGAACAGGTCCTGGGGAGCTTGGTTTTTTTTCACTGTGCCAGTGGCTGCTCATGCGCGATGCATGCAGACTTCTGCGGCCATTTGATGAGATCACCAAACTGGTCAGTCGCAGCCATGGCACCATCAGTGACATCATACCTTATGCCTTCTTTATGGAGCGTGCGTTGCGTCATGTCATTTATTAAGCCATGGAGGAGCAGGAAGATGAGGAAGTCGCAATGCTGGATGAATTCCCAGGGGGGGCTACTCTATCTGAGATAAGTCAACAACGGGAGTCTGAAGAGGAGTCAGAGGAGGATGGTTCTGGGGCGGATGAGGAGGAGCAAGAAGAGCATGCTTTAAACCTTTCTGGGATCCCTGTTGTCTGTGGATGGGGAGAGAACGAGGAGGATGACATTATCCTGGATGATGAGCAGGAGCCAGGCCACCACACCGCTTCCAGTTTAGTGCAAATGGGGGCCTTCATGCTCCAGTGTTTTAACAGGGACCCCGTATAAAAAGCATAAAGGTCAAGGACCAGTACTGGGTGGCAACGTATTTAGAGCTCCAGTACAAACACAAAATGGCGGAAATGTTACCACCATCACAGAGGGCTGTCAGAATGGAGCACTTACAGGCCTTGCTTAGAGAAATGCGGCATTATGCTTTTGCGTGCGCTGGCAGAGGAAGTCCCACTCCCAGAGAAAGTTGTGGGTACCAATCCAACAGTGCCTGCAAGAAGAGGGCAGTTTGAAGATGTGTTGGTCACTTCTGATATGAGATCATTCTTTCAGCCGACCCATCAACAGGTGTCATCCGGATCCAGCATCAGGGAACGCCTAGACCGACAGGTGTCCGACTACATCGGGTTAACGGCCAATGTGGACGCTCTGAGAAGTGATGAACCCCTGGACTACTGGGTGGGCAGGCTTGACCTCTGGCCAGAGCTTGCACAATTTGCAATGGACTGTTGGCTTGCCCCCTCATCCAGTGTCCTGTCCGAAAGGACGTTCAGCCCAGCAGGGGGGGGGATCATAACCTATAAGCGCACTCGCCTAGCTCACGAGAGCGTTGACTACCTCACATTTATAAAACTGAATGAGGCATGGATCTTGGAGGAATTCAACACATGTGACCAATAGACCATGTATATGCATAACTCGATAAACGATTTATATAATCTAGCACACAGACCTTTTTCTACATTTGGCTCACTTCCTTGTACAAAAAAAGCACACCGTACTATATGCCCGTACCCTCCTGCTTGAAGAGGTTGAGCGGTGTCATATTTTTGGGTCCTGCAGCGAGTTGCTGGTATCAGTGTTGGTGCCAGCGCTCTCTCTCTCTCTCATGGTGCTGGTGTGGTGTCAGTGCTCGCTCTCTATCACGGTGCTGGTGTGGTGTCAGTGCTCAGTCTCTCTCTAGGTGCTGGTGTGGTGTCAGTGCTCAGTCTCTATCTCGGTGCTGGTGTCAGTGCTCAGTCTCTATCTCGGTGCTGGTGTCAGTGCTCAGTCTCTATCTCGGTGCTGGTGTCAGTACTCAGTCTCTATCTTGGTGCTGGTGTCAGTGCTCAGTCTCTATCGCGGTGCTGGTGTCAGTGTTCAGTCTTCATCTCGGTGCTGGCGTCAGTGCTCAGTCTCTATCGCGGTGCTGGTGTCAGTGCTCAGTCTCTATCGCAGTGCTGGTTTCAGACAGTGAGGGAGATAGCAGCAGATGAGAAGCCAATCAGCAAGCAGTGCCAGCACCATGACTGAGGATCAGCACTGGACTGGTACCTCCGGACCACTGCAGTGGAGCCCTGCATAGGTGGGGGTAAGGACCAGGCAGAGGGAGGGGCTCAAGCACAGGTTGGCACACGACTGCGCTGCCCTGACTATGGCACTGATCATCTCCTGCACCCCCTTCATAGCCTGCCCTGACCTTGCCTCTCCTCCATGGCCTTCATGCGCTCCTGAATTGTCAAAATGTCACAGATAAAAAAAGAATGCTTGTCGTTGTCGATCCCAGATTCACTTAATACTTTTGTTATATCAGTGTCCATGTTGTGGGACTATGTGTACAGAGCTAGTAAGTATTTTGTGGCTGAAAATATGGCCTGGAGGTTTTTAAGGTTCGTCTGCCATTAAAGTGAATGGAGTCCGCCACGAACCTAGCGGTTCGCAAACTTTTGGCCACGTTCGCGGTTCGCGTAACATCCCGTCGGAAGTTCGTCCATCACTATTCTTATGTAGGGATGGCCGAACTGTTCGCCCGGCGGTCGGTTCGCGGCAAATTTGGCGTGTTCGCGATTCGCCCGATCGGCAAACTATTGCCGATGTTCGCCCGGTGGACATATGTGTTTACAGTGTGAAAGAACTTTGACCCATGATGACACATCCATCATGGGGTACAGGACAGCCAATTGAGACATTTCAGCACATTGACAATTGGACATTCCCCCTACCTTATAAATGGACCTGATCTTGCGTCCATTTTACATTCTGTGTTATGTCAGTTTAGGGACAGGATGCTGTGTGGAGCAGGGAGAGACTGTAGTGACACAAATCACTAGCTATTAGGTCCACAAAAGTCCTTTTAAGGACTGGTATAAATGTAGTACAGTATATAGGGTTCAGTGCACTGCTGTGCTGGCGATTGCAGCAGCCTGTCTTTTGTCAGTGTAGGGACAGGACGCTGTGTGCAGCAGGGACAGTCAATTTAATCACTAGCTAGCTATTACTATTAGGTCCACAAAGGTCCTTTTAAGGACTGGTATAGGTGTACAGTATATATGTTTTTGGTGCACTGCTGTGCTGGTGATTTCTGATTGCACTGCTGACTGATTCTGCAGCTATCTTTTGTCAGTGTAGGGACAGGACGCTGTGTGGAGCAGGGACAGTCAGTTTAATCACTAGCTATTACTATTAGGTCCACAAAGGCTCTTTTAAGGACTGGTATAGGTGTACACTATATAGGGTTGTACACGTATAATATACTTTCTTCCAAATATAGAAAGAATATTATACTTGACTGCTGCCCGATTCTGCAGCTGTCTTTTATCAGTGTTGGGACTGAGGGACAGTCTGCAAATCACTAGTTACTAGGTCCACAAAGGTCCTTGTAAGGACTGGTATAGGTGTACTATTTGGTGTGCAGTATATAGGTGTGTAATACACGTATAAAATACTTTCACATATAGAAAGCATAGTATAGTCCGTTTCCACTGTGCAGCATTGTGACTGCTGAGCGTTTCTACAATACGTTCTACTACACGTTCTACTACAAAGAGTGACAACGCAATCAAAAAAAGTATTATAACTGGTGTGATAGACCAGTGGCCCCCAAAAATGACAGATTGAAGCGATCGCTCCGTCATTTGATGGAGTGTGGGAGGAGCTATAATTCCCCTCAGAGCTGTGTGGGACTAGCTATAATTCCCCTCAGAGCTGTGTGGGACTAGCTATAATTCCCCTCAGAGCTGTGTGGGACTAGCTATAATTCTCCTCAGAGCTGTGTGGGACTAGCTATAATTCTCCTCAGTGCTGTGTTGGAGGAGCTATAATTCCCTTCAGAGCTGTGTGGGACTAGCTATAATTCTCCTCAGAGCTGTGTGGGAGGAGCTATAATTCCCCTCAGAGCTGTGTGGGACTAGCTATAATTCCCCTCAGAGCTGTGTGGGACTAGCTATAATTCCCCTCAGAGCTGTGTGGGACTAGCTATAATTCTCCTCAGAGCTGTGTGGGAGGAGCTATAATTCCCCTCAGAGCTGTGTGGAACTAGCTATAACTCCCCTCAGAGCTGTGTGGGACTAGCTATAATTCCCCTCAGAGCTGTGTGGGACTAGCTATAATTCCCCTCAGAGCTGTGTGGGACTAGCTATAATTCTCCTCAGACCTGTGTGGGAGGAGCTATAATTCCCCTCAGAGCTTTTGTCCCCTCCCACTCTAGTTTTGAACATTTCTCCATTCATTCCTATGGGACAAATTTTGCAAAAATTACGATATTTTGTTAACCATTCGGCGAAATGTTCCACAAAGTAATATCACACAAATCGGGAACAATCCGCACGTTTTGGTATATTACTGTCTATGTAGTGTAAAAGCTCTGGGAGGAGTTAGGGTGGTAAATTTGGCTATAATAATGATAATATATATGTGAGATAACAGTAAGTGCTCTTGCTATGCAAGACCACTTAAATAGGTAAGTATACAGATTTTTTTTTTTTACACAGATCTATATAGTGGGTGGAGGCTGCTGACAACAAATGAATCAGAGACACTTTGCATAGAAAGGTGTGGTCTATATACAGAATAAAACTATGAGAAGGAGACGGAGTCAACTAAATTCTGTTCTGTCACAGTGATTCTTCATCACTATGATCATGTTCTGGACTGTCTTCACTTTCATCTCTTATTTTTCATGTAATTCATGTTTTATACTTTATTAAAACTACTTGGATTAATGGGATATTTTTTTCTATTATCATAATTCTCTCATTTGTGTTGCAGATTCTGTGGCTCAGTTTACTGTCATCCAGGAAGCCACAATAACGGCGTCTCTTGGTGGTAATGCCATTTTGTCCTGTGGTCGTAGTGATGGCTCGGTAGCTGGTGGTAACTATCCAAAATGGGTATATCAGGCACCTGGGAGTGTTCCTAAAGGTTTAACAGGTAGCGATGGAGGAAGTAATCATAATAAAAAACCTCCAGGAACCTCTGAACGTTTTACTGGATCCATCCAAGGAGGCTCAAGTGTTTTGTCTATCAGTAATGTACAGGATGCAGATGACGGGGATTATTACTGTGTTCTATGGACTGGTAGTGAAAACACAATGCTACAAATTCACACACAGTGAGACATTAATATCAACTTCCTCTTTTGCGCCTCATACGCATGTTGTACTTATTTAAATAGCCAAAGAATAACAATCAAATATATGTGTAGCAAAGTCACAGAAAATTCCATTTACTGGCCTAAATGAAGTTTTAACTTGTTTCTTTTGATTACTGTTCTAATCAAATACAATTTTATATTGTCTTTTTCAATAATCATAATAATGAAAAAAAAAAAGGAAAATTTTATACTTACCTGACTGTAATTTTCCTTTCCTGACACAAAGCATGCCAGCATACACGAATGGGATAGGCTCCGCCTCTCGCCCAATCAGGACTGGTTATACTATATTTAAATAAGTTGCCTCACCCTAGGTGGAATTCTCATAACTATGCGCAAATGCGAAACGCACAAGGGAGGGAGCTGTATGCTGTTATGCTTTGCATCAGGAAAGGAAAAACTTACCGTCAGGTAAGTATAAAATTTTCAGTTTTCCTGACACAAAGCAAGACAGCATACACGAATGGGATGTAGCACGTGCACAAAACCTATAAGGGAGGGCCATGCTGAAGCGTTTGAATCAACATATCATTAGATTAGAGCTGAAGACAATTTCCCTGCTTCCAATGCTGCCTGATTGACTTTGCAACAGGCAAAAATGGTTTGTAGTATATGAACCTGGTTGGTATCCTGTAAAATTCTGGACCTCTGAATTTTGCCCATGAGCATACCATCCATGTGATAATATTTTCTCTGCACTAGATTGATGAATTTATCTTCCTGCTATAAGCCCCTTAGGCTACTCTGACCCAAGATAATGCTATTGTTTTAGCGGACAGTGTAAGGCCGCGTACACACGGGCGGATTGTCTGGCCAACTAAGTTCGTCAGACAATCCGACAGACAGTCCGTTCAAAATTTGAATGAACGGACTTGACCACACACGATGAGCAGACAGTCCGCTGAAAGCGTGCGTGATGACGTGTACAGCACGTACGACGGGACTAGAAAAACGACGTCCTATACACTGCAATGCAACCTTCGGCCGTGTAAATCCTTTCTGAGCATGCGCCATACTTAGTCCGTCCAACTTGCCTACACACGAGCGGACTGTCCGCTGAAACCAAGTTTGGACGGACAAAACCAAGTTTGAACAAACAAAATTACGGAAATTCCGTAAGACTTTGTTCGTCAGACAGTCCGCTGAAAAAGTCAGCTGAAGCCCACACACAAGCGGATTGTCCGCTGAAACACAGTTCAGCGGACTAAGTTGGACAGACAATCCGCCCGTGTGTACGCGGCCTAAGTCTTCTGATACTGCCAGGCCTGAAGAGGCCACTGTTTGATCTTCTAGAGAAGGACCACTTCCATGTATTTCTTCCACATTTCTTCGTCCATTACTCCAGCTTGTGGTGACGTTGACATTTCATAGTTTGGACATGCCGGAATGGAGATGTCTTGACCCAGAAGCAAAGACGCAGACCCTCGTCTGGTGCTGGTGAAGAAGAAACCAGAGCCATTTTGTTTGATGGTAGCAATAGGTAGTTTACTGCTTGACGCTTGGATCTTTGAAAGAGTTCTCAAACACGTGATATACTTAAGAAATATTACTTTAGTATCACTGAACTTATTGAGGTAGTCTTGTTCAGAAGAATGACCCTAGTTGCAGTCGGGAGCAGCGGATTCATCCTGAAATTCTGCAAGATTTTCCATGTTCTAGTGTACCTGGAGTTTGCTGCAGGTTCCCCAGGCTTCTATAAGGTTTCAAATAATTAAGGTGAGATCCCGCAATGAGCCTTTCTAACTTTTTCTTCCAGTTGCTAGATGTAACGTGGCTGAATTTGGATACACTTGGCTGTGCTGTATAAGGTCTGAGACTTCCAGAAGAATAAAATAGGAGGAACTTGGGTCAAAGACTGTACTTTGAGGACACTATGGCCTGTAAGCCCATCAGATCATTGCCCTTATCCCAGCTGTATGACTACGGATCCTGGTTGAACTAGATGGACTTATGTCCTTTTTAAACCTGCCCAACCATGCACTATGAGCCTGATGAGGAGCTTAGAGATCACGAGTCTGGCAGCTATACAGGCTAACCTGCTGACCCAACTAGATGTTAGTAGATCCACTGCTTCCACTTCTGGGAAGCTCCTCTTGCAGGAATGACTTCCACTCCTGAACATTGAGTTTACTGCCAAGTTGAGATTCATTGTTCATTGTTGGTCTAGGGGCTCACCCTTGACATTAAGAGCTTCGTATTTTACCACATCTGACAGGAAGTTCTGGGACACCAGAACACAGAGTGATGAGATGAGACAGATTTAACCATTGGCAAACCTGAATAGGAAATGCCTCTTGCCATGACGATCGGACATTACCTATAGCCATCTGTTTGGAGCATACCTGAGGCCTCCTAGGCTGTGTTGCTCAAACAACTTCCCCACTTGGGAATCACTGTACCCCTGCTGTTAGACACTTCGCCCTCCACTGGCCTATGTCATTGACTTGAGCTAGGATGTCACCGAGGTGAATAGTAGGGATGAGCCGAACACCCCCCGGTTCGGTTCGCACCAGAACTTTCGAACGGACCGAAAATTCGTACGAACTTTAAAACCCCATTGAAGTCTATGGGACTCGAGCATTCGAAATAAAAAGTGCTACTTTTTATTGGCTAATATGCAAGATACTGTCCTAAAAAGGGTTTGGGGACCTGGCTCCTGCCCCAGGGGACATGGGTCAATGCCTAAAATGTTTTTAAAAAAGGCCGTTTTGGCGGGAGCACTGATTTTAATGACGATTAAAGTGAAAAAAAAAGTAAAATATTCCTTTAAATATCGTGCCTGGGGGGTGTCTACAGTATGCCTGTGAAGTGCCACGTGTTTCCCGTGTTTAGAACAGTTCCTGCACAAAATGACATTTAACGGAAATAACGTAATTTAAAACTGCTTGCGGTTTTAATGTTATATCTGGTTCCGGCAATATGGATGAAAATCATTGAGAAAAATGGCATGGGTAGCCCCTCTGCCCATTACCAGCTCCTTTGGGTCTTGTACGGATATTAAGGGGAACCCCGTACCCAGGCCCTATATACTCAGAACAGCAGTATACAGGGACTGTGTAGGTTTGTTGTGTTAAATAGAATCTGTTTATAATTTTCAACTGGTACATTTTTAAAGTGTAGCTCCAGTCAAAAAATCTATTTTTAAGCTTTTTGGAAAACATAGGGAAGGGTTATCACCCCTGTATAATTAGTTTTACCGTCCGTCTTTTTTCATCTCACTTGCTGTTGTCTCCTTCCGTTTGCAAGTAGGAGACGTTTGTAAGTTGGATGTTTGAAAGTAGGGGCCTGCCCTATATGCTCTGCAGAAATGGCGGAACAAGGTGTTGGTTTTGCCACAACATTGTAAGCCCTAAAAGTGACTCTTGGTGGGCGCTGGAGAGCCCTGCTGTGAACGATTATATCAAGAATTGTAATTACATGCCATTGTTGAACAGTGGTAGAAAAATTTACCTTTGGTAGTTGTGATGCTGGTGCCACAACACTATAAGTCCTCACAGTTACTCTGGGTGGGCACAGGAACGGGCCCTCCTTTGAAATATTAAATCAAGAATTGTAATTACATGCCCCTGTTAAACAGGGGCTGAAAAATTGGGCTGCTGGCACTGGTGCTGGTGCCATGACACTGCAACCTTTCCCATATACTCTAGTTGTAGTGCAGGAATGAGCCCTGCTGCAAAACTTGCATCAAAAATTGTAATTAAACGCCCGTTAAACGGGGGCAGAAAAATTGGGCCTTAGGCACTGGTGCTGGTGCCACGACACTGCAACCTCTCCCATATACTCTAGTTGTAGTGCAGGAATGAGCCCTGCTGCAAAGCATTTCATCAAAAATTGTAATTAAATGCCCCTGTTAAACAGGGGCAGAAAAATTGGGCCTGAGGCACTGGTGTTGGTGCCACGACACTGCAACCTCTCCCATATACTCTAGTTGTAGTGCAGGAATGAGCTCTGCTGCAAAGCATTGCATCAAAAATTGTAATTAAATGCCCCTGTTAAACAGGGGCAGAAAAATTGGGACTTAGGCACTGGTGCTGGTGCCACGACACTGCAACCTCTCCCATATACTCTAGTTGTGGTGCAGGAATGAGCCCTGCTGCAAAGCATTGCATCAAAAATTGTAATTAAACGCCCCTGTTATACAGGGGCTGAAAAATTGGGCTGGTGGCATCACCCAGAACCAAAAATGTTCTTCCAACATATCAGCGGAGGAGGAAGAGGATAGACAATCAACATAACAGGGCAGTCTTGAAGGGATGTGATATTTCAAAAAAAATGATTAGGTTACATCAGCTTCAGGTGCTTGGTAGCTGTGCGTGATCCAAGACTGATTCATCTTGATCAAGGTCAGTCGATCAACTGAGTCGGTGGACAGGCGCACCCTGTGATCCGTAACAAAGCCACCAGCAGCACTAATGGTGCGTTCCGAAAGAATGCTGGATGCAGGACAGGCCAGTAGCTCAATTGCATACTGTGCAAGCTCTGGCCAGTGATCCATCCTCAAGACCCAGTAAGCCAGAGGATTTTCGGTGGGAAAGGTGTCCAAGTCTGACCTTGCCCCTAGGTATTCCTGCACCATGTAAATCAGACGCTGGCGATGGTTGCTGGAACCGATAATACCTTGGGGCTGCGGACTAAAAATTTGTCTGAACGCATCGGTCAGATGGCCACCTTCTCCACCGCTCCTTCTGACCGATGCCTCAGCAACACGTTGTTCAGGACCAGGAGCTTGTATCCTCCCAGTCTCTGGGAACGCATTGCACAGACCTTTCTGCAAGGCCTCCCGGAGATGTCTCATCCTCTGCTCCCTCTACGACGGCAAGATAAGGTCGGCAACCTTACCCTTGTACCGTGGATCAAGGAGAGTGGCCAGCCAGTAATGGTCCCTCTCTTTTATCCGAAGAATACGAGGATCCTTCCGCAGGCTTTGCAGGATCAGGGAGGCCATGCAGCGTAGGTTAGCTGAGGCATTCGGTCCGGAGTCCTCTGGGTCACTAAGGACAACATGATCTGCAGCTACCTCCTCCCAGCCACATACAAGTCCACGGGTTTCTTGGGACTGTAAATCATCCCTACAAGACTGCTGCGGCTGCTGCTGCTGATGCTGAGTGCCAGCCTCCACCTCCATGCTGACACAATAATCCTCCTCCTCCTCATCCTCTTCCTGTGTGATGGGTGGCACAGCAGGAACACTGTCTGGATAAAGGGGGCCTTGAGAGGCAAGGAAGTCCTCCTCTTCCTGCCTCTGTTCTGCCTCAAGTGCCCTGTCCATTATTCCACGCAGCGTATGCTCCAAGAGGTGGACAAGAGGTACAGTGTCACTGATGCATGCACTGTCACTGCTCACCATCCTTGTGGCCCCCTCAAACGGTGACAGGACAGTGAATGCATCCCTGATCATGCCCCACTGGCGTGGTGAGAAAAAACCGAGCTCCCCTGACCCTGTCACACAGGTACTCATTGATGGCCCTCTGCTGCGTGTGCAGCCGCTGCAGCATGGCCAATGTTGAGTTCCACCTGGTGGGCATGTCACATATAAGGCGGTTCTTGGGCAGGTTCAACTTTTGGAGCTCAGGCAGCCGAGCACAGGCATTAAATGATCGGCGGAAATGCACACAGACTTTTCTGGCCTGCTTCAGGACATCCTGTAAGCCCGGGTACCTTCCCAAGAACCGCTGCACCACCAGGTTAAGGACGTGAGCCACACAGGGCACATGGGTCAGTTGTCCCTGTCGGAGGGCGGAGAGGAGGTTGGTGCCATTGTCGCAAACCACCATTCCTAGCTTAAGCTGGCGTGGCATCAACCACCTCTCGGCCTGCCCCTGCAGAGCTGACAAAACATCTGCCCCAGTGTGGCTCCTGTCCCCCAAACAAACCAGCGCAAGCACAGCATGGCATCGTTTTGCCTGTGTACTTGCGTAGCCCCTGGAACGCCTACGGAGCACCGCTGGTTCTGAGGACAGAGCACTGGAAGAGGCCATGGAGGAAGAAGAAGAGGAGGGGGTGGAGGAGAGAGGTGTGTCACAACCAATAGTAGCATTTTGGAGGCGTGGTGGCGGAACAACCTCCAACACTACTGCACCTTGTCCTGCATCTTTCCCAGCTGCCAGAAGAGTGACCCAATGGGCCGTGAAAGAAAGGTAACGTCCCTGTCCATGCCTGCTGGACCATGAGTCAGCAGTAATATGCACCTTACCACTGACTGCCCTGTCCAGCGAGGAAAGGACGTTGCCTTCCACATGCCGGTAGAGAGCTGAAATCACCTTCCGTGAGAAAAAGTGGCGTTTGGGGACCTGCCACTGAGGAACCACACATTGTACAAACTCACGGAAGGGGGCCGAGTCTACCAACTGAAAAGGCAGCAGTTGAAGTGCTAGCAATTTAGCCAAGCTAGCATTCAACTGCTGGGCATGTGGATGGCTGGGAGTGAACTTCTTTCGGCGGTCCAGCAGCTGGAGAAGGGACATTTGCCTGCTATAATTGGACGTGGGTGTACTGCTAGCAGAGTGCCCGGAAGCACTTGGCTGTGACACACCTAATTCTACACCTTCATTCCTCTCAGAGCAGGTTTCAGAGAGGACTGAAGGTCTAGTGGGGTTGGAGATCCCAGCTGATGAGGAGCAAGGAGAGGTCCGCTTTGTTATTTGGTGTGGGTCTTTGAGGTACGCTTGCCAACGAGCTGCATGGCAGGTCAACATATGTCTGGTCAAGCATGTGGTACCCAAGCGGCTGATGTTTTGGCCACGCGAGATACGCTTGAGACATATGTTGCAAATAGCAGCGGTGCGATCTGATGCACTCGTCTAAAAAAAGGCCCACACCAAAGAACTTTTAGAATAACGCGCAGAGGCAGCGCCCTGCAGAGGCGGAGCTCTGCGGTGTGACTCAGTCGGTGTGCTGCCCCTAAACTGGCCCCCGGAGGGCATCCTGCCTCGTTGGACATGTGCCTCCTCCTCCTCCTCTCTCCTACCAGGCACCCACGTGGAGTCAGTGCCCTCATCATCCCCTCCCTCTTCATCGCTGGAGAAAACCTGGCAGTATGCTGCAGCTTGTGGAACATGACTGCCAGATTGCTGTCCTTCTTGAGCATCCCCTCTCTCTGCGCTCACGCTACTGCCTTCCTCTAGCTGAGTATCATCATCATAGCCTACAAAACACTGGGCATCCTCCTGGAGCATGTACCCAACACTGTGCTCAAAGAGTTCAGGAGACTCTTCAGGAGGACGTGGTGGGTCTAGGGAAGGAGTCACTGATGATGACATTGAGAGGAGGGAAGACGATGCGTTGGAAGCTGCTTTGCTAGTACCCTGAGCCTGGGTGAGAGAGGATGAGGGGGATGAAGTGGGCTTGGTCATCCACTCTACCAAGTCTTCGGCATGTTGCGGCTCAACATGTCCAGCTGCCGAAAAGAAGGACAAGCGTGTCCCATGGCCACGTGCTGATGATGATGCACCGCGTCCACGACCAGCACTGTTGTCTCTAGACACAGAGCCTGCTTGCCCTCTTTTATCGGCTCGCTCCTGTCTGCCTCTCCTTGCTGGCCTTCCAGACATGGTAATGGCCTGAAGGGAGATGGGAAAACCAGCAATTGGGTAGTGTATATTGTGCTGGAGGCACACACAACACCCACTAACTCCTGCAGATTGCAGATGGCTCAATTAGAGAAGAGCTATGTAGGTGGATATAATGGTGCATTCTGCGGTCAGGGCACGCAGACAGCATGCACAATCTCCTACAATTGACTGCAAGCTCTATTTAAAAAGAGCAAGATAGCTAGCTATATAGGTGGATATAACGGTGTATTCTGCGGTCAGAGCATGCAGACAGCATGCACAATCTCCTACAGCTGACTGCAAGCTATGTTTAAAAAGAGCAAGATAGCTAGCTATATACGTGGATATAACGGTGTATTCTGCGGTCAGGGCACGCAGACAGCATGCACAATCTCCTACAACTGACTGCAAGCTCTATTTAAAATGAGCAAGATAGCTAGCTATATAGGTGGAGATTTTTATTAAAATAAAACTGCTACTGATTTACATAATCAAGAACTTAAGAAAGGCTCATACTTGAGCAAAAAGAACAAGAGAACAACTTATACAAATGTTTTTTAGACAGACAGAATCTATTCAAACTGTCCATATCGCCCATATCGGACGACCTTTAGCCCCATGATCATCTGGACTAAAAAAAAAAAAAAAAAAAAAAACCAAATCTAAACAATTCCAATCATTATTTTAATTATGTACATTTATATTACATACCCCCTATAGGCAGGAACATAACGAAACTGACGGTGCAAACCATGTTTTTAAAATTAAGTTGCCCAAAAGCTAAAAAAAAGGGGGGTGAAAGGATAGACAGACCTCCACCTAAGGAAAAGAAGGGGGAGATCATCAAGGTGGCCGGAAAGAGAACCCTCTCCACAACCTAGCACACCTTTTCCTACCCATTCTTTCCCCTTCAAGAAACCTCACCTTACCCAATTCCCAAACGACATCACCCGCCACCTCATGCATGGGCAGGAACTTGCCCCTAGTGGACACTAAACACCGAGCGTGCCAAGTGTAGTAGAGGCATATGACACTAACTAAATACAGTGATGATAACACAAAACCCCTCCGGGCTCTGAAGTCACCGTACACCCTCTCAGGATAGGCAAGGGCTCGGAGAAGGGGATAGCCAATGGCATCTCCAACCTCCCCCAGAACCCCCAAGTTGAAGGGGCACTCGACCAAAAAGTGGTCCATGGTCTCTAGCACCCCACCACACTCAGGGCGAGGACAGCCTCTGTCCTCTGGACTCCGGTACTTCAAGTTCGATCTCACATAGAGTCGTCCGTGGAACGCCCTCCATGCGAGATCCCAGAACTTGGCAGGAATTCTCTTGGAATTCAGGAGGGCTAATCCCTCCCTGAGAACCCTGTCTGGACAGTCCCTTAAGGCCAGTGGTCTCAAAACGTCCGAGGCCATGACCCTCTGGTACAGCTCACGCCGGCCCAGGGAGCCTACCTCTAAGGCCATTATCCTCCACCACCTTAGTACCTTCAGGGCGGTTGGGACATAGGCGGGGAGGTACCCGTGGGAGCTCCGAAGGTCACCCGGGCGACCGCCCCCCTCCCACCTGCTCAGGAACACCAGGAACCAATTCTTGCACGAACGTTCCCACAGAGAGGGTTCGTCCACAAAAATGGATTGCAGATTGAACTTCAGGAAAACCACAGTAAAGAAAACCGTGGGGTTGATCATGTCCAAACCACCCTCCCCTCTCCGTCGATACGTGACCTCCCTTTTTATCAGGTTCAGTCTGTTTCCCCACAGAAGCAGAAAAAACAGACCGCAGACCCGCGCATAGAGTGACTCTGGCAACAGACATGCGTAGCTGACATAGAGGAACTCGGGAAGCAAGTAGGTTTTAACCAGGCTCACCCTTTCCCTCAACGACAGCTTCCAGCCGTTCCAGGCATTAACTTTCTGGGTGGCACTTACCAGCCTGCGCTCCCAATTTAGCTTGGGATAGTCACCCTGGCCGAAAAAAAATGCCTAAGATCTTGACTTCTGGTCGGGGCGGGGGAAAAAACGTCCGGGAGGGCGAACTGCTCACCCTCCCTTCCCAACCAGAGAGCTTCACTCTTGTCCCAGTTGACCAACGAACCAGACGCCTTGGAGTAGCCTCCAATCTGTGTTTCCACAAACTGGGCCTCCTCTCAGCTAGCCACTAGTGATGGACGAACGTTTCGCCCGGCGGTCGTTTCGCGGCGAATTTCCGACATTCGCGGTCCGCACGTTCGAACGCCTTTTTCCGTCGTTCGCCGCGGCGGACTTACGTGTTTAATGTATACAAGAACTTTAACCTTTGGTGACACGTTTATCATGTGATACAGGACAGCCAATTGAGACATGACAGCACATGGACACTTGGACATTCCCCCTAACCTATAAATACACCCGATCCGGTGGCCATTTTACATTCTTTCTTCTGTTACGATAGGGACAGGTTCCTGTGTGGAGTAGGGAGAGATAAACCACTAGCTATTTGGTACACAAAAGTTCTTTTCAGGACTGGTATAGGTGTTAGGTGTTGATAGGTTTGCTGTGCTGCTGATTCTTGCAGCAGCCTGAGTGTCTTTTGTTAGTTTAGAGAAAGGGAAAGGACGGTGTATGCTACAGGGACAGCCAGATTAGTCTTTCATCATCATCATCATCATCATCATCATTAGCTGTTACTATCAAGGTCCACAAAAGAGCTGTTCCAGTAACCACTAATCGTTCTCTTTTTTTGCCAATTTGTATAGGGACAGGAAGGAAGCAGTGTTGTCAGGCAGTGAGGGTAATTTTAAAGACTTGCTGTTATTATTAGTTCCACAAAGGTTCTTTTCAGGACTGGTATCAGTGGTACAGTAATAGGCTTGTACATGTATAATATTCTTTCTTCCAAATATAGAAAGGATATTATACTTGACTGCTGCCCTTCTGCTGCAGTCTGCTAAACATTCACAACTCACTTGTTCCACAAAAGTTCTTATAAGGACTGGTAACTTGGTATAGGGTGCTACGGTACATAGGCTTGAGTGCGGTACAGTCTGCTGTTCTGTAAGGACCGCTATCGGTCCACAATAGATAGGGTTGACGTGCACCACTGCTGACCGCTGCCCTATACTGCAGCAGTCCTTCAGCGGTATAGGGACTGACGTACAGTCTGCTAATCACTAACACACAACCTGCTTGTTCCACAAAAGTTCTTATAAGGACTGGTAACTTGGTATAGGGTGCTACGGTACATAGGCTTGAGTGCGGTACAGTCTGCTGTTCTGTAAGGACCGCTATCGGTCCACAATAGATAGGGTTGACGTGCACCACTGCTGACCGCTGCCCTATACTGCAGCAGTCCTTCAGCGGTATAGGGACTGACGTACAGTCTGCTAAACACTAATACACAACCTGCTTGGTCCACAAAAGTTCTTATAAGGACTGGTAACTTGGTATAGGGTGCTACGGTACATAGGCTTGAGTGCGGTACAGTCTGCTGTTCTGTAAGGACCGCTATAGGTCCACAATAGATAGGGTTGACGTGCACCACTGCTGACCGCTGCCCTATACTGCAGCAGTCCTTCAGCGGTATAGGGACTGACGTACAGTCTGCTCACTTCCTTGACCCAAAAAAGCACACCGTACTATATGCCCCTACCCTCCTCTTTGAAGAGGTTGAGCGGTGTCATATTTCTACTGGGGCTGCTTATGATATCCCTGTGCTGTGCTGACTTCCTCCTGGGGGTTCTTATTATGAAGGGATCACACTATCCCTGTGCTGTGCTGACTTCCTCCTGGGGGTTCTTATTATGAGGGGATCACACCATCCCTGTGCTGTGCTGACTTCCTCCTGGGGCTGCTTACGGTGCTGCTGTCAGTGCTGTATGTCACGGTGCTGCTGTCAGCGCTGTATGTCACGGTGCTGCTGTCAGCGCTGTATGTCACGGTGCTGCTGTCAGCGCTGTATGTCACGGTGCTGCTGTCAGCGCTGTATGTCACGGTGCTGCTGTCAGCGCTGTATGTCACGGTGCTGCTGTCAGCGCTGTATGTCACGGTGCTGCTGTCAGCGCTGTATGTCACGGTGCTGCTGTCAGTGCTCTGTATTACGGTGCTGCTGTCAGATGCCTCTATCACGGTGCATGTGTCATTCCGGTATGTCACGCTGCTGGTGATCATCTCCTGCACCCTCTTCTTTGCCTACCCTGGTCCCTGACCTTCCCTCTCCTCCATTGCCTTCATTAGCTCCATAGTCCTGAATTGTTAGAACAATTTCCCAAATAAAATAAAAATGCTTGTAGTTATCGATCCCAAATTCACCTCATACATGTATTATGTCATTGTCCAGATGGTGGGACTACGTTTTACCCCCTAATAATTACCACGTGGCCGCAAATTCGACATGAAGGTTTGCAAAGTTCGCCTCCCATTGAAGTCAATGGGGCCCGCGGCGAACGTTCGGTTTCGCGAACGTTTGGGTCCGTTCGCATTTCGCTTTCGCGAAACGTCCCGTCGGAAGTTCGTCCATCACTACTAGCCACTACCACAGAGACGTTGTCCGCGTAGGCCACTACCCTTACCGCCTTATCTGGGCCACTGCCGGGCTCCGTCAGGACCCCCCTCAACTGCCCACAGTCTAGCCTTCTTATGAAGGGGTCGACTGCGAAGACATAGAGCAGGGGACTCAGCGGACAGCCCTGCCTAACACCAGAGTCCACCGGAAAGGTAGGACCCACCCAACCATTAACCAGTGGGAAGCTCTCAGCCCCTCTGTACAAAGTCCTGAGCCAATCGATAAATTGATCAGGCAGGCCATATCTACCCAGGAGAAGCCAGAGGTACTCGTGGTCTACCCGATCAAAAGCTTTCGCCTGATCTAATGCCAGCAGATACCGTCCGTCACCCGTTGCCCTGCACCTCTCCACAGCCTCCCGGACATTAAGGACTGCACTAAAGGTGCTACGGCCGGGAAGTGTGCAGTGCTGGGAGGCAGACAGCAGCTCGCCTGCAACAGCAGACATACGCGTAAACAAAATCTTTGCCAGAATCTTTCTATCCGTGGAGAGGAGGGCGATAGGGCGCCAATTCTCTACCACGGACGGATCCCTCCCCTTGGACAGAAGGATCAAAGCCGACCTTCTCATCGAGGGAGGGAGCAGGCCGGACGCCAAACACTCACTGAACACCTCCCTCAGACGAGGAGCCAAAAGGCTCTTAAAGGCTTTATAAAATTCTGCCGTGAGCCCATCAGGCCCCGGCGACTTTTTTAGAGATAACAAATCAATAGCCTGCTCAATTTCGGCCACTGAGATCTCTTCCACCAAGGAGTCCGAGGGGTCAGACCTCACTTCAAGCGGAGTCCCGTCAAGAAATTCCTTGGCTCTCCTCAGATCCAACGGCTTCTTCCGAAGGATAAAGAAGAAAGAAAAACTGCGCTTAAGGTTAAAAATATGTGAATATGTGAAATATATAAAGATGTGTAAGAATTTCCTATATACAAGGATGTTCAGCTGCGGCTTCACTATGTCACATAAATGCAAATAGGTAAACGAAAAATCATAAGCTGCGCTAAACAGATAAAAAAGCAAATATAACCAACTACTTGTGCAGTAATATAAGAATAAATGTTGAAATAGATATTATATAGGGTATAGCAACCCTATATGTATATACGTGATACAGGACACATAGGTGTAAAATTTCTAACCACAAAATCCCACCACTGCTATTAAACACATGTAATAAGAGTCCATGACATATACCTGTAAAAAAATATATATATATAAACTATAAAATATAAACACCCAGTGTATGAACAATGAATCCGTATAAAAAACAGGAAGGGGTTAACATGAGACTAAGTGAAAGTCCTCTGGATATAAACCACAATATTCCTGGGAATCCAAATTTAGGAGCAGTTATATTCAATCCACCACCAACACACGATAAGATTTACTGCTTACCGGATATAAATGACCCCCCACTACAGAGGGTCACACGGGGCTTTATAAGAATGGACGCCACTTCCAACCACAAAGGAAAGGGGTTCCTCAATGTCTTCCTGGCCTCGCTGTTTTAGGAAATCTTGGGAAGGAAACTCACTCCCGGACACTCAACTCAAGAGTCCAAAAGGACTCAGAGCCAGGGGCATCAAAACCATAGAGGAAAAATAAACTCAAAATAGTGTAAAACCCTTTTTATTTTAAGGATAAAAATATAAAAATACACTTACAAGTGTGTAAAAGAAAAAGCGCCTTAAGTCCGTGGCGCCGGCCGGACGCACACGGGCAGACTCGTTCTCCTGGAACCCGTCACAAACACGAGATGATAAGTAGCGCACCGCTCAGCCCTACGCGTTTCGCAACAAAATTGCGTCATCCAGGGGCACGTGGATGACGCAATTTTGTTGCGAAACATGGCTGGAACAAACGGAGGCAACGTGATGACGTAGTGTGCTTCACGGAGGGAGGAGCTTCCTCCTGGTTATCTCTCTGCATAAAGAGGACTCTGAAGCAAAACTTACAAACGTGAGTACTATGGGCAGAGAAAACTGCTGGCTGAGACCTGATGGTGACAGGTAATCATATGAAACTGCCATGATTTAAGTTTATCTCGCCTGGAAATGTCTGCAGTTATTTTTTGGGGACAACGTATTTAAACAGTAATCTGTATAAGCACAAACGTCAGAGAAGTGTGTCTGAAAGTTACCTTAATCACCCTTGATCAGTGCAAGTGGTGGGAGAATTAGAGAGAGGTGAATTCAGAGGACTGGGAAAGACCCGAACCTCCCCCTCCCCCTCTTAATGCCTTTCATTGTACAAGGAGGGCTCTGGAATAAAACCTATATAGCCCACAAGTGTGAGTAAACTGCAGGCTGAGCACTGACAGAAGATGGGAACTATAGTAATGACCAGGGCTTAAAGTATATCCCCTTGGAAATCGCCTGAAAATATCTGAAACTACACAGGTACTCGAAAAATCAGTAAAAATAAGAATAACATTTGAGAAGAGTATTCGGAATGTAATAAGAAGGAGCTACTTTAATTATCTTGGATTGCGGAGCACAGACTGCCTTGCATTGAAAAGACTACTGATCCTACCCCACTAGATTGGGGAGTGAGGGATAAGATCAGAATCTCTATATGGTACTTCTTTATCTTTGGTTTTCTTTTTTTTAATTCTTTTTTCTTGCACGTGCTGATAGTCTGCTTTTACCCTCCTGAGCTACTAGAGCTGCTGTGAATCTAAAGAACTACATAAGCTGTAAGAAGCAGCAAAATATAAGAATCTATGCGACTCATACACACATGGAGGAGAAGCAAGAGCAGCATGAGTGAGGGATAAGGCGAGTGAGGGTAGTGAGAATAAGGCATATTTTCGGAGGAAAAGAGTTGGCGACGGCCAATTTATCAAAACGGTTCCCCTATATTGTCCTCTGTCCTTCCTCTCCTCTCTCCCTCCCTCTTTTTCTCTTTTTTTTTTTTCCCCTGCCCCCCCCCGCCCCCTCCCGGGTTTAATACCGGGCTATCTGGGCTTGACACATACCTGTCAAAGGCAATAACGGCCCCCCTCACCCCTTAGGTACCGCCACGCAAAGACACCAAAAGCGTCTGAGATCGATTAATAAGGGGGAAGGGAAGGATCACAATACGGAAAGACATATACTATAGGAGCTAAATGGGGAGTAAAGGGCAAAAGCGGGGTGGAAGTAAAACCCCAAAGGCAACAACAAGTACGATACAAATGTATATGACCCAGGGGGACACTCCTCAATCCAGCGGCCTGGGGAAGCAGCAAATGGAGAGATTGGAAAAGAAAAAGGGGTCAGACAAGAAGATAAGGGAAACACCGGACCAGTCAGTGGAAGATATTTTAACAGAAAGTGAAGTGGACTCTAGGAGGGCAGAGGACTTAAACGTCTCAGCTGCAATTTTAACAAAAGGGGATATTCAAGAAATGTTTACAGGTCTAGAGAAAACAATTAAACATGAGATGAATCTGTTGCGAACAGACCTGGGTCACCTGTTGACTAGAGTGGAAGCAGCAGAGGATGGAATGGTGAAACAGGCTAAAGAGCTGTCCAGGTTAAGGGAGCAACTGAAAATCGCTCAACAAAATCAAAGAAATATCCTGTATAGATTGGAAGATCAGGGAAATCGAGACAGAAGGTCTAATCTGAGAATACGTGCAGTATATGAAGAAAAGAGAGAAGACCTGAAGGAAATTATAAAAAACATTTTCAATACCCTGTTAGAGCGAGAACCAAGAGATTTTCCTAGGATTGAAAGAGTTCACCGGGTAGGAAAGATGACTAATATAGGAGGAGCCAGACCGAGAGATATCATCGTTCGGTTTACATTTTTTGAAGACAAAGCAGAAATCTGGGCCAAATTGAGAGGAAAACCCCCATTACAGTATCGGGGATCAGACGTCCAGATATTTGCAGACCTGGCGTCTGAGACTCTGACAAGAAGAAGACTGTTATAACCCCTTTTGACTAAGATGCAAGAACAAAATATAAAGTACACGTGGGGGTTCCCAGCATGCTTGATCGGAATAAAGGAGGGGAGATCGGCTAGATTGAGATTCCCGGAGGACCTATTGGACTTCTGTGATAAACTAGACATTAGGCCCCCTGAACTACCAGGTTGGAGAGAAGAGGAGGTGGAAACTCAAGAAATAGACTAGGATATTAGAGCAATCTAGAGTAGCTAAAATATAGGGGGGGGGGGCGGGGTGGTGAAGTGATGCGGTGCTGTGGGGGGGAGGGAGGGGGACTGGTGCAGGAGGCCGGTCGACCCCTACCTTCGTCTTTGGGGGGACGTCCGAAGCTCCACCTTAGGCTAAGGGACTGTGGTTTGACATGATATCATGGGAGACCATGGGCCCAGGGGCCCAGTTGGGGCCAAGGGGGGGAGGGGGTGGGGGGGAGAGGGGTGGAGGGAGGAGGAGAGCGATAGAAATATTGGGGTTAGGGAAGGGACGGGGGGAGGGGGAGGGGTCGGGTCAAGGGAGGGTAACAGAAATGTCAGTAAGAAAAATTCCCGGTATAAATAAAAAAAAATAAAAATAAAAAAAAAGGAGGTCTGGTTAGAAAGTTCAGACAATATAAAAAATGGCTATCAATTTTTTATCATATAATGTGAAGGGGTTGAATAGTTTAAGTAAGAGATTAAAAATTGCAAAAGAACTAAAACAATACGAGGCGGAGGTAATATTTTTACAAGAAACACATATCACCCACCATTCAAAGATTAGACTCTACTCCAAAGAATACCCGAGTTGGTTCTATGGAGATACAATAACAAATAGAGGGAGGGGAGTAGCAATTGGATTCGCAAAGAACATCCGCTTTGCCCTGGAGGATAGAAAGACGGACCCGGAGGGAAGATATCTCTTCCTAAAAGGAAAATTGGGTAATACAAGATGTACACTAGCCAACATATACTCACCGAATAAGAACCCAATAAAATACCTAATGGGAATTTTAGCTAAATTACAGGAATTTAGGGAAGGCCAGGTAATAGTGATGGGACATATAAATTTTTGTCTAGATCCGAAACTAGATAGTACGTCTGGTGCACAGGGGACGAGCGATTTACAATTAAAGAAGATAAAACAAAGATTAAAGAACTGTCAGCTGGTAGATGCTTGGAGGGTCCAACATCTGGAAGAGGCGGACTATACGTTTTACTCCCCTGTGCATGGGACGTATTCTAGGATTGATTATATTTTTGTTGAACATAGAGCATTGGAAAATATTATAGAAACCAGTATAGAAATAACTACAGTATCTGATCACGCCCCTGTAAAGATGAAAATGTCGATTTCAGGTCTATATAGACAAGTCCTCCCGTGGCACTTACACGAAGAACTAATTCAGGAGAAAGAAGGGTATGAAATAGTACATAAAGAACTAGAACAGTATTTCTTAATAAACTGCACAGAGGAGATCTCAGGACAAGCCCTGTGGGATGCCCATAAAGCGTACATCCGAGGGATCTTGATAGCCTTAGGGTCAAGGAAAAAAAAAGAACAAAATATTCAGAAACAAAAACTGAGAGATGAAATTTTTAATATGGAGCAACAACATAAAAATAGCCCCACAGATAAAAAACTGTTTCAACAATTAGTGACCAAAAGGGAAGAATTACGAGAGCTAATGGAACAGGAAACCAAAAGAATCTATAATCAATTGGCTAAAGAAAGATACCAGGAAGGTAACAAACCCACTAAGTATCTAGCTAAAATGCTTCAAAAGAAAAAAGCTATTAATTATATAGAGAAAATCCAAACAGAACATGGGGCAATGGTATATACAACAAAAGAAATAGCAGAATCATTTAGAATCTATTATAATCGACTCTATGCAGTAAAAAATAAGGAAAAGGAAAGGGAAATAAGAGGAAAAAAAAAAAGTAAAATAGATGAATATTTAAACAATGCTAGATTACCTACGATCACTGAAATTGAAAAAGAAAACTTAGAAAGTCCCATTATGGAGGAGGAAATAAATAAAGCATTGATAGATTCAGCCCCCGGGAAAAGCCCTGGACCCGACGGACTAACAATTTACTACTACAAAAAATTTAAAGATATTCTGATCCCTAGACTTTGTAAATACATGAATGGGTTAGGGCTAAAATATGAAATGAGCAAAGTGGCACTGACAGCTTCAATCACTGTAATCCAAAAAGAGGGAAAGGACAAGACTATGTGTTCCAGCTACAGACCGGTATCGCTGTTGAATGCAGACACTAAATTATTTGCTAAAATATTAGCAGGAAGAATTAAAACATTGATGAACTCTCTGGTCCATCCGGAACCAGGTCGGGTTTGTAGCTGGGAGAGAAGGCAAGGACAATGGAGTGAGAACTCTTCTGTTGCTAACACAGAGGGAGGAGACAGATTCCCCGGTCCTTCTACTGTCGACGGATGCTCAAAAGGCCTTCGACAGGGTGGATTGGGGATTCATGTTCCAGACATTGGAAAAAATGGGAATTGGGCCAAGGATGATCCAATGGATCAAAACATTATATTATCACCCTACAGCAATGATAAAGATAAACGGGTCTCTCTCCTTGCCCTTTGAGATGGAAAATGGGACTAGACAGGGGTGCCCTCTTTCCCCTCTTTTATTTGTATTATCGTTAGAGCCATTACTCTCTACGATTCGAAATAACCCGGAAATTACCGGAATAGAAGTGGGGAAAGAGGTACATAAATTGGCTGCCTTTGCAGACGACGTATTGTTCTATATTAGCAACCCTAAGAACACATTACCCAAGTTAAATAAGGCCTTGGAATATTATGGGGAATTGTCGAATTTTAAAATCAACCAAATAAAATCTGAAATTTTAAACATCAACCTTAGTAAACAAGAAGTACAACAGATCCAAAAAGAATGCAAATATACATGGAGTAAAGGGTTGAAATACCTAGGTATAAAACTGGCAAATTCCTTAAGGAAGATATATCAACTAAATTACATCCCACTATTAAACGAAATTAAAAAAGAACTTGGAAGACTTGGTAATAGTCCATTACCATGGCTGGGACGAATAAACACATTAAAGATGTTTATCCTCCCAAAGATCTTATACAAATTCCAGATGATGCCGATTGAAATCCTTGCTGGTTATTTTTCCAAGTTGAAATCCATATTGCTTAAATTTATTTGGAAGAATAAAAAACCAAGAATTTCCTATTCAATATTAAAACAGGGAAAAAAGCGAGGGGGGCTTGCAGTCCCGGATATACACAATTATTATAAGGCAATAGTGTTGTCTAGAATTGTCGAATGGGTGGGCGAGACAGGTAATGAGAAAAGGTGGATACACTTAGAATACACATATAGTAAGGCACAATTAGATAAAATAGTATGGAACCCTCTAAAATTTAGGGTTTTGGATGCGAACACAAATGAGTTGACACGAATAGCTTTAAAAATTTGGGATGGGGAGTACAAAAAATTAAATGGGCACTTTAACCAGTTGCCGACCGCTGCACGCCGATGTACGTCGGCAGAATGGCACGGGCAGGCATAAGGGCTTACATGTACGTCCCTTGCCTCCCGCGGGTCGGGGGCCCGATCGGGCCCCCGCCCGGTGCCTGCGGCGGTCGGTTTTCGTCCGGGAGCGATCCGGGACGAGGGGGCGGCCATTCATTCTTGGCCACCCCCTCGCGATCGCTCCCGACGAATAGAAATCCCCCGTGACATCACTTCCTCTCCTGTAATGTAAACACAGGAGAGGAAGTGATGTATTCTCTCCTCCGTGTCGGTATTTTTCGTTCCGACACGGAGGAGAGCGGATCGGTGAGTTGCACCAACACTCTACACACACAGTAGAACATGCCAGGCACACTCACACCCCCCCTTTACCCCCCGATCACCCCCCCAATTACCCCTGCCCCCCAGTCACAGTGACACCAATGTCATTTTTTTTTTTTTTTTTTTTTGCATTGGTGTCATTTGTGACTGTAATAACTGTTAGGGCAGTTAGAGTTAGCCCCCTTTAGTTCTAATGTACCCCCCTAACCCCCCCAATAAAGGTTTAACCCCGTGATCACCCCCCGTCGCCAGTGTCACTAAGGCTGGGTTCACATTGCAGCGGTTTATGAGAACGAATGTGATTCGCACCGCACTGCAGTGCAAATCACATCCGATCTCTGTGCGATTCGAGTTCAGCCATTCGCCGCACCCACCGCACCCGCCACACCCGCCGCACCCGCCGCAAATTCGCACGGGACCCTTTTTTTGGCCCGCAGCAGAATCGGATCGCATGGGTGTTCACACCATGCGATCCGAGTTTGCAGATCGCACTGCGATATGCGAACTGATCTGGGGGTGTCAGTAACATTTCACTGACACTCCCAGCAGTTCGCATAGGGCAGTGTGAACTGCCGCCGGGAGGCATGCGATGCGGGAACCCGCCGCGCATTCGTGGCGTTCCCGCATCGCTCCAGTGTGAACCCAGCCTAATAAGCGATCGTTTTTCTGATCGCTGTATTAGTGTCACAGGTGACGCTAGTTAGGCAGGTAGGTATTTAGGTTCGCTGCAGCTTTTTATAGCGCCAGGGACCCCCATATACTACCGCATAAAGCCCCCTGATTGCCCCCTAGTTAACCCTTTCACCAGTGATCACCATATAACTGTTACAGGTGACGCTGGTTGGTTAGTTATTTTTTTATAGTTTCAGGGCACCCGCCATTTATTACCTAGTCTCACTAGTGTACCCCTAAATTTAGGGGTGTCTACTTTCCAAAATGGGGTCATTTGGGGGGGGTTTGTGCCATCTTGGCATTTTATGGCCTTCAAAACTGTAACGCCCTTAGAAAGCCTGAAGGCGGTGCTTGGTTTTCGGGGCCCCGTACGCGGCTAGGCTCCCAAAAAGTCCCACATATGTGGTATCCCCGTACTCAGGAGAAGCAGCAGAATTTATTTTGGGGTGTCATTTCACATATGCCCATGGCATGCGTGAGCAATATATCATTTAGTGACAACTTTGTGAAAAAAAAAATAAAAAAAAAAAGTTTGTAATTTTCCCGCAACTTGTGGCAAAATATAAAATATTCCATGGACTCAACATGCCTCTCAGCAAATAGCTTGGGGTGTCTACTTTCTAAAATGGGGTCATTTGTGGGGGTTTTGTGCCATCTTGGCATTTTATGGCCTTCAAAACTGTAATAGGTAGTGAGAAGTGAACTCAAAAATTTACGCCCTTAGAAAGCCTGAAGGCGGTGCTTGGTTTTCGGGGCCCCGTACGCGGCTAGGCTCCCAAAAAGTCCCACATATGTGGTATCCCCGTACTCAGGAGAAGCAGCAGAATTTATTTTGGGGTGTCATTTCACATATGCCCATGGCATGCATGAGCAATATATCATTTAGTGACAACTTTGTGAAAAAAAAAAAAAAAAAAAAAAAAGTTTGTAATTTTCCCGCAACTTGTGGCAAAATATAAAATATTCCATGAACTCAACATGCCTCTCAGCAAATAGCTTGGGGTATTTACTTTCTAAAATGGGGTCATTTGTGGGGGTTTTGTGCCATCTTGGCATTTTATGGCCTTCAAAACTGTAATAGGTAGTGAGAAGTGAACTCAAAAATTTACGCCCTTAGAAAGCCTGAAGGCGGTGCTTGGTTTTCGGGGCCCCGTACGCGGCTAGGCTCCCAAAAAGTCCCACATATGTGGTATCCCCGTACTCAGGAGAAGCAGCAGAATTTATTTTGGGGTGTCATTTCACATATGCCCATGGCATGCGTGAGCAATATATCATTTAGTGACAACTTTGTGAAAAAAAAAATAAAAAAAAAAAGTTTGTAATTTTCCCGCAACTTGTGGCAAAATATAAAATATTCCATGGACTCAACATGCCTCTCAGCAAATAGCTTGGGGTATTTACTTTCTAAAATGGGGTCATTTGTGGGGGTTTTGTGCCATCTTGGCATTTTATGGCCTTCAAAACTGTAATAGGTAGTGAGAAGTGAACTCAAAAATTTACGCCCTTAGAAAGCCTGAAGGCGGTGCTTGGTTTTCGGGGCCCCGTACGCGGCTAGGCTCCCAAAAAGTCCCACATATGTGGTATCCCCGTACTCAGGAGAAGCAGCAGAATTTATTTTGGGGTGTCATTTCACATATGCCCATGGCATGCATGAGCAATATATCATTTAGTGACAACTTTGTGAAAAAAAAAAAAAAAAAAAAGTTTGTAATTTTCCCGCAACTTGTGGCAAAATATAAAATATTCCATGAACTCAACATGCCTCTCAGCAAATAGCTTGGGGTATTTACTTTCTAAAATGGGGTCATTTGTGGGGGTTTTGTGCCATCTTGGCATTTTATGGCCTTCAAAACTGTAATAGGTAGTGAGAAGTGAACTCAAAAATTTACGCCCTTAGAAAGCCTGAAGGCGGTGCTTGGTTTTCGGGGCCCCGTATGCGGCTAGGCTCCCAAAAAGTCCCACATATGTGGTATCCCCGTACTCAGGAGAAGCAGCAGAATTTATTTTGGGGTGTCATTTCACATACGCCCATAGCATGTGTGAGCAATATATCATTTAGTGACAACTTTGTGTAAAAAAAAAAAAAAAAAATTTTTTTGTCATTATTCAATCGCTTGAGGCAAAAAAATAAAATATTCAATGGGCTCAACATGCCTCTTATCAATTTCCTTAGGGGGTCTACTTTCCAAAATGGGGTCATTTGGGGGGGTTTTGTACTGCCCTGCCATTTTAGCACCTCAAGAAATGAGATAGGCAGTCGTAAACTAAAAGCTGCGTAAATTCCAGAAAACGTACCTTAGTTTGTAGATGTGACAACTTTTGCGCAAACCAATAAATATACAATTATTGACTTTTTTTTTACCAAAGACATGTGGCTGAATACATTTTGGCCTAAATGTATGACTAAAATTGAGTTTATTGGATTTTTCTAATAACAAAAAGTAGAAAATATCATTTTTTTTCAAAATTTGCGGTCTTTTTACGTTTATATCGCAAAAAATAAAAATCGCAGAGGCAATCAAATACCATCAAAAGAAAGCTCTATTTGTGGGAAGAAAAGGACGCAAATTTTGTTTGGGTACAACATTGCATGACCGCGCAATTACCAGTTAAAGCAGCGCAGTGCCAAAGTGTAAAAAGACCTCTGGTCATTTACCAGCAAAATGGTCCGGTCTGAAAGTGGTTAATTCACCGTTCATAGCACTGAAGGAAAATGAGTTTTTTCCCCCTGGAAAAAAGGAAATAGGAGGTAATTGGATAAAAAAAGAAAAAATACAAATAAAAGATATTATGAAAGAAGGGAAACTTATAACACTTAGGGAATTAGCACATAAGGGCTTAATGGGAATGAACGAATGGCGGTATCTCCAATTGGCCCATTTTATAGGAAGCTTACCTCAACCAATAAGATCTGGGGAGGAGCTGACCATGTTGGAGCGACTTTGTACAACAGACAATACTAAAGGAATCGTATCCAGGATGTATGGTCTGTTGATGTCGGTGGGAGAGCTGGAGACCCCGCCATTCATCAAAAAGTGGGAAAAGGAATTAGGAACACGGAGGGATAAAGACACAATAAGCAAAATATTAAGATTAACACATTGCTCGGCAACAGACAGTAAAACAGCCGAAATGAACTATAAGTGCCTAACTAGATGGTACAACACGCCGGATAAGACTGCAAAATACCAACAGGGAAGATCTGCAGAATGTTGGAGGGGCTGCAAAACCACAGGTACAATGGCACATCTATGGTGGGGATGCCCAAAAATCAAAATCTATTGGGGTAAGATCTTGCAAAAGATAAGAGAAATAACTAAAATAAGCGTGAAGGCGGATCCTTGGATTGTACTTCTCCACGGAACAAAGAGTAACGAAAAACAATACCAAGAATCTATTATCCCACACCTCCTTAACGCAGCGAAGAAATTGATCCCAAAAAAATGGCAGGAGGTGGAAAGTCCAAAGATGTGGGAGTGGGTAGATGCAGTTGAAGAGATATATAAGATGGAAAAGTTGAGTAGTGGAGAAGATAATAAAAGAGAAGCAGTAATAAAAAAATGGGAATGTTGGAAAGATTTTAAGAAGGATTGGAGTTACGCAGAATATTTAAGACCATAGTAGACCTATATGGGAGGAGGATAAGAGGAGACGGGAAAACGCTGACATTTAGCTGGGGAAAGGAGGGGGGGGGATGGGTAATGGGAAGGGAAATAATAAAGAGGTACAAGATGAATATAAGATATGAATTTAATAAAGGAAAACATATCTAATTTAATTGTTATTGATAATTTCTGATATATAAAGAGATGCTACAATGATGTGAAGATGAAAGGAGACAGTGATGAACGAAAAGTTGATTGACGTCTCTCTAGAGAACTCGCTGACGTAGCATAAGAAAAAAAAAGAAGAAAAAATAAAAAATAAAAAATAAAAAGATAAAAAAAAATAAATAAAAAAAAATAAAAGTCACTCGGATTAGAACAGTTTATCTACAATAACAACCTATCTATATACACTACACACCCTTTATAGACAGGAACGTAACGAAACCATCAGTGCCTACCATGCTTTTAAGATTAGATTGCCCTAAAAACTAAACGTGAGGGACAGGACAGACAGACCCACCACCTAGGGAAAAAGAAGGGGGAGGATCATCAAGGTGGCTGGAAAGAAAAGCCTCTCAACAATCTGGCACACCTTTCCCTGCCCGTTCTTTCTCCTTCAAGATACCTCACCTTCACCAATTCCCGAAAGATATCACCCGCCACCTCATGCACGGGCAGGAACACTAAGCACCGCGCGTGCCAGGTGTAATAAAGGCAAACTGTACTAACTAAAAACAGTGACGATAACTCATGACCCCCCCAGACCTTGAAGTCGCCGTACACCCTCTCAGAATAGGTAAGGGCCCGGAGACGGGGATAGCCAATGGCATCCCCAACCTCCCCCAGAACCTCCAAGTTGAAAGGGCACTCAACCAAAAAAGTGGTCCATGGTCTCCAGTGCCCCTCCACACTCGGGACGAGGACAGCCCCTGTCCTCAAGACTCCGGTACTTTAAGTTCGACCTCACATAGAGCCGTCCATGGAACGCCCTCCATGCAAGATCCCAGAACTTGGCCGGAATTCTCTTCGAATTCAGAAGGGCTAATCCCTCCCTGAGAACCCTGTCTGGACAATCCCTTAAGGCTAGTGGTCTCAAAAAGTCCGAGGTCATGACCCGCTGGTACAGCTCGAGCCGACCCAACGAGCCCACCTCCAGGGCTGTTATCCTCCACCGCCTCAGTACCCTTAGGGCAGTTGGAACATAGGTGGGGAGGTACCCATGGGATCTCCGTAGATCACCGGGGCGACCACCCCCCTCCCACCCACTCAGGAAAACCAGAAACCAGTTCTTACATGAGCGTTCTTACAGGGAGGGTTCGTCCTGAAAAATGGATTGTAGGTTGAACTTAAGAAACACCACGATAAAGAAAACCGTGGGATTAATCATGTCCAACCCACCCTGCCTCCTCTGTCGGTACGTGACCTCCCTCTTTATCAGATTCAGCCTGTTTCCCCACAAAAGCAGAAAGAACAGACCACAGATCCGCGCATAGAGCGATCTTGGCAGAAGACAAACGTAGCTGACAAAGAGGAATTCGGGAAGCAAATAGGTTTTGACCAGACTCACCCTTTCCCTCAGTGACAGCTTCCAACCTTTCCAGGCATTAACCTTTTGGGTGGCACTCACCAGCCTGCGCTCCCAATTTAGTTTGGGATAGTCACCCTGGCCAAAAAGGATGCCCAGAATTCTAATTTCTGGCCGGGGCGTGGGGAACACGTCCGGGAGGGCAAACTGCTCACCCTCCCTCCCCAACCAGAGAACTTCACTCTTAGTCCAGTTGACCAGCGAACCGGACGCCTCAGAGTAATCTCCAATATGTGTTTCCACAAACTGGGCCTCCTTTCGGCTAGCCACTACTACCGAGACGTCGTCCGCATAGGCCACCACCCTTACCGCCTTATCCGGGCCACTGCAAGGCTCCGCCTGGACCCCCCTTAGATGTCCGCAGTCTAGCCTCCTTACAGAGGGGTCAACCGCAAAGACGTAGAGCAGGGGACTCAGCGGGCAGCCCTGCCTAACACCGGAAAGGTAGGACCCACCCAACCATTGACAAGAGGGAAGCTTTCAGCCCCCCTGTACAAAACTCTGAGCCAATCGATAAATTGATCAGGCAGACCGTATCTCCCCAAGAGAAGCCAGAGATACTCATGGTTCACCCAGTCAAAAGCTTTCGCCTGGTCTAATGCCAACAGATACCGCCCGTCACCCGTTGCCCTGCACCTTTCCACAGCCTCCCGGACGTTGAGGACAGCACTAAAGGTGCTGCGGCCAGGAACCGTGCAGTGCTGGGAAACAGACAGTAGCTTTCCCGCGACTGCAGACATACGCACAAACAGTATCTTCGCCAGGATCTTTCTATCCGTGGAGAGAAGGGCGATAGGGCGCCAATTCTCCACCAGGGACGAATCTTTCCCCTTTGACAGAAGGATCAAGGCCGACCTTCTCATCGAGGGAGGAAGCAGGCCAGACGCCAAACACTCGCTGAACACCTCCCTCAGACAAGGAGCCAAGAGGCCCTTAAAGGTCCTGTAGAACTCCGCCGTGAACCCATCGGGTCCCGGCGACTTCTTTAGAGACAAAGAGTCTGTTCAACTTCGGCCACAGAGATCTCCTCTGTCAAAGAGCCAAGGGGGTCAGACCCCACCTCAAGTGGAGTCTCATCAAAACATTTCTTGGCTCTTCCCAGGTCCAAAGGCTTCTTCTTCAGGAGGTCCGAAAAATGGGCTCTGACGATCCCCAGGATTCCCGGCCTGGACCTCGCCAAAGAACCCGAGGGATCCCTCAGTCCATGTATGACCTTCCCACTCACCGCGTCACCACAGCTCTTGTAGGGGTCCGGGTTGGTGAACTTCTCATAATCCCTCTCAAGAACCAGGGAGGCGAGACGGTCATACTGACACTCCTTCATCTGAAGCTTCAGACCTGAAATCTGGTCCTGAGGGCCACCATCAGAAACCAATCGGTCAAGCCACCTGCGCAACTTCTGGTAGGCCTGGTACCGGGAAGCTGCCCGACGACCAGAGACTTCACGGAAGAAGCCTTCCGACCTCTTCTTCACTACTTCCCACCATTCCTGGCGAGAGCAGCCGCTCTCAAGGAGCGAAGCTTGTTCCATAAAGAAGTCTTCATAGGCCGACCTGACTTCAGGGTCCTCAAGTAGCGACCCATTTAGTCGCCACAGGCCCCTACCCTTCTGAGGGGTGTCCGCCACATTCAGAGTGACCGACACCATACAGTGATCGGAAAACTCGACCGCATGCAGCACAGGAGCCGCAAAGGACAAGTCCCCCTTCAAAAAAAAAACTATCCAGTCTACTCTTACTACTACCTCTGGAGTATGTGAAACCAGTGAGGTTGGGGAAGTGGTGAACGTGCACATCCACCAACCCGGCCTCCCTCACTATGCGATTCAAAAAGATACTATCATATCTCAGAGGGCCTGAGGTGCCTGCCCGGTCCTTTGACCTGGTGACTAGGTTAAAGTCATCACCAAAGACCACCTGCTGGGATGTAAACAGGTATGGTTTCAGCAGCGCAAGAAGGTCCTTCCTTCATCTCCTTGACTGGGGACCATAGAAATTTATGAGGCGGAGAAATTCCCCTCTCACGACTGCATCCACAATCAAACACTTACCGATTTCTAATTCAATCACTCGGATTTAAAAAGGACCGCAACACCACTGCAGGGCTCAGCCGCAAGAGACCAGAGGGAGGGCCCATGTCTCCACTCCCTCTTTGCTAGGTGCATCTCTGCCACAGATGCCAGCCAGGTCTCTTGCAAAAACAAAATGTCGGCTTCAACGCGGCCGAGAAAATCAAAGGCTGAAAACCTAGCCGCCGCAGAACGCACACTTGCAACATTAATCGTCGCAAGGCGTATTGGAGCGGGTACCGTCATCCTTAGTGATTAAAGTTTACGTTCCTCTCTATATTACAAACCCAAGTTAATCCTCCTCAGAATCGGAGGATAGGACCCCAAAACGGTTCCAGAGGGTGAGCGAGGATCCCCCACCCGCCCCCAGACTGGTGTTGGGCTGAGGGTCCTCGCCACCCTCCTTCCCCAGGCCCTTCCTCTTACGTTTTTTTTGTCTTTTTCTTAACCCAGCCCGACTTGGGGGGCTTTCTCCCACTCTCACCGTCCGACCTCCCACTAGACACCTCCTTGGGGCGCTTATTCGCCCCCTTACCCACCTCAGAGGTGTCCATTGGGATACCACCCTCCAGGCCAACCCGCCAACCACCCACCACCTCCGTGGAGGCGGGAGGAGGCATGAGAGGGGCCGCCAGATCCGGAGGCAGACATGGTACATCTGGGGGGGGGGAGGCGGACGGTGAAGGAGAAGAAGGGGGGAAAGGGAAGGTGGCGGGGGACGGGAAGGGGAGGCAGGGAGAGGGGAAACAAGGGGGGGAGGGGGGCTGGGGAACTGGGGGAGGGGGGGAGGATGCTTCTTGACAGAGGGCTTTTTTGGTTTAGGCTGAACCTCTGCTGGATTTCCTACCGTCGCCCCATCGGGCACAGAACCGGATGGGGCCGGGGAACCTGCTGACATACCCACCCCTGCAGTACCCGCTCCCTGCTCACGCCTGGGGGTCTGACCCTTTGAGGGAGGGGGGTGCCCTCATTCTGTGACCCAGAAGGATTGGGGCCCCCACTTTGTCTAGGGACCCGCCCACCCTCCGGGCCTGGAGCACTCTCCTCAGTCTGGCACCCCCTAAAAGCTTTGGGGCAACGACTGAAGGTGTGCCCCAATTCCCCACAGAGGTTGCAGACTATAAGTCTGCAACTCTCAGGTGAGTGGCCGAAACCATTACACCTCACGCAGCGAGGCATAGTGCAGTCCGCGCTAAGGTGCGTGGGACTGCCACATTTGAAACAGCGATGGGGCTGGCCAGGGTAGAAGACCAGGATCCGGTCTCTCTCTATAAACGCACTCCCGGGTACATGCACCACGGTGTTGTTGTGGCGCTTGAGCCGGATCCTGACCAACCAAGCACCTGTCCAGACCCCGCGCTCGCCCAAATTCTTCTTCAACCCTGTCTGAAGCTGCCCATACCACGCCAGCCAGGTTGCGATGTCCTCAGGAGGAAGGGACTCGTTTCTAACCAAGACGGTCACGTTCTTTATCTCCTCCTGCCTCGAGAGAGGTACTACACGGAAACCTTTCCACGGATCTGACTTCCTGACGATCTCGTACAGGGTCAGGAAAAGTTCCATAGAGACCACGGAGAAGAAGCTCACATCGAACTCCTTGCTGTTCGCAGGATGTATGACCGCAAACAAGTCAGAAACCTTGAAGCGTAATCCCAGCAGGTAGTCAATTACTTGACCCCTACTGGGACACGCGGCCATCCCCTCCCACCTGAGCTGCACCACATTCCGCCTGCGCCTCTCTGGACCCCCCGTACCCCTTGACCATGCCTGTGCCCCCTGGAGCTGTTCCTCAGGGGGGAGGGGCCCTGAAGTTCTGGGCACCAAACTAGCCATACAGGGGGCCCAGAGGAACAGAGGAACCTGCCACCTGGGCAAATGAGCGCCCAGATTTCAGGGCACCAAGAGGTTTGCCTCTTCCTGCGTGCCCAAGATGGGATTCGGGACTGTGGGGGAAGGGCCAGACCCCCGCTGAGACGAGCCCATGGGCTCTGACGCAGCAGCACACACCCCCCACTCCCACCCTCTATCCCCCCCAACAGGTGACTTGTTCTCAACCACCTCCGTAGATGGGGACATAGCCACACCCCCCACAGCAGCGGGGGCTTGAGAGGAACCCACTTCCATCCCCTGTGCCATATCCTGCTCCTGCTGTTGGGACCCCTCCAGCTCCCTGATGAAATCCAGGGCTGGGCACTCCCCCCTTAGTTCCCCCATAGGGGACTCCCCACAACTTGTCTGTCCACCGGGTAAAGCTCCACTGGAGGATTCCGGGGTACCCATGGCAGTAGCCACCAGAGGACCCAAAGCCCCTACCTGACCCAAAGGAGCAGGAGACTTGGTCACCGAGGCCCGGGGTGTCCCTACCTCCTCAGTACATTTTTTCACAACCTCCGGGGTCACCGCAAATGGTACTTCCAGTTCTCGGAGGTCACTTCCGGCCGCACCTCCAGAAACAGGAAGTGACACATCCATCTCCCCGCCCCCACCCTCCCTGGTGTCTGCAGAGGATGTTTCTCTAAGATGTTTTTCCCGAACATGGTCCGTGCTTGCCAGCACCTCCCCCTCACCACATGCGGCCGAGGCGGGGGCCGCCATTACGGCTGGCACCCCTCGCACTGTCCCGGATGCTGCGGGCTCGACCGGGGCCACTGGGGGGCCCGCACAGCATCACCGTCCACCAACCTCCGGCCGCCGGTCTTCACAGATCCCTCTGGGTGGCCCCTAGCAAGGACCGCCACCAGCTTCCTTCCATGCTGTTCCATCCGACTTGCCTCTCCCCCGGAGCTTCCCTGTGCATCATGGGGTACCCTACCCGGATCTATCTGCTCCACAGCCTCTGGCTGAGAAGGTGAGACAACAGGGATCCGGGGACCCTCCGCACTTATGGCTCCGGGGGCCACGCTCACCCGGCTGGTCTCCATCTCGGGGCGCTGGTCTTCCTCACCCATTGAGGCTACTTCCTCCACCAGGGTTCGCAGCTTCTCCTCCGATTCCAGCAACACTTTCTGGGAAGAGCCCCTTCTCCTGGCTGCCTGGGATCCCTCCTGGCTCGCCCTCAGGAGCTCCTTTTTTACTTCAGAGAGGAAGCCTCTCTCACCGATACCGCGTTCGCAGAGACCGCCCAGCAACCGCCACAGGTCCCTGCATTCATGTTTCAGGCCCTCAATGGCATCCCAGTATTCCCCTCTTCTGCTACTGGCTGAGCGGTCTCTGCGATTCCGCGGGTCCGCCAGCCTCTCGGACTTCAGCACGTAGGCCAACATGGCCTTCTGTATAAGGACTTTCACCCTTGTCCGGCGCTTCTGTATCCTCCCCGGGTCCTCTCCCGGCTGGGCCCGGGTCCAATCCAGCAGCTCAAACTGCATTTGCAGGAATAATCTCTCCTCCCTGGAGAGGTCTTTCACTCCAGGGGGATGAACCGAGGGCCCAGGCCGGGAAGAGGGCCCCGGACCTGGGCTGGCCGACGCCATCAGCTCCCTCTCCTCCTCCACCTCTCTGGAAGCTCTCACAGTCACAGGACAAGTCAGAGCACGCAGCCAGCACGCACAAGCTCCTACAACTGACTGCAAGCTCTATTTAAAATGAGCAAGATAGCTAGCTATATAGGTAGATATAACGGTGTATTCTGTGGTCAGGGAACACAGACAGCACGCACAATCTCCTACAACTGACTGCAAGCTCTATTTAAAAAGAGCAAGATAGCTAGCTATATAGGTGGATATAACGGTGTATTCTGTGGTCAGGGCACGAAGACAGCATGCACAATCTCCTATAACTCACTGCAAGCTCTATTTAAAAAGAACAAGATAGCTAGCTATATAGGTGGATATAACGGTGTATTCTGCGGTCAGGGCACGCAGACAGCACGCACAACCTCCTACAGCTGACTGCAAGCTCTATTTAAAAAGAGCAAGATAGCTAGCTATATAGGTGGATATAATGGTGTATACTGCGGTCAGGGCACGCAGACAACAACCACTACAGAAGAGCAAGAACGCAAAATCGGCCGATAATGAACGGTGTATACTGTGTTGAAGGTACACAGAACACCCACTAACTCCTACAGACGCCAACACACTACACAAGGCCACCGCGCTGGCGGTCTTATATAGTGTGGGGCGTGTACTACACAGCCTTAGCTATGATTGGCTCTCCTCGCTGCCGGCGCTGTGATTGGCCAAGCATGCGGGGTCACAGTGCATGCTTGGCCAATCATGAGCCAGCAATGCACTGCGATGGCGCAGTGCATTGTGGGCCGTGAGCGCCACACGAATTTGGCGCGAACGACCCATAACTTTCGGTATTCGCCGAATGGGCTAACAGCCGATGTTCGAGTTGAACGTATGTTCGACTCGAACACGAAGCTCATCCTTAGTGAATAGACTTTAATGATTACTACGTCTGGAAGCTTATGAAAGTTGATAAGATTACCTATCCTTAGCCACCATCAACGGGACTAGTCTCATATGTGGGGTAATCTTCCCTGGAATAGGAAGCACAATCTTTCCTTATCTTAGAAGGCCAGTTTATGATGTTCTCAATCTTCTTGACTGTTTGAGACCATGGGCTACAAACAGATGGGCTAGAGCTAGAACTTGCCTCCACATAAGTCCTAATACTGTCACCCTCCGTGTGGGCAACTCTACAGTATTCTCCTGAATGTCTAACATGTCATTATTATGAGTTTCAATTGGCCTTCCCTCTGAATCTTTGCCAGGACCTGGGAGGATGTTGAGCCACCTGCATCTGTTGTCCACATAAGGAACCTGAAGCCCTTGCTTCTGCAAGACGACCACTATTGGAAGCAATGTTCTGGAAAAAAAATGTGGAAAGGTCAATGGTTGCTGAAAGAGCCTGAAGTGAAATTCTCAGAAGCCTGGGTGTAGCAGCGTGCGCATGTACACATCAGCTAGATCTAGAGAAAAAAACGTAACCGTTTTATCTGATCGTTTGAGGGATTGTTCTCAATGACTCCATATGACGTTTTGGATCTTGATCCTTTGTTACACATCTTGCCTGAATCTGCTTTCTGAATGACAACAATGGACCGATTGTTCCTGTTGGCCAATATTTGGTAACATTTGCTTAACCACTTCAATACCAGGCACTTAAACACCTTCCTGCCAAAACCAATTTTTAGCTTTCAGCGATGTCGCACTTTGAATGACAATTGTGCGGTCGTGCTATACTGTACCCAAATGAAATTTTTATCATTTTTTTCCCACAAATAGAGCTTTCTTTTGGTGGTATTTGATCACCTCTACGGTTTTTATTTTTTGGTAAAAAAATACCGAAAATTTTGAAGAAAAATGTTTTTTTTGTTTCAGTTTCAAAACTTTGTAAATAAGTAAGTTTTCTCCTTCACTGATGGGCACTGATGTGGTTACACTGATGGTCAATGATAAGGCGGCACTGATGGGCACTGATGAGGTGGCACCAATGAAGTGACACTGATGAGGTGGCATTGATGGACACTGATATGTGGCACTGATAGGCGGCACTGATGGGCACTAATAGGCGGCACTGATGGGTGGCACTGATGGGCGACGCGGATGGGCACTGATAGGTGGCACAAATTGGCACTGATAGCTGGCACGGATTGGCATGGATGGGCGGCATGGATGGGTATGGATAGGTGGTACAGGTGGGCATGGATAGGTGGCACAGATGGGCATGGATAGGCGGCACAGATGGGCATGGATGGGCACTGATAGGCGGCACAGATGGGAACTGATAGGCAGCATTGTATTACATTATACTGTACTAATGGATGCCAATCAGTGCCAAACAATAATGCATGCCAATCAGTGATGCCCATTGTGGGCACTGATTAGCATCCATTATGGACACTGATTGGCATCCATTGTGGCACTGACTGGAATCCCTGGTGGTCTAGGATGGCATACCTTGTCTTGGGCATCCCTGGTGGTCTGGTGGCGTCCCTGGCGGTCCAGTGTGGGCATCCTCGGGGGGGCTGCGCTGATACTCGATCAGCACAGACCCCCCCTGTCAGAGGAGCAGCCGATCGGCTCTCCTCTACTCGCGTCTGACAGACGCGAGTGAGGAAAAGCCGATAACCGGCTCTTCCTAATTACACTGTGATCAGCCGCGATTGGACATGGCTGATCACGTGGTAAAGAGTCTCCGTCGGACTCTTTACCGAGATCGTAGTTGCAGGGTGTCAGACTGACACCCCGCAACAACGATCGCCGCAATGCGTGCCCCCGGGGGCGTGCAGCGGCTCAAAATCCTGATCACGTCATATGACGTCCGGTCAGGATTTTGAAACCACTTTGCCGCCGTGTATCTGTTATAGGGCAGGAGGCAAGTGGTTAATCAGCATCTCCTTTTTTGACAGTTTGCTCATCTTTGCATTTTTTTGTGTGTGTTTTGTGTGTCAGCCTACCACAACACCATTATTATCTTTTGAATTTATTCTTTTCTTTTTTAATCTACAGGAGGTTGTTTGGTGTTGGTGCCCCTTGTTATTCGTTTGACTTTGTATTTTTTAAATGTACCTGCCTACTCACAAATAAACTGTCCTTTTTGAAGTAAAACACATACACAAGTATTTCTTCAACCAAAAAAAAACTTTATTTAGGTGTCAAACAAATAAACAGGAAGGCAACACTGGAGAAACTGGTCAATTTGGCGAAGCCTTTGGCCCCCAGGGCAGACATGAACTAATGTGAAAATGCAAAATTGGTGGCCTGAGGAGTACATATCTCAGGGAGAGCAGTCTGGTCCAGAAGTCCTAGAGATCAGGAAGAGCAGATGCCATCTATGTCCCCAGGCTGTGGTTCTACAAGAGGCTGCATCTTCTGTCAGACCAGACTGAACCCAGGTCATCACTCTCTGGTCTTCCTTGGGCACTTCCCTCCAGGCTTCCTTCCAGGCTGTGGCTTGGCTCCTGTAGTTGTGGCAGGAGGAGGAGAAGGAGGGCGATTATCAACCTCCCGGCTGCCACTTGCCACAGCCTCCTCCTGGCTGTCACTTGCCACAGCCTCCTCCCAGCTGAGTTCTTCCTGTGTATGAAAATGGGACATAGTTTTAGTTTTTTGGTCATCAATCTCACACTTTTGTGCTCATGACTGTTGCAAATTGAATGTTACCAAATAGAACAGACTATCATTCTGACCCCAGCATTTTTCATTCTTGTCCCAAACATTTTTGGTCACTACTGTCTATTGAGATGTAAATCACTTTGTTAAATCACAACTTACTGATCAATAATAACATCTAGTTGGGGGGGCGTGGCTTGCTCTGAAGAAGATGGCTGCTTAAGCCTAGAGCTCTCCACAGCCGACCGTTTAACAGCAAAAAACAGGCAGGTATTCTCCTCTAAAAACATACCTAAATACTCTGCAGTACTCCTGGGACAGTATGGGCAATAATGTCTCGCAAAAGAGGACAAGAAAGGGGACCAAAAAAGCTGTCATCATTTACATTTAAACAGAGCAGTGAGCTGACTAAAATCCAAGATGGTGCCGCTGGAGCTGTGAGGAAAAATAATAAAACTCACACAAACCTTTCTGATAGCCATCCACCTGAAATGGATGAGGAATTATCATCCTCATATTCTAATGGCTCCTCTCAACTATCCCCAACATCTCAGGGACCCGCAAAATCGGGGATGAAGCTGGATTCATCTTTTCAGGCAGCTGATACTGTGAACCCAGCTCTGCATAGTGATAATGCTATGTCCTCATTACAGACATCTATAGCTGCTTTCCCAACATCAGGTCAGCCAGTACTAGATACCACAATGAAAGAAATGTTTGTGTCATTACAATCATCTATTATATCCAATCTATCCTCCATGATTCATAAATTCTCTCTTGATATGAAACATATGGATGGTAGACTGCAATACGTTGAAAACAAAATGGAAGAATGCACTGAAACAGTGAATGAGCTAGTGGATGCATGTACAGAACAAAAAGATGATTCCATGTGGGTCAAGATGAAATTGGCAGATCTCGAGGCCCACTCACGTCGAAACAACATTAAAATGAGAGGAATACCAGAGTCAGTTCTACCTATTGACTTACGTAACTATGCAAATACACTATTTTCTACATTAGCCAGAATTATCGCCGATTGAACTTACAATCGATCGTATTCATAGAATTCCCAAACCAAAACATCTAGAAGAATCAATTCCCAGAGATGTTATTCTGCAAATTCATTTTTATCAAGCTAAAGAGCAAATTCTCTCCAAAGCGAGGGAGCTAACTACTCTGCCACCACCATACTCAGATATACAATTATTCGCCGATTTCTCGCAATTTACACTACAAATGAGAAGACAGCTCAAAACTGTAATGAAGGCATTATCTAATCATAAGATCACATACAAATGGAGACATCCAGCCACTATCTTGACCACTTACAACGGGAAACATTTTGCTATATCTACCATTGAAGATGGCATGCAATTACTCCAAACATGGGGTATTATAGTTGATCTTCTACATAACACCCCTACCTTGAAGGAAAAAACAAAATTGTTCTACTTTGGACAAAATCGTGAACAAAATAGAATTGAATACAAATGAACTACTCCTGCCTGTTAACTCATATGCATTACTGACATATACGGTCTGGTTTGATGCTCAATACCTTACTACTTGAACTTCACCCCCTATCTTGGTCAGCATTCCTTTGAGTGGATTACTGCTGACTCTTGGAAAATATTTTTTTCTTTACTCTTTTATTTTTTTTTCTTCTCTCCTTTTTTTTTTTTTTAATTAATTAATTAATACATTTTTTTTTGCTCTTGCAATATATATTGCCAAATAACTACTAATAGAGTAATAACTGTTTTTTTCATAGGTTTGAAAAAAAAAAATCTACATTGTTGTGTGCATGATTTATTAGTAACTGTGAACTGATCATATAACAAATACTGAGATATTTAGTTTAAGCGTTATATAGAAACTAGAGAATATTCTTTTAGGAATATATAGAATTATAGTAACAACTAATTTCGATATATATTAATATGTCTTTCAAAATATTGTCCCTAAATGCAAGGGGACTGAATCACCCAACGAAACAAACCTCTATGTGGAGGTCTGCCTTATCCTTTAATTGTGACATATTATGTGTTCAAGAGACACATTTTTCTAAAGATGCATCTCCCAAATGTGAACATAAACATTTTCCTCTTTCAAACAAAATTCTCCAAAAAACAAAGAGGGGTGTTAATAGCTATTAGAGATACTATTACATTTCAATTAGATAATTGTATCACTGTGTCAGGGAAATAGCTGCAATCTCACGAGGTGCGTTCGTGTTAGCGCGCGTCGGCGCCTACGTAAGCGCGAAGTAGTTTCAAGACGAACGACCGACGCTACGTCTAACCGGGCGGGCATACGCGGTGATGCTACGAATACACAACGTACTCGACGTAGCCGTACGATCGCCCCGACGCGCTCACGACGTGACCCGGTCATCTCGCCTATTTAAACGTTCGCCTGACAGTGCCGCATCGCTGGATTATCGTCAGCTCTCCTGTGAACCTGTACCCGTGTTTCCTGTTATCCGACCTCCTGTGTACCGACCCGGCTTGCTTGACCTGCTCCTGTTATTCTCCTGGCTCTGACTCCTGGCTTGTACCCGACGCTCCTGATCTGCTTCCTGCACCGATCCCGGCCTGTCTTGACCACTCTCTGGACTTTCGCTGCCCACTCTCGGACTTCCTAGCACGGTTGCCCCTAGAGGCTTGCTTACCCGGTACCTGACCTCTGCTGCTGCTACCTGGCAACCTGTGCTACTGTGGGCACTGCATCCCTGTGTCAACTTCAGGGTTGTGCTGCACTCGGCCGCAAGGGGAGCCCTCTCAGCATCTCGGCCTCACTCCTGACCGTGACAGTATAATCCAGCCATGTCAGAGGTCGACAGAGGTGACTCCCCATTGGAGGCCGTTTTACAAGAACTTACGGCCCTTACTCCAGCTATTCAGGAGCTCCGAGAGAGATATCACTGGTTGAAGGAACGCCTGCAACACCCGCTTGAACCACCCACCTCCTCTGGTCAAGTTCCTGCTTCTACAACCTCAGCTGCCCCAGAACCACGAGTCCCAGCCCCGGAACGCTTCTTTGGGGACCGAAGAAAATTCAGATCCTTCAAAAATTCATGTTTTCTCTATTTCTCCCTGCAACCTCAGACCTTTTCTTCAGAAGCGACCAAGGTGGGGTTCACCATTTCACTGCTGAGGGACGATCCCCAGACGTGGGCCCATGACCTGCTGGAGCAATGCAGCCCTTACGTGGATACTTTGGATCTGTTCTTTGAGGCCATGGCTCGCTTGTATGATGATCCTTTTCGGACAGCTACAGCCGAAGCAACCTTGTACGCCCTTCGCCAGGGTGAGCGACCTGCAGAGGACTATTCAGTAGAATTCTGTACCTGGAGCTCTGACTCCGGCTGGAACGAAGCAGCACTAAAATATCAGTATCGGGTGGGGTTGTCCGAAGCCCTTAAGGACGAGTTAGCCAGATTGGAGATTCCCACTACCCTTGAGGATCTCATCTTACTCGCCATCCAGCTCGACAGGCGTCTACGGGAACGCCAGTCTGAACGCACTCGGACTTCTTGCTCCATCCAGGCCCCACCTTCAGCTCGCCCAGCAGTAGCTCCCGTTCTGAGGGGCATGCCCCATCCCGCTTTAACCTCCGAAGAGAGACTTCTTCGCCGTCAGGCACACCTTTGTTTTTACTGTGGGGAATCGGGACATTTCATTAACAACTGCCCCACAAGGCCGAGTAAACCAGTTCCAAGCACTCCATCTCATCTTCAGGTAGCAAAGTCAGCTTCCGCCCACATCACTCTTCCAGTCACATTGATGGTGGCAGGCAGCGGAATCCCTCTACAAGCAATAATTGACTCTGGAGCCTGTAGTTGCTTCCTGGACTTAACCCTGGCTAAGAGTCTGGCTCTTCCACTTAACCTCAAGGAACAGAGACTGACCGTTCGTTTGGCCGATGGCTCCTTACCCAGTTCAGGTCATGTCACCAAGGAAACTAGTCCCATCCTGGCGATCACCGATTCAGGTCACCGGGAATTCCTTAAATTTGATGTTCTGAGTTCTCCGATGTTCCCCGTTATCCTAGGGATTCCTTGGCTACAGGCTCACAATCCCCAGATCGATTGGCCCACAAAGGTGGTATCCTTCACATCTGCCTACTGCCAGCAGCACTGCTTAGATTCCGTACCCCACAACTTGCCCAGTTGTCTGACTGTACAACCTGTACCCAGTCCGGCTCCTCACATACCAACAGTCTACCAGGAATTCAGAGACGTGTTTGACAAGAGGAAAGCCGATATCCTACCTCCACACCGCCCCTATGACTGCCCCATTGAATTGTTACCCGGGGCCCCCATCCCTTTTGGTCGGATATTTCCCCTTTCTGAGACTGAACTTGAGGCTCTGAGACAATACATTGACGAGAACCTGGCCAAAGGATTCATTCGTCCCTCTTCATCCCCTGCCGGAGCAGGCATCTTCTTTGTGGAGAAAAAAGACAAGACCCTAAGACCATGTGTGGATTATCGGGAATTAAATAATATTACCCTTAAAAACCGCTATCCTCTTCCGCTCATCCCTGAACTCTTCCAGAGGTTCCATACCTCACGTATCTTTACTAAGCTCGATCTACGTGGGGCTTATAATCTTGTCCGTATCCGGGAGGGGGATGAGTGGAAGACCGCCTTCAGAACAAGATTTGGACATTTTGAGTACTTAGCCATGCCCTTTGGACTATGTAATGCCCCGGCAACCTTTCAGCATTTCATTAATGACATCTTCCGGGAGCATCTAGACCACTTTGTTGTCGCCTACCTTGACGACATTCAGATTTTTTCAACCTCACTAGAGCTTCACAGGGTACATGTTAAGAAGGTACTATGTATTCTTAGAACTCACGGGTTATATGTCAAAGCCGAGAAGTGTGATTTTGAGAAGGAATCCATTCATTTCTTGGGACTCATCATTACCACAGGTGGAATTGCCATGGACCCACAGAAAGTGAAATCTATCCTGGATTGGCCCGCTCCTTCTGACAAAAGGGGTGTACAGAGGTTTATCGGGTTCGCAAACTTCTACCGAAGATTCATACGGGGCTTCTCCACCATTGTAGCCCCCATCACTCAGACCACTCGCCAACACACCAAGTTCCACTGGTCCCCAGCAGCTCAGTCCGCCTTTGACCAGCTCAAGACCCTCTTTACCTCTGCGCCCATCCTGCAGCATCCAGATCCCGCCTTGCCCTACGTGCTAGAAGTTGATGCCTCAGAGGTGGCCACCGGGGCGATCTTATCCCAACGTCAAGGTCCCAAAGCTTTACTGCATCCTGTAGCTTTTTTCTCTCGAAAGATGAGTTCCCCAGAGAGGAACTATGATGTAGGGGACCGGGAACTTCTAGCGATCAAAACCGCTCTTGAAGAATGGAGGTACCTCCTGGAAGGTGCCGCTCACCCCATTCTAATTTTTACGGACCATAAGAACTTAGAGTATCTCAGTACAGCCAAACGTCTGAGACCCCGACAGGCCCGATGGGCTTTGTTCTTTTCAAGATTCAATTTCCACATTACCTACCGCCCAGGATCTAAGAACAGCAAAGCGGATGCTTTATCTCGGATGTTTCCTGATACCCCAGAAGGAGTCCCACCCAGTACAATTTTGTCTCCCCAAAATTTCTTGTTGATTCAACCGGACCTAAGGTCTTCTATCGAACTGGCTACTAGGCAGTGTACGGAGACCGAAGTTTCTTCCCTGAGAAGCCAAGGAGGGCTTCTATGGCATCAGGACAAGATTTTTGTTCCCCGGCAAGCCAGGTTACTGGTATTGAAGAGTTTCCATGACCACCAACTTGCAGGCCACTTTGGAGTGCGGAAGACGACGGACCTTGTACGGCGGTCCCTATGGTGGCCTACTTTAAGGGCGGACTGTAAAGTATATGTTGATTCCTGCACCATCTGCCAACGCAACAAGGGATCTAACACCAGACCCTGGGGTCTGTTAAGGCCACTGCCAGTCCCGGAGAAACCATGGAAAGAAATTTCCATGGATTTTATTGTAGAACTACCTCCCTCTGAAGGGTTTACGACCATCTTGGTGGTCGTAGACCGCCTGTCCAAGATGGCGCATTTTTTGCCGTTAAGAGGGACTCCCTCTGCCCTAGATACGGCAAAAACTTTTATAAAAGAAATTGTCCGGTTACACGGGATACCTGACAGCATTGTATCGGACAGAGGGGTACAATTCACCTCCAAATTTTGGAAAGAACTGTGTAAATTGCTCTCAATTAAAATATGTTTGTCTTCTGCCTATCACCCACAGAGCAACGGACAAACCGAAAGGACCAACCAAACGTTGGAGCAATACCTGCGATGCTTCTGTTCCTTTTCCCAGGATGATTGGGTTTCCTTGTTACCTTGTGCGGAATTCGCTTATAATAACTCAGTGCACGCCTCCACCAACCAGTCACCCTTCTGGGCAAACTACGGATTCCACCCCTCATTCCTGCCTAATACCATTCCTGAATCGTCTGTCCCGGCAGTCCAAGACAGAGTAAATCTCATTCATTCAAACTATCAAGTACTTCAAGATACCATGAAAAGGGCCCAGGAGGAATACAAGAAGCAGTACGATAAGAGGAAGAGAGTTAACCCTACCTTCAAGGCAGGAGATAAGGTGTGGCTTTCAGCAGCAAATCTTAAACTGCCTTGTCCATCCCGGAAATTGGGACCTAAATTTCTGGGTCCTTTTGAGATCAAACGGGAGATTAATCCCGTAGCCTTTGAACTTGTTTTGCCTGAATCGTTTAAGATCCATCCTGTATTTCATGTCTCCCTCCTTAAACGTGTTACCTTTAGTCCATTTTCAGGAAGAGAAGAAGTGCCCCCGCCTCCAGTTCAGGTTGGTGAAGAAACCGAATACGAAGTTGAGTCCATCCTTGACTGTCGTCGGAGAGGTAGGACTGTCCAGTTTTTAATCAAATGGAAGGGGTATTCTGCTGAGGAGAACTCTTGGGAGCCTGCCAATCACGTACATGCTCCTAAGCTTATACACAGGTTCCGCAGCCGGTATCCTGAAAAATGGGCTCGGTTGGGCATCCGGAGGCTGCCCCTTGGGGGGAGGCACTGTCAGGGAAATAGCCGCAATCTCACGAGGTACGTTCGTGTTAGTGCGCGTCGGCGCCTACGTAAGCGCAAAGTAGTTTCAAGACGAACGACCGACGCTACGTCTAACCGGGCGGGCATACGCGGTGATGCTACGAATACACAACGTACTCGACGTAGCCGTACGATCGCCCCGACGCGCTCACGACGTGACCCGGTCATCTCGCCTATTTAAACGTTCGCCTGACAGTGCCGCATCGCTGGATTATCGTCAGCTCTCCTGTGAACCTGTACCCGTGTTCCCTGTTATCCGACCTCCTGTGTACCGACCCGGCTTGCTTGACCTGCTCCTGTTATTCTCCTGGCTCTGACTCCTGGCTTGTACCCGACGCTCCTGATCTGCTTCCTGCACCGATCCCGGCCTGTCTTGACCACTCTCTGGACTTCCGCTGCCCACTCTCGGACTTCCTAGCACGGTTGCCCCTAGAGGCTTGCTTACCCGGTACCTGACCTCTGCTGCTGCTACCTGGCAACCTGTGCTACTGTGGGCACTGCATCCCTGTGTCAACTTCAGGGTTGTGCTGCACTCGGCCGCAAGGGGAGCCCTCTCAGCATCTCGGCCTCACTCCTGACCGTGACACACTGACCCCGAAGGTCGCTATATTTTTTTGATTTGTACCATTAACAATATTCAATACACCCTTGTATCTATTTATGCTCCGAATATGAGGCAAATGCATTTCATAAAAAAAACTATAGAGGAGGCGAAGAAAGTTCAAAAAGGACACCTCCAGATATGTGGAGATTTCACTTTGATTCCAAACAATGATATGGATTCTTCTGCTAAGTCCAAATGCTATGCTTCTCCCCTTGGTAAGTTCATAACTTCGAATGACTTATTTGATGTGTGGAGATGTGGACATGATAATGAAAGGGATTACACATATTTGTCACCACGGCACAATACCTACTCCAGAATTGACTTATTCTTGACAGATAAATGGCTGCTTGACAAGATTTCATCCTCCCATATACATACGGCCACGTGGTCGGATCACGCTCCCATTAGCATGTCTATAACAACCACATCATCCCAACTAAATTCATATGTATGGAGAGCTAATAACTATTTTCTCCAAAATGAAAATTACTCCACAACACTCCAACAACACCTTACTGAATTCTTTTCAATTAATTTGACGTCTATATCTGACCCAATGATATTATGGAATGCTCATAAAGCTGTTATGATAGGGGTGTTTATGCAATTAGGTTCTAAAGCTAAAAGAAAGAGAACTCAGAGAATGGATTAACTTACTAAGGAGATAGCCAAAGCTGAGGAACACAATAAAAATGATCCTTCTCCTTTCATTAAAACACAAATTTTCCAGTTACGTAATGAATTAAGCACCCTACTTCTAGAGACACATGAGAAATCCTATAAAAAATTCAGAGCTACCACTTATGCAACAGGGAACAAAGCAGGGAAAACAATGGCATTACACATTAAAGGTTATCGATCTAAGACTAAAATTCCATTCCTCTACCATCCTCACACTAATGAAAAATTGCTTAAGCCTTCTTCAATAGCTGAAGCATTTAGCTCATATTATAATGATTTATATAACATTAAGAACGATGGCGATACCCATCAACCTTCTCAGGAGGAGATTGACACCTTTTTGGAGAGTGTCAAACTTCCATCTATTTCCCCACAACAATTAGAATTTCTCAATTCTCCCTTTATTATCCCTGAAATTCTACAAACTATCCATATCCTTCCTAACTTGAAATCACCTGGTCCAGATGGCTTTAGAGGGGAATATTTAAAAAAAAATTCAAATACTCTAGCACCTATACTACGTGACATTTATAATTTAGCAGCCAATTCTTCATCATTTCCCAATGATTAACTTACTAAGGAGATAGCCAAAGCTGAGGAACACAATAAAAATGATCCTTCTCCTTTCATTAAAACACAAATTTTCCAGTTACGTAATGAATTAAGCACCCTACTTCTAGAGACACATGAGAAATCCTATAAAAAATTCAGAGCTACCACTTATGCAACAGGGAACAAAGCAGGGAAAACAATGGCATTACACATTAAAGGTTATCGATCTAAGACTAAAATTCCATTCCTCTACCATCCTCACACTAATGAAAAATTGCTTAAGCCTTCTTCAATAGCTGAAGCATTTAGCTCATATTATAATGATTTATATAACATTAAGAACGATGGCGATACCCATCAACCTTCTCAGGAGGAGATTGACACCTTTTTGGAGAGTGTCAAACTTCCATCTATTTCCCCACAACAATTAGAATTTCTCAATTCTCCCTTTATTATCCCTGAAATTCTACAAACTATCCATATCCTTCCTAACTTGAAATCACCTGGTCCAGATGGCTTTAGAGGGGAATATTTAAAAAAAAATTCAAATACTCTAGCACCTATACTACGTGACATTTATAATTTAGCAGCCAATTCTTCATCATTTCCCAATGAAATGCTGAATGCTCTTGTTGTAACTCTTCCAAAACCAGATAAGGAACCATCTTCACCTAAAAATTTTAGACCAATTTCCTTACTCAATTTAGATGTTAAAATTTATGCGAAACTTATAGCCAAAAGACTAGATAGTTTGTTACCCTCTCTTATCCATAGAGATCAATTGGGTTTCACCAATGGAAGACAAGCATCGGATGATACTAGAAGAATGATAAATATAATACACCATGTAGAACTCACCAAATCGCCATCCCTGTTTCTGTCGCTTGACGCTGAAAAAGCATTTGATAGAGTTCATTGGGGATACCTGTCATCGGTTCTGACTAAATTTGGCTTAACAGGTCAAATCAACAAAGCAAAGCCCTGTACTCTGTCCCCTCGGCTCGAGTGTATAGTATGGATTCTTTATCACCTCCATTCCCAATAACAAATGGTACACGACAAGGATGCCCCTTATCCCCCCTAATTTTTAACCTTGTTATTGAACCCCTAGCTGAGAGTATTAGGTCCAACAAAAAAAATTCTAGGAGTTACCATTGCTGAACAAGAACATAAAATAAACCTTTTTGCAGATGATGTTGTTCTTATGATTACTGATCCTGTGAAATCCTTACCGGAAATTCAGGAAACACTAAATATGTTCAGCAAAGTTTCTTATTACAGGCTTAACGCGAATAAATCTTGTATATTGAACTTGGGGATAGATGAAAATACTACTAAACATCTTAAATTAAAATTCCCTTATACGTGGACTGAAAGTACAATTAAATATTTGGGTATTCAATTATCAAATGTATGTAAAACACTGTTCCAATATAATTATATTCCACTTCGTAATGCATTACAAGAAAATCTCACTAAACTAGCATCCCATGAATTTTCATGGATGGGACGTTTGACAGCATTTAAAATGCTTCACCTTCCACAAATTTTATACTTTTTTAGAACTCTCCCGATTCCAATTCCGTTCAAATTTTTCCAATCCCTTCAGACTCTGTTTTCTAGATTCACCTGGCAGGGTAAAAAAATCTAGATGTGCTCAATCAAACTTAGTGAAGAAACGTCAAGCTGGGGGAACAGGTTATGTGGATTTCCAAGATTATTATTTAGCCTCGGTTCTCACACAGTCTAAGGAATGGTTTCTATCTCCTCCATCTACAATTTGGGGGAAGATGGAAACTACTAAGATCCCAGGAAATAATCTATCAATATGGATTCCTTCCATGGCACTTGGAGCCAAGATACCTTCTCGCATCTCCCCAACAATATTAGCAACACTTAAATCCTGGGTTCGATTTCTGCATCTAAGGCCGCGTACACACGGGCGGACTGTTCGCCCAACTTTGTTTCAGCGGACAGTTTGACGGACAAGGTTTTTCGGAAATTCCGTAAAACTGTCCGCTGAAACCTTGTTTCAGCGAACAGTCCGCTCGTGTGTAGGCTTGTTCGTCAAACAAAGTTGCGCGCATGCTCAGAAAGGATTTTCACGCCGAAAGCTATAATGCAGTGTATAGGACGTCGTATTTTTCGTCCCGTCGTACGTGTCGTTCACGTCATCGCGCACGGTTTCAGCAAACTGTTCGTTCGTCGTGTGTGGGCATGTCCGTCCATGCTAATTTTGAGCGGACTGTTTGCTGAAACTGTTGGACGGACAAAGTTGGGCGAACAGTCCGCCCGTGTGTACGCGGCCTTACTTCCTCATACCCTCTTCCTACCAAAGTCCAAATTCCGCTAAATACTCTACATAATTTCATGAAGACAACCTCATTTACACCATGGATAGAGAAGGGAATTAAATATCTATCTGATCTACTTGATAATGGGGTGATCAAACCATTTCCTACACTTCAAAAGAAAATTCAATTGCCAAATTCAGATTTATTCCTCTACATCCGAACTAAGAATTGCATTTCCAACCTCCCAATATGGACCTATAATGTTCCCCAATCGGCTTGGTCCTTCCTTAAGATCCCCATACATCAACAAAAAGGGATCTCTCTTTTCTATAATCTTCTTCAACAAAAAAGTGTGTTTACAAAGACTATCCCTTTAATTAGATGGGAAGAAGACTTAGGATACACCTATACAGTTGACCAATGGGAAAAAGCTTGTAACACCACATATAAAGCCACATGCTGCTCTACATTATGGGAAGTATCCATTAAATTGACTCAACGCTGGTATCTTACTCCTGAGAAAATATCTAAATTCAACGGCACATTTGACGACAAATGTTGGAGATTGTGCGGCAAAAAAGGTGATATGTTACATACATTTTGGACATGCCCTAAACTTGGGAAGTATTGGGAACAAATCTTTCAAGTTATGTCTGAAATTACCAAAACAGTCATTCCTCCAAATCCCTCACTGGCTCTATTATCCATTGATCTTGAGCGATATCCTATCTAGTTTAGAAATGTGTTTACACATATTTTGCTGTCAGCCAGGATCAGTATAACGAGGAACTGGAAAAATCCCGATCCTCCTTCCATAAAAGAAGTGATAGAATCGACTCAAACTCATTACATTTATGAATCAATTCTAGCTCTTCGGTCTCACAAAAAAGAACATACTCATAAAATATGGCAGCCATGGTTAAAATGGGCTAGTCCCCAAAACATTGCACGAGTTCTTTGTTCTTAGATAACTTGAATTAAAAAATTACTTACCCCGCTCTAATATTTTAATCTTTGTTTTGTATCTATTAAATGACAGGTTACTATTACTGTTCCGAACACAGTTTAGCACCCATAGGGGTGTTCGAGAATATATTTAGGTTCATCATCTTTGAATTACTTGAATTGGCAGTATATAAATATATGAAGATAATATTTATATTACTTTTGTGTATTGTCTCCACAATGGATGTATTAATAACCTCTCGATCGTTATCTTTATTATCCCTATTATAATTGAGATAATTAATATGGTTTTCTTTAAATTATATTTTTTATTATTTTTGGATACTATTATCTATGTATCTAAATACTGTAAGGCCGCGTACACACGCGGGGACTGTTCGGCCAACTTTGTCCGCTGAACAGTGTTTCGGCGGACAGTCCGCCCGTGTGTGGGCTTTCAGCGGACAGTTTCAGCGAACAGTCCGCTGAACAAGGTTTTTCGGAATTTCCGAAAAACTGTCCGCTGAAACTTTGTTTCAGCGAACAGTTCCCTCGTGTGTAGGCTTGTTCGACAAACTAAGTTCCGCGCATGCTCAGAAAGGATTTACACGCCGAAAGTTATAATGCAGTGTATAGGACGTCGTATTTTTCGTCCCGTCGTACGTGCCGTTCACGTCATCGCGCACGGTTTCAGCAAACTGTTCGTTCGTCGTGTGTGGCCATGTCCGTCCATGCTAATTTTGAGCGGACTGTTTGCCGAAACTGTTTGACAGACAAAGTTGGGCGAACAGTCCCCGCGTGTGTACGCGGCCTAACTGATCTGTTATTTAGTCATACTTTCTGTCATTTATCTTGATAAAAATTTAAACTTTAATAAAAACTATTGATTAAAAAAAAATAATAACATCTAGTTAACATCATTAAATGTACGACAAGAAATATGTTCAACAATGCTATACCTGTCTCAAGCTGGGCCCCTCCACATGTTGCTGCCTGGAAGGCCCAGGTTGGACATCGGAAGCCTCAGCTGGGGGTGAAGGAAGCCTTGAAGGAAGACTGGAGAGTGGTGGCGTGGGTTCCCCCTGGTCTGCCATAAAATGCAGCCTCTCGTAGTACAACATCCTGGGGTAATAAATGGCATCTGGGTCTCCTGATCTCAGGGAATTCTGGTGCATCTTTTCGCTCCCTGAGATATATACACCTCAGGGCACCAACTTTGCCCTTCACATAGGTCATGTCTGCCATGGGGACCATGATCTTCACCAAAGCAAGAAGTTTCTCCAGCACTGCCTTCCTCTTTCTTAGGTCATTATAAAAGGGGTTGTTCTTCTGCCACAGGCAGGGCAGCTCCCTGAGCAGATCAATGAATAACCCCATAAAATTTGATTTCTTGAAGGGATCCATCTTGTCTGCAAGACACAACACAAGACAAACCCTAATAATAATAATGCCATGCTAAACTCTCCTAATCTTGTCCCAACATAGGCCTATATAGAAACAGTATAGGCTAGTGGTGTACCAAGTTAAAAATTGTACCTTCGTTTGCACGATCGTCTTCACTCTGCTCACAGATGGTACGTACGACACACGCGTGTTGCGTTTTATATACAGTGCGCATGCGTGAAACTCCGCCCGCCCCTGACGCTCTTTCTAGACTATTCCCCGCCCCTTCTCTTTCGGCGCAGTGGGGAGAGCACATGGCGGAGACACAGCAGGTCTTATCTGAAGAAGAGGCTGTCACCTCATCTCGCTCAGAACTTGGGTTTGCACTGTTGTAGAAAAAGGTCCAAAAAAAACAGCAAAAATACCTAGGAGACACTGAAAACACAGCCAAGCAGTAAATGAAAACAAAGATTATTGTAGTTACAAAGAAAAATGTATTAAAAAAATGCCTCTCAGACATTGTCTGGCATATCAATGGCCCCCCTACCCACAAAGTACTCCATGTATTGGTTCCTGACCTCACGGGCGCTTTGGGGGGGGGGGGCCAAGCCAGGATGAGCAGCTTCAAAGGCTGTGAGATTGTCATTTTCTGGCAAGTCTGCATCTGGGCCAACTGAGACCACATATGTAGCTGAATGTCTTTTCAAAAAATTGTGCAGAACGCAGCAGACAAGCACAATGTGATTTAGTTTATATTCCGCCATGTGGATTGGCGTCAAAAATAGGCAGAACTGGCTGGCCAGTATTCCAAAAGTGTTCTCCACGACTCTTCTGGCTCTGGCCAGCCGTAAATTAAAAATCCTCTGATCCGGGGTGAGGGTCCTCATCGGGAAAGGCTGCATCAGATGGTTTGACAGAGCAAACGCCTCATCCGTGATGAAAATGAACGGGAGTCCTTCCAGATTCTCCTCTGGAGGTGGCAAGCCCAGACTGCCACTCTGGAGACGCCAGTAGTGCGAACACTCCACAATCCGACATCCGGCCATTTTGCCCCACGTCCACATAAAGGAAGTCATAGGTCGCTGACACCACCGCCAACATCACAATACTATTAAACCCCTTGTAATTATAATAGTAGGACCCCGAGTTGGGGGGTGGGACAATGTGGACGTGTTTCTCATCAATTGCACCTGCACAATTGGGAAAGTCCCAACTGCTGACAAAATGGGAGGCCACAGTCTGCCATTCCTATGGCGTTGAAGGAAACTGTGGAGTGAAACAAGAAAAAAAATTAGTTATTTGGCACATCAACATTGCAAGCAAATTAGACACAAACATTTTTTGCCAAGATCAGTATAACATTTTGGGAAATTAGTATTTAAAGCCTAAAGTATAAGGTTCCCTTATCAGAGTCATCACCTCCCCATCCTTCCCCCACCCCCCATCTGATGGGCCCTTGCAAAAAATGAGGGGGGGTGTTTTGGACAGGTAACCCTCTCCACTTGATTGAGAACTGAATACATAAATAATGTGTGATACTTTGGGCAGCCCCTCCTTACTTACACTATTGGCAGCCCACCGGACAGGTAAGAAGTGTCATAATACACAAAAAAAGAAAAAAAATTGAACCACATTTTGATATTCTGCTATTACCTATCAAGATAATAATAGCAGAAAAAAAACAGAAAATGTAGCATTTGAAAGTATTGAGGCAGGCCCTTGCACTACATGCTTTGGGGAATTCGTCCATAAATCTGACCAGAAAAAAGGTAGGTAGAGTGTGTATTGGGTTTGGCAAAGTCAGCAGATAGAGGATTGCTATCAACTGACCTAGCAGTTGGGGGGAGGGGGGTTCCTAATGAGTTTGGCCCAACCAAAAATAAAAATAAAAAATGGCACTCTGCATGAATTTAAGCACACACATAACATTTGTTGACATTTTAAGGGGTGTTTAGGGGAAAGCAATACTTTGGAGCTGACAAAAGACATTGCTAAGTGACTAGACTATAGGTTTATGGGCCCAGAATAGCATAGTGGGGAAGTTAGTAAAGGCAAATATGCATGAAGCACAAAAAGGGAACTTGAAAAGCTTCCAGCATGCATGAGAACAAAGGGCAGGGGCGGACTGACCATTAGGGCAGTCGGGCGCCATTTTCGAATAGACGATCAGGACACTGGCAGAGGAGCCGAGCAGGGGTGAGTACTGAGGAGGGAGGAGGAGAGTGAAACTGTGGGTAAACTCTGTGACTGAGAGCGGAGGACATCGCTGGGAGCCCAGAGGTGGCGGAGGGTGAAGCTGTGGCATGCAGGGGAGGGACAGAGACTAATGTGTTCTGTCAACTATCATATTACTTCTCCACATCATCAGTGCTGTGTCTTCCTCCTGTGCCCCTTTCACCTCCCCACAGGTCAGAGAAGCACTGTGCTGCCCTGACCAGTGGAGAGGTGAAAGGGGCACAGGAGGAGGACACAGCACACTGATCATGTGGAGAAGTAGTGATGGTGGACAGAGGAGGAGGCTACTGTGAGGAGGACACTATCATGTCTTCAACCTCTGTCCCCCTCCTGCAGTATGTCCGCAACCTCTTTCCCCCTCCTGCAGTATGTCCACAACCTCTGTCCACCTCCTGCAGTATGTCCGTAGCCTCTGTCCACCTCCTGCAGTATGTCCGTAGCCTCTGTCCACCTCCCGCAGTATGTCCGCAGCCTCTGTCCACCTCCTGCAGTATGTCCGCAGCCTCTGTCCACCTCCTGCAGTATGTCCGCAACCTCTGTCCACCTCCTGCAGTATGTCCGCAACCTCTGTCCACCTCCTGCAGTATGTCCGCAGCCTCTGTCCACCTCCTGCAGTATGTCCGCAGCCTCTGTCCACCTCCTGCAGTATGTCCGCAGCCTCTGTCCACCTCCTGCAGTATGTCCGCAGCCTCTGTCCACCTCCTGCAGTATGTCTGCAACCTCTGTCCACCTCCTGCAGTATGTCCGCAGCCTCTGTCCCCCTCCTGCAGTATGTCCGCAGCCTCTGTCCACCTCCTGCAGTATGTCCGCAGCCTCTGTCCACCTCCTGCAGTATGTCCGCAGCCTCTGTCCACCTCCTGCAGTATGTCCGCAACCTCTGTCCACCTCCTGCAGTATGTCCGCAGCCTCTGTCCACCTCCTGCAGTATGTCCGCAACCTCTGTCCACCTCCTGCAGTATGTCCGCAACCTCTGTCCACCTCCTGCAGTATGTCCGCAGCCTCTGTCCACCTCCTGCAGTATTTCAGCAGCCTCTGTCCACCTCCTGCAGTATGTCCGCAGCCTCTGTCCACCTCCTGCAGTATGTCCGCAGCCTCTGTCCACCTCCTGCAGTATGTCCGCAGCCTCTGTCCACCTCCTGCAGTATGTCCGCAACCTCTGTCCACCTCCTGCAGTATGTCCGCAACCTCTGTCCACCTCCTGCAGTATGTCCGCAGCCTCTGTCCACCTCCTGCAGTATTTCAGCAGCCTCTGTCCACCTCCTGCAGTATGTCCGCAGCCTCTGTCCACCTCCTGCAGTATGTCCGCAGCCTCTGTCCACCTCCTGCAGTATGTCCGCAACCTCTGTCCACCTCCTGCAGTATGTCCGCAACCTCTGTCCACCTCCTGCAGTATGTCCGCAGCCTCTGTCCACCTCCTGCAGTATGTCCGCAGCCTCTGTCCACCTCCTGCAGTATGTCCGCAGCCTCTGTCCACCTCCTGCAGTATGTCCGCAGCCTCTGTCCACCTCCTGCAGTATGTCCGCAACCTCTGTCCACCTCCTGCAGTATGTCCGCAACCTCTGTCCACCTCCTGCAGTATGTCCACAGCCTCTGTCCACCTCCTGCAGTATTTCAGCAGCCTCTGTCCCCCTCCTGCAGTATGTCCGCAGCCTCTGTCCACCTCCTGGCAGTATGTCCGCAGCCTCTGTCCACCTCCTGCAGTATGTCCGCAGCCTCTGTCCACCTCCTGCAGTATGTCCGCAACCTCTGTCCACCTCCTGCAGTATGTCCGCAGCCTCTGTCCACCTCCTGCAGTATGTCTGCAACCTCTGTCCACCTCCTGCAGTATGTCCGCAACCTCTGTCCACCTCCTGCAGTATGTCCGCAGCCTCTGTCCACCTCCTGCAGTATTTCAGCAGCCTCTGTCACCTCCTGCAGTATGTCCGCAGCCTCTGTCCACCTCCTGCAGTATGTCCGCAGCCTCTGTCCACCTCCTGCAGTATGTCCGCAGCCTCTGTCCACCTCCTGCAGTATGTCCGCAACCTCTGTCCACCTCCTGCAGTATGTCCGCAACCTCTGTCCACCTCCTGCAGTATGTCCACAGCCTCTGTCCACCTCCTGCAGTATTTCAGCAGCCTCTGTCCACCTCCCTGCAGTATGTCCACAGCCTCTGTCCACCTCCTGCAGTATGTCCGCAGCCTCTGTCCACTCCTGCAGTATGTCCGCAGCCTCTGTCCACCTCCTGCAGTAATTTCAGCAGCCTCTGTCCACCTCCTGCAGTATGTCCGCAGCCTCTGTCCACCTCCTGCAGTATGTCCGCAGCCTCTGTCCACCTCCTGCAGTATGTCCGCAACCTCTGTCCACCTCCTGCAGTATGTCCGCAACCTCTGTCCACCTCCTGCAGTATGTCCGCAGCCTCTGTCCCCCTCCTGCAGTATGTCCGCAGCCTCTGTCCACCTCCTGCAGTATGTCCGCAGCCTCTGTCCACCTCCTGCAGTATGTCCGCAGCCTCTGTTCCCCTCCTGCAGTATGTCCGCAACCTCTGTCACCCTCCTGCAGTATGTCCGCAACCTCTGTCCACCTCCTGCAGTATGTCCACAGCCTCTGTCCACCTCCTGCAGTATTCAGCAGCTCTGTCCCCCTCCTGCAGTATGTCCGCAGCCTCTGTCCACCTCCTGCAGTATGTCCGCAGCCTCTGTCCACCTCCTGCAGTATGTCCGCAGCCTCTGTCCACCTCCTGCAGTATGTCCGCAACCTCTGTCCACCTCCTGCAGTATGTCCGCAGCCTCTGTCCACCTCCTGCAGTATGTCTGCAACCTCTGTCCACCTCCTGCAGTATGTCCGCAACCTCTGTCCACCTCCTGCAGTATGTCCGCAGCCTCTGTCCACCTCCTGCAGTATTTCAGCAGCCTCTGTCCACCTCCTGCAGTATGTCCGCAGCCTCTGTCCACCTCCTGCAGTATGTCCGCAGCCTCTGTCCACCTCCTGCAGTATGTCCGCAACCTCTGTCCACCTCCTGCAGTATGTCCGCAACCTCTGTCCACCTCCTGCAGTATGTCCGCAACCTCTGTCCACCTCCTGCAGTATGTCCACAGCCTCTGTCCACCTCCTGCAGTATTTCAGCAGCCTCTGTCCACCTCCTGCAGTATGTCCGCAGCCTCTGTCCACCTCCTGCAGTATGTCCGCAGCCTCTGTCCACCTCCTGCAGTATGTCCGCAGCCTCTGTCCACCTCCTGCAGTATGTCCGCAACCTCTGTCCACCTCCTGCAGTATGTCCGCAACCTCTGTCCACCTCCTGCAGTATGTCCACAGCCTCTGTCCCACCTCCTGGTCCACCTCCTGCAGTATTTCAGCAGCCTCTGTCCACCTCCTGCAGTATGTCCGCAGCCTCTGTCCACCTCCTGCAGTATGTCCGCAGCCTCTGTCCACCTCCTGCAGTATGTCCGCAACCTCTGTCCACCTCCTGCAGTATGTCCGCAACCTCTGTCCACCTCCTGCAGTATGTCCGCAGCCTCTGTCCACCTCCTGCAGTATGTCCGCAGCCTCTGTCCACCTCCTGCAGTATGTCCGCAGCCTCTGTCCACCTCCTGCAGTATGTCCGCAGCCTCTGTCCACCTCCTGCAGTATGTCCGCAACCTCTGTCCACCTCCTGCAGTATGTCCGCAGCCTCTGTCCACCTCCTGCAGTATGTCCGCAGCCTCTGTCCACCTCCTGCAGTATGTCCGCAGCCTCTGTCCACCTCCTGCAGTATGTCCGCAACCTCTGTCCCCCTCCTGCAGTATGTCCGCAACCTCTGTCCCCCTCCTGCAGTATTTCAGCAGCCTCTGTCCACCTCCTGCAGTATTTCAGCAGCCTCTGTCCACCTCCTGCAGTATGTCCGCAACCTCTGTCCACCTCCTGCAGTATGTCCGCAACCTCTGTCCACCTCCTGCAGTATGTCCGCAACCTCTGTCCACCTCCTGCAGTATGTCCGCAACCTCTGTCCACCTCCTGCAGTATGTCCGCAGCCTCTGTCCACCTCCTGCAGTATGTCTGCAACCTCTGTCCACCTCCTGCAGTATGTCCGCAACCTCTGTCCACCTCCTGCAGTATGTCCGCAGCCTCTGTCCACCTCCTGCAGTATTTCAGCAGCCTCTGTCCACCTCCTGCAGTATGTCCGCAGCCTCTGTCCACCTCCTGCAGTATGTCCGCAGCCTCTGTCCACCTCCTGCAGTATGTCCGCAGCCTCTGTCCACCTCCTGCAGTATGTCCGCAACCTCTGTCCACCTCCTGCAGTATGTCCGCAATCTCTGTCCACCTCCTGCAGTATGTCCACAGCCTCTGTCCACCTCCTGCAGTATTTCAGCAGCCTCTGTCCACCTCCTGCAGTATGTCCGCAGCCTCTGTCCACCTCCTGCAGTATGTCCGCAGCCTCTGTCCACCTCCTGCAGTATGTCCGCAACCTCTGTCCACCTCCTGCAGTATGTCCGCAACCTCTGTCCACCTCCTGCAGTATGTCCGCAGCCTCTGTCCACCTCCTGCAGTATGTCCGCAGCCTCTGTCCACCTCCTGCAGTATGTCCGCAGCCTCTGTCCACCTCCTGCAGTATGTCCGCAGCCTCTGTCCACCTCCTGCAGTATGTCCGCAGCCTCTGTCCACCTCCTGCAGTATGTCCGCAGCCTCTGTCCACCTCCTGCAGTATGTCCGCAGCCTCTGTCCACCTCCTGCAGTATGTCCGCAGCCTCTGTCCACCTCCTGCAGTATGTCCGCAACCTCTGTCCCCCTCCTGCAGTATGTCCGCAACCTCTGTCCCCCTCCTGCAGTATGTCCGCAACCTCTGTCCACCTCCTGCAGTATTTCAGCAGCCTCTGTCCACCTCCTGCAGTATGTCCGCAACCTCTGTCCACCTCCTGCAGTATGTCCGCAACCTCTGTCCACCTCCTGCAGTATGTCCGCAACCTCTGTCCACCTCCTGCAGTATGTCCGCAACCTCTGTCCACCTCCTGCAGTATGTCCGCAACCTCTGTCCACCTCCTGTATCATGTCCGCAACCTCTGTCCACCTCCTGTATCATGTCCGCAACCTCTGTCCACCTCCTGTATCATGTCTGAAGCCTTTTCCCACCTCCTGTGTCATGTCTGCAGCATCTGACCATCTCTTGTCTTTTATCATGTCTGCAGCTCTCTGCCCCCATCCCAGGAATCTCCCTCTGCCCCCATCCCAGGAATCCCCCTCTGCCCCCATCCCAGGGATCCCCCTCTGCCCCCATCCCAGGGATCCCCCTCTGGCCCCCTTCCCAGGGATCCCTCTCTGCTTCCATCCTAGGGGTCCAGGGGTTTACACATGTTGCAGCCTCAGCAGAAATTATACACCCTGTCACGCTTGGCATGGGGCTTGCTCTGCAAAGGTTGTGCAACCTTATCCAGTACAGCGACCAAGTGGCTAAAGCAGGCTATAAGGAGGGGTTAACCTGCTTTAACCCCTTGGATCTCACACTAGCATGATGCTACTGCGTGCATTACACATTGTTGCTGGGTGTTTGCAGAGTGGCCCTATTCACTTGATTGGGTCATGATCATCCACCAAAAGCAACAGGGGGTATAATTTCTGCCGCAGCACGTGTACATCCTCAGCTGCTGCCTCTGCAGCTAAAGGGGGTAGAGACCAATGTATGTAATGTGGGCAGTGTGGCTGGGACACAGGGGGGGCCCCATGATCTCCTATTGCCCGGGGGCCCCATGAGTTGTCAGTCCGCCCCTGACAAAGGGGCACAGCATATCAATTAGAGCATATTGTAATCATGGTAATTAGGGAATGAGGAAAGAAATCCAAGACATTAGCAATCATTAAATACATAGAATGTGATGTTAAAGGATACAACTTACCTTCTGCAGGACCTGAATGATGGCAGAACAGGTCTCTGGAATAATGATCCCCAGAGCCTGGGGGGAGATGCCTGTTGCCAAGTAGCGCAACGTGGCAATGAGCCTCTGCTCCGGAGTGATGGCTTGCCGCATGCAGGTATCCTGCCTGGTGATATAAGGCGATAGCAAAGCCAGCAGATGGTGAAAAATGGGGTCCGTCATCCGGAGATAATTCCTGAAATCATCAGGATTATTCTCCTAGATCTCACAGAGCAAAGGCATGTGCGAGAACTGGTCACGCTGGTGCAACCAATTCTTGGTCCACAAACTCCTCCTCACCCTGTTCATGGACCGGGCTTGTGTCAAAGCTAAAAGCCCAAAACCAAGCCCCTGCACAGCACAAACTCTACGACGAGTAGGTACACGAAACATGGTTTAAAACGGTCGGCTGGTCAGAACAGACAACAGAAAGCACTGATAAACAGCAATGCCTGAAAGAACTAACTGAAAAGCAGAAACAAGCAGACAATAAGCAATGCAAATCAAAGCGTACTATACCAAGATATAATCCACAATGACCAACAAATGCTTACTGACTACATGCACTGATAATCAGATACGCACCGACAAGCACAAACTGAATAGCAGTAACAAACTGAAGCACAAATCTGAAAAGCAGGAATCGTCTCTCACCAAACTTCTACTAACACGCGATAAACACGAGATAAGCAGAAAGAGCCCAAAGGGTGCCGGACATGGTGCTGAACTTCGCTTTTCTAGTCCCGTCGTATGCGGCTTACGTCACCACGTTCTTGGCAACCGGAAATTCTGACAACTTAGTCCGACCGTGTGTATGCGACACCACTTCCGGACCACTTCTGGACTAAATCTGTCAGAATTTATCCGACGGGTTTGGTTGCCGGAATGTCCGACCGTGTGTACAAGGGCTTAGGCTTAATGACCACAGTTGTAGGCAGGACTTTCAAGCATGCCCCTTTACCTCCCCAGTGGGCAGCATTCATTATAGGTGATGGTGGATTTGACCTTAGGGGGCATGATATACATATGAATGCCACCACTATTTACATATTAATGATGGTTATTTACATGTAAATACAGGATCTGAAAGTGAGTCATCCGTACACAACAATAGGGCAGAGCTGGGCAGCATCAGTAGCAGAACTTCACACTGAGATATTGGGACATTGCACAGGACTAACACTTCAAGGATCTAGGGAATTTAAACCAGGATAGTTGGCAAGTTTGAGGTAGCTGCTTTGGGCCCCACAACAATGACAGGGCCCAGGGCAGATGCCCCTTTTTCCCTGCTTTAAAAACGGCCCTGATCATCTCGCTGCGCCCTACCGACTGAAAGCTGCGTCCAGCCACAGGAAACAGACAAGGAGCCATCTTGGAAGGGGGCAGCCCTGACCCCCCAAAAAAAAACTTCCAGAATCTTTGCAAGGGAAACTAACATATCCAAAGCCAAACTAACAAATGTGTGTGTGTGTGTGTGTGGGGGGGGGGCACAACTCACCAGGGAGGAGAGACTGGATGAGTCCCAACTAACCACAAAAAGATGAATCTGGCAGGTGAGGTCAAAATTAAAAATCTTCATTGATTCACAGTTATAACCATTTGAGGTAAAAGAAAAGAAAAATACTGCCTAGGGGGAGGCGATTTATTTAAATATAGTATAACCAGTCCTAATTGGGTGAGAGGCAGAGCCTATCCTATTCGTGTATGCTGTCATGCTTTGTGTCTGCAAAAGGAAATTCTGTGAATATTACTGATGTTCTACTGAAGTAGCCTGAGCTAATAATTTCTTATAAATTTAGGCCAAATTATAACAAAATAATTAACCACTTGCCGCCCGCCCTATAACAAATTGACGGTGGCAAAGTGGTTGCATAATCCTGATCGGACGTCATATGACGTGATCAGGATTATGAGCCGCTGCGCGCCCCCGGGGGCGCGCATCGTGGCGATCGTTGTTGCGGGGTGTCAGTCTGACACCCGGCAACTATGATCTCGGTAAAGAGTCTCCGACGGAGACTCTTTACCACGTGATCAGCCGTGTCCAATCACGGCTGATCACAGTGTAAATAGGGAAAGCCGGTGATCGGCTTTTCCTCACTCGCGTCTGTCAGACGCGAGTAGAGGAGAGCCGATCGGCTGCTCCTCTGACAGGGGGGGTCTGTGCTGATCGATTATCAGCACAGCCCCCCAAGGATGCCCACACTGGACCACCAGGGATGCCACCAGACCACCAGGGATGCCCAGGACAAGGTATGCCACCCTAGACCACCAGGGAATCCAGTCAGTGCCACAATGGATGCCAATCAGTGCCCATAATGGATGCCAATCAGTGCCCACAATGGGCATCACTGATTGGCATGCATTATTGTTTGGCACTGATTGGCATCCATTAGTACAATATATTATAATACAATGCCGCCTATCAGTTCCCATCTGTGCCGCCTATCAGTGCCCATTCATGCCCACCTGTCCCGCCTACCCATGCCCACCTGTGCCGCCTACCCATGCCCACCTGTGCCGACTAACCCATGCCCACCTGTGCCACCTATCCATGCCCATCCATGCCAATCTTTGCCAGCTATCAGTGCCAATTTGTGCCACCTATCAGTGCCCATCCGTGTCGCCCATCAGTGCCACCCATCAGTGCCGCCTATCAGTGCCACATATCGGTGTCCATCAATGCCACCTCATCAGTGCCACTTCATTGGTGCCACCTCATCGGTGCCCATCAGTGCCGCCTTATCATTGCCCATCAGTGTAACCCCATCAGTGTCCATCAGTGAAGGAGAAAACTTACTTATTTGCAAAGTTTTGAAACTGAAACAAAAAAAACATTTTTTTTTTCAAAATTTTCTTTATTTTTTTATTTGTTTAGCAAAAAATAAAAACCACAGAGGTGATCAAATACCACCAAAAGAAAGCTCTATTTGTGGGAAAAAAATGATAAAAATTTCATTTGGGTACAGTGTAGCATGACCGCGCAATTGTCATTCAAAGTGCGAAAGCTCAAAATTGGTCTGGGCAGGAAGGTGTTTAAGTGCCTGGTATTGAAGTGGTTAAAGGGTGGAACATGAAATTTTTGGTATAGTGTCTGCCAAAAACCCAAAAAGTTCTGTCTAGAACTAAGCTTTATAGCAGAATATTTATAAAAGTTTTATATATGTTAACTAGGATTGTGAAAGATTGCTGAGGAAAGCAATAATGCACCAACAGTATCATAATAAATGCCTGTCATGTTGTTATCGGGTGCAGTTGACTTACGTGCCACTACATGGCTCTGTTTCTAATATAATCTGGTGTAGCAAGGTCTCAGGCCTCCTTCTGTCTATGTAATGAGAACCACCAGGGCCAAAGATAGCTGACATCCTTCTGTATGTAGTGGGTTGTGAGGCATGGTGAGTGCAAAGATGGTGAAAGTCATTGGACACCAGACACTTCTTGGATGCAAAAGAGGTTTTATTTCTTTTAACAGTCCTTTTTGTATTTTTGGGGGAGAGAGGGTTCGGGCCAGGACACCCTTAGGTAATTGCAAATTCAACTAGCAGATGCGGAGACTTCAAAAGGAGGACAGCCTTGCAGGGAAAGGCCTCCAGTAAGAAGCCACATCTGCACGTGCATGAATGCTGTCTCCTATGGCAACAGTCTTTAACAGGTCCTAACACAAAGTGTAAGAGTTCCTTTCAGCTTCACTACAACTTCTCCTTGTGGTTCTTCCATACACTGAGCTCCCTGTCTCTCAGTAGACCCGCTTATTCACTGCCACTGAATCCTTTGAGCTCCTACATTCTTCAAGGTAGTATCTTCCTCAAGCGTCACCCCCTCTTCTCTGTTGGGTCCCTAGCTTGGCACCCTAGATACCACTCAAGCTTCACCCCCACTGGCCCGCTCGGTCCCTAGCTTGACACACAAGGCTGCTCTGCAAGCGTCACCTCCACTGGCTGGGTCCCTGGCTTGATTCCCCCTGAAGTTTCCAGATTTTTCAACATCCCCGTATGGTGAGAATGCTGCTCTGGTACTTGCTTCAGTTACTCACTGCGGTCCCTGATAATAAGGTGGATAGTCCCTTACTGGTGACAGCTTCCCCTCTACCTCCGACCAGGACAAGTTCCCCGGCTGGCAGAACTGTCACTTCTGATTGAACTGCAAGCCGCAATCCCAACCAGACGCTGCTCTCTTGCTTCTGGATAGGCCCTCAGACAGCCTAGCAGCCAGATGTGCCTGGGATAGGCCCAATCTCTGGCCTAGCAGCCCGGAAAATGACACACGTCCACCCAGACAGCCACCCAGGTGGCACAGAACATAGATCACCTGACTCCATCTAAATATATAGGCTCTCCCAGCAGGTCAAGGGATTCAAGAAAACCCCTGCCCATTGGCTGAGATACCCCATATACCCATAACCTGACCTTGGGTTGCCCTTCTTGTATCTAGTACCACCAAGTACCTGGCCACCTAATGGTAGATGAGAAAAGTCCAACAAGGCCAAACTTAGGGAGAAATCAAAAGATCTCTATCAATTGACCAGGATGACTACTCCTGGCAAGTAAATTTGTGAGGAGTTCCCTGCCTAAACTACAGGGTGCCACACTGGTATAAGGAAAAGTGTTAATTCGGTTTTAGGCTCCTTTTGGAGAAAACCTTCATCTAGTGATGTAATAGATGAAGTTATAGTGCCCATATAAATGCCAGGATGGGATGGGTCCAGTGAGATGAGGCATAGGAATCAACCACCCTTGAACTATCCAGATGTAGTTGGCTAGCTGGCGTGGCATCAACAACCTCTCGGCCTGCCCCTGCAGAGCTAACAGAATCTCTGCCCCAGTGTGGCTCCTGTCCCCCAAGCACACCAACGCAAGCACCGCATGGCATCTTTTTGCCTGCGTACTTGCGTAGCCCCTTGAACGCCTACGGAGCACCACTGGTTCCAAAGACAAAGCACAGGAAGAGGCCATGGAGGAAGAAGAAGGGGAGGGGGTGGAGGAGAGAGGTGTGTCAGAATTACCAGTAGTAGCATTTTGGAGGCGTGGTGGCGGAACAACCTCCAACACTACTGCACTTTGTTCTGCATCCTTCCCAGCTGTCAGATCTCTAACAATTAGCCATGGCAAGTAAATTTTGAGGAGCAACCCTGACTAAACTCCAGGGTGTTACATACCTGTCAGCTCCCCGTGGTTGACCGGTCAGTCACGGACAACGGCTTCCCGCCCCCCATGTAGGGACATGCGGCTCGCCGGTCCACTGGGCAAATGCCCAGTGTGCACTACGGCCAGCCTGGTCCTGACTGCTGCAGATCCCAGCTCATTCGGACTATTCCACCTTGGTCTGAATAAACTGTATGCTAAGTCTTGTGATCTGACTGCATCATCTGGACTCTGCATTTTTTTATTGTGGAAGTTCAGAAGGCTACAATGTTTGGGACATTACAACAGGGATATATGGTGAAATGCTGTTCGCATAATGGACTACAGTGTAAATGTATTCAGCAGTAGATATGTAGTAGTTGGAGGCTGCTGTTTGCAAATGAACCTGAGACACTTTGCATAGAAAGGTGTGGTTTATATACAGAATATAACTATGAGAATGAGAAGGATTCAACCAAAGTCTTTTCTGTCAAAGTGATTCCTCATCACCATGATCATGTTCTGGACTGTCTTCACTTTTATCACTTGTTTTTCATGTAATTCATATTTTATACTTTAAGATTACTGAATATAAATATACTATAATTTCTCCTTCTATTTTCATCATTCTCACATGTGTGTTGCAGATTCTGTGGCTCAGTTTACTGTCATCCAGGAAACCACAATAACGGCGCCTCTTGGTGGTAATGTCATTTTGTCCTGTGGTCGTAGTGATGGCTCTGTAGTTGGTAGTAACCATCCACGCTGGATATATCAGGCACCTGGGAGTGTTCCTAAAGGATTAACAGGTAGTGATGGAGGAAGTAATCATAATATAAAACCTCCAGGAACCTCTGAACGTTTTACTGGATCCATCCAAGGAGGCTCAGGTGTTTTGTCTATCAGTAATGTACAGGATGCAGATGACGGGGATTATTACTGTGTTCTATGGACTGGTAGTGCAAACACAGTGCTACAAATTCACACACAGTGAGACAATAATATCAACTTCCCCTTTTGTTCCTCGTATACGTATGTTGTACTTATTTAAATAGCCAAAGAATAATAAACAAATACATTTGTAACAACCTTACAAAATATTCCTTTTCTGCAGTTAGGCTAGTTTTAAGTGCTTTGTATTGGTTACTTTGCTAATCAAACAAAATGTTATATTGCATTTTTCATTAAGCTAATAATGTATAATAATGCTTTGTGAGCATATTAAAAAAACAAACAAAAAAACAAATGTGGGAATTCCGTGAGTATTACTGATTTGCTACTGAAGTAGTCTAAGCTAATAAAACTGTTTCTTATCAATTTAGGTGGAAGGGTGGAAACTGAAATTTTTGGTATGGTATCTGCCCCCTTCATCAAATGTCCATTACATTGCCATACATTTATAACACCATAATTCAGGGGTGTAACTAGAATTGTGAAAGACATGAGGCATGCTTAGGAAAGCAATGATGCAATGAAAGTATCATAAAACTGCCTGCTAGGTTTTTTCTGTATCTGTGTCCCATTGAGGAGATTTTCATTTACTTTCTGTACGGCTGTGTGGAGCTAGAACACGCAGTGACCCCACAAGGGCACCGCTACATTTTTGAGGTCCCACTGAGATCCACAGTGATATTAACCTGCTTGCTGTCGACCCTAGCAACGCAGAAGAGTGGAGACTTTGCTTGTCCTGTTGCATAGAGGATTCAACAAAGGGAAAAGATGTGCGTGTTTACCTGCAATTCAACTTTTACAAGTGCCGTTGTCAATAGCAACCATCCAGGATTGTCAATAGTGTTGTTCCAGCTACACATCTACCCCAACTAATGCTGGGGCGGACACTTGTACCTATACTGCAATTCATTGACTGTAAAATATGTGTCGTCACCCGTGGCAACGACGGTGAAATTGACTCTCCCGGTGACACTGACAGCAGTGTGCAGCAGTACTGATGATGATGACACCGTCACGACATGGCACATCCCCTCCTGAGTCACAGATGTTCCCTTCAGTCCACTTCTGTCCAAACAGCACTGACAGTGCCTCTCCCAGCTTACTCACACAAGGTTCCGGTCACTCTGCTCGGCTCCCTTGCACTATGACATCACACGAAATGCTCAGGCACTGCTTCCACCAGACCCGTCCCCCACTAGCACTGCCCGAACAATCTGTAGAAGGCATTTAAATGGTCTTGGTTGGGCCAGGTATCACAGCCATATTTTTTACTGGTAACCTTTTCCTGTCACTGGCATTCACTGGCAGGAGAAAAGTGCCCATTTTTTACTGGCTTTGACGTTTGGCAACACTGTGCACACATATGCCACAGTCCCTGTACCCACCAAATATTCCTTAAAGTGGTTGTAAAGTCTTAAGGTTTTTCATCTTAAAACATTCTATGCCTTAAGGTGAAAAACCTTCTGTGTTGCAGTCCCCCACTCCCCTCAGACCCCCTCCCCCCTTTTTCTTACCTGAGCCTGATCCAATCCAGCGATGTGCACGAGTGTAGCGGCTCTAGCCGCTGTCACTCTCCTTTTTGGATAGATTAATAGCAGCAGGAACCATTGGCTTCTGCTGCTGTCAAAAGCTGTGACATGGGAACGGAGGGTGGTGCCAAGTCCTGATGTCTGTGTCAATGAACGCAGCAGCGGGACTCGGCAGCGAGCTCACAAGCGGGCCCCCAAGGAAAGTGGGTTTCCGTTGGGGCACCCGAAGAAGAGGAGGGGCTTGGAGTTCCGGCAGGGTAAGTATAAGTATGTTTGCTATTTTTATTAAAAAAAATTGTTAGGTTACAACCCCTTTAACCACCTGGACCATTTGGCTGGTCAATGACCAGAGGACTTTTTACAATTTGGCACTGCGCTGCTTTAACTGGTAATTGCACGGTCATGCAATGTTGTACCCAAACAAAATTTGCGTCCTCTTTTTCCCACAAATAGAGCTTTCTTTTAAAGATAGTTGATATTTTCTGTTTTTGTTATTAGAAAAATCCAATAAACTCAATTTGTCATACATTTAGGCCAAAATGTATTCAGCCACATGTCTTTGATAAAAAAAAAGCCAATAAGCGTATATTTATTGGTTTGCGCAAAAGTTGTTACGTCTACAAACTAAGGTACATTTTCTGGAATTTACGCAGCTTTTAGTTTATGACTGCCTATCTCAATTCTTGAGGTGCTAAAATGGCAGGGCAGTACAAAACCCCTCCAAATGACCCCATTTTGGAAAGTAAACGCCCTAAGGAAATTGCTAAGAGGCATGTTGAGCCCATTGAATATTTAATTTTATTGTCCCAAGCGATTGAATAATGACAAAAAAACAAAACCTTTTTTTACAAAAAGTTGTCACTAAATGATATTTCTTGATCATACATCACGGGACACAGGAGCTCATTACATAGTGGGTTATATAGGCACCTCTGGTGATTGGACACTGGTTAACCCCAATTAAGGAGAATTCCTCCCCTATATAACCCCTCCCATATGGGAGGCACCTCAGTTTTTTCGCCAGTGTCTATGGTGGTTGGTCACGTAAAACATGTGCTATGAAGAAAGCTCTGGGCAGGTCCCTGCAGGGGCCTAAGAGCTACAACAAACCAGATCCATATCTCGGGCCGATATTTGATTTCAAGATGATATGGTACCCGGGCCTCGTCATCCGAAGAAACGAGGTTTGGCCTGTAAGTCCTCTCCATTGGAAGACTGGGCTCTGGGAAAACCAGACTTGGTGTACTGTTTACACAGAGCGCACGAAAGTTTCTGGCAGAGTCTTTTACATGGTCCAGGTAGGAGGTTCTTCTGAGAAAGAACCCCGAAAAACCTGATGGTTGGCACAACTCTGCCAGCCATGATGGGTGAAGGCTGGAATCTGTCTGTTTTCAGCAATTCCTGCGGCGAGGACAGGTAAGGGAAGTTAATCCTATATATAATCATATGATGGATTTCTTCATTTTGAGTAGTTGCATGTCTTACCTGGTTTTCACCACTAGAGGGAGTAAGAGCAGCCTGATGCATACTTACATGCCCTTTCAGTACACATGCTCAGTGAAGCCTGGTTCTCCAGCTGTCTCACATCTCCCTGCCACAATAGAGGTAAATACAGGGGTCCCACGTAGTCTGGGGGTCCCACGCAGCTCCGATGGCGTTTTCACTTCCCCCCTGGATTCCGCGGTCCTCGTGCACGTGCCGGGCGCGTTCCCGGTCTAATGGAGGAGGGGGGAGTGTGGATGTGAGCCGTGCACGTCAGTGTGCACGGCGCTGTAGTGCGCAGGTGCCAGGCGGCAGTTTTTAAAAAGCCCAGAGCGTCAGGGGGCTGTAAGTGGAGACACAGGAGCTGTGGGCAGTAAGCATCCCAAGGGATTGGATCCAGGCAAACCTTAGACACCTACTCAGCATCAGGTTGTGCAGTTTAAGCATATATATTTATTGTGAGACTTTAAGCACAACAGTGATTGCACTTTGTACTAGTACCTCTGCTTTGTAGCTTAGGACTATGTCTCCTCGTAAGAGGGTCTCAGGAGGAGGTAACAAAGGCACCGGTAAATCACCGCCTAGGTCCAGGGGTTCTAAAAATGCCTATAAGTTACCATCCCCCCTGCAAGACTGGAGCCAGCCTCTCAAGATGAGTCAGTTCCCCATGTCAGGTTTTGCAGCCTCTCCTAATGTCCCAGCCTCGGTATATGTCACTGAGGACTCCCTTAGGGCTACATTGGAGGGTTTTGAAGGGAGAATAATTAATTTTATTTCTGCTTCCCTGAAAGATAGCAGGAAAAGGGGTAGATCCCCTCCCTCTGCTGAGATTCCTCTTTCAGACGACTCTTTTGACAATGAGGAGAGATCCCTATCTTGGGACAGGGATCATGAGCAGTCGGATGAATCAGAGCAAGAGGAGAGAGTCCCCTCCTCCCAGGCGCTCAGAAAACAGGTGCAGTATTATACTGAATTGGTGCGTACCACATTCAGAATGCCTGCTGCTGAAGTCGCTACATCCTCTGTTTCTTCATCCCGATAAACTGTTTGCTCCTCCTAAAAGGTTTTCTATGCATTATCCTCTGGCGGAAAGTTTCACCAAGAAGTGGGGGGTCCCATCTGTCGATGCGGCTGTTTCTTGCGTGAATAAAAACCTGACTTGTCCATTGGATAATGTTCAGGTATTTAAGGATCCAATTGATAAGAAGCTGGAAACCTTATTAAAAGCCTCCTTTTCCATGACTGGCGCTGTGGTGCAACCTACAGTCGCAGCCGTGGGGTTGTGTCAGTTCCTCAAGGAACAGGTTAAGCAGATGCTTGGCCTCCTTCCCAGTGGGGAAGTGGAGAATTATGCAGAAATACCTCAAATTCTGTGTTTCATGATTAATGCGATTTTGGATTCTGTCCAACAAACATCTCGTTTGTCTCTCCTGTTGGTACACATGCGAAGGGCCCTGTGGCTAAAGAATTGGGCAGCTAAGCTGTCATGCAAGAAGCATTTGATTGGGTTCCAAATTCATCCAAAAAATTTCAGGGGGTAAATCTACTCTCCTTCCAGTCAAAAGGAGCAAGCGTCCATCATTTAGGCGTGCTCTCTCTCCCGGAGCATCAAGCTCTAAGCAGTGGCGACGGCCTTCTCAGCCCTCCTCTACAGGAAAGACTCAGGGCCGGGCCCAGGGGCAGAAAAAGACTTGGTGGTGAAAGCCTGCCAAGCAGAGGCCAAAAGCTTCCTTGTGAAGGGGCGCCCCCACTCGGCCGAGTGGGAGAAGGCTCCTGCAGTTTGCAGGAGCCTGGCGGGAAGAGATCCGGGACAAGTAGGTGATCTCTTCGGTAACTCTGGGCTACAATCTAGAGTTTCAGGAGATTCCACCTTCTCGCTTTCTAAGGTCAAGGATCCCCAGGGATCCAGTAAAGCAAAAACTGCTATTTCTGGCCTTAGATCACCTACTATCCCAGGGGGTGATAGTAGAAGTGAAACCAAAAGAACAGGGTTCAGGGTTTTACTCAAATCTCTTCACCGTTCCGAAGCCAAATGGAAGTGTCAGACCTATCCTGGATCTGAAGGATCTGAACCGGTTTTTACACATCCGATCCTTCCGAATGCAGTCAATTCGCACTATGGTCTCCTCCCTGCAAGGGGAGAGTTTATGGCATCAATAGACATCAAGGATGCATATCTCCATGTGCCAATTTTTCCCGCACACCAAAAATATCTAAGGTCCGCGGTACAGCGGCACCATTTTCAATTTGTGGCCTTGCCGTTCAGGCTCGCTATGGCCCCTCGAGTCTTCACAAAGATTCTGGACCCTCTCTTGGCAAACCTAAGAGCTCAGGGTATAGCCGTCATGGCTTATCTAGACGACTTGCTTCTCATGGAGAAAACAGTAGCGTTCCTGAACCACAGCGTTACCAGAACGCTAAAACACCTGGAACGCCTAGGTTGGATTATAAACCTAGAAAAGTCGTCCCTACAGCCTGCCACCAGGTTGGAATACCTGGGTATGGTCATCGACACCGCTCAGGGCAAGGTGTTTCTTCCAAGGCCAAAAGCCTTGGCCATTGGGGATCTGGTGTGCCTAATTCTGGGCAGGAGATCTTCCCCCATTCGATTGTGCATGAGACTGTAAGCCCACGTACACACGGTCGGAGATTTTACCAACCAAATCCGTCGGATTTTGCCCGTCGGATTTAGTCCGACGGATTGTGTCCGAAACTGTTGCATACACACGGTTGGGCCAAGTTGTCTGATTTCGCGGTTGCCAAGAACGCGGTGACGTAAGCCATGTACGGCGGGACTAGAAAAAGGAAGTTCAGCACCACGTCTGGCACCCTTTGGGCTCATTCTGCTGATGTCGTGTTTTAGTAGAAGTTTGGTGAAAGACGATTCGCGCTTTTCAGATTAGTGATTCATATCGCTACTGCTCTTCAGTTTCTGCTTGTCTTTGCGTATCTGATAATCAGTGCGTGCAGTCATTAAGTATTTGCTTCTCATTGTGGACTCTATCTTGGTATAGTACACTTTGAAAGGCATTTTTTATCGTCTGCTTGCTTATGCTATTCAGGTCGTCCTATCAGGCCTTGCTGTTTAGCGTTGCTTTCTGGTGTCCGTTCTGACCAGCCGACCGTTTTCAAAACATGTTTCGTCTACGTACTCATCGTACAGTTTGTGCTGTGCAGGGGTTCTTACTTTGACTTTGACATAAGCCAAAGGGCTTGTGTCAATGTCAAAGTAAGAACCCCTGCACAGCACAAACTGTACGATGAGTACGTAGATGAAACATGTTTGGACGACCAAGAATTGGTTGCGCCAGCGTCACCAGTTCTCCCACATGCCTTTGCACCGTGAGATCCGCGAGAATAATCCTGATCATTTCTGGATTATTCTCAGGATGACGGACCCCATTTTTCACTGTCTGCTGGCTTTGCTGTCACCTTATATCACCAGGCAGGATACCTGCATGCAGCAAGCCATCACTCCGGAGCAGAGGCTCATAGCCACGTTGCGCTACTTGGCGACAGGGAGAAGCCTTCAGGACCTCAAGTTCTCTACAGGCATCTCCCCCCAGGCTCTGGGGATCATTATTCCAGAGACCTGTTCTGCCATCATTCAGCTCCTGCTGAAGGACTATATTATGCTAAGTTTTAACCTTAAACATCACATTCTATGTATTTCATGATTGCTAATGTCTTGCATTTCTTTCCTCATTCCCTAATTACCATCATTGCAATATGCTCTAATTCATATGCTTTGCCCCTTTGTCCTCATGCAGATTTGCCTCACTAACTTCCCAAGCATGCTCTTCTTGGCCCCTAAAACTATAGTCTAGTTACCTGACAATGTCTTTTGTCAGCTCCATAGTATTGCTTTCCCCTAAACACCCCCTAAAATCTCTACGAATGTGATGTGTGTGCTTCAATTCATGCAAAGTGACCTTTTTATTGTTTTTTTGGAGTTGTGCCAAACTCATTAGTAACCCCCCTCTCCCCAACTGCTACCTCAGCTGATAGCAATCTTCTATCTGATGACTTGACCCAACCCAATACACACTCTAAATACCTTTTTCATGATAACATTTATGGAACAATTCACCAAAGCATGTAGTGTAAGGGCCTCAATACTTTCAAATGCTATTTTGATTTTTTTAACACATTAATTTTCTTGCTATGTAATAGCAGAATGTCAACATGTGCTTCCATTTTGTTATTATGACACTTCTTACCTGTCCGGTGGGCTGCCAATAGTGTAACTAAGGAGGGGCTTCACAAAGTATCACACATTATTTAGGCATTCAGCTCTCAATCAAGTGGAGAGGGTTACCTCATAAGGACTCTCATAAGGGGACCTTATACTTTAGGCTTTAAATACTAATTTAAAAAAATGTTATACTAATTCTGTCCAAAAATGTGGGTGTCTAATCTGCATGCAATGTTGATTTGTAAAATTACTAGTTTTTTTTCTTGTGTCACTACACAGTGTCCTTCAATGCCATAGGAATGGCAGACTGTGGCCTCCCACTTTGCCATTTTTCGTCAAGTTGTGCCTTTTTCACCAACAGTGCAAACCCAAGTTCAGAGTGAGATGAGGGGACAGTCTCTTCTTCAGAAAATCTTATTATGTTGCGGGTCTGCTACACACACACCTTCTAATGTGTAGTGCATTACTGATCTAAATCATGCTCATTTTCAGCACCATGGCAGGAAAATGGCATGATGGTCCAAATTTACACATCACTGTGGGTGCTTTTTACTAACGGTACATCCACTATGCACTACAAGTCCACTGCAAAAGTACACCTTAAACTGCACTTGGAGTGCAAAGTGGAGTTGCCTTTAGTAAATTGCACTCCTTCTCAGCACAAACTCAAATTTCACTACAAATACATTTTAAGCCCAATGAAAAAAGAAGCCACACATTGTTGAGAATTCAACTTTTTAATACAAGCACATTCATATGTGCGTTTAGTAAAGGTTTTTACAACAAACCAAGATATTTTGGGGATCCAAAACCGAGTTTAATCATATTTATTTTTTAGTTGTTTTTTTGTGTAAACAGGCATGTATCAAAGCGTAAAATACAGAACACAGGAACTTACAAAGTTCAACTTGGAAAAGTGAAGACAATATCAGACATGAGTATGTACAAACTGGGCTGATATTGCCTTCATCACATGGGGTGTGACCCCTGAAAAATACAAATTTGGAAGATGCACACAGTGTGTCAACATGTGCTAACTGCCATCATGGGGATCAATGTACATGCTTTGGGGCTGCAACCCCTTCATCTCAGACACTTTCCACAAAACATGTACATTGATCCCCCACGATGGAAGATAGCGCATGTTTACACACTCTGTGCATCTTACAAATTTGGAATTATGCAAAATACAATTTTTTTTTGATAAAAAGCAAAAAAAAACCCTATCTAGTTTTTTCATTTTCACACTCTCCCCAAAACATCAATGATGTTCTTCATTTTATTTTTAACATCATTGATGTTTTGTTGTACAATTTCCAAATCCCTATTGCACCCCATTATCTCCCCGATCAAGATCTGGGCACTTTCACTGGTAAAACAGGAATCTTCCTCCACATCACCTAGAAAAAAAACAAACAAACACACCATGTAATCCAAATATGGTGATATACATTGATGAGCTTACCGAAAGCTGTGTTCTCCGACACTCACCTGTTGTGGTGACAATTTGGCCAACCTCCACGATCTCTCCTTCTTCCTCCTCCTCCTGCTCCTCTGTTTCTTCTTTTGGAAGTTACCCTTCTTTGGGAGGGGTGTGGTCCCTGGTGTCCTCATGGTCCCTGGTGTCCTCATACTTGCCGAGTCTTCTCTCCCCTATGAGAATGTAAACAAAGGTTAATTAGCACACAGAGGGCAGAAATAGGAATATGAAACATTGCTTGGAAGTGTTGTACAATGTGTTTTTGGGCCAAGTTACAAGGTGAGAACATTATTGGGGCCACTTTGTTAAGCTGGAATACTTTCCTGCAGAACGATGTTTCCTACGAACGAACAAAACCATGACCTTGAAAGTGGCCATTTTAAAATGCACAACATGAAATCAAAGCACATGGAGCATGTATGCAAGCAAGAATAATCATATGAACACACGACAACTACTTACTTTTTTTAAGAACACGCTTGATCCTTAGGTACTGCTCGTGCTTCCTCAGTTTCAGGTCTGACCAGCGTTTTCTCAGTTGATCCTTGGATCGGTGTACCCCAAAATTCTTCAGAAGACTCTTCACAACTTTATTCATGATCTTGGCCTTTCTGATATTTGGGTTTGTGTAAGGTCCATACTTCCCATCATAGTCTGTCCTGTTCAATATGTCCACCATCTCATCTCTCCAAAAGACATATTTTAGGCCTTAAATCTTGTCTTCCTGGATCGGGACGTTTCAGGCTCCGGGCTTTCCTCACCCTCCTCCTCGTTAGTGCAACTATTATTGCGCACCTGCGTTCTCTCCGCCATGTGCTCTCCCCACTGCGCAGGAAGCAAAGGGGCGGGGAATAGTCTGGAAAGAACGTCAGGGGCGGGCGGAGTTTCACGCATGAGCACTGTATATAAAATGGCACACATGTGTATCGTCCGTACGATCTGGGAGGAGAGTGTGAGTCACGGACGCAGCGAACGTGGAAATGAAGGTAACATTTTTAACTTTGTGCTTCACTAGACTAGACTGCTTGTATCTAGGCCGCTGTTGGGACAAGATTAGGAGGGATTTTAATTGCATTATTAGTATTTGAGGGTTTGTCTTGTGTTGTGTCTTGCAGAAAAAATGGACCCATTCAACAATGCCAACTTTATGGGGCTATTCCTCAAGCTCTACATGGAGATTCCCTGCCTGTGGCAGTTCCACAACAAATTTTATAATGACAGATCAAAGAGGAATGCAGCACTGGAGAAACTGCTTGCTTTGGTGCAGATCAGGGTCCCCACGGCAGACATGACATATTTGAATCACAAAATTGTGGCCATGAAGCTTACATATTTCAGGGAGAGAAAGAAGCACCTGGAGTCCTTGAGAGCAGAAGATCCAGATGCTGTTTATTACCCCAGGATGGTGCACTTTGACAGGCTGCATTTTCTGGTAGACCAAGGGGTACCCAGGCCACCACTCAGGCCACCACTCTCCATGCTTCCTCCAAGGCATCCTTCACCCCCAGCTGAGGCTTCTGATGACCGCCCTGGGCCTTCCAGGCAGCACCATGTGGTGGGGCCAAGCTTGAGACAGGTATTGCATTGTTGAACATATTTCTTGTGTTACATTTTTTTTCAAATAACGTTTTATTAATTTCCAGCGGTTGCATAGGAACACAAACAGTACAGAAGTACAATAGTAGGCGAGTATCTACATAGCTTTGCAAGAATAAGAATAGACATGCGATATGCAGTGTCAAATTACAGGCGTGTGCAGTAGATGTCAGTAGCTTGGACTGCGGGGTGCTGGGGGGCAGGGGACACCAGAAGTCAGCTGCCCATCCCACGACCCCTACGGCCCGGTATGCGCTGCCCTGCAGCCTATGCAAAACACTTAATTCGTAACAGACTAAGTCCGCCATAGAAACAGGGGAGGTGAAAAGGGAAAAGACAGAGAAGAAGAAGAAAAGAAAGTGCCAGAGATCCAAGTCGCCATACCCTATCCAAATCGCCCTTAGTCCTCCCGCAGCCGCCATCTCTCCCAGACTTGGTCAAATTCCTCCAGCCTGTCCCGTATTCTGGCAGTCATTTTCTCCATAAGTTCTACGTCCTTTATCCTGGAATAAAGGGCTTCCATAGATGGGGCCAGTCGGCTCTTCCAGTTGAGAGCTATTAGGCAACGGGCCGCTGTGAGAATATGTCTTAGGAGCTTCCTAGATGGCTTAGCCATCTTTGGTTGGGATAAGCCAAATTGGAAGAACGTGGGTACGAACGGGACAGGCACCTCAAATACCCGGATAAGGAGCTGTTGGATGGATTTCCAGAATGGGGCTATCAAAGGGCAAGTCCAGTATATATGGAACAGGGTGCCCCTGTCCTTCAGGCAGCGCCAGCAGCGATCAGAGGCGGAGGGATACATTTTGTGGAGTGCCGCTGGGGTCTGGTACCAGTGGTAGAGAATTTTATAGAAGTTTTCCATGTAAAGGGTACATAGAGAGGACTTAGCTGCCTGTCTCCACACCCCCTGCCAGGCTTCCAGCAAAAGTTCCTCACCCAACTCCTTTTCCCATCTCAACATATACTTGTGCTTGCCCTTTGTGTGAAAGTGGTGTGAGTTGAGGATGCAGTAGAGGTCTGATATCATTCCCCTGCGATTCCGTCCCTCGAGTATAATCAGTTCAAATGGGGAGGGTGGGGAGAATTGGAGCCTCGGGGCTATGGTTTGCGCAAAATGTCTTATCTGAAGATAACTGTAGAAAGTCTGTCGGGGGAGGTCGTGTTTAGTCTGCAGCTCCGAGAAAGACAGCAGTTTTCTCGATCTGGGGTCTACTAGATGTCCCAGGTGGAATAATCCTCGGAAAGCCCAGGGCCATGACATCTGATGGGTTAGGCTGTCCGGGAGTTTAGGGTTACAAAGAAACGAGGTCAGCACGGATGCCTCCGAGTGGAGCCTGCGCTCCCGGGAGAGTTTCCTCCAGAGCTGGGTGAGCTGGGCCATCGGCCCTAATAGCCGGTTCGTGTCAATCTGTATGTCCGCTCCCCAGAGCAGGCTGTTCGGGTGCACTGGGGCTAGCCATAGCCTCTCAATCTCTGACCACTTGTTGTACGACCGTTGTGGGAACCAGGAGACTATAGCCCGGAGCTGCGCCACTTGATAGTACCTAACCAAGTCGGGGAACGCCAGGCCGCCGTCCGAGCGCAAATCAGTCATAACGGAGGCAGGAACCCGATGTTTTTTAGAGGTCCACAGGAACTTCAGCAAGTCCTTCTGGATCAAACGGAGGTGCGCGTAGGGGATCTGAACCGGAAGCGTCTGGAATAAGTAAAGGAGTTTGAGGAGAATTACCATTTTGATGGATGCGAGCCGCCCTATGAGCGATATTTGGTGTGCCTTCCATTTGTGGATAAGTTCCCTAATCTCCCGGTAAAGGGGGGGGGGAAGTTGGCCTGATACAGAGTATGGAAGGATGGGGTAATGAGAACCCCCAAATATTTGAGGGAGGAGTTCTCCCACCTGTAGGGAAACACGGAGCGAAGGTGGGCCTCCTCCGCCGGTGGTATATGGATCGGGAGGGCCACCGACTTGGAGGCATTAATTTTATAACCCGAGATCTCCCCGTATCGTCGCAGTTCCGCATTCAGGTTGGGCAAGGACGTCCTAGGCTGGGTTAGGGTAAGGATGACATCATCCGCGAATAGAGATATTTTAAATTCCCTGTCCCGAACCAAAATTCCCCTGACATCCGGATTGCTTCTAATGGCCTCCGCCAGGGGCTACACACAGAGTGCAAACAGCAAAGGAGATAGCGGACAGCCCTGGCGGGTGCCATTGGCGATAGAAAAGATCGGAGACGTTGCATACAGGGTTTTAACTTGCGAGGTGGGAGTGGTGTAGAGGTGTTGTATTGCGTAGGAAAGGACCTTTAAAGCCCATGTGGCGTAAAGTTGCCGTCATGAATGGCCAGCTCAGGCGGTCAAATGCCTTTTCTGCGTCTAGACTCAGGACCAGGGAGGGGAGAGTGGTCTTGTTAGCTACGTCGATAAGGTCAATAATTTTCCTGGTGTTATCGCCCGCCTGTCTGTGAGGTACAAAGCCTACCTGGTCCTTGTGGATCAAAGCAGGAAGAATGGCATTGAGGCGGTTCGCTAGAATTTATGTGAAAAATTTTAAATCTGAATTTAACAGAGCAATAGGCCTATAGCTGGCACAGAGAGTCGGGTCTTTGTCTGGTTTCGGGATGATGGATATAAAGGAGGCCAGCATCTCAGTGGGGACCGGAGACCATTTGAGGAAAGAGTTAAACAGTTTGGTCATATGGGGGCTCAAAATAGGTAGAAATGTCTTATAATACTCGTACGAGAACCCGTCTGGCCCCGGAGATTTATGGTCCGGGAGTGCTTTCACAGTCGCCGACAGTTCGTCATCCGTAATTAGGGCATTAAGGTCTTGAAGGTCCGTGTCTTTCAGTCGGGGCAGTGTCATGTTTTCTAGGTACCTAGTGATTTGATCAATCAATGCGGGGGCTGGTGGATTATGGGGTATGTCCTGCTTGTTGTAGAGATCAGTGTAAAAGGCTGCAAACGTGTCCACGATGGCCTGCGGATGAGACAAAAGGACTCCTCCACTGTTTTTGACTTGGGAAGGTGTAGAGGCTTGTGTTTGATCAGCCAGTTTCCGAGCCAACAGGGTCTGCGCTTTATTTCCCTTGTCATAATAGAGCTGTCGCAGGCGGATAAGCACCCTCTCCACAGAGCCTAGGGCAAGATCTCTCAGAGTTAGTCTCACCTGCACAATTTGTTTAATCAGTGAGAGGGAGGGAGCTCCCTGAAGCCTAGCCTCAAGGGTCTTCAGCTGTCCTTCAGCCATTAGCTTGGCGGCCTGTGCGTCTCTCTTCAGTGCTGAGGAGAGGGCAAGGCAGCAGCCCCGAATAACAGCTTTGTGGGCAGCCCACAGGGTGGGGAGGGTAACGTCCGGGGTATCGTTTTCAGCGAAATACAATTGGAGCGAAGATTCCAGCTCCGCTCTGGTAGGGAGATGCTGCAATAAGTAGTTGTTCAGTCACCAGTTGTAGGGTTTACGAAAGGGGGCCCCAATGTCTAGCGTCATGGTAATCGGGGCGTGGTCAGACCAGGAGATAGGTAGAATGTGCGCGGAGCGGATGGCCCTCAACGTGTTATTGTTCACGAAAAAATTATCAATGCGCGAGTGAGTGCGATGGGGGGCAGAGTAAAAGGTATATTGGCGGTCCTGGGGGTGTAGGGTTCGCCATACGTCAAATAGAGCCCGTCTTCTGGTGATCTGGCGGAACAACTTAGAGTCCCTCAAGACTCTGGTTTGGGGCACTTGTGGATTCCCCACATGGCGGTCATGTGGGACCGACGGAGTAAGATTGAAGTCCCCCCCTATCACCAGAAGCTCGGAAGGCATCCTAAAGAGGCGGGACAGCACGCTAGACAAGAAGCGGTGCTGTCTTGCGGTGGGGGCATATAGGGCACATAGGGTGAGGGCCTGCGCGCGCCAGGTACCTCGGAGTATGACATAGTGGCCCTTTGGATCTAGGTATGTCGAAGTGCACGTAAAAGGGGAACCTTGCCTGATAAGTATGGCCACCCCCGCCCTCTTGCGTGAGCTGAAAGCCTGATATACCTGGGGGAAATGTCTAGAGGCAAACTTAAAGGAATCCCCCCGGTTAAAGTGAGTTTCCTGGACCATCACTATGTCCGCCCCGGATTGCCTAAATTCCCGGAGCGCAAGGTGGCGTTTTTTATTGGAGTTTAGGCCATGTACATTAAGTGAGAGAATCTTAGCCATAATCGGGGGGGGGGGGGGGGTGGTCGGGGACAGTCATACTTAACTGAAGTCAGTACAGAAATGCGGGTCCCGAGGAGAGAGGCGACTGCTGGAGAAGGACTGGCGACCAAGAGGACCACTGACAAATGTCCGCACAGGGGGCGGGGCAGAGAGAGAATCTAGAAGAAAGAGAGAAAATAGAAACATAGATAAAATACATAACCAGTATTAGCTGTAACATGCGCCAGGTCCAGATGCCCTATAGGGACACCGAGCCTAAGCGGTTCCGATAGGTCTCCTGACCTAGGCGTCCCCCAGCCCAAAAAAGGGGAACCAAAAAAAAAACTGAAAACAAGGTGGGGGGGGAAAAGCCGGGTCAGGTAGACACCAACAGTTTATAGTCTTCGATGGAACCAAGGGGTGGAAAACCACGGGGGGGTCAGTAACCTGGGAGTCGGTCTGTCCACGGACTCTACCTAGGCCAGCCCTGGGTAAAAGCAGATCAAAATAGAAACCTTGTGAAGCTCAGGCTCTCGGGGGGAAGATTCCCCAAGCGGAAAGGATGAGAGAGAGCACTCAGGGGAAAAAGAAAAACAAAAACAATAATACAGCAGATAGTAGGGAGTTACGCCAGTGGGGGAATCCGTGTTACTTATGCATAGGTGGTCTGCGGTCCGGATCCGGTCCTCTGTGTCTTTTAGCCGAGGGTACTTTCTGCCAAAGCACCGGTGGAGGTGGTGGGGAGGCTATCAGATCCCAGTCAGGAAGCTTGGGGACAGGTATGCCCAGGGTATCACAGAATGAGGCGAGATCCTCCGGATAGCGAAGGGACGCCGACTTCCCCTGATGTCTGGCCGTGAGGCAGAAGGGGAAGCCCCATCGGTAGGGCATATTCCTGTCCTGCAGGGTGCGGAGGAGTGGCTGCAACATCCTACGTTTTTGAAGGGTTATCCAGGAAAGGTCTGGGTACACCTGGACCGGAGCATTGTCGAACATTAGGTTGCGAATAGAGCGGGATTTAGTCATAATGTCTTCCTTAAGGGGGAAGGAGTGAATCCTGCAGACAACGTCTCTCGGTTTAGAAGCAGGGCCTTTGGGTCGGAGGACCCGATGCGCTCTGTCCATCTCAATATGTTTGACCGGGTCCTCTCCCAGCATTTCGTTAAACAGCGCTTGCAGTGAGACCTGCAGGTCCTCTGGCCCTTCGGCCTCAGGGAGGCCCCGAACACGAATGTTGTTCCTCCGGCCTCTATTATCGAGGTCCTCTACATGGCGCTGCATGTCCCGTAGGAGGAGGCGGTGATCCGAATTCTCCATCTGAATGCGGTGTACTGCCAGCTTGGTCTCCTGGATCTCCTCCTCCACCATCTCGACCTTTTCAGCTAGGTGTTTGAGGCCAGCGTGCAGGGTCTGGATTTCAGCTCGGCAGGTGGCTTTCACATCCGCCACAAGTTGTTTAAAGTCATCCTTAGTTGGGATGGCGGTCAGATAGGCGTGCCATGGGGAATATCCGCCCCCATGTTGCTCCCTGGGGGAGTGGGGATGCGGTGGGTGTCGGGGAGAGTCTCCCTGTTGTGGCCCCATGGCATTGGAGGGGGGCCAGGACGACAGAGGGTTCCCGTGGTCCGGCCAGGATGTGACGTGGGGGGAGTAGGTTAAGGGGTCCGGTGAGGCCCCCTGCGAACGCGGGGAGCGAGGGCGGCTACCTGGGCGTAAGAGGGATGGCTAGCTTCCTGGCCTCTGGATACGCTGGGGTCCCTGGAGCGAGGCTGCCGCTGGGCCTTAGGGGGAGCGGGGGATGTCCAGGCATCTTGGGCCCTCAGTTCAGTCAGGGGGGGCGCCGCATCCTCTGCGCGACTGGTGAGGCTTTGGGGGTCTCCTGGAGCGCCTGGTGAAGAGAAGATGGGGGACCCTCTTATTGCTGGGTCTGAGGCCGTCCGCAGCAAGTGGGGAAAAGCCTCAGAGCATTGTGTCGAGGGCAGATGGGGCTTCAGGGTGTTGGTCTGCGTCCCCGGGGAGATGGGGGGCGAGGTGGGGGGGAAGCTGATCACTCACCCCTAGTACTGTCCCGGCGGGCATGGGCTCCTGCGGGGACCACCGGCTGTCCCAGGATCCCCTCCGGCCAGGCAAGTGTGGAGGTGCGAGATGCCTGTGCTGGGCCTCCGGGCCTGCTGACTCCGCGCTGGCCGTTCGGCCTAGGCCAGATCACGGCCTGTGCTCCCCCGCGGCCTGGTCGCGCCTAGGCTCATGGCTGGGGCGGCTTAATTCACCCAGCTCCCGGAGGGAGTCCGTGGCGTGCGGGTGCAGGAGCTCCGATCGGTGCTGACTTTGCCGCTTCGGCGGCGATGTGGAGTCCCGCAGCATCGCGGCCGGGGCCGTCCGGCGCCATCTTGCGGCCTCCGCCTGGCGGGATCCCGGGCGGCTGAAAGAACGCTTTTAGGGAGGATGACGAGCCCGGGGGCGGCTGAGACGACCCCCGGGAGGATGAGGACCTTGTAGCTCTCGATCTCCCCATCGTGCGCGGCTGTAACCCCCCGAGTAAGGCCGTTGTAGTGCTGGGCTGGAGGAGAGCTCTCACTTACAGCGTCCTTCCAGCTCGGCTTCCGGTCACGCCCCTCTTGTGTTACATTTAATGATGTTAACTAGATGTTCTTATTGATCAGTAAGTTGAGATTTTTCCAAGTGGTTTACATCTCAATAGACAGTAGTGACCAAAAATGATTGGGACGGGAAAGAAAAATGCTGGTGTCAGAATGATAGTCTGTTCTATTTGGTAACAGTCAAATAGCAAAAGCCAGGAGCACAAAATGTTGTGATTGATGATCAAAAAACTAAAACTATGTCTCCTTTTCATACACAGGAAGACCTCAGTCGGGGGGAGGCTGTGGCAAGTGGCAGCCAGGAGGTCCACCAACACCCTCCTTCTCCTCCTGCCCCAGCTACAGGAGCCCAGCCACAGCCTGGAAAGATGCCTGGTGGGAAGTCCCAAAGGAAGACCAGAGAGTGATGGCCTGGGATGAGTCTGGTGTGCCAGAAGATGCAGCCTCTTGAAGATCACCATCCTGGGGACAGAAATGGCATCTGAATTTCCTGCTCTCTAGGACTTCAGGAGCAGACTTCTCTCCCTGAGATATCTACTCCTCAGGCCACCAATTTTTTTATGTCATTTAGTCATGTCTGCTCTGGGGGCCAAAGGCTGCACCAAAGTTAAGAAGTTTCTCCAGTGCTGCGTTCCTAGTTTTATTTTGGAGCAAACAAAATACATTTTATTTTTGTTTGATGAAATACTTGTGTAATATGTTTTCCTTCAAAAAATAGAGTTTATTTGTGAGCAGGCAGGTACATTTCCAAAATACAAAGTGAACTAAAGAACAAGGGGTACCAACACTAAACAACCTCCTGTAGATTAAAAAAGAAAAAGAAAATATAAAAAATACAATAATGTTGTTGTTGTAAGTTTACACCCAAAAATAAAAAGTAAAAAAAAAGGATAAATGACCAGTGTCATTAAAGGAGATTTTTAGGGAATCCTCCCCCAAAAAAACATCCAAAAAAACAAAACAAAAAAAACATTGTGTAGATGTGACTTAAAATAAAATTGTATTGCTGAAATGGTTAAAAAAGAGTCATGAAATCCGTTCGGGAGAAGCGTGTGTGACTATGAGCATCAAAAGAAGTTGGTTCTTGCAGCATTGTAAAGAACAAGAGAATGCGCTTGATGACTGATTTTTTAACATTGCAGTGTGACGAATGTGCTATATCGCTTACGAGCAGTAGTTTTACCTGAACGAGCGCTTCCGTGTCGGAATATGAATGTGAGCATGCGTGGCACTTGGTCCGATGAAAATGCTCTACACATGATCGGATTAGGTCCGTCCGGTCCAGTTGGTGGGGAAATCTTTCCAACATGTTGGAAAATTGGGTCGGACGGAGATTCGGACAGAATCAGTCCGATGCATACCACACACAGTCGGATTATCTGACGACACGGTCCGATAAGACTCATTCCAACAGATTCTCTGACCGTGTGTACGTGGGCTTATGGAAAATGGTCGCCTTTTTCGAGGCCGTCCCCTTCGCCCAGTTCTACTCAAGGCCGCTGCAAAGATGCATCTTTGTGGCTTGGAACAGGAAGCCCCAATCCTTGGATCTTCCTATGCGTCTATCCCCAGGGACGCGCAAGAGTCTCGTCTGGTGGTTACGAACCAAGAATTTGCTGAAGGGCAAAACTTTTCTTCCTCTTCCATGGAAGATTATCACGACAGATGCCAGCCTGACAGGCTGGGGAGCAGTATTGGAGGAGATGTGCTCGCAGGGGAAATGGTCTGCGATCGAGAAGCTATTGCCCATAAATGTCTTGGAGATCAGGGCAGTTTATATGGCTCTCATAAGGTGGTCTTACAGACTACGGGTTCTCCCTGTTCGGGTTCAGTCCAACAATGCCACAGCAGTGGCCTATATCAATCACCAGGGCGGTACCAGGAGTCTGGTTGCGCAAAAAGAGGTGAATCGCATACTTGTCTGGGCAGAAAAGCATGTTCCGTGTCTTTCTGCAGTCTTCATTCCAGGAGTGGAAAATTGGCAGGCGGATTTTCTGAACCGCCAGCAGTTGTGCCCAGGAGAATGGGCTCTGCACCCCGACATGTTTCAGAACATATGTCGCAGGTGGGGTACTTCAGACGTAGATCTGTTTGCGCCCAGGTTCAACAGGAAACTGGACAATTTTGTGTCAAGGACAAGAGATGCACTTGCTCAGGGGTCAGATGCTCTGACAGTTTCCTGGGATCAGTACAATCTGATTTATGCCTTCCCCCCGTGCCCGCTTCTGTCGCGGTTCCTGGGAAGATCCAAGAGGGAGAAAAAAATCGGTCCTTTTGGTAGCCCCAGCTTGGCCCAGGCGACCGTGGTACACAGAGATCATGAAGTTGGCAGTAGGCAGGCCATGGATCCTCCCTCTCCGGCCAGATCTGCTCTCAGAGGGTCCAATTTACCATCCTGCTTTACACAGTCTGAATTTGACGGTTTGGCTGCTGAGACCCACATTCTGAGAGACCGTGGCCTTTCGGGGCCAGTCCTTTCTACTCTGGTCAATGCCAGAAAGCCGGCCTCCAGGCTTGTTTATTACAAAATCTGGAGGACATATGTTTCCTGGTGTGAACTCAGGGAATGGCATCCTAGAAAGTATGTCATTAGCAGGATCTTGGCCTTTCTTCAGTCAGACCTAGAAATGAATTTGGCCGTAAGCACTATCAAGGTGCAGATTTCGGCCTTGTCAGTGTTTTTTCAGAAGCCACTTGCATCGCATTCCCTGGTACGGGCTTTCATCCAGGGGGCCATGTGGATAAGACCGCCAGTCAAACCTCCGGTATGCCCATGGGATCTGAATTTGGTTCTCTCGGCTTTGCAGGGGCAACCATTTGAACCTTTGCATCTGGCTCCATTAGTTCTCCTGACTAAAAAATAGGTTTTCTTAGTAGCCATATCCACAGCTAGAAGAGTATCAGAGCTAGCAGCTCTTTCCAGCAAAGAGCCATATCTAATTATTCATAAGGACTGGGTGGTCATGCGTACCAACAGGTCCTTTCTACCTAAGGTGGTTTCGGGATTCCATTTGAATCAAGATGTAATCCTACCATCCTTTTTTCTGGACCTACAGTCCGCAGAAGAAGAATCTTTACACACTTTGGATGTGGTTAGAGCAATCAGTATATATCTTCAAGCAACTGCTCAGATAAGGAAAACTGATTGCTTATTTATTTTGCCGAAAGGCCCTAGGAAGGGCCAGGTGGCGTCAAAATCCACTCTCTCAAGGTGTATTAGACAGGTTATTTCTCAAGCCTATAGTGTTAAAGGGAAAATCCCTCCTTTTCAAGTGAAAGCACACTCTACTAGGGCTGTAATTGCTTCTTGGGCAGTGCATCACCAGGCCTCCCTGGCTCAGATCTGTAAGGCTGCAACTTGGTCATCAGTCCACACATTCACCAGATTCTATCAGGTGGATGTCAGAGGGCAAGAGGATATCACCTTTGGGCGCAGTGTACTGCAGGCTGCAGTTTAGGTCCTCCGGTCCCTGGCGGTCTATAATTATTATCTGTGTCTCCCTCCCCTCAATCTGAGCATTGCTTTGGGACATCCCACTATGTAATGAGCTCCTGTGTCCCGTGATGTATGATCAAGAAAATGGGATTTTTATATACAGCTTACCTGTAAAATCCTTTTCTTGAGAGTATATCATTGGACACAGCGCTCCCGCCCCTCTTGGGTTTTACGTGGTTTCTTATTGCTTTGCTACAAAACTGAGGTGCCTCCCATATGGGAGGGGTTATATAGGGGAGGAATTCTCCTTAATTGGGGTTAACCATTGTCCAATCACCAGAGGTGCCTATATAACCCACTATGTAATGCGCTACTGTGTCCCGTGATGTACTCTCAAGAAAAGGATTTTACAGGTAAGCTGTATATAAAAATCCCATTATTGCTCACACATGCCATGGTTATATGTGGAATTGTACCCCAAAATACATTCTGTTGCTTCTCCTGAGTACGGGCATACCACATGTGTTAGACTTTTTTGGGAGCCTAGCCACGTAGGGGACCCCAAAAACCAAGCACCACCTTCAGGCTTTCTAAGGGTGTAAATTTTTGATTTCAATCCTCACTGCCTATCACAGTTTCAGAGGCCATGGAATGCCCAGTGAAGTAACTGATCAATTCAGTCTAGTACTACTATTATCAGTTATGTATTCCTTTGTCTAGTCCCTATAGTTTAGCTATCAATCTATTACGCCAAGCACATGTTATTGTTAATATCACAATACTACCACCCTTGGCTATGAAATCAATACACGGTCTAAGATCAATCAAATCTCATTTATTTCCCAAGGAAATAATACAGCGTGCATAAGGTATCAATAGAAGTTACAATAATACATAGCATACAATCAAAGTACAATATAAGCCATACTTATCCGACCTTCGCAGCTACGCCTCATGATGGAAGTGAGAGGAGGCCGAACGCATGGTTGCAACCCTTTTTGTTAAACATACCTCAGCCATACCACACCCCATAGCCCATCCTACTTTTCCCGTAGACCAATCAGCGTCTCTGGGGCGTTTCCTCCCCCAGGCTAATTACCTCGTACAGTCCTGCCATACTTGGCCTCTGGGGGCAGTGTCTGCCCATGAATTGCAACTGCTTCGACTGGATTGCCATCTTGTGGCTCGATCTCGGACGCCCCACCAGCTGTCCTTTGTTCTTGCAGACAAGCCGGCACCATATTATCTTTGAAGTTCAGTACATTCCAGGTGGGCTAAATAGAACTCATTCTGCTATTAAAATTGTGTCACATTCCTTGCTTTTAAACATGTGAGACTGCCTGGCACCAATATGGCTGAGTTCGGCTGTACAAACAGCTGTGTAGATGTATAATACTTATTCCTGTCTGATTCCAACATATACCACTTTGCGCCTAAAAGGTGCATACCACCCTTCTTCAGACACGGCTCCTTTTGAACAGTCCATAACTGTCTTAACGTGTGTGGTTCCCCAACATGTGCTTCTGAACCAGTACCTGTGGCACAGTCCTTAGCTGGTGTAACGCGTGGTTGTTTTCAACGAGCGCTCCAGAGACATCTCTCATGGAACAGTACACAATTGTCCTACCACGCTGGGTTTTCAACGTGTGCAGAAACAGGTCCTATGGAGCAGTCCATAATTGTTTTACCATGTGATGTTTCCCAACACGTGCCGCTTTGCCACTGAGTGAAACATCTCCACCATTCTTCAGCGACAGCTTCCATGTCACCATTCTGCACCTTGGGTATCTTCAGGACGGCAGTACAGGCAAGGGGTGCCCATTCATTCACCATTCACCAGCACCCATTCAGAGCAACATATCACCCAGCTTTCAGACCCAGAGACTTGAGGAGGGCCTTTCTTGCCCATATTACTAGCCTACAATACCCCTAGGTCACACTCTACCACAAACATAAATCAACTTATTACCATAATATATACATATATATGTATTACGCACCCCGCTCCCAACCTCCTATAACCTTTTACTGTAAATACGGGTCGGGATTAGGCAGGCTTGCTCGCAGCGGCGTTGCAGGGCTCTGACTTGGCAGCAACGTCTCCAATTTGTACACAGAGAGCTCACCGTCAAATCGTCCCTCAACTTGCATAGACAACTGGGAGACCCTTCTAGATAAATATCGCTTAACTACACATATAAGTTTACAACAATTACCAAACCCACACAATTCCACCCCTGTGCCTGGATTTCAGAGATCATGCCCATTGTATACCATGCACCTCTACCTACGGTTAGGTTCAAGGAACCCTCTAGTCCCATGACTAACACTACACCGGTATTCTTTAGGACAAAGAAACAAAAACTCGCCTATGTCCTAAATAATACCTGGGTGCCTTCTTCCCAGCAATGACCTCTCCATCCAGAATACAGAGAGAAATAACTTCCCAACATTATTCGTTCATCCCCATGTATTGGCCTGGCCTACAAAGGACATCATGGTCATGCTTCCGACAAAGGGAAATATCAACCTGCCTCCAGCGTTCATCTTCTCTGATCACATGTGTGATATAGCCTTAAATGCAACAAGATAGAGTCCCCAGTCAGTAAGCCCATTGATGCCACCGAATATACAGACCAAGTCTGCACTTCTGTATATGAGAACATACAGCATAACACCTTTCACAATCCAACTTAGTACCACCCATACAGGCATTCGACCACTACTTTGGATTAGTGTAAGCAACGTGTTTTGGCAAAATCTTACTGAGCGGTGATGCTAACTCATCAGGCCACTGCCCCTCATACAGAGACAGTACAATCAGCTTGATGTTGGCTGATATTTCCACCTGCCACAGAGTGCGCGCCAGAGCCAATGACAGGTTTCTGTCCTCCCTACCAACCTCTCAACATGGTTGACAAAATCCGGAGCCACTCTAACCTGAGTGTTTCTGTGACTTCATTGAATGTTATCAAGGATACCACCAATCTCCCAGGGTAACAAAGTCACGCTCCTTCTCTGAAGCTATGGCTGTGAGTTTGTTCCTCAGGAGGCTGATGTCCACTCCATTACCAACACCCATCCCAGCTATTGTCCCCCCCCCCAATATAGTGCTGAATACATCCCTCCTCTTTCGGGTTACTCCTCAGAAATAAGCATCCTGCATGGACCTCATTCTCTGGGAGTAAGTCACTGGTGCAATGACCGCACTTGATTCAGTGTATACTCAGCACATATAGGGTGATAGGTTTTTGTCAACCACCGTGAGCTGTTGCAGCGCCATGTGGTGAAGTCCTACGGTGCCCTGGTAGCCAGCGTTTGTTCCCTTTATTTTAACGGAGCATGCTCCTGTGTGTATTTACTGGCATTATCTGTGCAGGGTTTCAACTTCTCAGGTGAGACACCAACCGAGCGTATCTTCCTCATGTCTAGTTCTGGTGTCCCGCATGTCCTGTAACCGAAAGCTTCTCTCTAGGACCGCTAGGATTGAGACACCACCCCTACGAGGACGTTTTCACCCCATTGATGTGTCACCTGGCACCCTTTAGTCTGACCAACAGCTACCTTATTATGCATAACCGCCAGTCTGCCTCCTGGGTACCTGCACCATATTGTCTCCGTTACATCAATACATGTAATACATTAAAACCTTTCTTCTTTCAATTCCTCCTTCCAACAAAAAAACACATATTTTACATTTTCATGCTTTGACGGATTGGATGTGTCATAATTCTTCCCCAACCTCCAACCCATTGCACATGTATAAATAACATGTTTGCATTCATCAGGAGAGACTTCAGCAAAAATATTTCACAAGTTCTCTTGCTAGGCACAGTCTTTCAGATTCAGCATTAGCACCAAATTGTCCATAAGAAAAAAAACAAGTATAATCTGAATCTTTCAAGTTTTTCCTTTTTTCCTCTCCTGATGTTTATCAGAACAAATTTGCGGCGTGGTGTGGCACAGACAAACTGCCAACCAGATGATCATCTGTCATCCATGTTCCAGAAGCCTCTCCAATTCTCGCCCCACTTGGATTCTGGAAGTGAAAAACAAGAGCAGTATCAAATTCTTATCCACAATATCTGCTCGCTTACCATGTTTACTTATAGTTCCCTCCTTGGAGCCCAGGACCTCAGTATTCCTGGCCTCTGCAACTCTGACCAAACTATCCAAACAACCATGACCTCTTTAGGCTGAACCCACTGTAAAATGGATCCCCATGGTATGATCAAAAAATGTTTAAAACTGAACGTCAGTGTTGCTTCTCAAAAACTTCAAATTTTACAAACTAAAAAAAAACAATGCATCTATCTGTATCTTTACGATGTATGCACTACCCCTTTTCAGGTGACTGGTTCTAACTGAGGGCATTGTCAATTCCCCCCCTTTTCAGGTGACTGGTTCTAACTGAGGGCATTGTCAATTCCCCCCCTTTCAGGTGACTGGTTCTAACTGAGGGCATTGTCATTTCCCCCCTTTCAGGTGGATAAGACCTACTACTTTTCCACCTGAATAAAAATATAACTAAAATAGAGGACTAAACCAATATCAAACAAAACATTTTTGAGAAAAAAACAAAACAAAATTAACTAAAAATTTTTTTTTAAAAACTTAAAAATCTGGCCATGATCACACAAATAACATGACAAGACAACCATCATACGACAAGACAACCATCATACAACAATGACAAACACTCAACTTTTAGTTGACAACATCCATGGACTTTTCTCCTGCAAAGAGTGCTTATTCCAATCTGAAATACAATTAGTTAATGGGGAAAACGAAAAACAAAACAAAGCATATGTATCATCACAACATTTTAGCTTCATTTGTAACTCTTTTTAGTACTATTTATTTTTCATTATTTGCAAACAATTACTAACTAATGAGCTCATGGTACCATGTGATAATGGATTATGCATTTACAATAACCTAACCCATGTTCTGCTATATTTTACCACTGTTGTTTTCACTTTGACAGACCTGCAAACAAATGCAAATGTTAGTATCTAAAGCCATTTAACTTCTTCCATGGTCTGTGGAAAAAAAAACACAAAGACAGTGATTACACACAATTATCATGACAATTGACTTTTTAAGTCCCCAAAGCCTTTCCCATTAATGCAATATAGTTGCCATACCTTTCTATACTACGCAGTGGTATTGGAAATCTTTGCCATATTACCCAAGAAAAATGTCAATGCCATTTGTGTCCAATTACATACAAGCCAAAATGGTAGATTAGCCCAGGGCGCAAATATTGGAATGTTCATCCAGTCTTGTTGCTGGCTGTGCTTAGGGTGTGAACTGTCATTCCTTATCTCTCCTTCAGAACTGTGTAATCTGTCCTGGCTGCTATCTTTCATATCAGGCCTTTGAGTTACGCTGTCCCTGCCCTGGGTGGGGGTTTTCATTGTAGGTACTTGTATTTCTGGGGTTTCCTGTTCAATGCTAGCAATTTTAAGGACTTTATGAAATCTATGTCTATGCCTATTCCATTTACTATGTCTGAACTTTCTCTGCCTTCCTGTACCTCTGCTTATTACGGACACATCTGCCTTTGACCCATAGTCCCTTTCCCTGGACTCTTGACAGAAGTCTCTGAGAATATTGACAAAATTTTGGTAGGATCTAGCATTCCTCAGAGCCATTCTAGTTGGATAGCTTACATAACACTTATTGGCCATTGAGTATATGAAACTTGCATCGTCCTCCAATAAGTCAGGACAGTTGAACACTTTCATATACAATGCAAGATACTCATTGCAGAACCAAATTGGGTCATCTCCTCTCCTAAATTTCATTCGTTGCAAATCACTCATACCATTATCACGACTGTCCACAATACGCTGCAACTCTTTCCTCCGCACCTCTGCATCTGCTACGTTATCATTAACTTGTGCCGATAACTGACCTACCAAAGGTCCTCTATCATGTTCTGAACCTGAAACTTACATCAAACCTTTTCCATAGCCGGGAAACATTGACCAGAATATTCTTACCATGCTTGCAGCTCACTAAGTTCTGCTAACATTGTTTCCCCCAGTGCTATATTTGAGTAACCATGCGTCTATCTCCATTTTGACTCTAAGCAACTGTCCTACATATAGCTTTTTAGTTTCTAGACCCCGCATTTGCGTTTTACACGGGAAATGGGTTTGATTACTATGGGTTCTGTGCTGTGGATGGCTACCCCACCTGGCTGAATAACACACATGAAGCCTTGGGGTCGTTTTCGGGTATAATTTCCTTTCGATATCATTATTCGCCGCCTGACAATATTTTGAAATGTGACCCCCCTTTTACACAAAAAACATTTTAGTTCTGGTTTCCCTGCATAGGCCATTTTTTTTAGCATATGGCGCTGGAAACCCACATTGCTGGATACTATTACTGCGATTGGAATGCACAGACTTTACACTTTCGTTGTCTGAGGAGTCATCAGAAGTTTCAACTCCTGAGTCAATTTCAAGTGCAGTTATCCCACCTTTATTTGCCACATCGATTCCCATCACAGTACTATCATTTGCAGTGATAATAGCATACAGGTTTTCTTCATGTTTCACTTCTAGCTTTTCTGTACACTGAGCATGTGCGGAGGGTATCTCCACTATTGCACACTTGGAGGATAACTCCATTATGGTTGCTTGTGCCTTAAGCCTTGTGATAACCTGCAAATTCTCAGCCTCCCTTTGATTCAAAGAGGCAATGCAACTTTCTCTTAATTTGCACGTTTGTTATAATTCATCTAATCTCTGTTGCAATACACATTTCTCAGTCACTAATTGTTTAATCCGACTACAAGCATCCGCATCAGCCTTTTCAATCCCCATTGCTATATCACTTACCTGTTCCATCACTTTTTCTCTATCAGCAAACCATTCTAATTCTTTTTGTTCCGCAATTTTTTTCATTCTCATTAACATGCATAAGGCATTGGCCATTCTCTGTTTCCTGCCTTTTTTTGATTTATTACTTATGAGACTGTTATGTGTATTACATTGTTTTAAAAATTCATTGAATTGATATGTTAATTTACTTTCGTGAGTAAGTTGAAATCTAATCCCACCATGCTTGCTAATGAAACCTTCAATGGCTTCCATTGATATGCTAATTAGCCTATCCACACTACGGTTGCTTAGACAAAAGAAACCAGACAAACAACTATATAACCCCCACAAAGACAGAGCTGTTTAAAAACTAGTCTACCTTCTAGTCCTACCAAAAAAAAAAAAAAAATAGATACGAACCGTTTAAATTTCCAGTGACTTGTGGTTCTACAGCATACAAGACACAAGGCACACTCTTAATGCCTTAGGCTGCAGGTTATTTTACCAGAGCTATTTCACTCTCACGTGGGTAGAAATAAAACCTATATTTCCCCCACTTTTTTTTTTTTTGACACAAAAAAACCCCCCCAAAAAAAACAAATACAAATCCGTTTACCCACGAATTTCTTTAGGAAAACACACTCTTATTCAATGCCCTCCTATCCGATAGCAGGTCATAGGGATTTTCTATTGGGACAGAAAGTTTTTTTCACAATCATGTGGATATTTCCACTTTTCCCTCAAAATTGTATGGTTTATCCTGTCAATCTGCGGTTATATCACATAACCAGGGATGATCAGTCCCTTATCTCGCCAGTGCGCCAATTTGCCCTCTGGTTACAAGTTTGCAGCAAACACAACAATACGTACATATATATATATATCAGTCACAGTTCTCACCAGGTTTTACGCGTGCGTTTATACCAGTGAAATATCTCACAGAATTTTCCTGCTCATCCAAGCGTGGTTTCAGAATTCGCGAGCCAGCGTCAATCTTGTCCACACTAGAGATGACTTTCAGTTCTGGGTGGCTTTGAGCATCTGTGCTTACAGGGACTCAAACAAAAATACCTTAGATTTTTGTGGATTCTGTGTAAAAATACGTTTTACACGCCTTCTAGGGTGCCAAATGAAGTAACTGATCAATTCAGTCTAGTACTACTATTATCAGTTATGTATTCCTTTGTCTAGTCCCTATAGTTTAGCTATCAATCTATTATGCCAAGCACATGTTATTGTTAATATCACAATACTACCACCCTTGGCTATGAAATCAATACACGGTCTAAGATCAATCAAATCTCATTTATTTCCCAAGGAAATAATACAGCGTGCATAAGGTATCAATAGAAGTTACAATAATACATAGCATACAATCAAAGTACAATATAAGCCATACTTATCTGACCTTCGCAGCTACGCCTCATGATGGAAGTGAGAGGAGGCCGAACGCATGGTTGCAACCCTTTTTGTTAAACATACCTCAGCCATACCACACCCCATCCTACTTTTCCCCTAGACCAATCAGCGTCTCTGGGGCGTTTCCTCCCCCAGGCTAATTACCTCGTACAGTCCTGCCATACTTGGCCTCTGGGGGCAGTGTCTGCCCATGAATTGCAACTGCTTCGACTGGATTGCCATCTTGTGGCTCGATCTCGGACGCCCCACCAGCTGTCCTTTGTTCTTGCAGACAAGCCGGCACCATATTATCTTTGAAGTTCAGTACATTCCAGGTGGGCTGAATAGAACTCATTCTGCTATTAAAATTGTGTCACATTCCTTGCTTTTAAACATGTGAGACTGCCTGGCACCAATATGGCTGAGTTCGGCTGTACAAACAGCTGTGTAGATGTATAATACTTATTCCTGTCTGATTCCAACACCCAGATAGCACAGAATCCCCCCAAGTGACCCCATTTTGGAAAGTAGAAACCCCAAGCTATTTGCTGAGAGGTATGGTGAGTATTTTGCAGACCTTGATTTTTGTCACAAAGTTTGAAAATTTAAAAAATAAAAAAATATATAAAATTTTTTTTTTTTTCTTCATTTTCAAAAACAAATGAGAGCTGCAAAATACTCACCATGCCTCTCAGCAAATAGCTTGGGGTGTCTACTTTCCAAAATAGGGTCATTTGGGGGGGTTTGTGCCATCTTGCCATTTTACAACCTTCAAAACTGTGATAGGTAGTGAGGCATCAAATCAAAAATTTACGCCCTTACAAATCCTGAAGGTGGTGCTTGGATTTCGGGGCCCCGTACGTGGCAAGGCTCCCAAAAAGTCCCACACATGTGGTATCCCTGTACTCAAAAAAGATGATCTTAGGCCGAGTACATGGATACCAAACACGACATGCTTTAAAATTGCGCAGAAACGTGCAGCGACGACAAACTACATACATTTTTAAAAGCCTTTAAAAGGCCTTTACAGGTGACCACTTTAGATTTACGGAGGAGATCTACTGCTAAAATTAGTACCCTCGATCTGACCTTTGTGGTGATACCTCACATGCATGGTGCAATTGCTGTTTACATATGACACCAGACAGACGCTTGCGTTCAACGTTGCGCCTTAGCAGGGGGGGGGGGACAGGGGTGTGCTTTTTTATTTTTTTTGTTTTTTAATTATTTATTTTGCTTTTTTATTTTATTTTTAAACTGTTCCTTTAATTAATTAATTAATTTATTTTTATCAATAATTTTTATTCAAGTTTTTCAGAATTACAACGTATAAATTTCACATATTGACTTTCGTACATTGGAATCATACATCTACCATAAATAGGAGACAATCCAAAGATAACCATATAACAATATGCCTTCAGCTATATAAAGCAATATGGTACACTTAAACAACTTGTTACCAATCAGATATCATAACTACATGTTATGTCATTAACTCCTTCCCATCTTAGGTGCCCCATCTGGGATCTAGCTGCACCTTTGTAGGTGGGATTCTAAGCTTCCCATTATTCAATTCCTAGATATATCTTGAAACCGATAGGATACCAAACAAGGTTACACTCATTTCCAATAGATTGGTTCCAAGCACATGGTTGGAGGTAGTAATATCCCTCAATGTTGTCTTCTATATGCATTAAAGAAAGTCGAAAACAGGGGGAAAACCATAACTATAACCATAAACAGGTAAGGGGGAGGGGAAGGAAGGAAGGGTAGGAGCCTATTACTAGGCACAAGGGCAGGAAGGCTGTCACCTGAGAGAAGTCCTCTAAGAGAGAAGTGTATATTTCCAGTTCCTATGTATTCACTCCACTCGTATCTAGTTTGTCTATGTTACTTTATGATGGTTTGTATGATATATACCAAGCACTCCACGGTTGCCAATTGTTTAGGAAGATAGTATGTTTCCCTGATACCGATGCCAGAATAAGTTCATAATTGTAATGAGTAGCAAGGGTCTGAACGATGTCATGTACCTCCGGTGGCTGCAATGATTTCCAAATCCTAAGCAGTACCAATCTGGCTGCCAGAAACAGATGGGTAGCAAACTGTCTAAGGGATGGTGAAATGTCCCCTATTCCTATATTGAGCAATGCCAGAGAAGGGGATGGCGATAAAGTTATGCCTGACACTTGAGGGAATATTGCGAATATCCTCGTCCAGAATCCGGCTAATTTACTGCACGACCACAATACATGGAAGATATTGCCTACTTGAGAACAGTTCCTCCAGCAGAGTGGAGAGATCGAGGGGTTGAATTTGGCATGACGATATGGTGTCAAATACCATCTTTGTGTAATTTTGTGCTCTAATTCCCAAAGGGAGGTGCATCTTGTGGCAGAATATGTGTATTGAATGGCTGTGCTCCATTGATCGTTGGAAATAGAGGCGCCAAGGTCCCTCTCCCAAGCCAACATGGGCTTGGTCTTTTCCAGTATCGATTGGTCATGGAGGGTGTTATAAAATAAGGAAATACCACCCCTTTTCCCACCCCCGGTGGTAAGATACTGTTTAATTCGCCAATTTACTTTGTAAGGGGGAATGTGATTACTAGTGAGATATGATTGTACTCGAAGATATGTAAAGTATTCCAGATGCGATAGGCTGTACTACTCTTGAACAGTTGCAAAAGATTTAATCCTAGAGCCACTAAATAAGTCTTGTATCCAGTTGATTCCCGATTTGGACCAGCTACACAAAGATAGCTCAGGAATCAGTAATGTTAAAATGGATAAGGGTATCGGGATAGTAGAAGTTGGGCCGCTAAATGATTGTGTCGAAGCTAGTAGTTTCCAAGATTGTAGTGATGCTAGCACTGGGAGCGGGAGACACCTAGGTACCTTTGTGAGGTGTGGAAAAGCCAGAACGTATTCATATAGACTACCGCTTGGGACACTCCTCTGTTCTATCTCCCCCCATAGCAAGGATGGCTGGTCAGTAAACCAGTCCCTTAGTTGTGCTAATATAGCTGATCTGTAGTAATCCACTAGTATAGGCAAGCCAAGGCCTCCAGCTTTTCTAGACTTGCTCAATTTCTTGAATGTGCTCCTAGCCTTCTTACCCTCCCAGAGAAATCCTGAGAGCATTGATTGCAGTTTGTTAAAGAATTGGTTGTTAACTGGGATGTGGACCGTATGAAATATATATATAAATTGAGGCAAGATTTGCATTTTAAACACCGCTAGGCGGCCTGACCATGATAAAATGTGCTTACTCAGAGCGAGGAGACCAGACCTCATTTTTTTTTTTTTTTTTTTTTTTTTTTAACGACAATTTTATTGAAGAGAAATAGTAGGCACAAAAGTATAAATGCGGAAATGTACAAAGAGAGATCCCCAACAATTGGAGAGTTAAGATGTCAACAGACGTACAGATAACATATCAAATGAAACAAGCAATGAGTTTGATAAGGCAATGCATATAGAAAGACCCTAGTTGGGGGGGGGGGGGGTGAGTAGGCATTAAGAAGGGCATAAGAGGGGTTTGGAATTGTCCGCAACTTGAAGCTAGGAAGATAGCTGCCTTGGTCAGGTAAGGGAATCCATCTGGGGGATACAGGCTGGGCCCAAGGAGCGAGGAGGTGGATCCTTTCCAAAAAGAGTCTAGGGGTAACTGGTAGGACAAGTCAGGTAATGAGTTTCTTAGGTAGTATCGTGCGGTAGCTAGATAGAGCGGCCTGGGTAGGGTCTGCATTGGTAGAGTGTTGGGGGTTCGTGTCCGTGAGATATAGCGGAAGGTGTGTGTGCCTAGGTCGAAGCATCTGGGATTGGGAGTCTTACAGGGGAGGGGGGGACAGGAGGGAGAGGATGTAGAAGCCAGACCTCATTTTTTCCTCTAGCGGGATGTAATTAGCTTTGAAAAGGTGGTCAGGGTGGGAGGTAAGAGTGATCCTTAGATAGGAGATACCCGAGTCTTGCCATATAAAAGGATAATTATTCTGTATATACCTTCTTTCTTGCGGGGAAATTCCTAGGTCAAGGACATAGGACTTGGATTTGTTTGCCTTATAATATGAGATTTTGCTATATTGTTCCAGAACTTTGGCTGCATGCATCAGGGAAGTTGATGGTCTAGTAAGCATTAGAATCACGTCGTCAGCGAATAAGCTGATAACATGTTTACGATCCATCACCCTAAACCCATGAATATTCGGGTCCTGCCTAATGCCCGCAGCCAAAGGTTCAATAAGTATGTTGAAGATCAAGGGCGATAATGGACAACCCTGTCGGGTGCCATTCGTGATTCTAAAGGGTTTTGACAACATTTCAGAGGAGTACACCCTAGCTGATGGAGACGTGTAAAGAGCAAGTATAGCCGATAGTACATGAGCTCTAAAGCCAAATGTCTCCAACACACCAGACAAGTAAACCCAATGGATGCGGTTGAACGCTTTCTCTGCGTCCAAGGCTAGGAGCAGAGAAGGCGTTCACTGACTCCTCGCCAGACTAATCACATTTATAACTCGTCTTGTGGCATCCGAGGTCTGTCTGCCCTTAGTAAATCCTGATTGGTCAGAATCTATGATTGTAGGCAACATCGGCATCAAACGTAGTGCTAACATTTTAGCGTACACTTTCAAATTATTGTTCAATAATGATATAGGCCTAAAGTTTTGAGGCACCTCTGGAGGTTTGCCTGGTTTAGGCAGGGTTACTATAATTGCTTCCAGCATTTCGGGCGGGAAGAGAGCAGAGGCAGTGGTAGTTTCGTAAACTCTAAGAAGATGGGGTCCCAATATTGACTTAAAGGTCTTATAATACTCTCCAGTCAGCCCATCAGGACCTGGAGATTTGTTGTTCGGTAAAATATCTATGGCTTTAAACAATTCAGCAATCGTGAAAGGTAAGTTTAGTTCTTCCAGTTGGTCAGGGGTTAATTTGGGAATCTTGACCGTCGTTAAAAAATGTTCTATATCAGCCTTAGAAGGCTGTGGGACGGAGCTGTCTTTACCTAGGTTGTAAAAAGATTCATAATAATCGCTAAAGTAATCCGCAATCTTTTGCAGGTCACATTCTTTGGACTTAGGATTGATCAAATAGGGAATTTTAGACTTAAAGAGCTGTCCCTGTAGCCTACGCGCCAAGGCTTTCCCTGCCTTATTGCCCGTAGAATAGAAGGATAATTTCAGCTTTCTCTCTAACTGTTCAAATTTGTGTAATAATATGAGCCTGAGTTCATGCCTCAAGTGCCCTAGAGTGGTATGGAGAGATGGATTAGGGTTTGTTTTATTTAAACTTCTAAGGTTTTCATTTTATTCAGAAGCTCCTCTATCTGCCTCTGCAATCTGGCTCCTTGTTGGATAAAGATACTGCAGATGAATGCCTTGTGGGCATGCCATACCGTAGATGGAGTAACCTCAGGGGTAGAGTTGATCTGAAAGAACTCAGAGAGGTGGCCCTCCAGTAAGCTTTTGGTAGATGGATCATGAATTAATTGAGAATTGGATCGCCACAAATAAGCGGTGTTGGTGGAATTATCATCTGCAATCGTTACCAGCACTAAGGCATGGTCTGACCATGTAATTGAGTTGATTTTGGTGTGGATGATTTTTTGGAGGAGCCACCTATCTGACAGGAACAGATGGATCCTACTGTAAGCCCTTGTACACACGGTCGGAGATTCCGTCGGAATGTGTTCGTTCGGAACGGTTTGTCGGATATTCCCACTGTGTGTGGTATGCATCGGACTGTTTCCGTCGGAATATCCGTCGGACCAAATTTTCCAACTTGCTGGAAATATTTTCCGACAAACTGCTCCGATCGGACATACTCCGATCATGTGTAGAGAATTCCGATCGGACAAAGTGCCACGCATGCTCAGATCAAATTCCTACATCAAAGCTATTGGCTACTAGCCTGAACGTAGTCCCATCATAATGAAATTACGTCATCATGTTCTGAAAGATCGGATTTTCCGACAACTTTGTCCGACCGTGTATATGCAACAGTTTCGGACAAGATCCGTCAGACAAAATCCGACGGACAAAATCCGACGGATTTGGTTGTCGGAAATCTCTGACCGTGTGTACAAGGGCTAAGAGCGATGCCTATGAGAATAGAAGGAATAATCTCTCTCATTGGCATGTCTGCAACGCCACACATCATATAGATCATTAGCTCTTAAAAAATTACATAGAGAAGGAGTTTTCCTAGCAGGGGTGTTTGTTGAGTCCATATCTGGGTCTGGAGCGATATTAAAGTCTCCACACAATAATAAAGCCCCTTGTCGAATTTTGCATATCTTTTTCATAATTTAAGAAGCGAATCTGGCGTACATTGAGAGCATAAACATTTACCAATGTATAGCGGGTGTTGTTAATATTGCACACCAAAATTATGAAGCGACCATTAGGGTCCGAAAGTTCTTGTGCAATAGAAAAGAGACGGTGTCCCTAATTGCAATCATAGTTCCTCTCTTCTTCCCTTGTGCACTAGATGCAAAGTAGTGTTGAAATCCTCTTGACGTGCATTTGGGAGGGGAATCTTTGTGGAAATGCGTCTCTTGAACGCAAAGTATGTTGCAATGCAATGATTGGGCTTCTTTCCATAATGAAAATCTCTTAGCCAGGTGGTTTATAGACATGTGCATTTCGTTTCGTTCCGAATGGAAATTCGGACAAATTTTCATTATTCGGACATTCGGATGCATCCAAATTACCGAATTGCAATGCTAACGAATTCAAACGAAATTCGAATCAAATTCGAAAAATGACATTTTGCGACCCGAATTTGGGGCCATGTATCTCGGGGCCACTTATAGCTAGGAACCCAAATACACAAATTTGGTATGGAAACACAGTAGAACTAGCACTACAACATATCCAAATTTGGGGTTTCTAGCTCTCTGGGCCACTTATAGCTAGCAACCCCAAATTTGGTATGCAAACACAGTAGAACTAGCACTACAACATATCCAAATGGGGTTTTTAGCTCTAAGTGACCCCGAGTTACGGGGCCCCAAAGTCAGGTCGCAAAATGTCATTCTCTGCTTCAGAAAAGTGGTTGAAATTTTGCAACCCGATTTTGGGGCCCCATAACTCGGGGTCACTTGCAGCTAAAAACCCCATTTGGATATGTTGTAGTGCTAGTTCTACTGTGTTTGCATACCAAATTTGGGGTTGCTAGCTATAAGTGGCCCCGAGATACGTGGCCCCAAAGTCCGGTCGCAAAATGTCATTCTCTTCTGCAGAAAAGTAATAAATGAAATAAGATGTGTGTGTTTTTTTGCACTGGTACACTGCAAATATGAGAAGTTGATGTGACAGATGTATATAAGTAAGTAACTAACCATCTTCCAAAATTTCTAATTCAAATAGAAAAGATTAGAAAAAAATATAATTTAATAGAATAAAATAGAAAGAATATGCAACCATCTTCTGAAATTCAAATTTCAAATAGAATAAATTTGAATTTCGAATAGTGTGAATTCAAAATCTTTAATTAATTAATTTTAAATTTGGATAGAAAAGATTATAATAAAATAGAAAATAGACTAGAAAAACAATAGAACAGAACAGAATAGAATATATTATATTTTATTCTGTTATGTTCTATTGTTTTTCTAGTCTATTCTTTTATATTCTATTAAAATCTTTTCTATTAAAATCGAAATCATTATATACTAAATTTGAATTTCGGAAGATGGTGGTTTTATAATATATATATATTTCTTTCCGACATTCGAATTTCATATAGAATGAATTCGAATTTGAATAGAAAAGATTAGAATGGAAATAGAGAATAGACTAGAAAAACAATAGAACAGAATGGAATATAGATACTATCTATTTCATTTTTAATTTCTTTTGCAGATTACTATTTGTTTCCATAAGATCTCCTGCAGACTATTAGCATCTATTTAAATTTTTTGCAGATCTCCTGCAGACTATTAGTATCTATTTTGTTTTCTAACCAGATCTCCTGCAGACCATTAGCATATTTTTTTAGCAGATCTCCTGTAGACTATTAACAGCCATTTCACTTCTTTTTTTTGCAGATCTCCTGCAGACTGTTAGAATCAATTTCATTTTTTTTGGAGATTACTATTTATTTCCATCAGATTTCCTGAAGTATAATAACATATATGTCATTGTTTGCAGATCTCCTGCAGACTATTAGCATCTATATCTAAAGGAAATGGCTGTTCTAATGCAAAAAATTTAAAATTAAATAGATGCTAATAGTCTGCAGGAGATCTGCAAAAAATGAAATAGATGTCAATATACTGCAGGAGATCTGATGGAAATAAATAGCAATCTGCAAAAAAAAGAAAAATTAAATTGATCCTAACAGTCTGCAGGAGATCTGCAAAAAAACAAGTCAAGATGCTAATAGTCTGCAGGAGATCTGTAAAAAAATTAAATAGATGCTAATAGTCTGCAGGAGATCTGGTGAAAAAAACGAAATAGATACTAATAGTCTGCAGGAGATCTGGTGAAAAAAACAAAATAGATACTAATAGTCTGCAGGATATCGGCAAAAAAATGAAATAGATGCTAATAGTCTGCAGGAGATCTTATTAAAACAAATGGTAATCTGCAAAAAAATTAAAAAATAGTATCTATATTCTATTCTGGTCTATTGTTCTAGTCTATTCTCTATTTCTATTCTAATCTTTTCTATTCAAATTCGAATTCATTCTATACGAAATTCAAATGTCGGAAATATATAATATATATATATATATATATATATAAAACCATCTTCCGAAATTCAAATTTAGTATATCATGATTTTGATTTTAATAGAAAAGATTTTAATAGAATATAAAAGAATAGACTAGAAAAACAATAGAACAGAACAGTATAAAATATAATATATTCTATTCTGTTCTGTTCTATCGTTTTTCTAGTCTATTTTCTATTTTATTATAATCTTTTCTATCCAAATTTAAAATTAATTCATTTAAAAATTTGAATTCATACTATTCGAAATTCAAATTTATTCTATTCAAATTTGAATTTCAGAAGATGGTTGTATATTCTTTCTATTTTATTCTATTAAATTATTTTTTTTCTATTCTGTTCTAATCTTTTCGATTTGAATTAGAAATTTTGGAAGATGGTTAGTTACTTATACTTACTTATATATATCTGTCACATCAACTTTTCATACTTGCAGTGTACCAGTGCAAAAAAGTTGTCAGCATGCCTGATTGAAGAAGTCACAGATGTCGATCGCAAGGCAAGTGCATATGCTGTATGTCATTGTCCACTTGCCAAAAGTTGTGTATTGTATTTGTCCACTTGCCACGTCACCTGCCACAAGTTGTGTATTGTCCACTTGCCACGTCACCTGCCACAAGTTGTGTATTGTCCACTTGCCACGACACCTGCCAGGAGTGCCATGTGACCTGACACGAGTGCCAAGTGACCGGCCACGAGTGCCATGTGGCCAGCCACGAGTGCCATGTGGCCTGACACGAGTGCCACGTGACCTGACACGAGTGCCACGTGACCGGCCACGAGTGCCATGTGACTTAACATGCGTGCCATGTGACCGGCCACGAGTGCCATGTGACCAAGTTGTGGATTGTCCACTTGCCACGTCACCTGCTACCAAGCGACCCCAGATATGGGCAATATGAAAGTACTTTTCTGCAGCAGAGAATGACATTTTGCGACCCAAATTTGGGGCCACATATCTCGGGGTCACAGCTAGAAACACCACATTTGGTATGCAAACACAATAGAACTAGCACTATAACATATACAAATTTGGGGTTTCTAGCACCAAGTGACCCTGAGATACATGGCCCTAAATTCGGGTCGCAAAATATTTTCGAATCCGGTTGAACTAGTTTCTAATGCAGTTGAAATAATTTCGAATCATGTTGAAATCATTTCGAATTCGGTAGAAATATTTTCGAATTTGACCGATTTTTCGAATGCGGTAGAAAACTAAACAAAATACGAAAACGAATTTAAGGAATTTATCGAATATAACTAAACAAAATTAATTAATTAACGAATAAAAACGAAATGAAACTAAACAAATTTTTTCCTTTAGCACATGTCTAGTGGTTTAGCCCTTGGGCATTGACTGACAGAATATTAAGTGGCATAGTATCTATGTGGTGAGGCGCTTCTTATTAAGAGACGCTCATACTAACTTTTGATCTCTTCCTGGAGTAGATTTAGTAGGTAGTGATGCAGACATGGCGAGTAGAAGGTCTCCGCTAATTCTCTTTCTCGTAGTGAATATTCAGATACAGTGATTTTGGCTGTTCCTGAGTGTAGAGATGGTGCTGACAGCCTATAAGAGGCTGTTTAACGCAGCATATTAGCCTAAAAAAAAGTATCAGGCAAGAAATCAAATGTTATAGTCGAGTTAGTGGTCGTCCCCTTGGGCTGTGGGCAGCAGGTGACGGAGGTGAATCATTAGGGAGGATCTTCCATATTTTGAGAAATTGAAGACCTTTATCAGGTGATGAGATCACGTGGTTCGTCCCTTCCCTATTCATGATCAATTTGGTGGGGAACCCCCATTTATAACTGATGCTGTGGTTCCGTAGCACCTTGGTGATGTTGTTAAAATTTTTGCAGAGTTCTAATGTATGCTGCGAAAGATCCGCATAAAACTGAATGTTAGAAAATTCTGTAGCACGGTGTTCCCCTTTCCTTGTAATTTGCATTAAGCGATCCTTGATTTGATAACAGTGCATATGAAATAAAACATCCCTGGGTACATTTTCTGGAATAAAGGTAGGCTTAGGGATGCAGTGTATTCTATCAATAGAGACCTCTATTGACGAAAGATCTGGCATGAGAGTGGATAACATATTTGTAACATAGGGACACAGATCTGCTGGGGTGACCGATTCAGGGATACCCCTTAGCTTCACGTTGTTCCCCGTGGCCCTGTCTTACGAATCCGCCAGCTTGGCTTTAATCCAACTCTGCTCTTCCTCAACTGTTTCGTGGGTGTCAATTAAATCGTTTATCGTGGTGGCATATTCCCCCATTTTTGCTTCCACATGACTCACTCTTTCACCCACCTCCTTAAGTTCAGTACTGAAGCTCCTCATACATGCCATCATGTCTGTATGTATGGTGCTGCGCAATGAAATGAGCATATCTTTAAGAGTAGTATCCAGGACAGGCTGGTTTGTTGTGGGGAAAGATGTAATGGAGTCAGGCAGTTCCCTAGTGTCCTCCTGGGAGTCAGTGGGGGATCTCACCTCGTGCTGCTGCAGTGTCCCTGAGCTGTCCCTCCTGCTCCTGACCTTGGCTGGGCTTCTGCTCAAAGGGGTGGACACCTGTGAATTCCCCAGGGAATGTTCACCGCTAGTGTGGGCACTATCGCCAGACCGTTCTGGCGACCTGGGTGTGAGGAGCGGAGTGGAGGACGCGCCGGCGCTATCTTATCCATGCTGTCTTTGGTGGCTGCATAAAGTACACCGTTAATTTCCTGGGTCCCCTCTCAGCTCTTTTCCTCCTAGACATGTTGGCAGGCTGTGCCCAGATCAGAACGCCGCTAAAGGGGTGTAAGATGTGGCCGCTATGCTCTGTGAGCCGCTCCGTTGTCCCACTGTATACCGGAGCTCTGGATCTAAACCTCCATCTTGGCTGAGGTCAAGCCACGCCCCTCCCATTTTTTTTTAAATCATTTTTAGTGTTATCTCAGGGAATGTAAATATCCACTACGATTGCAATAGGTAGTGATAGGTACTCTTTTTTGAAAAAATTAGGGTCTATCAGACCCTAGATCTCTCTTCTGCCCTCAAAGCATCTGACCACACCAAGATCGGTGTGATAAAATGCTTTCCCAATTTTCCAATGGCGCTGTTTACATCTGGCGAAATCTAAGTCATGAAATGCTTGTAGCTTCCGGTTTCCTAGGCCATAGAGATGATTGGAGCCATTCTGGTCTCTGATCAGCTCTATGGTCAGCTTGCGGAACCACCGGCTGCATTCTCAGGTTCCCTGTTGGGACAGGAGAGCCTGAGAAAACCATGGAAGTGGGGGAGGGGGGACATTCCCTCCCACTGCTTGTAAAAGCAGTCGAGAGGCTAATTAGCCGCTAGGATTGCTTTTACATGAAAGCCGAACTCTGGCTGAAAAGAATGATACCAAGATGATTCCCAAAACAGCAGGCATCATTCTGGTATAACCACTCAAAATCCAGCAACATACCAGTACATTGCTGGAACTGGTTGGGCATATATTGTAATCTTTTTTTTCATGCAGCCTGTGGGCTGAACAAAAAAAAGATATTGATCGGTGGGTATGCCCACCATTGGAATACCTCCCTTCATCCACCCACTTCTAATGGTGGGCATACATGCACCATTTATATATACCGAAGCATGGGGCCATCCGCCCCAAAAGGTAGGAGCATATCGCCCATCCACCCCTGCTGCCCCCATGCTTCGGCATATATGCTCTTTTTTAACTGTGGTGGTGAAATCACCTCTGACAGCGCTGGAGTCATGGCTTTATTTTTCGTGGGAGCCAACGCTGTTGCTGTAAAGATAAATAAATCCGCACTGCAGCCAAATGACGTACCTGCTAAGCAAATGATGGTTAACAATAAAACAAAGTAACATTACAGTATAATAGTAGAACTTACCATACCTGCAAAGCAAATCCAAAAAAAATTGCAAAAAATAAAACATTTTTTAACGCAACCTGTGCCTAAAATATATATATGCCGAAGCATGGGGGCATACTCCTGCAAAAGGTAGGAGCAAATCGCTCCTCCACCCCTGCTGCCCCCATTCTTTGGCATATATGCTCTTTTTTTAACTGTGGTGGTGAAATCACCTCCGACAGTGCTGGAGTCATGGCTTTATGTATCGTTGGAGCAAACACAGTTACTGTCAAAATAAATAAATCCGCGCTGCAGCTAAATGGCGTACCTGAAAACAAAAAATGGTTAACAATAAAACATTGCAGAATAGAATACAGTACAAAGGAGCAGAACAATAGAGAGAGAATAGAGAGAAAGAGAGAGAGAGAACAATAAAACGACAACTATTTTTGATTTTTTGATTTTATAATTTTTTAGTTTTTTTTTTTTACACTTTTTATGTAACTAAGAGTTCTAACTGTTGTAATGGTTCCAGTGGTTTGGGTCTCTCAAAATACGATGGCATCTTGGAAGACCCTGCGAACGTGTGCCTAGTCTGTGCAATGCTGTACCCTACTCTAAAACTTAACTAGTGAATGGTAGCGTTCAAAACATTCACCAATGCAAAGACCAGGATTGTCAGGACAGCGGGGACAATAATGATGGGTGACATGCCTACATCCGCGCTTTCTGCAGACACAACATTTACTTTGGGGGGCTCGTTGGGTAGGGGTACGTGGGAGGACATAAGGATAATGCCTCTCATGCAGCCGGCTTACTGCATTTGGTTGGGGAAGGTAAGGTGGAGCACCGTCTGGATACAGAAGGGCTCTGACGATATCTTCCTGGAATTTAAGGAAGGATCCAGTCCGTCCTGAAGCTCTGTGTAGCACATGAGCGTTCAGCATAGCCAATTGAAATAAATAAACAGACACTTTTTTGTACCAGCACCTGGCCTTACGGGCAACTAGGAAAACATTCTTATTATCCCTCCACTTCATAGCGAGCAAGTTATTTCACTTGAAGCAGGCTCTCTCCCCCAGCCTAAGACGAGAATCTATAAGCCGCTGGGTATTAGGTCGCACAATGCCACATGCTCCAATCTGCTGATCAAACAAATGACTAAACAGTGGCACGCTCGTGTAATAATTGTCCACATACAAATGGTACCCCTTTCCGAATAAGGGTGACACCAAGTCCCACACAATCTTGCCAGCGCTTTCTATGCAGTCAGGGCAGTTCTCCGGCTCTATGTGACTACCTTTGCCCTCATAAACCATAAAACTACATGTATAGCCTGTGGCCCTGTCACAGAGCTTATACATCTTGACCCCGTATCTGGAACGCTTGTTGGGAATGTACTGTTTGAATGACAAGTGGCCAAAAAACGTAATCAGGGACTCATCAACGCATACAACTTGATGGGAAGTAAACAAGTCTGCAAAACGTTGGTTTAAGTGGTTTATGAGGGGCCGAATTTTGTAGAGCCGATCGTATGCAGGGTCTCCACGGGGACGACAGAGTTCATTGTCATTGTCGAAGTGCATGAACCGCAAAATCTGCTTGTATCGTGCCCTGGCCATGGAAGCAGAGAACACGTGCATATGGTGAATTAGGTCAGTGGACCAATATGACTGCAACTCACTCTTTTTGGTTATGCCCATGTTGAGGGAAAGGCCCAGAAAGATCTTAAATTTGGAAACCGTAATTGGTTTCCATTGTCTGGCAAGGGAGGACTGGAGAATAGTGGCAATGTATTGACCAGCATTCAAATTGCTTTGGTCTACAATAGATCTATAGAGATCTTCAGTGAAAAACAGCAAATAAAAATCAAGTGGCACAAAATCAACTGTTTCCACGTGAATGCCGGGTTGGCCAGTGAATGGGGGAAGTACGGGTTCTGCAGTGGTGGGTTCCCAATTAGGATTGGCAAATTCTGCAGGAAGGGCACTATGGGCACGACGGGCCTGTCTTTGTCTTCTTGGTGGCAGCGGGACACTACTTGTGCTTGCCACCTCGCCAGCTTGAGCTGCACTTATGGGACTCACCACATCACCATGTGCTACTGCAGTGCTGGTTGTATGACCAGGGTATACTAGGCCGCTGGTGCTTGCCAGTTCACCAGAAGGAACAGCGGCACTAGTACTTCTCTGCTCCATACGAGGGACCTGCGGATCTTGCACATCAACAACAGAAGAAGTTCGGGGTCTGGTACGCCTGACCTTAGCAGGGACCACATCTCCGTCGTCAGAGCTATTTGTCATGGGGCCGCTGTCCTCTACAGGATAGTATTCTGAGCCTGAATCTGACAGATGAGTGACTTCCTCTTCACTATCTGTCATGCTCATAAACAAGTAGGCCTCTTCACTAGTGTACCTTCGATTTGCCATTTTAAACTCTAAATTTTGTGGTACGCTAGTGAGACTCACAGGTAAAAATGCACCTAGGCTGTCAGCGACTGTATCAAAACGCTACCAAAAAAACTGTTAGCGATCGCAGGGATCAGGCCTGACTCTGCGAACACTGCAGTTATGTGTTTAGTGTTTTGTAAGTGACAGTTATTGATCGATACTGCACTTGGGTGGGCTGGGCTAGGCTGGGCGGAGGGGCTAAACGCAGGTGCTAGCAGGTGTCTGGGCTGATCTCACTAACCTAAACTGGTGGGGTCGCTAGTATAGATTTGATCAGATCAGATATTGATCTGTTCAGATACTATACTACTAAGGGAGGTGTATGCTTTGCGCGAGGGTGTTAGCGGTACTGGCACTAACCTGATGCTGTCTGGGGCGACGCAGACCCTATCTGACCCGAAAACCTAACTTATATCACCTGCCGGGTGATCAGGAGGTTAAACCTTTATTAGGTAATAAATGGCGGGTGCCCTGAAACTATAAAAAAATAACTAACTAACCAGTATCACCCGTAACAGTTATATGGTGATCACTGGTGAAAGGGTTAACTAGGGGGCAATCAGGGGGTTAAAACCTTTATGCGGTAGTATATGGGGGTCCCTGACGCTATAAAAAGTCCGCCGTACTTTTGAAGTGAACGGACTTTTCCCGCCCGGAGAAAAGTCCACTCATTTGGAGCGCGTCTCCAGGTAGCCGGGGCCAGCGAAGGAGGCATCGCTGGCCCCGTCCCCTGGTATGGACTTAAAGGGGAACCCCTACGCCGAAAAATCACCGTGGGAGTCCCCCCTTGGTCCATATCAGACCCTTATCTGAGCACGCTACCCGGCTGGCCAGGAAAGGGGGTGGGGACGAGCGAGCGCCCCCCCCCCTCCTGAGCCGTACCAGGCCGCGTGCCCTCAACATGGGGGGTGAACAGAAGAACAGAAGATGGTGACAGCGGTGACAGAAGACCAGGCCACCGCTTGTAAAAGAGCTAGAAGAAGGCGCGGTGGCCCGGCAAGAAGAACCGAAGAAGGGGACAAGACCCCCGAAGTCGGAAGAAGAGGGCGGCGGCGAAGACGGAGAGAAGACCCCCGTGTGGTGTGTTTTTTTTTACAGGTGAATGGGTAGGGGTACATTGTACCCCATACTCATTCACATAGGGTGGGGGGGCGGTATCCGTGGGCTCCTTTATTAAAGGGGGCTCCCGGATTCCGATAAGCCCCCCGCTCGCAGACCCCGACAACCAACGGCCAGGGTTGTCGGGAAGAGGCCCTTGTCCTCATCAACATGGGGAAAAGGTGCTTTGGGGTGGTGGGGCCGCGTGGCCCCCCTTCCCCAAGGCACCCCCCATGGTGAGGGAACGCGGCCTAGTACGGCTCAGTAGGGGGGGCACTCGCTCGTCCGCACCCTCTTTTCTGGCCGGTCGGGTAGCGTGCTCGGATAAGGGTCTGATATGGACCTAGGGGGACCCCACGCCGATTTTTCGGCATAGGGGTTCCCCTTTAAGTCCATACCAGGTGACGGGGCCAGCGACGGCTTCTTCCCTGGCCCACGGCTTGTGCACGTGTGTGGGCAAGTCCGTTTATTTCAAAAGTACAGCGGATAGTCCGGCGGACTTAGTACGTCGTATTAGTCCGCTGAAAAAGTGCTGTGTGTGGGCAAGTAGCTCGTTCGGAAAGTCCGGCGGACAGTCCGGCGGAAAGTCCGCCAGACTAAGTCCGCCGGATAGTCTGCTATGTGTGTACGCGGCATTAGTGACACTGGCTACGGGGGGTGATCACAGAGTTAAACCTTTATTGGGGGTTAGGGGGGTACCCTAGACCTAAAGGGGGCTAACCCTAACTGCCCTAACAGTTATTGCAGTCACAAATGTCAACAATGCAATAATCAAAAAAAAAAAAACTGCAATTGGTGTCACTGTGGCTGAGGGTGCAGGGGGGTGACTGGGGGGGTTATGGGGGGTGAAAAGTGTGCCTGGCATGTTCTGCCGTAAAGTGTAGTGTTTGGTGCAACTCACTGATCCTCGCTCCTCGGCGCCTGAACGAAAAAGACCGACACAAGGAGAGATTGCATCACTTCCTCTGCCTGTGTTTATATTACAGGAGGAAGTGATGCAGAGGAAGCATTTCATTCGTCAGGAGCGATCATCGCGAGGGGGTGGCCATGAATGAATGGCCTCCCCCTCATCTCGGATCACTCCTGAACAGATTCCGACTGCTGCAGGCACCGGGGGGTGCCCGATCAGGCCCCCCTCCCGCGGGAAGGCATTGATGTACCTGTACGACAATATGCCTGCCCATGCCATTCTGCCGATGTACATCAACGTGCGGCGGTTGGCAACTAGCACAAATGAGAGTTCCACAGGCACACATCAACCTAAGGCTCCTGTATACTGTAGATGCTGACTTTTAATATTAGGACACTTACCTGTCCAGGGATACCACGATGTTGGATCCCCAGCCAATTTTTCAGTTGGCTCTCGGGTACCACCATTACTTTTAAGAGAAACTGTCAGTGAAGCATTGACAACTGGCTCCCTACTGCACATGCATGAAGCGCACTGTGCTTTGTGAATGGCCCGGCGGCAGGGGCCAAAATTCTGGGGGACTTTGCAGGGTGAAGCCCCCCGGGGAGTGGGAGTGGGTACCTGTCAAAACAGGTATCCGCTCCCCCCGAAAGGTATCAAATGTAGCAGCAGAGGGAGGGAGGAAGGAAACAAGCAAAGCTTCCCCATTTGGGTGGAGCTCCGCTTTAACTGCATACCGTGTATGCACCTGCTATGTATTATTGTTCAAATAGGAAAGGAAATGTCGTGCTCTCAATGCATACCAAAACACAATAAGGCTACATTCACACCAGATGGCCATACACCATGCAGTCTGATTATATATTGTCTATTTAGTGAGAAGGGTGATCACTGATTGATTCCATCTGATTTAAATGTGCACCTTGTAGTGGGTGTGTACTAATGAGGTCAGCTGGTCAACTCCTTTCTGTGTCATGACCTAAAGTCTGACCAGGAAGAAAGACATTACAAATGGATAAGTCTGGAAACATGGATGAGCAAAAGAAAAGTAAGTGACTGTAGATTTAATGGAAAGCTTTGATATTTTTGCAAAAAAAGTCCATGAATGCTATATCGGTGCATATGGGAGCTGGAATTTAGAAAAAAATCCTTTAACCACTTTCAGACCGGACCAATTTGCTGGTCAAAGACCAGACCACTTTTTGCGATTCGGCACTGCGTCGCTTAAACTGACAATTGCGCGGTCGTGCGACGTGGCTCCCAAACAAAATTGACGTCCTTTTTTTCCCACAAATAGAGCTTTCTTTTGGTGGTATTTGATCACCCCTGCGGTTTTTATTTTTTGTGCTATAAACAAAAATAGAGCGACAATTTTGAAAAAAACGCATTATTTTTTACTTTTTGTTATAATAAATATCCCCCAAAAATATATAAAAAAACATTTTTTTCCCTCAATTTAGGCCGATACGTATTCTTCTACATATTTTTGGTAAAAAAATCGCAATAAGCGATTATTGATTGGTTTGCGCAAAAGTTATAGCGTTTACAAAATAGGGATAGTTTTATAGCATTTTTATTAATAATTTTTTATTATTTTTTTTTTTTACTAGTAATGGCGGCGATCAGCGATTTTTATTGTGACTGCGACATTGTCGGGGACCCATCGGACATTTTTGACACATTTTTGGGACCATTGTCATTTATACAGTAATCACTGCTATATAAATGCAGTGATTCCTGTATAAATGACACTGGCAGTGAAAGGGTTAACCAGTGGGTGGCAGTGTAGGGGTTAAGTGTTCCTAGGGGTGTGTTACTAACTGTGGGGGGGGGGTTGGGCTTTCATTTAGTGTACACTGATCTCTGCTCCAATCACATGGAGCAGAGATCAGCGTCACTAGTTGCTAGGCAGAATGGAAAAATGTTATTTACACAGCATTTCCTCCATTCGGCCGCTCCGTGAGACGATCGCGGGGATGCCCGCGGTGATCGAGTCCGCGGGTCCCGCGGCCGGACTCACGGGGGTCCCGACCAGCGCGGGAGCGCGCCGCCGGCGGCGCGCTCCCGATGGCAGGGCGGCATCGAATATTGGACGTACCTGTACGCCAATATGCCTGCCCTTGCCATTCTGTCGACGTACATCATCGTGCGCTGGTCGGGAAGTGGTTAAGACAGAACTAATGGCGGGGTTTATTAAAACCAATGCACTCCAAATCTGGTGCAGCTGTGTATGGTAGCCAATCAGCTTTTAACGCCACTTGTTTAATGAAGCATTTGCAATAAAACATGGAAGCTGTTTGGTTTCTATGCAGAACAGCACCAGATTTTGCACCATGCAGTTTTAGTAAATAACGCTCTTATGCCGCGTACACACGAGAGGACTTATGTCCGACAGACCTCCAAAGGAGTTCCGCCGGAGTTCCGACGGAGTTCTGGCGGAGTTCTGGCGGACTTTTCGACCGAACGGACTTGGACACACACCATCACACCAAACTCCGACGGAGTCGAACGTGATGACGTACGACTGGATTCGAATAAGGAAGTTCATAGCCAGTAGCCAATAGCTGCCCTAGCGTTGGTTTTAGTCCGTCGGAGTAGCATACACACGAGCGGATTTTTCGAAGGGGACCGGGTCCGGCGGAGTTCCGTCGGGAAAATTTGAAGCATGCTTCATTTCTAAAGTCCGTCAGACTTTAGCAAAGCTAAAGTCCGTTGCAGCCCACACATGATCGGATAGTCTGACGGACTCGGTCCTTCGGACTTTGGATGTTGAAAAGTCCGCTCGTGTGTATGGGGCATTAGAGTACTTAAGTGATAATATAGATGAAAAACAAGCATTTTCTTATTTAGCACATATAATGGTCATATAAGTAGATTTATATAGTAGGTGGAGGCTGCTGACAACAAATGACTCTGAGACACTTTGCATAGAAAGGTGTGGTTTATATACAGAATATAACTATGAGAATGGGAAGATTCAACTAAACTCTGTTCTGTCAAAGTGATTCCTCATCACCATGATCATGTTCTGGACTGTCTTCACTTTCATCACTTATTTTTCATGTAATTCATGTTTTATACTTTATTAACATTACTGAATATAAACACACTAAGATTTATTTTCTACTATCAAAATTCTCTCATTTATGTTTCAGATACTGTGGCTCAGTTTACTGTCATCCAGGAAGCAATAATAACGGTGTCTCTTGGTGGTAATGTCATTTTGTCCTGTGGTCGTAGTGGTGGCTCGGTAGCTGGTAGTAACTACCCAGTCTGGGTATATCAGGCACCTGGGAGTGCTCCTAAAGGTTTAACAAGTAGTGATGGAAGTAATCATAATATAAAACCACCAGGAACCTCTGAACGTTTTACTGGATCCATCCAAGGAGGCTCAAGTGTTTTGTCTATCAGTAATGTACAGGATGCAGATGACGGGAATTATTACTGTGCTCTATGGACTGGTAGTGCGTACACAGTGCTACAAATTCACACACAGTGAGACATTAATATATACTTCCCCTTTTGGTCCTTCTACATTGTAAAAATAGTTTAATATGGGCCATGAGCGTCCGCAGAACCTTTTTTGGAGGGGCATAATTTTAGGTCACCCATGCTCCGCTCCTTTTTGACAATGCCATGAAGTGGAGGGGCTTAGTCATTATCACATAAAGCGCAGGCATGTGCCCATCAAATTTGGCCTGTACAGGACGGGGGGGGGGGGACAGTATGTGTGTGTATATAGGGGGTGGATGTATTAGTATACACAGGAAGGAGGGTGGGTGTATATAGCTGTATTCAGGACAGATGATGTATATCTGCAGTCAGTGATGATGGAAGAAGGTCTCTATATACAGGAAGGAAGGTGGGTATATACATCTACCTGTATATAGAGACCTTCTCCATCATCACTGACTGCAGATATATATCATCTGTCCTGTATACAGCTATATATACATACAGTATATCTGCAGTCAGTGATGATGGAAGAATACAAGAAGGAAGATGGATGTTGGGTAGATAAGGGTCAGAGTGATGTCCATCAGCTGGATATATAAGGTGGTCTAGGGGGTGATGTAGGCTGGCGGGAGTAAGGGGCTGAGATGTAGTCAGATAGTGATGTTTATAATTAAAAAAAATATAAAAAATATTGTGCACTTCTACTAATATATACAACAATACATAATACAAAATTGGTATGTAAAGAAAACATCCTCCTGTTATAAGATGTAAATATCTATATAATCCAACCCCTAGCACTTTATGTATGTCCACATAATGTGAAATTTATTTATGACAATTCATGTAACCCTGTGTTATCCAAGCTCTGAGTCTGCACCATCGGAAGTGTAAACTCACCACATAAACACAGTCAGCGTTACATGAATGGTCATAAATTACCTTCACTTTATCTGTACAGAGTGGTTGGGGGATGTTTATATGGATAGGGCTGTGTGCCAGTTTGGGAGATATCTGCTGCACTCGGCTGTCTCTTCATTCTCCTCATCTTCTTATCAATGATCGCAATACCTACAAGACAAATCCTACAGAAATGTTGTCAGCTTTTCTTCCAAGGAGACTTTACTCAGTAAAACACTGAACTCCCCTCCTCCCTGTAGTGTGAGCAGACATCCCGACCAGCAGTAGCTACAGGGAGCTCCGCCCCCTCAGCACACTGCACTGGTGATTGGTGGAGGGGGGGTGATTGGTGGAGGGGGGGTGATTGGTGGAGGGGGGGTTAGTCAGATCTCACAGTGCAGGAGACGGAGGGAGAGAAGAGCTTTGGAGGTTCAAAATACATACACCGCTGGCACAGGTTATGTATTTAGAAGCTGCTGTCCCCACAGTGGCAACTGTACCCCCCCATCCACTTACTCTGGGTCCTCAGTCCGCCCCTGATCAGAATGAAGGAGACCGGCTCCAATCGGCTAGATGTTCTGCTGTGATAAGCTGCCAACACTTGTCACAGAAGAGCTTCATTGCCACGCCAGTCCTCAGAGGATATGCGGGGAAAGTACCCAAAGCAGCAGTTCCCACTTGGGCCCCTAGGGACACGGGAGCCCCTTACAATTGCATGGGCTGTACCTTCCAGCGGGGGGGGTCGCTCGCCCCCCCCCCCCCCCCCCCCTGCCACTACCTGCGGACGCCCATAAATATGGCATAAGCTTTCAAATGGATGATTTACTCTTTGTATGCTGTAGAAAAGTCTGTGTGCTGAGATAAATGTGATGAGGATGGCAGGCAGGAAGCAAGAGCCCTTCTTCAAGGAAACTTTTAGGTTGTATGAACTCAGATGACAATAGAAAAGAACACACTGCCCAAAGGGCTTGGAGAGTGCTGCTCACCCCGAACAAACAAAAAAAATGGAACAAATTCCCCCACAAAGGGGTTTTTAGGCAGCAAGACAATAAATGTATAACGGTATGATATAAAAGATTTCCAATATTTATTAATGTAGAAAAATATAGCACATAGGTTAAAACATGAGCTCCACTGAACAATTAAGAGAAAATTAAATTCAAAACAATAATACAAGGAATATATTAAAAATAATAACAATGAATGTGCAATAGCAGACACGACTATTCCTAACACTGTACAGATACGACAACAGTGAAGATATAGTCCTAAAGCGTTTCAACCCACCAAGGGGTCTTCTTCAGAGGAATGGTCTGCTATAAAACAAAAATGTAGTAAATATATACATCAAATAATGCTTATCTATAATAGTGGTACCTAATAATTTAATATGATTACCCGATAATGCACATCCAAAGAGATGGAAGAAATAATTCCAGTGGAGTTCCCTTTTAAAACGACCGCCTCAATTTCCCCCCACATATAGGGAGTCCCCAGGTCCACAATGTCGCCAAGTACCGAGGGAGGAGGTTAGGGTCCAATGCTGTGGCTTACAAGAGGTCACACTAATCCCTCACCCTCTATACAATAGGGAGTGGGTGCGGACGTTGGCGGCCGGAAGGTGGGGCAGATCACACCTGCAGCAAAATTCCATATAAGTATAGGGTTAATGATATGCACTTAAAAATTCAATAAGTGGATATCTACAAGGCATGAGCCTATTGTCATCCCAGTCTATCTGTGTTTGTGAATAATACACACACCCAGATATTTTAGATATATATATCTAAATACGTTTTAGGGTAATGATTGGGATGCTTTGATGTTAGGCTATAGTGATGGTCGAACAGTTCGCCCGGCGATCGTTTTGCGGCAAATTTCGGCTGTTCACGATTCGCCCGATCGGCGGACTATTGCCGCCGTTCGCCCGGCGGACTTCAGTGTTTTCTGTGTAAAAGAACTTTGACCTATGATGACACATCCATCATGGGTACAGGACAGCCAATTGAGACATTACAGCACATGGACACTTGGACATTCCCCCTAACCTATAAATACACCCGATCCGGCGGCCATTTTACATTCTTTCTTCTGTCACTATAGGGAGAGGTTGCTGTGTGGAGCAGGGAGAGATTCCAGTGACCCAAATCGCGAGCTATTTGGTACACAAAAGTTATTTTCAGGACTGGTATAGGTGTTAGGTGTATATAGGTTTGCTGTGCTACTGATTGTTGCAGCATCCTGAGTGTCTTTTGTCAGTTTAGAGAAAGGGACACGACGGTGTGTGCTGCAGGGAGAGTCAGTTTAGTCATCATCATTAGCTGTTACTATCAGGTCCACAAAAGTGCTATTCCAGTTATTGTTCCAGTAGCCTCTGTTTTGTCAGTTTATATAGGGACAGGCAGGAAGCAGTGTCTCAGGCAGTGAGGGTCAGTTTAATCAGTAGCTGTTACTATTAGTTCCACAAAGGTTCTTTTCAGGACTGGTATCAGTGGTATGGTACTAGGCTTGTACACGTATAATATTCTTTCTTCCAATTATAGAAAGAATATTATACTTGACTGCTGCAGTTTGCTAATCATTCACAACCCACTTGTTCCACAAACCTCCTTATAAGGACTGTTAACTTGGTCTGTCTAGGGTGCTACAGTACATAGGGTTAAGTGAGGTACAGTCTGCTACTCTATAAGGACTGGTATAGGTCCACAATACATAGGGTTGAGGTGCACTACTACTGACCGCTGCCCTATACTGCAGCAGTCCTTCATCGGTATAGGGACTGACGTACAGTCTGCTAATCACTCACACACAACCTACTTGGTCCACAAAAGTCCTTATAAGGACTGGTAAGGTATAGGGTGCTACAGTACATAGGGTTGAGTGAGATAGTCTGCCATTATATAAGGACTGGTATCGGTCCACAATACATAGGGTTGAGGTGCACTACTGCTGACCGCTGACCTATACTGCAGCAGTCCTTCATCGGTATAGGGACTGACGTACAGTCTGCTAATCACTCACACACAACCTACTTGGTCCACAAAAGTCCTTATAAGGATTTGTAAGCTATAGGGTGCTACAGTACATAGGGTTGAGTGAGGTACAGTCTGCTACTCTATAAGGACTGGTATAGGTCCACAATACATAGGGTTGAGGTGCACTACTGCTGACCGCTGCCCTATACTGCAGCAGTCCATCGGTATAGGGACTGACGTACAGTCTGCTAATCACTCACACACAACCTACTTGGTCCACAAAAGTCCTTATAAGGACTGGTAAGGTATAGGGTACTACAGTACATAGGGTTGAGTGAGGTACAGTCTGTTACTCTATAAGGACTGGTATAGGTCCACAATACATAGGGTTGAGGTGCACTACTGTTGATCGCTGCCCTATACTGCAGCAGTCCTTCATTGGTATAGGGACTGACGTACAGTCTGCTAATCACTCACACACAACCTACTTGGTCCACAAAAGTCCTTATAAGGACTGGTAAGGTATAGGGTACTACAGTACATAGGGTTGAGGTGCACTACTGCTGACCGCTGCCCTATACTGCAGCAGTCCTTCAGGGTCATTTAAAAAATGACAGGCAGAGGAAGAGGCAGGCCCTTCCGCAGGGGTGGTAGGGGTAGGGCAGGAGAAACAGGCTTGAGCTAAAGTGGGAAGTTGCAGAAGGTGCGTTCAATTACTTTAAAGGACGCACCAGACTTGGTTGAGTGGCTCGCTCAGCCTTACTCTTCTGCACCCTCCTCATCCTCTCGATCTACACCCTCTTCTTCACTCTCTGCTATGTGCACCCCCAAAGACACTACCACCAACAACACCACCAACACCACCACCACATACCTTCCGCTTGAGTCACAGGAATTTCCGATCCATATCAAGAGGACATTTCTGATGCGCAGCCACTCTTGGTATTGGATCAGGAAGAGGAGGTAGCAACAACCGCTACTCAGCAGTCTGACGACAGTACCCAGATCAGCCCAAGGAGGAGGTTGGTCCCCGGTGTTGCTGCCTACTCCGAGATCTCTACTTATAGCGGTGGGGAAAGTGACGTTGATGATGACATGTCTAGTGATGTCACGTGGGTGCCCACAAGAGAGGAAGAGGGGAGTTCAGAGGGAGATATGGACCAGCAGATAGGGAGGAGAAGCAGGAATAACTTACATTGCACAGGAGGGCCAAAGCAGACTGCAAATGTATCAGAAGCGAGTCATCGACCATGTACGGTCACATCTGGCGCTCCCAGGACACCGGCACATGGCTCCGCAGTGTGGGCTTTTTTTAACGTGTCCGCAGCAGGCAATAGCGTTGCCATCTGCAATCTTTGCAGTCAACGCATTAGTCGCGGTAAGCCCAACACTCACCTAGGGACGACCGCCTTAAGAAGGCACATGAGCAGCCATCACCGAGCCGAGTGGGAGCAACGGAACACACAAAGCCACACTGCAGGCTCTCACCGTCCAGCCTCGTCTTCTACTTCTCCTTCTCCTCTCTCCTCACAATTGTCCTCCACTCCACCTTCCATCACGCCAAGCTCACATTTTTCTGCAAAAAGGCAGGCTTCCGTGGGGCTAATGTTTGAGCGTAAAAAAATGATGACGCCGGATAACCCTCTTGCCCAATGGTTGACGGCTGGCTTGTCAGAACTCATAGCCCACCAACTACTGCCATATAAACTGGTGGACTCGGAGGCCTTTCGCAAATTTGTGGCCATTGGAACACCACAATGGAAGGTCCCAGGAAGGAAGTATTTCTCAGAGAAGGGCATCCCAGAGCTATATGGCCATGTTCAGCGGCAAGTGAATGTATCTCTGGCACACAGTGTCGGTGCCAAGATACATCTGACCACAGACATGTGGTCTAGCAAACACGGGCAGGGAAGATATATCACTTTTACTGCCCACTGGGTGAACCTTCTGACGGCCGTCAAGCATGTAACCCGTGGCACCCGTGTAGATTTGGTTTTACCGCCACGGATTGCATGCAGGGCTGACTCTTCTTCTCCTCCTCCTCCTACTCCATCCTCCTCCCTCTCCTCCTCAGCTGACTCCTCCTTTTCCGCTGCTAGCGTCTCTTCCGCTGTGCCACCCAAGCTCCCCAGAACCTATTCAACATGCCAGGTGAGACGTTGCCATGCCGTGCTGCGTCTGTTGTGCCTGGAAGCTAAGAGCCACACTGGCCTGGCACTCCTTTCAGCTTTGCGTTCACAGGCAGATCAGTGGCTAACACCGCTCAATTTGACAGTTGGTAAAGTGGTGTGTGACAACGGTGCCAATCTGCTTAGCGCATTGAAACAGGGCAAAATCACGCACGTGCCATGCATGGCACACGTCTTAAACTTGGTCGTGCAGCGATTCGTTGTCAAATACCCTGGGGTCCAGGACATCTTGCGGCAGGCAAGGAATCTCGGGCCATTTCAGAAGATCTTACACGGCCATGGCTCGCCTTGCTGACATTCAGCGGCGACACAATCTGCCGGTCAGACGTCTTATTTGCGATTGCCCGACGCAATGGAACTCAACCTTCTATATGCTTGATAGGCTGCTCCAGCAGAAACATGCAGTTAACGTCTACCTGTATGAACTCTGCGGCAGAACCGGTTCTGGGGAGCTGGGTTTTTTTTCACCGCGCCAGTGGCTGCTCATGCGCGACGCATGCAGACTTCTGCGCCCATTTGAGGAGATCACCAAACTGGTCAGTCGCAGCCATGGCGCCATCAGTGACATGGTACCTAATGCCTTCTTTATGGAGCGTGCATTGCGTCGTGTCATTGATCAAGCTGTGGAGGAGCAGGAGCGGGAAGATGAGGAAGTCGCAATGCTGGATGAATTCACAGGGGGGCTACTCTATCTGAGACAAGTCAACAACAGGAGTCTGAAGAGGAGTCAGAGGAGGATGGTGCCGGGGTGGATGAGAAGGAGCAAGAAGAGCATGCTTCAAACCTTTCTGGGATCCCTGTTGTGTGTGGATGGGGAGAGGAGAATGAAGAGGACGACATTATCCTGGATGATGAGTAGGAGCCAGGCCACCACACCGCTTCCACTTTAGTGCAAATGGGGGCCTTCATGCTCCAGTGTTTTAATAGGGACCCCCGTATAAAAAGCATAAGGGTCAAGGGCCAGTACTGGGTGGCAACGTACTTAGACCCCTGGTACAAACACAAAATGGCAGAAATGTTACCGCCGTCACAGAGGGCTGTCAGAATGCAGCACTTCCAGGCCTTGCTTCGAGAAATGCTGCATTCTGCTTTTGCGTGCGCTGGCAGAGGAGCAATTCCGCCACTCCCAGAGAAGGAGTTGCGGGTACCAATCCAACAGCGCCTGCAAGAAGAGGCCGGTTTGAAGATGTGTTGGTGACTTTGGATATGAGGTCATTCTTTCAGCCGACCCATCGACAGGTGTCATCCGGATCCAGCATCAGGGAACGCCTAGACCGTCAGGTGTCCGACTACATCGGGTTAACGGCCGATGTGGACGCTCTGAGGAGTGATGAACCCCTGGCCTACTGGGTGGGCAGGCTTGACCTCTGGCCAGAGCTTGCCCAATTTGCAATCGAACTGTTGGCTTGCCCCTCATCCAGTGTCCTGTCCGAAAGGACGTTCAGCGCAGCAGGGGGGATCGTGACCGATAAGCGTACTCGCCCAGTTCACGACAGTGTTAACTACCTCACATTTCTAAAAATGAATGAGGCATGGATCTCGGAGGAATTCAACACATGTGACCAGTAGACCATGTGCATGTCTATAAACAATTTATTTAAACGAGCACAAAGACCTTCTTTCTTCATTTGGCTCACTTCCTTGTCCAAAAAAAGCACACCGTACTATATGCCTGTACCCTCCTGTTTGAAGAGGTTGAGCGGTGTCATATTTCTACTGGGGCTGCTTATTATGAGGGGCTCCCACCATCCCTGTGCTGTGCTGACTTCCTCCTGGGGCTGCTTATTATGAGGGGCTCCCACCATCCCTGTGCTGTGCTGACTTCCTCCTGGGGCTGTACCTCTGCTGTGCATATTTTGAGGTGCTCCCACCATCCCTGTGCTATGCTCATTATGAGGGGCTCCCACCATCCCTGTGCTGTGCTGACTTCCTCCTGGGGCTGCTTATTATGAGGGGCTCCCACCATCCCTGTGCTGTGCTGACTTCCTCCTGGGGCTGCTTATTATGAGGGGCTCCCACCATCCCTGTGCTATGCTGACATCCTCCTGGGGCTGCTTATTATGAGGGGCTCCCACCATCCCTGTGCTGTGCTGACTTCCTCCTGGGACTGTACCTCTGCTGTGCATATTATGAGGGGCTCCCACCATCCCTGTGCTATGCTGACATCCTCCTGGGGCTGCTTATTATGAGGGGCTCCCACCATCCCTGTGCTATGCTGACATCCTCCTGGGGCTGCTTATTATGAGGGGCTCCCACCATCCCTGTGCTGTGCTGACTTCCTCCTGGGGCTGCTTATTATGAGGGGCTCCCACCATCCCTGTGCTGTGCTGACTTCCTCCTGGGGCTGTACCTCTGCTGTACATATTTTGAGGTGCTCCCACCATCCCTGTGCTATGCTCATTATGAGGGGCTCCCACCATCCCTGTGCTATGCTGACATCCTCCTGGGGCTGCTTATTATGAGGGGCTCCCACCATCCCTGTGCTGTGCTGACTTCCTCCTGGGGGTGTACCTCTGCTGTGCATATTTTGAGGTGCTCCCACCATCCCTGTGCTATGCTCATTATGAGGGGCTCCCACCATCCCTGTGCTATGCTGACATCCTCCTGGGGCTGCTTACGGTGCAGGTGTCATTGCTGTATGTCACGCTGCTGATGTCAGTGCTCTCTATCACGGTGCTGCTGTCAGTGCTGTATATCACGGTGCTGGTGTTAGTGCTTTATGTCACGCTGCTGATGTCAGTGCTCTCTATCACGGTGCTGTTGTCAGATCACTCTATCATGGTGCAGGTGTCATTGCTGTATGTCACGCTGCTGATGTCAGTGCTCTCTATCACGGTGCTATTTTCAGATGACTCTATCACGGTGCAGATGTCATTGCTGTATGTCACGCTGCTAGCGATCATCTCCTGCACCCTCTTCTTTGCCTACCCTGGTCCCAGACCTTCCCTCTCCTCCATTGCCTTCATGCGCTCCACAGTCCTGAATTGTCACAACATTTTCCCATATAAAAAAAGAATGCTTGTAGTTGTCGATCCCAGATTCACCTCATACATGTGTTATGTCATTGACCATGTGGTGGGACTATGTTTGCACAGCTATTAATTCTTTTGTGGCTGCAAATTTGACATGTAGGTTTGCGAAGTTCGCCTCCCATTGAAGTCAATGGGGCCCGCCGCGAACGTTACGGTTCGCGAACTATCGGCCGAGTTCGTGGTCCACGTTCGCGACACGTCCCGTCGGAAGTTCATCCATCACTATTAGGCTATGAAAATGATTTAGAGCAAAGTGACCAAATAGACGCGGAAATTACAACTTTGACCTCAAAACTTATCAGAGTGCTTGAGAAAAAATCAGCACTCTTTTGGCACACAAAATCATTTGATAGGTATAGTAAGGAAAATATTAATCCTTTGGGCCTTTGAGTCCAAATCTTTCCTAACATAGACTCGATTAGCAATGAATGTAAAATTGAATGGGAGGAAGGAATACAATAGGCAAATTGCACTTTTGGATAAAGAAATTCTTGCCTTGAAATGGCCTTTTAACCTTTTGCACAGCATACCCTGTTTGTGGATTCGCGGACGAAACTCAGAGATGACTTATCGGCCCACAACAGAAATATTCTGCGCAAGAAGGAGTCGAAATATTGGAGGGACAAACTAGCTTTCTCAGAAGGGCGGGCGTATAAATGGAATACCAACACACAATCCCAGAAGAATACTAATGGGAAGCAACATTCTATTATTAAGAATGTAGCTAAATCTAAAACTACGTCCAACTCCAATCTAAAGCCCACCCAGACACAAAAATCGCAGGGCAATATTTAAAAGGAATCGTAACAGTAGGGATTTCCCGGAATGCAATACTAAGAAACGTATCATTGATATTGATACAGTAGAGAGGCCAGATAACCAAAAGGCTCTGAATTCACATCCACATGGTATGGATATACCTGATGATCTTTCGAGCATGCACCCTGATGTTATGGCTCCTGCATGGAGAAAGAAAAGGAAAATGTAGGGCGTCGGTCTGAAACACGCCAGAAAGCTTTAAACCCAATGCGGGGACTTTCCTCACCCCTAACGAACAGGGGAGTAGGAAATCTGGACGCATATATCACACGGATTTCACCGAATCCTTCAGTGTGATTAATCTCTCGTTCTATGTACTGTCCCCAGCGGAAACTAAAGTTCTAGCACGCGGTCTAACTTTTTGTCCACAGGAAAACGCTTTTGGGGTGATCAAGGACATACAGCTTTTCGCGCGCAGGCTCCTGTTTAAGAGCCTGCATCCGAGGGGGACATACAAGGAAAATAAAAACCAACATTTTTGCTTGCACATGATTGGATGATAAAATCAGCAGAGCTTCCCCTCCATTTCAGATCTGCCCCTTAGATTTGGAGCAAATGCACGTCCAAGTGCACTTTCAAGTGCACTTGTAGTGCAAAGTGGATTTGCCTTTCATAAATAACCCTCAATGTTTCTTTTTAATCTGTGTTTCAGCCCTGAGAAATATTATTGATAAACATTGTCGGTTGCTTTTTGTTTTGACAGCTGTGAGCAGGGAACTGCTCTGCACTTGTTACATGAATTGTGGAAAAGCTGGATTAAGATCATGAAGGGAGTTGAATAGAGATTGCACTTTTTTTTTAACAATTAATAATGCAGCTCTAGCAGAAAGTTCTCATTATTAGAACTAATCAACTAATATTTTAATTCTTGATGTTGCAGTTCTCCTGTCCACTTTTTCTTTCTGTACAGTGTAGACATATTTATGTTACCCTAATGTTAATGAAATTCTGGCTCTTTCTCCAAGGTCATTATGACTAAATCTAGTTTTACCATGTCACAACACCCACATTACCCATCGTGTTTAGTTTTCCATAGACCAAAAGGTGGTAATCGTATAGCTCGCATGCAGTCAATGTCATTGGATTGGGACCTTGGATTGTGGGCTCCTTGAGAGTAGGGACCGATGTGAGCAGGGGCGGGCTGGGCCGGGGGGCAGGGTGGAAATTTCCCCCCAGGCCGGCACCTACATTATGTTTAAAACGGCCGCTGGCCGTTTGTTCATTTCTTTTTTTTTTTCGCTGTTTCCCTGTCTGCACTAAGGGCTGCTTGCCTGGCTCTGGCTGTCAGTGATACAAAGAGCAGAGGCGGCGCTGGCAGCATCCAATGCCTTCTCTGATCCGGCGCCGCCCACTGACCTGCAGGTTGAACCTGCGGAGTGATGTGCCTGATGGGAGGAGCAGGAGAACGTCAGAACGTCGTGGACTCGTGGTGCTGCTTAATTCCTCCTTCCATCTGGCCTGTGCGGCGCCAGCACCGCCCACTGTTCTCAGTCTTCATGCAGCCAGTCGTAAGGGCATAGGAGAAGTGAACGGCAGCCGTGGAGCAAAGGATTAAGGTGCTGCCTGCAAGCTGTATAACCTCTCTCTCTCCAGTGCAGCCACCCCCCCCCCCTCTCTCTCCCCCTCTCCAGTGCAGCCCCCCCCCTCTCCCTCTCCAGTGCAGCTCCCCCCTCTCTCTCTCTCCAGTGCAGCCCCCCTTCTCTCTCTCTCTCTCTCCAGTGCAGCCCCCCTTCTCTCTCTCTCTCTCTCCAGTGCAGCCCCCTCTCTCTCCAGTGCGGCCCCCCCCTGTCTCTCTCCAGTGCAGCCCCCCCCCTCTCTCTCTCCAGTGCAGCCCCCTCTCTCTCTCCAGTGCAGCCCCCCCTCTCTCTCTCCAGTGCAACCCCCCTCTCTCTCTCTCTTCAGTGCAGCCCCTCTCTCTCGCTCTCCAGTGCAGCCCCTCTCTCTCGCTCTCCGGTGCAGCCCTTCTCTCTCGCTCTCTCTCTCTCTCTCCAGTGCAGCCCCTCTCTCTCGCTCTCCGGTGCAGCCCTTCTCTCTCGCTCTCTCTCTCTCTCTCCAGTGCAACCCCCTCTCTCTCTCTCTCCAGTGCAGCCCCTCTCTCTCGCTCTCCAGTGCAGCCCCTCTCTCTCGCTCTCCGGTGCAGCCCCTCTCTCTCGCTCTCCGGTGCAGCCCCTCTCTCTCGCTCTCCAGTGCAGCCCTTCTCTCTCGCTCTCCAGTGCAGCCCTTCTCTCTCTCTCTCTCACTCCAGTGCAGCCCCTCTCTCTCTCTCTCTCTCACTCCAGTGCAGCCCCTCTCTCTCTCCAGTGCAGCCCCCCTCTCTCTCTCTCTCTCTCTCCAGTGCAGCCCCCCTTCTCTCTCTCTCTCCAGTGCAGCCCCCCTTCTCTCTCTCTCTCCAGTGCAGCCCCCTCTCTCTCCAGTGCAGCCCCCCCCTCTCTCTCTCCAGTGCAGCCCCCCCCTCTCTCTCTCCAGTGCAGCCCCCCCCTCTCTCTCTCCAGTGCAACCCCCCTCTCTCTCTCCAGTGCAACCCCCCTCTCTCTCTCTCTTCAGTGCAGCCCCTCTCGCTCGCTCTCCAGTGCAGCCCCTCTCTCTCGCTCTCCGGTGCAGCCCTTCTCTCTCGCTCTCTCTCTCTCTCTCCAGTGCAGCCCCTCTCTCTCGCTCTCCAGTGCAGCCCCTCTCTCTCGCTCTCCAGTGCAGCCCCTCTCTCTCGCTCTCCAGTGCAGCCCTTCTCTCTCGCTCTCTCTCTCTCTCTCTCCAGTGCAACCCCCCTCTCTCTCTCTCTCCAGTGCAGCCCCTCTCTCTCGCTCTCCAGTGCAGCCCCTCTCTCTCGCTCTCCAGTGCAGCCCCTCTCTCTCGCTCTCCGGTGCAGCCCCTCTCTCTCGCTCTCCAGTGCAGCCCTTCTCTCTCTCTCTCTCACTCCAGTGCAGCCCCTCTCTCTCTCTCTCTCACTCCAGTGCAGCCCCTCTCTCTCTCCAGTGCAGCCCCCCTCTCTCTCTCTCTCTCTCCAGTGCAGCCCCCCTTCTCTCTCTCTCTCCAGTGCAGCCCCCCTTCTCTCTCTCTCTCTCCAGCCCCCCCCTCTCTCTCTCCAGTGCAGCCCCCCCCTCTCTCTCTCCAGTGCAGCCCCCCCCTCTCTCTCTCCAGTGCAGCCCCCCCTCTCTCTCTCCAGTGCAACCCCCCTCTCTCTCTCCAGTGCAACCCCCCTCTCTCTCTCTCTTCAGTGCAGCCCCTCTCTCTCGCTCTCCAGTGCAGCCCCTCTCTCTCGCTCTCCGGTGCAGCCCTTCTCTCTCGCTCTCTCTCTCTCCAGTGCAGCCCCTCTCTCTCGCTCTCCAGTGCAGCCCCTCTCTCTCGCTCTCCAGTGCAGCCCCTCTCTCTCGCTCTCCAGTGCAGCCCTTCTCTCTCGCTCTCTCTCTCTCTCTCTCCAGTGCAACCCCCCTCTCTCTCTCCAGTGCAACCCCCCTCTATCTCTCTCTCTCCAGTGCAGCCCCTCTCTCTCGCTCTCCGGTGCAGCCCCTCTCTCTCGCTCTCCGGTGCAGCCCCTCTCTCTCGCTCTCCAGTGCAGCCCTTCTCTCTCTCTCTCTCACTCCAGTGCAGCCCCTCTCTCTCTCCAGTGCAGCCCCCCCCCTCTCTCTCTCTCCAGTGCAGCCCCCCTTCTCTCTCTCTCTCTCTCTCCAGTGCAGCCCCCCTCTCTCTCCAGTGCAGCCCCCCCTCTCTCTCCAGTGCAGCCCCCCTCTCTCTCTCCAGTGCAGCCCCCCTCTCTCTCTCCAGTGCAGCCCCCCTCTCTCTCTCCAGTGCAACCCCCCTCTCTCTCTCCAGTGCAGCCCCCCTCTCTCTCTCCAGTGCAGCCCCCCTCTCTCTCTCTCCAGTGCAGCCTCGCTCGCTCTCCAGGGCAGCCCCTCTCTCTTGCTCTCCAGGGCAGCCCCCCTCTCTCTCCAGTGCAGCCCCCCTCTCTCTCGCTCTCCAGGGCAGCCCCTCTCTCTCGCTCTCCAGGGCAGCCCCTCTCTCTCGCTCTCCAGTGCAGCCCCTCTCTCTCGCTCTCCAGTGCAGCCCCTCTCTCTCGCTCTCCAGTGCAGCCCTTCTCTCTCTCTCTCTCCAGTGCAGCCCCCCCCTCTCTCTCTCTCACTCCAGTGCAGCCCCTCTCTCTCTCTCCAGTGCAGCCTCTCTCTCTCTCCAGTGCATCCCCTCTCTCTCTCTCTCCAGTGCAGCCCCCCTCTCTCTCTCTCCAGTGCAGCCCCCCTCTCTCTCTCGCTCTCCAGTGCAGCCCCCCTCTCTCTCTCTCGCTCTCCAGTGCAGCCCCCCTCTCTCTCTCGCTCTCCAGTGCAGCCCCCCTCTCTCTCTCTCTCCAGTGCAGCCCCCCTCTCTCTCTCTCTCCAGTGCAGCCTCTCTCTCTCTCTCTCTCTCCAGTGCAGCCCCTCTCTCTCTCTCTCTCTCCAGTGCAGCCCCTCTCTCTCTCTCTCTCTCCAGTGCAGCCCCTCTCTCTCTCTCTCCAGTGCAGCCCCTCTCTCTCTCTCTCTCTCTCCAATTATGGGCACAGTCAGGCTGCAATTATGGGCACAGTGAGGCTGCATTTGATGCGCACTGGTGAGACTGCATTGATCTCTTGTATCATGTCTGCAGTCTCTGACCATCTCTTGTATCATATCACTGTCCTCTGGAGTTTGGAGAGGAGTCAAGAGTGGAAATGTCGCTAAAATGGGGGTCATGGGAGAAGTCAGACGTGTGTGGACTGTGGAGAGGCCTTTCATGAACAAAAAAATAATGACGTTATGCTGTTGGGCTGGTATAATAATGCTATGGGGCTGGTATAACATTTTTTCCAGGGCTGTTTTTTATTCCCAGTCCGGCCCTGGACGTGAGTCATGCGACCACAGAGAAGGGGATTATTGCTCCGGGTCCCGGATCACTGAGCCGACAGATGTCACTCCACTCGGGTGCTGCTCGCACCTCCCCCCTGCAATGCCACTGCCTTGGGCTCGAGGTATTATGGGTCCTTAGGGGGGTTCTTTACTGTGGGGGGTCCTGCACTGTAGAGGGGGTCTGCACTGTAGAGGGGGTCTGCACTGTAGAGGGGGTCTGCACTGTAGGGGGGTCCTGCACTGTAGAGGGGGTCCTGCACTGTAGGGGGGGGTCCTGCACTGTAGGGGGGGTCCTGCACTGTAGGGGGGGTCCTGCACTGTAGAGGGGTCTGCACTGTAGAAGGGGTCCTGCACTGTAGGAGGGGTCCTGCACTGTATTGGGGTTTGCACTGTAGGGGGAGGGGTCTGTACTGTAGGGGAAGATTCGGTACTGTAGGGGGGTCTGTACTGTAGGGGAGTCTGTACTGTAGGGGAGTCTGTACTGTAGGGGGGTCTGCACTGTAGGGTGGAGGGGTCTGTACTGTAGGAGGGTCTGCACTGTAGATGGGGGTCTGCATGGTAGGGAGGGGGGTCTGCGCTGTAGGGGGTCTGTGTAACATGCAGGGGGTCCAGAGCTGTGAGGGGCTGTGTAATGTAAAGGGGTGCGGAGTGCTGTGTAATGTAAAGGGGTCCAGAGGTACAAGGGCTGTTTAATGTAAAGGGGTCCAGAGGTTCAGGGTGCTGTGTAATGTAAAAGGGTCCAGAGGTACAAGGGCTGTGTAATGTAAAGGGGTCAGGAGGTAAGGGGTCCAGAGGTACAAGAGCTGTGTAATGTAAAGGGGTCCAGAGGTGCAGGCTGCTGTGTAATGTAAAGGGGTCCTTAGGTGCAAGGTCCTGTGTAATGTAAAGGGGTCCTTAGGTGCAAGGTTCTGTGTAATGTAAAGGGGTCCAGAGGTGCAGGGTGCAGTGTAATTTAAAGGGGTCCAGAGGTACAGTTGTGGAGAGGGGGGGTACACAGTAGTGACAAAAAGATATTGAAGGATGCAGAGGTATGCAGGGGACACAGTGGGTGTTTTTACATTTTATGGTGTGTGGGGGGTGCCAGATATAGGATCCGCCCCGGGTGCCAAATGCTCTAGGTACGCCCCTGGTGTGAGCACAGCAGACTACAACTCTTACCTCCCAGGAGTCTCAGAGGCAGGCCAGGTGTGTGGCACGTCAGGGGAGGGGACGCCCGGCGTCAAGAACGTCACGTCGCACGTGACCTGCTGGGCTTATGGGGAGCAGTGGCTAGCTGCAGTCTGCAGAGAAGATGAAACCTGTTTCAGGATCATCACCCCCCCCCCCCCCCTGAAGAGTGGCAAGGACCTGGCTCAGTGTCTCCAGTCCTCACTCAATCAATGCTCCCCAGCCTGAAGTAAGGCATCTGTGATAACCTTCACAAAATGGAATAGAATGAGAAAATCTGCTTCAGTTGTAAATTTAATTAATAATGCATAGTCATCAAGACAATTTAAAATTTTGGCAGTGGCAGCGTGTGTGTGTTTTTTTTTTTTTTTTTTTTCTAGCACCTCCCCCCCACCAGCGGACTTAACACCCTCCCCCCCACCAGAGGACTTAACACCCTCCCCCCCAGCAGCGGACTTGACACCCTCCCCCCCACCAGCGGACTTAACACCCTCCCCCCCAACCAGCGGACTTGACTCCCTCCCCCCCACCAGCGGCCTTGACACCCTCCCCCCCACCAGAGGACTTGACACCCTCCCCCCCACCAGCGGACTTAACACCCTCCCCCCCACCAGCAGACTTATCTAACACCCTCCCCCCCCAACCAGCGGACTTATCTAACACCCTCCCCCCCCCAACCAGCGGACTTATCTAACACCCTCCCCCCCCAACCAGCGGACTTATCTAACACCCTCCCCCCCCCAACCAGCGGACTTATCTAACACCCTCCCCCCCACCAGCGGACTTATCTAACACCCCCCCACCAGCAGACTTATCTAACACCCCCCCCCCACCAGCGGACTTATCTAACACCCTCCCCCCACCAGCGGACTTATCTAACACCCTCCCCCCACCAGCGGACTTATCTAACACCCTCCCCCCACCAGCGGACTTATCTAACACCCTCCCCCCACCAGCGGACTTATCTAAAATGCTCCCCCCACCAGCGGACTTACCTAACACCCTCCGCCCACCAGCGGACTTACCTAACACCCTCTCCCCCCACCAGCGGACTTACCTAACACCCTCCCCCCACCAGCGGACTTATCTAACACCCTCCCCCCCACCAGTGGACTCACCTAGCTGATTAAGTGGTTCAATGGGCCACTTGACTGGACTTGCCCCCCAGGCCTAAGGCTGCCAGCCCTCCCCTGGATGTGAGTGTGCAATGTACAGGGATAGGGACAATTGTAGACACTCACTCAGGTTGAACTGGATGGACTGGTGTCTTTATTCAACCTTACTAACTATGTAACTATGTAATTTCTCCACCCTTCACCTACCTGGCCTCTGCACACGTGGATCTGTAAGTTCTTACTATCGCAGTTTAGGGGAAAGGGGGGAGAGCACTTTGGCATCATTGTTTTGGGTACTAAAGGACCTTATTCCAGCACTGACCTCTAGTGTATAATTGCTAGCCCAGATTGTGACAAAAATAGGCCTGGGCATTTTAGACTAAGGAGCCCGTTTTATTTTACCCCCCACCCAAAGCAGTGTCCTCTGTCCCCCCTCCATCAATGTAGTGTTCTGTACCTCCCCAATGCAGTTTTTTCCACCTCTCCACATCACCCCCCCACTATAGATGTGCTCTCTTCCTTCACATCACCCTCTGCCACCTCCCCCCACAGTGGTATCCTATACCCTTCAATGCTGTGTCCTGTGCCCCTTCACATCAACCCTCCATAGTGTCCTCTGCCTTCCTTCCCCTACAGTAATGTCCTGTATTCCCCCACCCAAACAGTGTCCTCTGCCCCCCTTTACATTACCTCCCTCCCCCCACTATATTGTCCTCTACCCCCCTCCACAGTAGTGTCCCTGTGTCCTCTGCCTCTCCATCCCCCAAAGCAGTGTTCCATGTCCATTTCTCATCACAATCACCCCCCGCACACTGTAATGTCCTCTGCCCCCCCCCCCCCTTAAACAGTATCTCCTCTGCTCCCATTCACATCATCCTCTCCCGCTCCCACATACACAAGGCACTGTGTAGGTGTCGCTTCCTACCAGGAGACAGCATAGTGCTGGGTGGAAGATGAGAGCGGGAGCAACCAATCACTGATGCAGCCCCCCCATTCTCCATCCAGCACTAAACTGCCTCCCACTCAACACTCTGCACTTTACATGGGAACACCTGAGGATGAGGAGAGGCAGAGCCATGGTCATGAGCCACCTGTTGACTCCTACTTTTGTCCGGTCGCTTGCCGATCCCCGTGTTAGGACATGCAGCTCACTGCTCCCCCTCCACTCACAGGATAAATGCCTGGTGTGCACTATGGCCAGTCCGGGTCTGACTGCTAGGGATCCCAGCTGCTTCTGACTATTCCACACTGGTCTGAGTAAACTGTATGCAAAAGTCATGTGAACTGAATGCACAGTATGGACTCTCCATTTATTAGTGGGAATGCTTTAGCAGTCCCACTATTGTTATTCGTTTTTTTATTTATTAATCTTTTTATTATTCCGTACGTTTTTGGCTCTGCATAACTTCTGCATACTTTCACCTATTAAAGCCATTCAGCTTTTAAAATGTTCAGCTCTTTCAGCTGATGATGAGACTTCTTTTTCTACTATTTATACTTTTTAAAATATTAAGCTTTTTAACACTTTTTTAACATTGAAGTCAATGAGAGCATGCTTAACCACTTCCCGACCGCCGCACGACGATGTACGTCGACAGAATGGCACGGGCAGGCATATTGGCGTACATGTACGTCCCTGCCTTCCCACAGGTCGGGGGCCCGATCGGGCCCCCGCCCGGTGCCTGCGGCGGTCGGTATTCGTTCGGGAGCGATCCCGGACGAGGGGGCGGCCATTCATTCATGGCCACCCCCTCGCGATCGCTCCCGACGAATAGAAATCCTTTGTGACATCACTTCCTCTCCTGTAATGTAAACACAGGAGAGGAAGTGATGTATTCTCTCCTCCGTGTCGGTATTTTTCATTCCAACACCGAGGAGAGAGGATCGGTGAGTTGCACCAACACGTCACTACACAGTAGAACATGCCAGGCACACTCACACCCCCCGATCACCCCCCCAATTACCCCTGCCCCCCAGTCACAGTGACACCAATGTCATTTTTTATTTTTTTTTGCATTGGTGTCATTTGTGACTGTAATAACTGTTAGGGCAGTTAGGGTTAGCCCCCTTTAGTTCTAATGTACCCCCCTAACCCCCCCAATAAAGGTTTAACCCCGTGATCACCCCCCGTCGCCAGTGTCACTAAGGCTGGGTTCACATTGCAGCGGTTTATGAGAACGAATGTGATTCGCACCGCACTGCAGTGCAAATCACATCCGATCTCTGTGCGATTCGAGTTCAGACATACAGATAGTATGGCTGAATTCGCATCGCACTCGCCGCACCCGCCGCAAATTCGCACGGGACCCTTTTTTTGGCCCGCAGCAGAATCAGATCGCATGGGTGTTCACACCATGCGATCCGAGTTTGCAGATCGCACTGCGATATGCGAACTGATCTGGGGGTGTCATTAACATTTCACTGACACTCCCAGCAGTTTGCATAGGGCAGTGTGAACTGCCGCCGGGAGGCATGCGATGCGGGAACCCGCCGCGGATTCGTGGCGTTCCCGCATCGCTCCAGTGTGAACCCAGCCTAATAAGCGATCATTTTTCTGATCGCTGTATTAGTGTCACAGGTGACGCTAGTTAGGCAGGTAGGTATTTAGGTTCGCCGCAGCTTATTATAGCGCCAGGGACCCCCATATACTACCGCATAAAGCCCCCTGATTGCCCCCTAGTTAACCCTTTCACCAGTGATCACCATATAACTGTTACAGGTGACGCTGGTTGGTTAGTTATTTTTTTATAGTTTCAGGGCACCCGCCATTTATTACCTAATAAAGGTTTAACCCCCTGATCACCCGGCGGGTGTCATTTGTGACTGTAATAACTGTTAGGGCAGTTAGGGTTAGCCCCCTTTAGTTCTAAGGTACCCCCCTAACCCCCCCAATAAAGGTTTAACCCCGTGATCACCCCCCGTCGCCAGTGTCACTAAGGCTGGGTTCACATTGCAGCGGTTTATGAGAACGGATGTGATTCGCACCGCACTGCAGTGCAAATCACATCCGATCTCTGTGCGATTTGAGTTCAGCCATACAGATAGTATGGCTGAATTTGCGTCGCACCCGCCGCAAACTCGCACGGGACCCTTTTTTTGGTCCGCAGCAGAATCGGATCGCATGGGTGTTCACACCATGCGATCCGAGTTTGCAGATCGCACTGCGATATGAGAACTGATCTGGGGGTGTCATTAACATTTCACTGACACTCCCAGCAGTTTGCATAGGGCAGTGTGAACTGCCGCCGGGAGGCATGCGATGCGGGAACCCGCCGCGGATTCGTGGCGTTCCCGCATCGCTCCAGTGTGAACCCAGCCTAATAAGCGATCATTTTTCTGATCGCTGTATTAGTGTCACAGGTGACGCTAGTTAGGCAGGTAGGTATTTAGGTTCGCCGCAGCTTTTTATAGCGCCAGGGATCCCCATATACTACCGCATAAAGCCCCCTGATTGCCCCCTAGTTAACCCTTTCACCAGTGATCACCATATAACTGTTACAGGTGACGCTGGTTGGTTAGTTATTTTTTTATAGTTTCAGGGCACCCGCCATTTATTACCTAATAAAGGTTTAACCCCCTGATCACCCGGCGGGTGTCATTTGTGACTGTAATAACTGTTAGGGCAGTTAGGGTTAGCCCCCTTTAGTTCTAAGGTACCCCCCTAACCCCCCCAATAAAGGTTTAACCCCGTGATCACCCCCCGTCGCCAGTGTCACTAAGGCTGGGTTCACATTGCAGCGGTTTATGAGAACGGATGTGATTCGCACCGCACTGCAGTGCAAATCACATCCGATCTCTGTGCGATTTGAGTTCAGCCATACAGATAGTATGGCTGAATTTGCGTCGCACCCGCCGCAAACTCGCACGGGACCCTTTTTTTGGTCCACAGCAGAATCGGATCGTATGGGTGTTCACACCATGCGATCCAAGTTTGCAGATCGCACTGCGATATGCGAACTGATCTGGGGGTGTCATTAACATTTCACTGACACTCCCAGCAGTTCGCATAGGGCAGTGTGAACTGCCGCCGGGAGGCATGCGATGCGGGAACCCGCCGCGGATTCGTGGCGTTCCCGCATCGCTCCAGTGTGAACCCAGCCTAATAAGCGATCGTTTTTCTGATCGCTGTATTAGTGTCACAGGTGACGCTAGTTAGGCAGGTAGGTATTTAGGTTCGCCGCAGCTTTTTATAGCGCCAGGGACCCCCATATACTACCGCATAAAGCCCCCTGATTGCCCCCTAGTTAACCCTTTCACCAGTGATCACCATATAACTGTTACAGGTGACGCTGGTTGGTTAGTTATTTTTTTATAGTTTCAGGGCACCCGCCATTTATTACCTAGTCTCACTAGTGTACCCCTAAATTTAGGGGTGTCTACTTTCCAAAATGGGGTCATTTGGGGGGGGGGGGGGTTTGTGCCATCTTGGCATTTTCTGGCCTTCAAAACTGTAACGCCCTTAGAAAGCCTGAAGGCGGTGCTTGGTTTTCGGGGCCCCATACGCGGCTAGGCTCCCAAAAAGTCCCACATATGTGGTATCCCCATACTCAGGAGAAGCAGCAGAATTTATTTTGGGGTGTCATTTCACATATGCCCATGGCATGCGTGAGCAATATATCATTTAGTGACAACTTTGTGAGAAAAAAAAAAAAAAAAGTTTGTAATTTTCCCGCAACTTGTGGCAAAATATAAAATATTCCATGGACTCAACATGCCTCTCAGCAAATAGCTTGGGGTGTCTACTTTCTAAAATGGGGTCATTTGTGGGGGTTTTGTGCCATCTTGGCATTTTATGGCCTTCAAAACTGTAATAGGTAGTGAGAAGTGAACTCAAAAATTTACGCCCTTAGAAAGCCTGAAGGCGGTGCTTGGCTTTCGGGGCCCCGTACGCGGCTAGGCTCCCCAAAAATCCCACATATGTGGTATCCCCGTACTCAGGAGAAGCAGCAGAATTTATTTTGGGGTGTCATTTCACATATGCCCATGGCATGCGTGAGCAATATATCATTTAGTGACAACTTTGTGAAAAAAAAAAAAAAAGTTTGTAATTTTCCCGCAACTTGTGGCAAAATATAAAATATTCCATGGACTCAACATGCCTCTCAGCAAATAGCTTGGGGTGTCTACTTTCTAAAATGGGGTCATTTGTGGGGGTTTTGTGCCATCTTGGCATTTTATGGCCTTCAAAACTGTAATAGGTAGTGAGGAGTGAACTCAAAAATTTACGCCCTTAGAAAGCCTGAAGTCGGTGCTTGGCTTTCGGGGCCCCGTACGCGGCTAGGCTCCCAAAAAGTCCCACATATGTGGTATCCCCGTACTCAGGAGAAGCAGCAGAATTTATTTTGGGGTGTCATTTCACATATACCCATAGCATGTGTGAGCAATATATCATTTAGTGACAACTTTGTGTAAAAAAAAAAAAAAAATTTTTTTTGTCATTATTCAATCGCTTGAGGCAAAAAAAAAAAATATTCAATGGGCTCAACATGCCACTTATCAATTTCCTTAGGGGGTCTACTTTCCAAAATGGGGTCATTTGGGGGGGTTTTGTACTGCCCTGCCATTTTAGCACCTCAAGAAATGAGATAGGCAGTCGTAAACTAAAAGCTGCGTAAATTCCAGAAAACGTACCTTAGTTTGTAGATGTGACAACTTTTGCGCAAACCAATAAATATACAATTATTGACTTTTTTTTTACCAAAGACATGTGGCTGAATACATTTTGGCCTAAATGTATGACTAAAATTGAGTTTATTGGATTTTTCTAATAACAAAAAGTAGAAAATATCATTTTTTTTCAAAATTTGCGGTCTTTTTACGTTTATATCGTAAAAAATAAAAATCGCAGAGGCAATCAAATACCATCAAAAGAAAGCTCTATTTGTGGGAAGAAAAGGACGCAAATTTTGTTTGGGTACAACATTGCATGACCGCGCAATTACCAGTTAAAGCAGCGCAGTGCCAAATTGTAAAAAGACCTCTGGTCATTGACCAGCAAAATGGTCCGGTCTGAAAGTGGTTAAAATCCTTAAAATCTTCTTTCGCTACCAAAAGTTTCTGCTCCTTCATACTTTCACCTACAGATGGCAGAAAAAAAAAAAAAGAAAGTAAGTGACTGTAGATTTAATGGAAAGCTTAGATATTTAGATGTTAGCTTAGATATTTTTGCAAAAAAAGTACATGAATGCTATATCGGTGCATATGTGAGCTGGAATTTAGAAAAAAATCCTTTAAGACAGAACTAATGGGGGGGTTTATTAAAACTAATGCACTCCAAATCTGGTGCAGCTGTGTATGGTAGCCAATCAGCTTTTAACGCCACTTGTTTAATGAAGCATTTGCAATAAAACATGGAAGCTGATTGGTTTCTATGCAGAACAGCACCAGATTTTGCACCATGCAGTTTTAGTAAATAACGCTCTTAGAGTACTTAAGTGATAATATAGATGAAAAACAGGCATTTGTTTTTATTTAGCACATATAATGGTCATATAAGTAGATTTATATAGTAGGTGGAGGCTGCTGACAACAAATGACTCTGAGACACTTTGCATAGAAAGGTGTGGTTTATATACAGAATATAACTATGAGAATGGGAAGATTCAACTAAATTCTGTTCTGTCAAAGTGATTCCTCATCACCATGATCATGTTCTGGACTGTCTTCACTTTCATCACTTATTTTTCATGTAATTCATGTTTTATACTTTATTAACATTACTGAATATAAACACACTAAGATTTATTTTCTACTATCAAAATTCTCTCATTTGTGTTGCAGATTCTGTGGCTCAGTTTACTGTCATCCAGGAAGCAATAATAACAGCGTCTCTTGGTGGTAATGTAATTTTGTCCTGTGGTCGTAGTGGTGGCTCGGTAGCTGGTAGTAACTACCCAATCTGGGTATATCAGGCACCTGGGAGTGTTCCTAAAGGTTTAATAGGTAGTGATGGAAGTAATCATAATATAAAACCTCCAGGAACCTCTGAACGTTTTACTGGATCCATCCAAGGAGGCTCAAGTGTTTTGTCTATCAGTAATGTACAGGATGCAGATGACGGGGAATATTTTTTTTTTTTTTTCCTGCTCAATGTCATCTTTATTTTTTTTTTTTCCAAAAGCTTTTATTGAAGGAATCGTAATATAGAAAAAAAAAAAACACAACCGTACAATGTAACAGCAAAGTACAGAACTGTAGTAATACAATTGTTGTAGCATGAACAAAGAGCCTGTTGACTTAGAGTAAATAACCAAAAGCAGAAGTAGCTGAAACAAGGTAAATAAGCACCAGCGAAAGTTAATACTAACTTAATGGTTTGGCTTAAAGTTCCAAAACATGTCTATTAATCAGATTCCTAACAATCCCGGGAGACTGCCTCCCAGGAACTGTTAAAACATGTTGTACAAAGAGAAGATATAAATGACATGAAAACCTTAAAGTAGAAAGGTGCTTTGAAAACATTAGAAACTAATTTCTATAACACCGTGTGTAACTTAAAAACAAAAGTATGTGTGGAGGGTAGGAAAGAGAGGACAGTCTGACAATGGGAAGAAAGAGAACACAAGTGGTGTAGGATTATCGAGAAAACAGGAGAAATTTCAGGGGCTAGAAGTGGGGGGGACTCCAGCTACCAGTTTGGAACATTCATCTGATGAACGAAAATGAAGCCAGCAAGCCCAAGTGGCCCAATATTTGGATGGGGTGTCTTTAGCCTGCGAAATTAAATTTTCCATGTCCGCAACATTGGAGACTCTCTTAATCCAATCAGAAATTGAAGGTGGCGTTGAAGATTTCCATAATGGTGGGATACACATTTTTGCTGCATTCAACAAGTGTTGTGCCAAAGAGCGATGATAAGTCTTCATCGGACGGGGAATATTACTGTGCTCTACACACTGGTAGTGCGTACACAGTGCTACAAATTCACACACAGTGAGACATTAATATAGACTTCCCCTTTTGGTCCTTGTACATTGTAAAAATAGTTTAACCACTTTCAGACCGGACCATTTTGCTGGTAAATGACCAGAGGTCTTTTTACACTTTGGCACTGCGCTGCTTTAACTGGTAATTGCGCGGTCATGCAATGTTGTACCCAAACAAAATTTGCGTCCTTTTCTTCCCACAAATAGAGCTTTCTTTTGATGGTATTTGATTGCCTCTGCGATTTTTATTTTTTGCGATATAAACGTAAAAAGACCGCAAATTTTGAAAAAAAATGATATTTTCTACTTTTTGTTATTAGAAAAATCCAATAAACTCAATTTTAGTCATACATTTAGGCCAAAATGTATTCAGCCACATGTCTTTGGTAAAAAAAAAGTCAATAATTGTATATTTATTGGTTTGCGCAAAAGTTGTCACATCTACAAACTAAGGTACGTTTTCTGGAATTTACGCAGCTTTTAGTTTACGACTGCCTATCTCATTTCTTGAGGTGCTAAAATGGCAGGGCAGTACAAAACCCCCCAAATGACCCCATTTTGGAAAGTAGACCCCCTAAGGAAATTGATAAGAGGCATGTTGAGCCCATTGAATATTTTATTTTTTTGCCTCAAGCGATTGAATAATGACAAAAAAAAAAATTTTTTTTTTTTTTTACACAAAGTTGTCACTAAATGATATATTGCTCACACATGCTATGGGCGTATGTGAAATGACACCCCAAAATAAATTCTGCTGCTTCTCCTGAGTACGGGGATACCACATATGTGGGACTTTTTGGGAGCCTAGCCGCGTACGGGGCCCCGAAAACCAAGCACCGCCTTCAGGCTTTCTAAGGGCGTAAATTTTTGAGTTCACTTCTCACTACCTATTACAGTTTTGAAGGCCATAAAATGCCAAGATGGCACAAAACCCCCACAAATGACCCCATTTTAGAAAGTAGACACCCCAAGCTATTTGCTGAGAGGCATGTTGAGTTCATGGAATATTTTATATTTTGCCACAAGTTGCGGGAAAATTACAAACTTTTTTTTTTTTTTTTTTTTTTAACAAAGTTGTCACTAAATGATATATTGCTCATGCATGCCATGGGCATATGTGAAATGACACCCCAAAATAAATTCTGCTGCTTCTCCTGAGTACGGGGATACCACATATGTGGGACTTTTTGGGAGCCTAGCCACGTACGGGCCCCGAAAACCAAGCACCGCCTTCAGGCTTTCTAAGGGCGTAAATTTTTGAGTTCACTTCTCACTACCTATTACAGTTTTGAAGGCCATAAAATGCCAAGATGGCACAAAACCCCCACAAATGACCCCATTTTAGAAAGTAGACACCCCAAGCTATTTGCTGAGAGGCATGTTGAGTCCATGGAATATTTTATATTTTGCCACAAGTTGCGGGAAAATTACAAACTTTTTTTTTTTTTTTTTTTTTCACAAAGTTGTCACTAAATGATATATTGCTCACGCATGCCATGGGCATATGTGAAATGACACCCCAAAATAAATTCTGCTGCTTCTCCTGAGTACGGGGATACCACATATGTGGGACTTTTTGGGAGCCTAGCCGCGTACGGGGCCCCGAAAACCAAGCACCGCCTTCAGGCTTTCTAAGGGCGTTACAGTTTTGAAGGCCATAAAATGCCAAGATGGCACAAACCCCCCCAAATGACCCCATTTTGGAAAGTAGACACCCCTAAATTTAGGGGTACACTAGTGAGACTAGGTAATAAATGGCGGGTGCCCTGAAACTATAAAAAAAATAACTAACCAACCAGCGTCACCTGTAACAGTTATATGGTGATCACTGGTGAAAGGGTTAACTAGGGGGCAATTAGGGGGCTTTATGCGGTAGTATATGGGGGTCCCTGGCGCTATAAAAAGCTGCAGCGAACCTAAATACCTACCTGCCTAACTAGCGTCACCTGTGACACTAATACAGCGATCAGAAAAACGATCGCTTATTAGGCTGGGTTCACACTGGAGCGATGCGGGAACGCCACGAATGCGCGGCGGGTTCCCGCATCGCATGCCTCCCGGCGGCAGTTCACACTGCCCTATGCGAACTGCTGGGAGTGTCAGTGAAATGTTACTGACACCCCCAGATCAGTTCGCATATCGCAGTGCGATCTGCAAACTCGGATCGCATGGTGTGAACACCCATGCGATCCGATTCTGCTGCGGGCCAAAAAAAGGGTCCCGTGCGAATTTGCGGCGGGTGCGGCGGGTGCGGCGAATGGCTGAACTCGAATCGCACAGAGATCGGATGTGATTTGCACTGCAGTGCGGTGCGAATCACATCCGTTCTCATAAACCGCTGCAATGTGAACCCAGCCTTAGTGACACTGGCGACGGGGGGTGATCACGGGGTTAAACCTTTATTGGGGGGGTTAGGGGGGTACCTTAGAACTAAAGGGGGCTAACCCTAACTGCCCTAACAGTTATTAGTAGTGATGGACGAACTTCCGACGGGACGTTTCGCGAACGCGAAACGCGAACGGACACAAACGTTCGCGAAAACGACCGTTCGCCGCGGGCTCCATTGACTTCAATGGGAGGCGAATTTCGCAAACCTTTAGGTCGAATTTGCGGCCACGGGGTAATTATTAGGGGGTAGCACGTAGTCCCACCACCTGGACAATAGCATAATACATGTATGAGGTGAATTTGGGATCGATAACTACAAGCATTTTTTTTTTATTTGGGAAATTGTTCTGACAATTCAGGACTATGGAGCTAATGAAGGCAATGGAGGAGAGGGAAGGTCAGGGACCAGGGTAGGCAAACAAGAGGGTGCAGGAGATACAGAGCACTGACAGCAGCACCGTAATACAGAGCACTGACATCAGCACCGTGACATACAGCGCTGACAGCAGCTCCGTGACATACAGCGCTGACAGCAGCTCCGTGACATACAGCGCTGACAGCAGCTCCGTGACATACAGCGCTGACAGCAGCTCCGTGACATACAGCGCTGACAGCAGCTCCGTGACATACAGCGCTGACAGCAGCACCGTGACATACAGCGCTGACAGCAGCTCCGTGACATACAGCGCTGACAGCAGCTCCGTGACATACAGCGCTGACAGCAGCTCCGTGACATACAGCACTGACAGCAGCTCCGTGACATACAGCGCTGACAGCAGCTCCGTGACATACAGCGCTGACAGCAGCACCGTGACATACAGCGCTGACAGCAGCTCCGTGACATACAGCGCTGACAGCAGCTCCGTGACATACAGCGCTGACAGCAGCTCCGTGACATACAGCGCTGACAGCAGCTCCGTGACATACAGCGCTGACAGCAGCTCCGTGACATACAGCGCTGACAGCAGCTCCGTGACATACAGCGCTGACAGCAGCTCCGTGACATACAGCGCTGACAGCAGCTCCGTGACATACAGCGCTGACAGCAGCTCCGTGACATACAGCGCTGACAGCAGCTCCGTGACATACAGCGCTGACAGCAGCACCGTAAGCAGCCCCAGGAGGAAGTCAGCACAGCACAGGGATGGTGTGATCCCCTCATAATAAGAACCCCCAGGAGGAAGTCAGCACAGCACAGGGATGGTGGGAGCCCCTCATAATAAGAACACCCAGGAGGAAGTCAGCACAGCACAGGGATGGTGGGAACCCCTCATAATAAGCAGCCCCAGTAGAAATATGACACCGCTCAACCTCTTCAAAGAGGAGGGTAGGGGCATATAGTACGGTGTGCTTTTTTGGGTCAGGGAAGTGAGCCAAATGAATTAAGAAGGTCTGTGTGCTTGATTCCAAAAATTGTTTATAGACATATACATGGTCTACTGATCACATGTGTTGAATTCCTCCGAGATCCATGCCTCATTCATTTTTAGAAATGTGAGGTAGTTAACACTGTGGTGAGCTAGGCGAGTACGCTTATCGGTCACAATCCCCCCTGCTGCGCTGAACGTCCTTTCGGACAGGACACTGGATGAGGGGCAAGCCAACAGTTCGATTGCAAATTGGGCAAGCTCTGGCCAGAGGTCAAGCCTGCCCACCCAGTAGTCTAGGGGTTCATCACTCCTCAGAGCGTCCACATCGGCCGTTAACCCAATGTAGTCGGACACCTGACGGTCTAGGCGTTCCCTGATGCTGGATCCGGATGACACCTGTCGATGGGTCGGCTGAAAGAATGACCTCATATCCGAAGTCACCAACACATCTTCAAACCGGCCTCTTCTTGCAGGCGCTGTTGGATTGGTACCCGCAAATCCTTCTCTGGGAGTGGGAATTGCTCCTCTGCCAGCGCACGCAAAAGCAGAATGCAGCATTTCTCGAAGCAAGGCCTGGAAGTGCTGCATTCTGACAGCCCTCTGCGACGGCGGTAACATTTCCGCCATTTTGTGTTTGTACCGGGGGTCTAAGTACGTTGCCACCCAGTACTGGTCCTTGACCCTCATGCTTTTTATACGGGGGTCCCTATTAAAACACTGGAGCATGAAGGCCCCCATTTGCACTAAAGTGGAAGCGGTGTGGTGGCCTGGCTCCTGCTCATCATCCAGGATAATGTCGTCCTCTTCATTCTCCTCTCCCCATCCTCGCACAACAGGGATCCCAGAAAGGTTTAAAGCATGCTCTTCTTGCTCCTGCTCATCCGCCCCGGCACCATCCTCCTCTGACTCCTCATCAGACTCCTGTTGTTGACTTGTCTCAGATAGAGTAGCCCCCCCTGGGAATTCATCCAGCATTGCGACTTCCTCATCTTCCCGCTCCTGCTCCTCCACAGCCTGATCAATGACACGACGCAATGCACGCTCCAGAAAGAAGGCATAAGGTACCATGTCACTGATGGCGCCATGGCTGCGACTGACCAGTTTGGTGATCTCCTCAAATGGCCGCAGAAGTCTGCATGTGTCGCGCATGAGCAGCCACTGGCGCGGTGAAAAAAAACCCAGCTCCCCAGAACCGTTTCTTTCGCAGAGTTCATACAGGTAGACGTTAACTGCACGTTTCTGCTGGAGCAGCCTATCAAGCATATAGAAGGTTGAGTTCCATCGCGTCGGGCAATCGCAAATAAGACGTCTGACCGGCAGATGGTGTCGCCGCTGAATGTCAGCAAGGCGAGCCATGGCCGTGTAAGATCTTCTGAAATGGGCCGAGATTTTCCTTGCCTGCCGCAAGATGTCCTGGACCCCAGGGTATTTGACAAGGAATCGCTGCACGACCAAGTTTAAGACGTGTGCCATGCACGGCACGTGCGTGATTTTGCCCTGTTTCAATGCGCTAAGCAGATTGGCACCGTTGTCACACACCACTTTACCAACTGTCAAATTGAGCGGTGTTAGCCACTCATCTGCCTGTGAACGCAAAGCTGAAAGGAGTGCCGGGCCAGTGTGGCTCTTTGCTTCCAGGCACAACAGACGCAGCACGGCATGGCAACGTCTCACCTGGCATGTGGAATAGGTTCTGGGGAGCTTGGGCGGTGCAGTGGAAGAGACGCTAGCAGCGGAAAAGGAGGAGGCAGCTGAGGAGGAGAGGGAGGAGGATGGAGTAGGAGGAGGAGAAGAAGAGTCAGGCCTGCATGCAATCCGTGGCGGTAAAACCAAATCTACACGGGTGCCACGGGTTACATGCTTGACGGCCGTCAGAAGGTTCACCCAGTGGGCAGTAAAACTGATATACCTTCCCTGCCCGTGTTTGCTAGACCACGTGTCTGTGGTCAGATGTATCTTGGCACCGACACTGTGTGCCAGAGATACATTCACTTGCCGCTGAACATGGCCATATAGCTCTGGGATGCCCTTCTCTGAGAAATACTTCCTTCCTGGGACCTTCCATTGTGGTGTTCCAATGGCCACAAATTTGCGAAAGGCCTCCGAGTCCACCAGTTTATATGGCAGTAGTTGGCGGGCTATGAGTTCTGACAAGCCAGCCGCCAACCGTTGGGCAAGAGGGTTATCCGGCGTCATCATTTTTTTACGCTCAAACATTAGGCCCACGGAAGCCTGCCTTTTTGCAGAAAAATGTGAGCTTGGCGTGATGGAAGGTGGAGTGGAGGACAATTGTGAGGAGAGAGGAGAAGGAGAAGTAGAAGACGAGGCTGGACGGTGAGAGCCTGCAGTGTGGCTTTGTGTGTTCCGTTGCTCCCACTGGGCTCGGTGATGGCTGCTCATGTGCCTTCTTAAGGCGGTCGTCCCTAGGTGAGTATTGGGCTTACCGCGACTAACGCGTTGACTGCAAAGATTGCAGATGGCAACGCTATTGTCAGCAGCGGACACGTTAAAAAAAGCCCACACTGCGGAGCCATGTGCCGGTGTCCTGGGAGCGCCAGATGTGACCGTACATGGTCGATGACTCGCTCCTGATACATTTGCAGTCTGCTTTGTCCCTGCTGTGCAATGTAAGTCATTGCTGCTTCTCCTCCCTATCTGCTGGTCCATATCTCCCTCTGAACTCCCCTCCTCTTCCTCTCTTGTGGGCACCCATGTGACATCACTAGACACGTCATCATCAACGTCACCTTCCCCACCGCTATAAGTAGAGTAGGCAGCAACACCGGGGACCAACCTCCTCCTTGGGCTGATCTGGGTACTGGCGTCAGACTGCTGAGTAGCGCTTGTTGCTACCTCCTCTTCCTGATCCAATACCAAGAGTGGCTGCGCATCAGAAATGTCCTCTTGATATGGATCGGAAAATAATTCCAGTGACTCAAGCGGAAGGTATGTGGTGGTGGTGGTGGTGGTCGTGTTGTTGGTGGTAGTGTCTTTGGGGGTGCACATAGCAGAGAGTGAAGAAGAGGGTGCAGATCGAGAGGATGAGGAGGGTGCAGAAGAGTAAGGCTGAGCGAGCCACTCAACCAAGTCTGGTGCATCCTTTAAAGTAATTGAACGCACCTTCTGCAACTTCCCACTTTGGCTCAAGCCTGTTGCTCCTGCCCTACCCCTACCACCCCTGCGGAAGGGCCTGCCTCTTCCTCTGCATGTCATTTTTTAAATGACCCTGTGACAAAACTCTTAGTCCCTATACCGCTGAAGGACTGCTGCAGTATAGGTGAGCGGTCAGCAGTGGTGCACGTCAACCCTATCTATTGTGGACCTATAGCGGTCCTTACAGAACAGCAGACTGTACCGCACTCAAGCCTATGTACCGTAGCACCCTATACCAAGTTACCAGTCCTTATAAGAACTTTTGTGGACCAAGCAGGTTGTGTATTAGTGTTTAGCAGACTGTACGTCAGTCCCTATACCGCTGAAGGACTGCTGCAGTATAGGGCAGCGGTCAGCAGTGGTGCACGTCAACCCTATCTATTGTGGACCGATAGCGGTCCTTACAGAACAGCAGACTGTACCGCACTCAAGCCTATGTACCGTAGCACCCTATACCAAGTTACCAGTCCTTATAAGAACTTTTGTGGACCAAGCAGGTTGTGTATTAGTGTTTAGCAGACTGTACGTCAGTCCCTATACCGCTGAAGGACTGCTGCAGTATAGGGCAGCGGTCAGCAGTGGTGCACGTCAACCCTATCTATTGTGGACCGATAGCGGTCCTTACAGAACAGCAGACTGTACCGCACTCAAGCCTATGTACCGTAGCACCCTATACCAAGTTACCAGTCCTTATAAGAACTTTTGTGGAACAAGCAGGTTGTGTGTTAGTGATTAGCAGACTGTACGTCAGTCCCTATACCGCTGAAGGACTGCTGCAGTATAGGTGAGCGGTCAGCAGTGGTGCACGTCAACCCTATCTATTGTGGACCGATAGCGGTCCTTACAGAACAGCAGACTGTACCGCACTCAAGCCTATGTACCGTAGCACCCTATACCAAGTTACCAGTCCTTATAAGAACTTTTGTGGACCAAGCAGGTTGTGTATTAGTGTTTAGCAGACTGTACGTCAGTCCCTATACCGCTGAAGGACTGCTGCAGTATAGGGCAGCGGTCAGCAGTGGTGCACGTCAACCCTATCTATTGTGGACCGATAGCGGTCCTTACAGAACAGCAGACTGTACCGCACTCAAGCCTATGTACCGTAGCACCCTATACCAAGTTACCAGTCCTTATAAGAACTTTTGTGGACCAAGCAGGTTGTGTATTAGTGTTTAGCAGACTGTACGTCAGTCCCTATACCGCTGAAGGACTGCTGCAGTATAGGGCAGCGGTCAGCAGTGGTGCACGTCAACCCTATCTATTGTGGACCGATAGCGGTCCTTACAGAACAGCAGACTGTACCGCACTCAAGCCTATGTACCGTAGCACCCTATACCAAGTTACCAGTCCTTATAAGAACTTTTGTGGAACAAGCAGGTTGTGTGTTAGTGATTAGCAGACTGTACGTCAGTCCCTATACCAATGAAGGACTGCTGCAGTATAGGGCAGCGGTCAGCAGTAGTGCACGGCAACCCTATGTATTGTGGACCGATAGCGGTCCTTACAGAACAGCAGACTGTAACGCACTCAGGCCTATGTACCGTAGCACCCTATACCAAGTTACCAGTCCTTATAAGAACTTTTGTGGACCAAGCAGGTTGTGTGTTAGTGATTAGCAGACTGTACGTCAGTCCCTATACCAATGAAGGACTGCTGCAGTATAGGGCAGCGGTCAGCAGTAGTGCACGGCAACCCTATGTATTGTGGACCGATAGCGGTCCTTACAGAACAGCAGACTGTAACGCACTCAGGCCTATGTACCGTAGCACCCTATACCAAGTTACCAGTCCTTATAAGAACTTTTGTGGACCAAGCAGGTTGTGTGTTAGTGATTAGCAGACTGTACGTCAGTCCCTATACCAATGAAGGACTGCTGCAGTATAGGGCAGCGGTCAGCAGTAGTGCACGGCAACCCTATGTATTGTGGACCGATAGCGGTCCTTACAGAACAGCAGACTGTACTGCACTCAGGCCTATGTACCGTAGCACCCTATACCAAGTTACCAGTCCTTATAAAAACTTTTGTGGACCAAGCAGGTTGTGTGTTAGTGTTTAGCAGACTGTGCGTCAGTCCCTATACCGCTGAAGGACTGCTGCAGTATAGGGCAGCGGTCAGCAGTAGTGCACGGCAACCCTATGTATTGTGGACCGATAGCGGTCCTTACAGAACAGCAGACTGTAACGCACTCAGGCCTATGTACCGTAGCACCCTATACCAAGTTACCAGTCCTTATAAGAACTTTTGTGGACCAAGCAGGTTGTGTGTTAGTGATTAGCAGACTGTACGTCAGTCCCTATACCAATGAAGGACTGCTGCAGTATAGGGCAGCGGTCAGCAGTAGTGCACGGCAACCCTATGTATTGTGGACCGATAGCGGTCCTTACAGAACAGCAGACTGTAACGCACTCAGGCCTATGTACCGTAGCACCCTATACCAAGTTACCAGTCCTTATAAAAACTTTTGTGGACCAAGCAGGTTGTGTGTTAGTGTTTAGCAGACTGTGCGTCAGTCCCTATACCGCTGAAGGACTGCTGCAGTATAGGGCAGCGGTCAGCAGTAGTGCACGGCAACCCTATGTATTGTGGACCGATAGCGGTCCTTACAGAACAGCAGACTGTAACGCACTCAGGCCTATGTACCGTAGCACCCTATACCAAGTTACCAGTCCTTATAAGAACTTTTGTGGACCAAGCAGGTTGTGTGTTAGTGATTAGCAGACTGTACGTCAGTCCCTATACCAATGAAGGACTGCTGCAGTATAGGGCAGCGGTCAGCAGTAGTGCACGGCAACCCTATGTATTGTGGACCGATAGCGGTCCTTACAGAACAGCAGACTGTACTGCACTCAGGCCTATGTACCGTAGCACCCTATACCAAGTTACCAGTCCTTATAAAAACTTTTGTGGACCAAGCAGGTTGTGTGTTAGTGTTTAGCAGACTGTGCGTCAGTCCCTATACCGCTGAAGGACTGCTGCAGTATAGGGCAGCGGTCAGCAGTAGTGCACGGCAACCCTATGTATTGTGGACCGATAGCGGTCCTTACAGAACAGCAGACTGTAACGCACTCAGGCCTATGTACCGTAGCACCCTATACCAAGTTACCAGTCCTTATAAGAACTTTTGTGGACCAAGCAGGTTGTGTGTTAGTGATTAGCAGACTGTACGTCAGTCCCTATACCAATGAAGGACTGCTGCAGTATAGGGCAGCGGTCAGCAGTAGTGCACGGCAACCCTATGTATTGTGGACCGATAGCGGTCCTTACAGAACAGCAGACTGTACTGCACTCAGGCCTATGTACCGTAGCACCCTATACCAAGTTACCAGTCCTTATAAGAACTTTTGTGGACCAAGCAGGTTGTGTGTTAGTGATTAGCAGACTGTACGTCAGTCCCTATACCAATGAAGGACTGCTGCAGTATAGGGCAGCGGTCAGCAGTAGTGCACGGCAACCCTATGTATTGTGGACCGATAGCGGTCCTTACAGAACAGCAGACTGTACTGCACTCAGGCCTATGTACCGTAGCACCCTATACCAAGTTACCAGTCCTTATAAGAACTTTTGTGGACCAAGCAGGTTGTGTATTAGTGTTTAGCAGACTGTGCGTCAGTCCCTATACCGCTGAAGGACTGCTGCAGTATAGGGCAGCGGTCAGCAGTAGTGCACGGCAACCCTATGTATTGTGGACCGATAGCGGTCCTTACAGAACAGCAGACTGTACCGCACCCAAGCCTATGTACCGTAGCACCCTAGACAGACCAAGTTACCAGTCCTGATAAAGAGCTTTGTGGAACAAGTGAGTTGTGAATGATTAGCAGACTGCAGCAGAAGGGCAGCAGTCAAGTATAATATTCTTTCTATATTTGGAAGAAAGAATATTATACGTGTACAAGCCTATTACCGTACCACTGATACCAGTCCTGAAAAGAACCTTTGTGGAACTAATAGTAACAGCAAGTCTTTAAAATTATCCTCACTGCCTGACACACTGCTTCCTGCCTGTCCCTATACAAATTGGCAAAAAAGAGTAGGCTGGAACGATTAGCTGGAACAGCTCTTTTGTGGACCTGATAGTAACAGCTAATGATGATGATGATGATGATGATGAAGAAAGACTAATCTGGCTGAGCTGTCCCTAAAATAGCAGCATACAGCGCTCTGTCCCTTTATCTAAACTGACAAAAGAAACTCAGGCTGCTGACCTAACACCTATACCAGTCCTGAAAAGAACTTTTGTGTACCAAATAGCTAGCGTTTTCTCTGTCCCTACTCCACACAGGATCCTTTCCCTACAGTGACAGAAGAAAGAATGTAAAATGGCCACCGGATCGGGTGTATTTATAGGTTAGGGGGAATGTCCAAGTGTCCATGAGCTGTCATGTCTCAATTGGTTGTCCTGTAACACATGATAAACGTGTCACGAAAGGTTAAAGTTCTTGTATACATTAAACACGTAAGTCCGCCGGGGCGAACGACGGAAAAAGGCGTTCGAACCCGCGGACGGCGAAAGTCGGAAATTCGCCGCGAAACGACCGCCGGGCGAACCGTTCGGCCATCACTAGTTATTAGTCACAAATGACACCCGCCGGGTGATCAGGGGGTTAAACCTTTATTAGGTAATAAATGGCGGGTGCCCTGAAACTATAAAAAAATAACTAACCAACCAGCGTCACCTGTAACAGTTATATGGTGATCACTGGTGAAAGGGTTAACTAGGGGGCAATCAGGGGGCTTTATGCGGTAGTATATGGGGGTCCCTGGCGCTATAAAAAGCTGCGGCGAACCTAAATACCTACCTGCCTAACTAGCGTCACCTGTGACACTAATACGGCGATCAGAAAAATTATCGCTTATTAGGCTGGGTTCACACTGGAGCGATGCGGGAACGCACGAATCCGCGGCGGGTTCCCGCATTGCATGCCTCCCGGCGGCAGTTCACACTGCCCTATGCGAACTGCTGGGAGTGTCAGTGAAATGTTACTGACACCCCCAGATCAGTTCGCATATCGCAGTGCGATCTGCAAACTCGGATCGCATGGTGTGAACACCCATGCGATCCGATTCTGCTGCGGGCCAAAAAAAGGGTCCCGTGCGAATTTGCGGCGGGTGCGGCGGGTGTGGCGGGTGCGGCGGGTGCGGCGAATGGCTGAACTCGAATCGCACAGAGATCGGATGTGATTTGCACTGCAGTGCGGTGCGAATCACATTCGTTCTCATAAACCGCTGCAATGTGAACCCAGCCTTAGTGACACTGGCGACGGGGGGTGATCACGGGGTTAAACCTTTATTGGGGGGGTTAGGGGGGTACATTAGAACTAAAGGGGGCTAACTCTAACTGCCCTAACAGTTATTACAGTCACAAATGACACCAATGCAAAAAAAAAAAAAAAAAAATGACATTGGTGTCACTGTGACTGGGGGGCAGGGGTAATTGGGGGGGTGATCGGGGGGTAAAGGGGGGGTGTGAGTGTGCCTGGCATGTTCTACTGTGTGTGTAGAGTGTTGGTGCAACTCACCGATCCGCTCTCCTCCGTGTCGGAACGGAAAATACCGACACGGAGGAGAGAATACATCACTTCCTCTCCTGTGTTTACATTACAGGAGAGGAAGTGATGTCACCGGGGATTTCTATTCGTCGGGAGCGATCGCGAGGGGGTGGCCATGAATGAATGGCCGCCCCCTCGTCCCGGATCGCTCCCGGACGAAAACCGACCGCCGCAGGCACCGGGCGGGGGCCCGATCGGGCCCCCGACCCGCGGGAGGCAAGGGACGTACATGTATGTCCTTATGCCTGCCCGTGCCATTGTACCGACGTACATCGGCGTGCGGCGGTCGGCAACTGGTTAATATGGGCCATGAGCGTACGCAGAACCTTTTTTGGAGGGGCATAATTTTAGGTCAAGGAGAAAGGAGGAATAGATCTGGCGCTATACCGTTTCCTGCTAGAAACATATAAGTGAGAAATCTGATTTACATATAATTCTCAGCGTGCTGGCAATTAAATACAAATAGTGGAATAAAGACCATAAAGTGAGAAATACTTATCAATAAACCATAAATAACTATAACAGTGTGCTGCTTCCCGGTCACGATTTATAAAGTGCAAATGCCAGTGAATCTACATGTGCCACTTTTTGCGTGATAAAGAAAACATATTTGTATATTATGATAAATACGCCATAAATATAAGTTAAAAGGAAAAAATAAGGTAAAATAAGGCAGGGTGTTGTATCTGTGAACTGCTGGTGAATATGGTGACTATGATTAGTCAATTAAATGTGACAAAGGCTTAGTGCAGGATGTAAACAAAATAGATATTGTAATCAATGACACAATATGAGTGAATAAAAGTAAAAGCATGTACAATGAAAATTAAAAATCCGCTCCGGATGACGTCTGAATGACAAAACGCGTAAGGCGTGGCCAGGCAACGTACACCTCTAGCTCAGACGGCGAGGAAGCCGAGTGGGACTTTTAAAGTTGTATACACAAATGCAATTGCAAAAATTCTTCTTTGTAAGTAGTTTTAATCTATTTGAATAAATTTCACAAGCTTTAAACGTTATCACACTATGGATGTGCCTCTTTCTTACCATATATAACGTGGCACACTACACTCAAGGAAAAACGAGGGACCCCCAGCATCACATCAGAAGCAAGCCAGAGAGCGACACAGTAGCTGATATTGTGAAGGCTGATCCACCCTGGATGGGGTCTTTTTTCCGGTGAGAGCATACTATATAAGTGGCCACTGAGCACGGGGAATAATATCGGAAATCATCACCCCCCCTCCCCCACTCACGGAAGATTCCGTCACTCATTATAGACTATCCACAATTTTGAACGCATATGTTTCACCTTTGACTTTTAATGTATATATTTTTTAATTTTCATTGTACATGCTTTTACTTTTATTCACTCATATTGTGTCATTGATTACAATATCTATTTTGTTTACATCCTGCACTAAGCCTTTGTCACATTTAATTGACTAATCATAGTCACCATATTCACCAGCAGTTCACAGATACAACACCCTGCCTTATTTTACCTTATTTTTTCCTTTTAACTTATATTTATGGCGTATTTATCATAATATACAGATATTTTTTCTTTATCACGCAAAAAGTGGCACATGTAGATTCACTGGCATTTGCACTTTATAAATCGTGACCGGGAAGCAGCACACTGTTATAGCTATTTATGGTTTATTGATAAGTATTTCTCACTTTATGGTCTTTATTCCACTATTTGTATTTAATTGCCAGCACGCTGAGAATTATATGTAAATCAGATTTCTCACTTATATGTTTCTAGCAGGAAACGGTATAGCGCCAGATCTATTCCTCCTTTCCCCTTTATCTCATTTTTCCACCCAATTGGGTGGAAATTAATAGAGGCTGCTCTTACCAAATCTTTTATTATATATTTTTCACTTGAGTGCTCCATAGCGCAACCTACCCCTCTCCTAATAATTTTAGGTCACCCAAGCTCCGTCCCTTTTTGACAATGCCATGAAGGGGAGGGGCTTAGTCATTATCACATAAAGCGCAGGCATATGCCCATCAAATTTGGCCTGTACAGTATGGGGGGGGGGGGGGGGGGGCGGTATGTGTGTGTATATAGGGGGTGGATGTATTAGTATACACAGGAAGGAGGGTGGGTGTATATAGCTGTATTCAGGACAGATGATGTATATCTGCAGTCAGTGATGATGGAAGAAGGTCTCTATATACAGGAAGGAAGGTGGGTATATACATCTACCTGTATATAGAGACCTTCTGTCCTGTATACAGCTATATATACATACAGTATATCTGCAGTCAGTGATGATGGAAGAATACAAGAAGGAAGATGGATGTTGGGTAGATAAGGGTCAGAGTGATGTCCATCAGCTGGATATATAAGGTGGTCTAGGGGTGATGCAGGCTGACGGGAGTAAGGGGCTGAGATGTAGTCAGATAGTGATGTTTATAATTTAAAAAAATATAAAAAATATTGTGCACATCTACATATAATATAATTATACTAATATATACAATACATAATACAAAATTGGTATAAAGAAGACATCCTCCTGTTATAAGATGTAAATATCTATATAATCCAACCCCTAGCACTTTATGTATGTCCACATAATGTGAAATTTATTTATGACAATTCATTTAACCCTGTGTTATCCAAGCTGCACCATCGGAAGTGTAAACTCACCACATAAACACAGTCAGCGTTACATGAATGGTCATAAATTACCTTCACTTTATCTGTACAGAGTGGTTGGGGGATGTTTATATGGATAGGGCTGTGTGCCAGTTTGGGAGATATCTGCTGCACTCGGCTGTCTCTTCATTCTCCTCATCTTCTTATCAATGATCGCAATACCTACAAGACAAATCCTACAGAAATGTTGTCAGCTTGTCTTCCAAGGAGACTTTACTCAGTAAAACACTGAACTCCCCTCCTCCCTGTAGTGTGAGCAGACATCCCGACCAGCAGTAGCTACAGGGAGCTCCGCCCCCTCAGCACACTGCACTGGTGATTGGTGGAGGGGGGGTGATTGGTGGAGGGGGGGTGATCGGAGGAGGGGGGGTGAGTCAGATCTCACAGTGCAGGAGACGGAGGGAGAGAAGAGCTTTGGAGATTCTAAATACATACACCGCTGGCACAGGTTATGTATTTAGAAGCTGCTGTCCCCACAGTGGCAACTGTACCCCCCCATCCACTTACTCTGGGTCCTCAGTCCGCCCCTGATCAGAATGAAGGAGACTGGCTCCAATCGGCTAGATGTTCTGCTGTGATAAGCTGCCAACACTTGTCACAGAAGAGCTTCATTGCCGCGCCAGTCCTCAGAGGATATGCGGGGAAAGTACCCAAAGCAGCAGTTCCCACTTGGGCCCCTAGGGACGCCGGAGCCCCTTACAATTGCATGGGCTGTACCCCCCTGATGGGGGACCTGCCGGGGGGTCACTCGCCCCCCCTGCCACTACCTGCGGACGCCCATGAATATGGCATAAGCTTTCAAATGGATGATTTACTCTTTGTATGCTGTAGAAAAGTCTGTGTGCTGAGATAAATGTGATGAGGATGGCAGGCAGGAAGCAAGAGCCCTTCTTCAAGGAAACTTTTAGGTTGTATGAACTCAGATGACAATAGAAAAGAACACACTGCCCAAAGGGCTTGGAGAGTGCTGCTCACCCCGAACAAACATAAAAAATGGAACAAATTCCCCCACAAAGGGGTTTTTAGGCAGCAAGACAATAAATGTATAACGGTATGATATAAAAGATTTCCAATATTTATTAATGTAGAAAAATATAGCACATAGGTTAAAACATGAGCTCCACTGAACAATTAAGAGAAAATTTAATTCAAAACAATAATACAAGGAATATATAAAAAATAATAACAATGAATGTGCAATAGCAGACACGACTATTCCTAACACTGTACAGATACGACAACAGTGAAGATATAGTCCTAAAGCGTTTCAACCCACCAAGGGGTCCTCTTCAGAGGAATGGTCTGCTATAAAACAAAAATGTAGTAAATATATACATCAAATAATGCTTATCTATAATAGTGGTACCTAATAATTTAATATGATTACCCGATAATGCACATCCAAAGAGATGGAAGAAATAATTCCAGTGGAGTTCCCTTTTAAAACGACCGCCTCAATTTCCCCCCACATATAGGGAGTCCCCAGGTCCACACTGTCGCCAAGTACCGAGGGAGGAGGTTAGGGTCCAACGCTGTGGCTTACAAGAGGTCACACTAATCCCTCACCCCCTATACAATAGGGAGTGGGTGCGGACGTTGGTGGCCGGAAGGTGGGGCAGATCACACCTGCAGCAAAATTCCATATAAGTATAGGGTTAATGATATGCACTTAAAAATTCAATAAGTGGATATCTACAAGGCATGAGACTATTGTCATGCCAGTCTATCTGTGTGTGTGAATAATACACACACCCAGATATTTTATATATATATATATATATATATATATATATATATATATATATATATATATATATATTAGACATGTGCAGAGTAAAATATTTCGTTTAGGAATTTCGTTTTCGTCCGAAAACTAAATTTATTTAGTTACTCCCGAAATTCGTTTTTATTTATTTAGTTTTTCGTTCAAAAATTGCATTCGTCCGAAAATCCACATGAATTACGGTCGAATCTGTCTTGGAAGGCTTATGGTGTCTGTCGAATGTATAAAGAAGATTCGACGGAGCTAACTATATAGCATACTTTAGAACCCTATTAAAGTCTATGGGACTCCAACGTTCAAAATCTAAAGTGCTAATTTTAAAGGCTAATTTGCAAGTTACTGTCCTAAAAGTGTTTGGGGACCCGGGTCCTGCCCCAGGGGACATGTATCAATGCAAAAAAAAGTTTTAAAAACAGCCGTTTTTTTTTCCGGGAGCAGTGATTTTAATAATGATTAAAGTGAAACAATAAAAGTGTAATATTCCTTTAAATTTCTTACCTGGGGGTGTCTATAGTATGCCTGTGAAGGGGCGCATGTTTCCCGTGCTTAGAACTGTCCCAGCACAAAGTGTCATTTATGCAGGAAAAAAAGTCCTTTAAAATCACTCGCAGCTATTATGAATTGTCGGCTCCGTAATACAGAGAACACTCATTGAAAGTCATTGATAAAAAAATAAATAAATAAATAAAAAAAAAAGCGTGGGGGTCCCCCAAATTCAATTACCAGGCCCTTCAGGTCTGGTATGGATATTAAGGGGAACCCTGCCTCAAATTTAAGAAAAAATTTGACATGGGGTTCCCCCTAAATATCCATAACCAGACCCTTCAGGTCTGGTATGGATATTAAGGGGAACCCCGCGTCAAATAAAAAAAAAATTGACGTGGGTTTCCCCCTAAAAATCCATACCAGACCCTTTATCCGAGCACGCAACCTGGCAGGCCGCAGGAAAAGAGGGGGGACGAGAGAGCGCCCCCCCTCCCTCCTGAACCGTACCAGGCCACATGCCCTCAACATTGGGAGGATGCTTTGGGGGTCCGTGACCCCTCAAAGCACCTTGTCCCCATGTTGATGAGGACAAGGGCCTCATCCCCACAACCCTGGCCGGTGGTTGTGGAGGTCTGCGGGCGGGGGGCTTATCAGAATCTGGAAGCCCCCTTTAACAAGGGGACCCCCAGATCCCGCCCCCCCCTGTTTGAAATGGTAAGGGGGTACAAAAGTACCCCTACCATTTCACAAAGAAAGTGTAAAAAATGGTTAAATAAAACAAACACACTTTTGAAAAATTCCTTTATTAAAAATAAAAAAAAGATTCCAGCGGCGGTAATCCACTCTTGCTATCCAGCGACGGACGGTCATCTCTCCAGCGATGTCTCATCTCATCCAGCGCAGCGAATACATCCTTCTTCTGTCTCCTCCACGGAGACACTGCAGGCATTCCGGCGGCTGACGTTTCTTATATACGGAGGGCGGGGCCACCCGTCACCTGACCCCGCCCCCCTCTGACGCAAGGGGAAACCCGGGGTTCCCCGTGACGTATGGGTGACCCCGCCCCCCTCTGATGTAACGGAAACCTGCCTGTGTTACATCAGAGGGGTGCGGGTCACCCCTACGTCACAGGGAACCCCGGGTTTCCCCTTGCGTCAGAGGGGGGCGGGGTCAGGTGACGGGTGGCCCCGCCCTCCCTATATAAGAAACGTCAGCCGCCGGAATGCCTGCAGTGTCTCCGTGGAGGAGACAGAAGAAGGATGGATCGCTGCGCTGGATGAGATGAGACATCGCTGGAGAGATGACCGTCCGTCGCTGGATAGCAAGAGTGGATTACCGCCGCTGGAATCTTTTTTTTATTTTTTTATTTTTAATAAAGGAATTTTTCAAAAGTGTGTTTGTTTTATTTAACCATTTTTTACACTTTCTTTGTGAAATGGTAGGGGTACTTTTGTACCCCCTTACCATTTCAAACAGGGGGGGGGGGCCGGGATCTGGGGGTCCCCTTGTTAAAGGGGGCTTCCAGATTCTGATAAGCCCCCCGCCCGCAGACCTCCACAACCACCGGCCAGGGTTGTGGGGATGAGGCCCTTGTCCTCATCAACATGGGGACAAGGTGCTTTGAGGGGTCACAGACCCCCAAAGCATCCTCCCAATGTTGAGGGCATGTGGCCTGGTACGGTTCAGGAGGGAGGGGGGGGCGCTCTCTCGTCCCCCCCTCTTTTCCTGCGGCCTGCCAGGTTGCGTGCTCGGATAAAGGGTCTGGTATGGATTTTTAGGGGGAACCCCACGTCAATTTTTTTTAAATTTGATGCGGGGTTCCCCTTAATATCCATACCAGACCTGAAGGGTCTGGTTATGGATATTTAGGGGGAACCCCACGTCAAATTTTTTCTTAAATTTGAGGCAGGGTTCCCCTTAATATCCATACCAGACCTGAAGGGCCTGGTAATTGAATTTGGGGGACCCCCACGCTTTTTTATTTATTTATTTATTTATTTTTTTATCAATGACTTTCAATGAGTGTTCTCTGTATTACGGAGCCGACAATTCATAATAGCTGCGAGTGATTTTAAAGGACTTTTTTTCCTGCATAAATGACACTTTGTGCAGGGACAATTCTAAGCACGGGAAACATGCGCCCCTTCACAGGCATACTATAGACAACCCCCCCCCCCCCCTACGAAATTTAAAGGAATATTACACTTTTATTGTTTCACTTTAATCATTATTAAAATCACTGCTCCCGAAAAAACGGCCGTTTTTAAAACTTTTTTTTGCATTGATACATGTCCCCTGGGGCAGGACCCGGGTCCCCAAACACTTTTTAGGACAGTAACTTGCAGAATCTTTTCTCTCTGTCAAATCTTTTTTCTCTGTCGAATATTTTCTCTATATAATCTTGGACTAATAGAGGTAAGGTTAGGCACATTCGACCACAGGTTCTATAGACAGATTGTTGTCAGAGTCATGTCGAATCTCCTATTCTATATCGAACTGTTGTAACAATGAAAACTAAAATAAAGCATTTATTTATGTCGGATCTTTCGTTTTTCGGATTTTGTGCTTTCGTTATCGTTTGTCAAAACGAAAACGAAAATAGCTGAAATTCGGACGAAAATGCATTCGGACGAAAACGAATGCACATGTCTAATATATATATATATATATATATATATATATATATGGGAAAAGGTAGCTCTCGGTCCCAAGTGCTCGAAGTTGATATCACTCACCATGATTTTAAGAGAAGAAGAAATGAGAGTGAAAAAATAAATATTTCTTCCACCTCTTTGGATGTGCATTATCAGGTAATCATATTAAATTACTAGGTACCACTATCATAGATAAGCATTATTTGATGTATATATTTACTAAATTTTTGTTTTATAGCAGACCATTCCTCTGAAGAAGACCCCTTGGTGGGTTGAAACGCGTTAGGACTATATCTTCACTGTTGTCATATCTGTACAGTGTTAGGAATAGTCGTGTCTGCTATTGCACATTCATTGTTATTATTTTTTATATATTCCTTGTATTATTATTTTGAATTTAATTTTCTCTAATTGTTCAGTGGGCTCTTAACCTATGTGCTATATTTTTCTACATTAATAAATATTGGAAATCTTTTATATCATACCGTTATACATTTATTGTCTTGTTGCCTAAAAACCCCTTTGTGGGGGAATTTGTTCCATTTTTTATGTTTGTTCGGGGTGAGCAGCACTCTCCAAGCCCTTTGGGCAGTGTGTTCTTTTCTATTGTCATATAATGTCGGGTGGTTAAACACCCTTTCTTTCTCCTTTTTCCCCCCTTTTTGTTGAACACAGGACAGTTGAAACGGGAGCTCAGCTTAGTGAATTACTGTCTGAGAGTTGTGTTTTATATATTTTTGTCCAACATATTCACAATGAATACATTTCAGGGTAATGATTGGGATGCTTTGATGTTAGGCTATGAAAATGATTTAGAGTAAAGTGACCGAATAGACACGGAAATTACAACTTTGACTTCAAAACTTATGAGAGTGCTTGAGAAAAAATCAGCACTCTTTTGGCACACAAAATCATTTGATAGGTATAGTAAGGAAAAGATTAATCCTTTGGGCCTTCGAGTCCAAATCTTTCCTAACATAGACTCGATTAGCAATGAATGTAAAATGGAATGGGAGGAAAACCTGAATCTTTGCTCTCAGCAAATGATGGTTATCCTTACCAAGGAATACAAATTGCACTTTTGGATAAAGAAATTCTTGCCTTGGAAACGGCCTTACAACCTTTTACACAGCATACCCTGTTTGTGGATTCGCGGCCGAAACTCCGAGATGACTTATCGGCCCACAACAGAAATATTCTGCGCAAGAAGGAGTCAAAATATTAGAGGGACAAACTAGCTTTCTCAGAAGGACGGGCGTATAAATGGAATACCAACACACAATCCCAGAAGAATACTAATGGGAAGCAACATTCTATTATTAAGAATGTAGCTAAATCTAAAACTATGTCCAACTCCAATCTAAAGCCCACCCCGACACAAAAATCGCAGGGCAAATTTAAAAGGAATCCTAACAGTAGGGATACCCCGGAATTCAATACTAAGAAACGTATCATTGATATCGATACAGTAGAGAGGCCAGATAACCAAAAGGCTCTGAATTCACATCCACATGGTACGGATGTACCTGATGACCTTTCGAGCATGCACCCTGATGTGATGGCTCCTGCCATCCCCGGGAATGGAATATGCATGGAGAAAGAGAAGGAAAATGTAGGGCGTCGGTCTGAAACACGCCAGAACACTTTAAACCCAATGCGGGGACTTTCCTCACCCCTAACGAACAGGGGAGTAGGAAATCTGGACGCATATATCACACGGATTCCACCGAATCCTTCAGTGTGATTAATCTCTCGTTCTATGTACTGTCCCCAGCGGAAACTAAAGTTCTAGCACGCGGCCTAACTTTTTGTCCACAGGAAAGCTTCGATGCGTTTGGGGGGATCAAGGACATACAGCTTTTCGCGCGCAGGCTCCTGTTTAAGAGCCTGCATCCGAGGGGGACATACAAGGAAAATAAAAACCAACATTTTTGCTTGCACATGATTGGATGATAAAATCAGCAAATTAATCTGAGACACTTTGCATGGAAAGGTGTGGTCTATATACAGAATATAACTATGAGAATGAGAAGATTTCAACCAGTCTTTTCTGTCAAAGTGATTCTTCATCTTCATGATCATGTTCTGGACTGTCTTCACTTTTATCACTTATTTTTCCTGTAATTCATATTTTATACTTTATTAAGATTATTGAATATGATTTTTACTATTTTACTATGATTTTTCTTTCTACTATCATCATTCTCTCATTTGTGTTGCAGATTCTGTGGCTCAGTTTACTGTCATCCAGGAAGCCACAATAACGGCACCTCTTGGTGGGAATGCCATTTTGTCCTGTGGTCGTAGTGATGGGTCTGTAGCTGGTGGTAACTACCCACGCTGGGTATATCAGACACCTGGGAGTGCTCCTAAAGGTTTAACAGATAGTGATGGAAGTAATCATAATCTAAAACCCCCAGGAACCTCTGAACGTTTTACTGGATCCATCCAAGGGGGCTCAAGTGTTTTGTCTATCAGTAATGTACAGGATGCAGATGACGGGGAATATTACTGTGTTCTATGGACTGGTAGTGCGTACACAGTGCTACAAATTCACACACAGTGAGACATTAATATATACTTCCCCTTTTGTTCCTCATATGTAAGTTAAACTTATTTAAATAGCCAAAGCATAATAAGCAAATATATGTTTAGGTACCTCACAGAATATTCTTTTCATTGGTCTGACTGCAGTTAGAGTGTTTTAACGCTTTGTATTCATTACTGTTCTAATCAAAAACTGTTTTATATTGCATTTTTCAATAAGCATAATAATGCTTTGTGAGTATATATAAAAATAAAAAAAAGCGGGACGTCCATGAGACTAATCTAATAAAACAGTTTCTTATCAATTTAGGCAAAATTAGTACAGGATAACACAAGGGTAGAGACTAAAATTTTTGGTATGGCGTCTGCCCCTTCATCATTTGTCCATTACAAAATGCCATACATTTATAACACCATAATGAAGGGGTGTACAGTGTTAATTTTGGCAGCAAATTTCCATTTAGTTTTAGTCTCATGCTGCTTACACACGATCAGAATTTTGGTCAGAAAAAGCTCTGATGGTTTTCCCCATGGAATTCTGATGAGATTTCACTCAAGATGTCTTGCATACACACGGTCACACCAAATTCCGACCGTCAAGAAGGTGGTGACATACAGCACGTACGATGGGACTGGATAAAGGAAGTTCAATACCCAGTAACCAATAGCTTCCATCTCGTAGTTGAATCTGAGCATGCATGGTTTTTTGTGCGTCGGAAACAGACGATACAGGAATTTGCGATAGAAACTTTTTCCGCCTGAAAAATTGAGAACATGCTCTCAATCTTTTGCTGACGGAAATTCGCCAGCAAAATTCCGATGGAGCATACACACGGTCGCATTTTACGACGAAAAGCTCTCATCGGTCTTTTGCTGGCTGAAATTCCGACCGTGTGTATGCGGCATCAGTCTTAGGACTAAAATGGCATTTTAGTTTTAGTCCCACTTTAGTCTTCTGCAATTGTTTTAGTTTTAGTCGTATTTAGTGGACTAAATCTCCAATACATTTTAGTCAACTAAAATGTCCTACGTTTTAGTCAACTAAAAGGTCCTATGTTTTAGTCAACTAAAATCTCCAGTACATTTTAGTCGACTAAAACTAATTTTAGTCGTCTAAAATCTAATAGGTGTAATTAAATTGTAATGCATTAGTTAACATTTCGCTACAATTTCCAAACTCATTATATACTGCTGGTGTGAAAAAACGAATATGTTATTTATTATGGCATTTAGGTATGAACATGCACTACAGACCAGTGTTTTAGTCTTATGCCCCGTACACAGGATTGGACTTTCCGGCAGACTTGGCAGCAGAGGTCCACCGGACTTTCCAAAACGAGCGTACTTGCGCACACGCAAACTGAGTTTCCGGTGGACTAGGTCCAACAGACTGCCCGTCGGACTTTTGGCGGAGGTCCGACAGACTTTTCCAAAGGAACAGACTTGCCCACAAAAAGTCCATTCATTTTGAACGTGATTCCAGGTATGAAGGGAATAGAGAGGGAAGTCAATCTCGCCAATTTCATCGGCGAGATTGACACCTTGTGAGCCCCGTCTCCTGGTATGGATTTTAAGGGTAACCCCTATGCCAAAAAAATGGCCCCCCAGATCTTGGCCCCCCACCCTATGTGAATGAGTATGGGGTACATCATACCCTTACCCATTCACCTGGGCGAAAAAGTGTCAATAAAAAAACAAACTACAAAGGTTTTTAAAGTAGTTTATTAGGCAGCTCCAGGGGTCTTCTTCCGACTTCGGGGGTCTTCTTCCGATTTTGGGGGTCTTCTTCCGACTTCTGTGAAGACAGCAACGGAGATGACGAAGGAGAAAGCCCGGTTCCTCTGCTAGAAAAAGAGCGGCAAAAGAGCAGATGATAGCGGAGGAGCCCGGCGAGAAGAACCAGAAAGCGCGGAGAAGTCGGTATAAGACCCCCGAAGTCGGAAGAAGACCCCCGGAGCTGCCTAATAAACTACTTTAAAAACCTGTGTGGTGTGTTTTTCTGACCGGCAAGGCTGCGTGCTCGAATAAGGGTCTGGTATGGATTTTGGGGGGACTCCCATGCCATTTTTTCGGCGTTGGGGGTTACCCTTAAAATCCATACCAGACCTAAGGGCCTGGTGTACAGTACCCTGTTGCCGAGGACCAGTGCAGTAGGATCACGCTGAAAACATTCTCGTGGGCAGGTGTTGTAGTTGCCGTTGCATCGTAGTTGGTCTGTCGGACCAGCATACAGACGAGCGATCCTGCATACAGTTCGCTGGAGCCCACACACGATCGAGTTGTCCGACAGACTCTGGTCTGCCAGACCAAGTCCGCCGGAAAGTCCGATCATGTGTACGCGGCGTTAGTCTTTTGACTAAAATGGCATTTTAGTTTTAGTCTCATTTTAGACAGTGGCAGTGTACAGTATTATCACTGATCACTATATTAGTGTCACTAGCGTTATTAGTATCAGTTGATGACCTTCCTATCCAGTGTCTGTTAGCACCAGATTGTCCGTCACCCAATTGCATTCCCACTATATGTCACTGATCAACCCCATTGCAGTATAAAGTCTATAATTGTGTATATTTACAATACTTTGTAGATGCTACAACTTTCACACAAACCAATTAATATACACTTATTGGGATTTTGTTTTACCAAAAACATGCAGCAGAATACATTTTTGTCTTCATTTTTGAAGAGATTAGATTTTTTTTGATTGGATATGTTTTATATCAGAAAGTATAATTTATTTATTTTTTTCAAAATGTTTAGTCTTTTTTAATTTATATAATAAAAAAATATAAAGAAAACTCAGTGTTGATCAAATACCACCAAAAGAAAGCTCTATTTGTGTGAAACAAATTATATACAGTAAATATCATTTCTGTACAGTATTGCACGCCTGTGCAATTGCCAGTTAAAACAGCACAGTGCCAAATAGAAAAAAAAGGTCTGGTGATGAAGGTGTTAAAACCCTCCAGAGGTCAAATGGTTAAATATAGTCTAAGCCTTCACACAGTACACAATGCACACATATGCTGCAGTCCTTGTACCCACAAAACACTCCTTAGACAAGAAGCACTTTGGTCAGGAGTAGGTATTTACAGCAGTTAGCACTTTGTTTGCTATATACTACACAATGTATAGAGTGCAACAGTCAGCAGTATGAGTCATAGTGCTACTCGGCAGGAGGAAAAAAAATTCAATTTTGGTGTTCAGGGGGAGGAAAAACTACCCTGTTAGGGTGGCCAATGGGGGGGGGGGGGCGGAAGTAATTCACACATTGGCAGTTAGTGTCTGTGCCCCCCCTTACATTGGAGGTCTGTGTCTGTGCCCCCTTTACATTGGTGGTCTGTGCTCCCCTTATGTAGCCAGGTGCTGGGTTACAACAATATGAAAAAGTAGACATTGCCCTTTGTTTTTATCATTCTCTATTGTGATGCTGGATGCCACACCGCACTATCCCCTGCAGCTAGCAGGGGGAGAGCTATAACCTCCTATGCAGGGTGCTGAGAATCATGGGAGTTGTAGTTTGAGACATCTGCTATAGAATAGGGCCAATAGACCCTTTATAATACATTTCCCAAGGGGACACTAAGGAAAAGGGAGAGCGGCAAGTGAGCTTTACTGGACTATATGAGAAACCTCTTCCTCTTGGCACTGTAGGAACTGATGAGAGTACATCTACCTGCATGCTGACTGGACTTCTGGGGGCTAGAGCTTAAGGCCTGGGAGTGGAGACACTAGGTGCAGATCACATCACATCTGCACCGTTGCTGCATGCAGACCAGAACATCTCACCCTCTTCTTCCCACCTGTGCCCAGTAATGCAGCCTCACCTGTGCCCAGGAATGCAACCCCACCTGTGCCCAGGTATGCAACCCCACCTGTGCCGAGGAATGCAGCCCCACCTGTTCCCAGGAAAGCATCCCAACCTGTGCCCAGTAATGCAGTCTCACCTTTGCCCAGGAATGCAGCCTCACCTGTGCCCAGGAATGCAGCCCCACCTGTTCCCAGGAAAGCATCCCCACCTGTGCCCAGGAATGCAGCCTCACCTGTGCCCAGGAATGCAGCCCCACCTGTGCCCAGGAATGCAGCCTCATCAGTGCTCAGGAATGCAGCCTCACCTGCGCCCACATCTCAGCCTCATCTGTGCCCAGGAATGCAGCCCCCACCTGTGCCCACATCTCAGCCTCACCTGTGCAGGAGATCAGGGAGGAGTAAGAGGAGAGCTGGTTGGATCATCACACAGGCCAGATTTAATTTGAATTGCTGGATTCCCACCATCACACAAGTCACGCCTCCCACCTATGAAAGACAGCACACGTCCTGGCATTGGACAAGTCTGCTGTCTGTCAAAGGAGCCATACCAGGAGGCGGGACTTTGTGATGGCGACACACAGCGATTTAGCTCTTGGCTGGCTTTGGAACTTCACCCCTCCAGCCTACTGCACTCCAGCTTCTCCTAATCTCCACCCCTCCAGCCCTTTGCACTGCAGCTCCCTCCAGTCTCTCTTGGAATGATAGTCACCCTTTTACCGTCCCAACCCCCACTCCAATGTGTTGCACCCAGGGCAGACCGCCCCCCTCTGCCTCAGTACCTGCAATCTGGGGACAAATCCAGACAGACTTGCTCTGGGGACAGTGTCCTCAATCAGGGGGCTGTTCCCGGAAATCGGGGTCATCTGATCACCCTAGCCTAGTGTTTACTACTGATTTTGTTTAATGTCAAATTGTGTTATTACTATTGCGAATTAATCTTTATGCTTTCTTTTGTTACTATCCAAACTGTGTGGCAATATACCAAGTTTGTGTTTACTAACAGGTTCAGTGCCTGTTTCTTTAAGGTAGTGCTATTACTGGGTACCAGGTGTGCCTTTAGTGATTTTCTGTGATTGTGCTTGCTTATACACTTAATCTAGTGTGTCAGAGGGGTTGAAATTCTTAAAGAGGTCGAGGCAGAGAACAGAGCCAGTGTCTGTGCCCCCTTACATTTACAGTCAGTGTTTGTGCCCCCCTTATATTAGCAGTCAGTGTGTGTGCCCCTTGCAATGGCAGTCAGTGTCTGTGCCCCCCTTACATTGCCAGTCAGTGTCTGTGCCCCCTTATATTGGCAATCAGTGTCTGTGTTACATTACCAGTCTGTTTCTGTGTCCCCCTTACTTTGGCAGTCTGTGTCCCACTTACACTGGTATTTGGTGTCTGTGTCCCTCTTACATTTGCAGTCTGTATATGTGCCCCCCTTACATTTACAGTCTGTATACGTGTCACCCTTACATTGCCAGTCTGTATATGTGTCCCCCTTGCATTGGCGGTCTGTGTCTGTGCCCCACTTACATTGATAGTCCGTATTTGTGCCCCCCTTACATTGGCAGTCAGTGTCTGTGTCCCTCTTACATTGGCAGTCTGTAGCTATGTCCCCCTTACATTGGAAGTCTGTGCCTGTGTTCCCCTTACATTGGCATTAAGTGTCTGTGTCCCATGTTAGTTCTCAATGTTGCAGTTCTCAAGTCCTGTTCATTATTTCCACGTTTTCTTTCTGCACAGTTTAAATTCTGGCTCTGTTTCACCAAGGTCTGCATGAATAAATCTATTTTACCATGCTGCAACCCCCTGCATTTTCCAGTTCAACTTTTCATGGACCAAATGTGGTAATCTTATAGTTGGCATACAGTATATGTCACTTCTCCACCCTTCACCTACCTGCCCTCTGCATTTGAGGATATGTAAGCTCTGGCTATCTCATCTTAAACCCACAACAGTAAAATCAGTCTGTATATGCAATAAAGCATGCTTGTTATAACTAAGGGGTTAATCTTTTGCATTGTGTAAAAAGGCTGCTTTATCTTGTATAAACAGATCCTCCTCTCCCTGCACTGTCCCCCTGGATAAGACAGAGCCATTGGAGTCAGGTTGCACATGCTCAGTTTGGTGTGTATTGCTAGAGAGGTTTTTTTTTTTTCTTGGGAGAGTGCATGTGATCAGCACAGGGCCAATCGGCACTGTCCAGACAGAGGGTCGGGAGCCCTGCAGCCTCATAGGACAGCTCAGTGCAGTATGAATACTCCTCCTCCTACAACCTTCACCAGGAACTGGTAGAAATCACAAGATTGCTATATACTGCTGATTAGAAAATGTATTTAGCTGTTTATATTTCCTAAAATAATTGCATTTCCATGTTCTGTGTACTGTGGGAGACCAGATAAACAGTAGCAGTGTCCTGGGTTTAGTAACACTTTAAGGGAAAGAGGTGAGAGCACTTTGACATCATTGTCTTGGGCACCAAAGGACCTTATTCCAGCACTGACCTCTTATAACTGCTGGGGATCCCAGCTCCTTCTGACTATGCCACCTTGGCCTGAGTAAACTTTACACTAAGTCATTGGAAGCATGGTCTGAACTGGTCTCTGCGGGACAGTCCCGCAATGACAACGTAATAAGTGTACTTATGCGCTGCTAGGAAATAAAGTGTATAGATAACGGAACAGCTGCTACCATTAATTAGTGAACTCAAACAATAACAAAGGTATGTATATAAGTGTGCTATAGTGCGCTTGTTCAAATAACTGCTATATAAAAAACATAAATGCAAACATTATAAAATACTGTCATATGCATGTGCAAAATGAATAAAAACAACAACGAAAGTCGCAGTGCAAAACAATAAAGTCCATAACGTGGTTAAACATAGTACTGTGTCCAATAAAAAATAATGGCAAAAAATAGTGCAAAAAAATATATCCAGTGAAAAATGTATTACATCCACCACCACCAACTGATGAAACACCTCAAGACCTGGCCATAAGGCCAAACATCGCTTTAATATCCAAAAGATGAACTTCCGGTTCCGGCACCGTATGGAGTAGCTGTCCTCTCCCACAGCTCCCGCACACCGGCCTCAAAACTCGGCATTTACACCGGCGATCTTGCCTGCAACACCGACCGGCAGCCTCCCCCGCTTCACCGGCTCCACGATGGACCAGTTTGTGGAAAAAACCGTGCCGCGATCGCCACCACCGCGCGGCAGGCCTCACCACAAATCGAGGCCTCGGCTTCGGCCTACAGAGCTCCGGCCTGCGCGGCCCCTCAGGAGGAGACAGCGCCTGACATGGAGGTAGGCGAACACACAGCGGGTCAGACAGCTTCAAGGGACACACCATCCCTACAGTCTCCAGCCCATCCACATCTGCCTGGCTCTGCTTCACCTCTCCACATGCAGCAGTCCCTGCTACCCCCACCATTACAAGACCATCACACAGAACTCTTGGCACAGGCTGTGTCTGCTCTCCTCTCTCCTATGATTGCTGCCTCAGTGGAAAAAGCCATCAGTACAGGCATGCAGAAATTTCAAACCCAATTAGGGGAACATACTTCTAGATTGAATGAGGCTGAAAACCGCATCTCCAATTTAGAGGAAGAACTCTATCAGACACAGTCCCTGGAACAAGCCCAGGACAGAACCAATAAATATGTGCTGGAAAAGCTTGACGACCTCAAAAATAGGTCCAGGAGGAGCAACCTGCGATTTGTAGGAATCCCTGAATCGCTTCCCCAGTCTACTTTGTCGGAACTCTGCGCACGCCGCATCCCTGAGGCACTGGGTCTCGGGGGACCCTTTACAGTGGAACGTGCACACCGTGTGGGAGCCTTCAATTTGGAACGTAAATCCCCGCGCCCGATAATAGCTAAATATCTCAACTACTCTGACAAAGCATCCATTCTACAGCAGTACCGACAATCCAGATCTCTTCAGATTGATGGAGCTAAAATCTTAATCTTTGCTGATGGTGAATTTTACAAATCTTTAGGTCCTCTACTGACTCCGACTCTTACGGATGTCTACCAACACATATGGTCCGGCGGCCCTTATATACCCTCAGGTAACCAAGCGATTATCAAACTGCTAGAAAAAAAAGGGAAAGACCCACAAGAACCTGGGTCGTACAGGCCCATCTCGCTCCTAAAGCTCGATGTCAAGATCCTTTCCAAAATAGTAGCCAACCGCCTGGCCAATGTCATCCCCTCCCTGATACATTCTGCCCAATCAGGTTTTGTCAAGGGCAGAACGGCAACCATTAATATCAGGAAGGTGATGATAGCGCTGGAACACGCTAGATGCAACCCTAACAGTGACCTAGCCATTATTACCCTTGATGCTGAAAAGGCTTTTGACAATGTTAACTTTGAATGGCTATCCATGGTTTTGGGTGAGATGGGCTTCTCTGGCCCCTTTCTTCACCTAATCAGCTCCATGTACACCTCCCCAGCAGCTAGGCTAGTCGCCGCAGGCCTCCTCTCAGACGAGTTTCGCCTGCATAAGGGAACCAGACAGGGCTGTCCTCTATCCCCACTCCTTTTTAACATTGCCCTTGAACCACTTTCCAGATATCTGTCAAACGTAGCCCCGCTACATGGGATCAAAATAGGGTCACACGAACTGAGAACATCTCTCTTAGCAGATGATCTTATTTTTTCTGCCAACCCGTCCGCAGACATGACCACGATTAAAGATATTTTTGACCGATTCAGAAAATGCTCGGGATTGCGTATAAATTACTCCAAGAGGGAAATACTCCCTTTGGGCTCCCGTCCACCTCCAGCATGGGCACAGAATTCCATTTTCACGATAGCAAAATCACATATCACTTACCTGGGTATCAAAATTGGGAAACTCCCTTCTTCTCTCTACCACCTGAATTATCCTCCCCTCTTTGCCAAAATTGTTCAGGAATTTGAAAACTGGATGGATCTGCCTCTTTCGCTTCTGGGAAGATGTCATCTAGTCAAAATGGTCAGTTTCGCACGCCTATTATATCCTCTTCAGACGGTATCTCTACTCCTTCGACACAAGGACACCAAACTCCTAAACGCCACAATTTCCAAATTTATATTGCGAAACAAGAGACCACGCATAGCCTTTACCAAACTTCACCTTCCTAGAACCGAGGGAGGTATTAGCCTCCCCAATTTAAGAACATACAACCTAGCCTGTCTTTTGAGGGTAGGCCTAGACTGGATAACCCAAAAATCCCGCTGCTCAAATTATCAACTGGAGGCTGAAATCACACATCCTTACTCCCTAACAGCCCTTCTTCACTGTCAGTGGAAACGACTCGAGCCGTCACTCCAACATAATCTTTTGCTGAGAGATACAGCTATCACATGGAGGGAGGCAAGAAAAGGTCTCAAACTGTCTCCTTTCATTTCAAGACACCTCCCGAAACAGGGTCATCCAAACTTTACCCCGGGTCTGGACCACCATCCTTATGAAACATGGCGACAAAAGGGCCTTACTACCTTCTCCTCCTTATGTGACTTGGACTCTGGTCGCCCATTATCTTTCCGCTCTTTGGCCCACAAATTCTCCTTGCCAGATTCATCTGCCTTCCACCATGGCCAATGCCTCAGTTTTCTACAGAAAACCTGCAGGGTAGAACACACAAGGTTCAGATCCTCTTTCATTGAAACACTCCTTCATAAAGACTCCTACAGAATCTCTGACATCTACAAACCTTTACTTCTGAAAACAACACCTCCTCTGAATACATCCTCAGTCTCCAACTGGGCGAAAGACTTTTCGGATGATGACATAGTGGAAAAGATCCTGCACGGCCTCAACTCGGTCTACAACCTGGTTCCAAATGAATCCTGGAGGGAAACCCAGTTAAAAATCTCTCACCGAGCACACATACCGTTCCTGCCCTCAGCGACACCACATCAATCTCCTGCTTCATTGTGCCCTCTCTGCCAACACCCTAGGCCTTCCCTCATTCACCGCTATTGGTCCTGCTTGGTCATCTCATCGTTCTGGGATCAAATCTTAGCCTTCATCTTTGAGATCACGCTCCTGAAGCTTCCTAAAAATCCGCTACTCCTCATCTTTGGGTACTGGGACCCCAAACTACTCCCGCCGTCAACCACTTCCTCACCTCTGGGCAAGGAATGGGCCCTGATTTGCCTGTTACTTGCTAGGAGAGCCATTCTAGCCAACTGGACGTCCACTGCCACACCTTCTGTCTCTCAAGTCAATAGAGACCTCATGCACCTTCTTTTCCGGGACAAACTTAATACAAATCTGTACCGACCAAAAGCCACACAGCGTTTTCATAACAGATGGGACCTGTTCATTGCCTCCAAACTCACTCCACAGGAACGAGCCCACCTTGAGAACCACTCTTTCATCCGCAAGGATCCCCTGTCATCAGCGAACTTTGCTACATCCTGAAGCTTCAGTTTACAGTCTACGGGACAGCGAACTTTTTCAAACTCTCTCCCCCTACACTGGGTCTAGTTCCCCCCCCATGCATGGACGGCCATACCTGACTCAGTCCGTTCCACCTCCCCCCCTCTCTCCCCGCCTTCCCCCTAGTCGTTTATCTCTATCCTTATGCATGATACACGTTAGAACTTGGTTCCTCCTAAGGATATCATGGTGCCTTACTATTCTCAGCTCAATCCAGTTGAGGCCCCCCCTTCTCCTTCTTCCGAGGGGGAATGGTTGGCTTTTTATTTCTTGTAAAGAGTACTATGTTCATACTACATTTCATGTCATGTAACTGCTCGTATACGACTTGAATTCTACTTCAAAAATTCTTTGTCCTTACGATGTTGTATTCTTTGTCATGTACCCTCCTTTTTCAATACAATTTTGTAAAAAAAAAAAAATATATACATATCCAAAAGATGTCTGCTGGGCTCCACACTAGATAACTCCACGGACTCTGCTGTACTGCTTAACGGTCATGACTCATGGTCTGCACACATTCAGAAAAAGCACAAACACTACATAGTGTAATATTGGCAATAGATGTAACAAAATGTAATAATATCTGCTTACATTATAGTTAAATCACATCTGTGATAAAAGAGAAACAGAATCGCCTCCTCACGCACTTTCGCACACTGTGGACACAAGAAGTGACGTCACAGGCTCCACCCGATGCGTTGTGTCACTGGTCCCTTGACTTCTTCAGGGATAGGAACCATATGACGAGCGTCTGGCTTTTAAAGCCCATGTTTGTTCAAGGGTTGCCTTAGTGACAGATGACTTATCGGTTCATAACCGCTGATTGGTTAAGAAGGCTAAATACAAAAAAGAAAGCTGATCTACTGGCAAAAGGCCAGTAGACCCTCAAGACAACAAGCTTCTACTGTGTAAAGCAATATCAGCTTGGTACATATACATTTAATATACATTAATAATTAGTTACATAGTTAGTAAGGTTGAATAAAGACACCAGTCTATCCAGTTCAACCTGAGTGAGTGTGGGTGCGTGTCTACAATTGCCCCTATCCCTGTACTATGTGTTTCATTAAGATGCTCATCTTTATTATTATTTATTTAAGTTACCCATATAGTACCATCATTTTTTTTACATAGCTCTCCACACATACATCATACACTCACGTCAATCCCTACCCTCAAGGAGCCCACAATCCAAGGTCTCACAGTCATATACTAGGGCCAATTTTTGGACAGAAGCCAATTAACCTACCAACATCTCTTTGGAGTCTTTTGAATTAAAAAGTTAAAGTTAAAATATACATATTCAGGGGGGCGTGGCCTAACCTCGGGACGGAATGGACGCTTGAGAGCTGAGCTCCTGCCGCGATCCGGTCCTATAGCCGTTAAGGAAGCTTATCTATACTCTTAAATACCTCGAAGATTATGGGAACCGCCTCAAGAACATCATCTGTTCCCGATCCCCGAGGCGACAGCGAGGCAACATTAGCCAAACTCTTCCGGAGCTGTTCCGCTCACAGAGAGACAATATGGCGTCTTCCCGCCACACTTCATCGCAGGCCCCAGCCTCCGCACAATCACCCGCGCCACTCAGTGAAGCTGTCCCGGGCCAGGAGGTCTCACTACATGCCCTCCAACAACACCCGAGTCTCATGGATCTAAGATCGGTGGCGACGGACATTAAAGAGACCCTTACTGCCGCCATAGCGGATCTCCGGCTGGATTTGCGTGCCATTGCTGACAGAGTAGTGGAAGTGGAGCACCGCACGACACACCACGAAACGGTCCTTCGCAAAGTCACCCACAAAATAGACACTCACACGCTACAATTGAGAGACCTCCAACGTCACCAGGAAGATCTGGACAATAGAGGGAGAAGGCACAATATTCGGGTGCGCGGCCTCCCCGAGTCGGTGGACTCGGATCAACTGGAGACGACAGTCATGGATCTATTCAACGATCTTTTGGACAGACCGGCTCGTACCCCGGTGGCCTTCGAAAGAATTCACAGAGCTCTACGACCTAAAGGCCGAGATACAGATCCCCCACGGGATGTTGTCTGCTGCCTGGTAGATTATAGGCTGAAAGAAGAAATACTACGAAAGGCCAGAAATAGGATTCAAATCTCTCTAGGGAGCGCTACGATCCACATCTATCAAGACTTATCGGGCATTACCCTACAACATCGCAGGGACCTGCGACCACTTCTTGATGTACTACGGGTGAAAGGCATTCCATACAAGTGGAAGTTCCCGTTCGGTCTAGCGGCCACCTATCGTGGCCGAACTGCCCTGCTACGAGTCCCGGAGGAACTTCCTTCTTTCTGTGACACCCTGGAGATTCCCTTGGTTGATGTCCCCAATTGGTACGCTGCTTTTCGCACTTACCGACAACCCAGCAGGGAAAGGGACCGCACCGAACCAATGGATACTCAGCGCAGTAGGCACCGACGGCGTAGATCGGAGTCAAGAAGTCGATCCTATCGCTCCAGAAGAGACTCCCGTCCCGAACGCAGTCCTACGGATTCCCCGCGATCTGGCCGCGCCAGGCAAGAGGCTGATCATCACTGGGATCGTTCCCCAGGAGTGAGACTCTTCAGCTAAGTCCAGTTCTTTTGGGTGAAATACCCCCTCTTCGGAGACTTAAGCCTTTGGCTGTATGCCTCTACGGGCTGCCTAGTTAGCTTATACCAATCCAGAACCGGCCTGACTCTTTCCTAGGTAGCCAACGTCGGATCTGGAATTGGCCCCCGTAGCCTATAGGTTTAAAGTTTAGTATAGACAGGTTTCTTCGTTAGCCACGAGTTCACGGAAAAGTCATCTTAGACCGTATGTTTTTACATGTAGTTAGAAATACGATGATGTTAGACTTACTACCTCCCTACAGTTAAGATACAATCGGATGAACTAAACTGCTGAACCCTACCTTATATTCGTGAAATGTTGTGTTTATGCTGATTGCAAGGTTTATATTGCATGATATAAGGTGGGAGGGTTGCCGCTCACACTGTCACATTCTTTGTAGTTATCCTAATGTTGAATAGACGCCCGTACGTCTAGTTGATGTTGACCCCAATTTTAGGGACCAATGAGGGTTTTAGATTGCAGACGTGGGTGGCCTGGTTCTGCTCGTCCCCCCGTGCTCGCCAACTCCATCGAGGGGCGCGCTCGGGGAGACGGGATGGGCCTACGCTGAAATGTGCTCGTACCTCTCGTGTACCTCGAGGAACTCTTTCCTCCACACCATGCACGGTCCCGATTCTCCTTTACTAAGATCCGAAGATGGGGTCTTTGCACTAGTTAATTATTGACAACAGGGCGCTAATACGAGTGATGTATATGAGTATTATGGGATCCTCCTGTCCACCTCTATTCCTTTGTATACACTTTATGTAGTGACTATGGCCTACAACTAATAGGTCTGTCCTCCCTGCATTGTAAGCATGTGGTACTTCCTCTCAGCTAGCTGGGCGAAATAGGCTATATAAACTAGACAGCCTTCGCTTGAACGAAAAAGAGGTTGCGCCAGTCCGCTTCCTTTGATAGAGCCTTTGTATGTTTTTTATCATTGGACCGGATCGCGGTCGCATCTGAAATCTAACGTATCCACCCTTACCGAGAGACTTGGTACAACCCCGCTGCGGCTGATCGTACGGAGGTGTCCTGTTATATACCGGACACTGTCCGCGCGATCACCGTACACTTCCCGGACGTTTTCGCTCTGAGGGAGAGGCTGGTCCTCCATCCTCACGGTGAACGCCTAAGGGTTTATCCCTGCTTCCCGTTATCCCTATTCACATACCTCGCTCTTCCCCTCCCCTTTCCCTCCCTTCTTCTAGGACACTTCTAATTTGTACGACCTGCTATACGACCATTTGCACTACGACACGAGGGTGACCTTGCACCATGCACAAACGACTATCTCTTATCACAAATTCTCAGGTTAAACTGTATTCGCTTAATGTGAAAGGCCTTAACACGCCGGAAAAAAGATCGCAATTGCTTCGACTTTTACGTAAAACTAAGGCAGATATAGTGTTTCTTCAGGAAACCCATTTTAGATCTGACAAAATACCTAACTTGCGGTCCTCCCTTTATCCAACAGTGTTTCATGCTACTAACCCATTAGCAAAATCTAAGGGAGTATCGATTCTTATATCTAAGAATTGCCCCTTTCAGGTGCAAGACTCGTTGTTGGATACGGAAGCATGCTATGTTTTTCTGAGAGGAGAATTATATTGCAAAACTATTACTTTAGCCAACATTTACGCCCCCAACCAGCATCATGTCCCGTTCTTCAACTCCACGATGCTGCAACTCACCGCCTTTTATCAGGGCACTCTGGTGGTCGGAGGAGACTTCAATGCAGCCTTGACTCCCACCTTAGATTCCTCGAACGGTACCTCCTCCTTGAAATACAGTGCGCTGAGGGCTATAAAATCCCAACTGACCGTACTGACACTTCACGATACGTGGCGAACGTTATATCCGACCGCCAGAGACTTCACCTATTATTCACCCCCTCATAACAAATATTCGAGGATCGACTACTTTTTCCTCTCTCAGGCAGACTTAGACTGTTTACTTGTTGCTTCCATCGAACCTATGGTGCTCTCTGACCATAATCCAGTCTCGATCACCCTGTCCTTCCCGATCAGAACGGTCAAACCATATATTTGGCGGTTGGACGGTTCTTTGCTCAGCGATTCGGAAGTAGTGCGTTCTATCTCTACTAGCCTAACGAACTACTTTACGGATAACGCCTCCACTGAAATCCATCCTATAACAAGATGGGCAGCTCATAAATGCGTGATTCGGGGAGAACTGATCTCCCTTGCAGCTAAGAGACGGAAGGATAGGGAGGCCAGACTTGATAAATTGTCGAAGACCATCCACTCGTTAGAATTGTCGCACAAACGAACACTAGCGGAAAACACGCTCCACGCATTACAACAGGCCAGACTAGATCTCCTGGAGGAACTTAACATTCCAATCAGGAGGAAGTATACCCTTATGCAACGCAATTATTACGAATTTGGCAACAAATCAGGGAAATTTTTAGCCAGAGCAATCCAACTACGAAAAGCAATGTCCACGATTCATCACATCCTAGACCCGCAAGGTCTAAAGATTTCTTCTCCATCTGGCATAGTGGAACAATTTAAAAAATTCTACTCAAATCTTTACAATCTCCCTAGACATTCCTCGACTACCACACAACACGACAGAACTCAACAGATAACAGACTTTCTAGCCGAGAACTGCCCCGGGAATATTTCCGACGATCTTGCCACAGACTTGGAGAAGCCAATCTCGACCGAAGAAATACTGACCGCCCTTAAACAGCTAAAACCGGGCAAAAGCCCCGGCCCAGATGGCTTCCCCACTGTATATTACAAAACCTTTTCGGACTTACTTATACCGCACGTTACTGAACTATTTAATAAACTTCCTGACTCCCCATCGCTTCACGTAGATCTCCATGAGGCACACATTACAATGATCCCGAAACCAGGGAAAGACGGCGCTTTGGTCCCTAATTATAGACCGATTTCGTTGATAAATGTAGATATGAAGCTCTACGCGAAAGTCATTGCGAATCGTATTCTCCCCTTCTTGCCCTCCCTGGTTTCCCTGGACCAAGTAGGTTTCGTTCCGGGCCGTGAAGCGCGCGACAACACGCTGAAAGCGATCAATGTCCATAAATGGCTATCGGCTTCCCACAGTCCGGGCTTCTTTTTATCGTTGGACGCGGAGAAGGCGTTCGACCGAGTGGCTTGGGATTACATGCTGGCCACCCTTAGGAAAATGGGTTTTAAAGAACGTACCTTACAATATATTACGGCACTGTACTCTTCCCCCACAGCCAGAATTAAAGTTAATGGGCATTTGTCGGACGCCTTCTCCCTGTCCAACGGCACAAGGCAGGGTTGCCCACTATCCCCGATTCTGTTCATTTTAACGATTGAACCCTTACTCCACAAACTCCGCACGAACATCAATGTCAAGGGAATCCGAATTCGGGATGAGACTTATAAAATAGCTGCATACGCGGACGATATCCTTTTATTTCTCACAGACCCACTTATCACCCTACCCAATTTACTCAAGGACTTTGCTCAATTTAAGACAATAGCGAACCTGCAAATTAACTTCCATAAATCGAAGGCCCTCAACATCACTCTACCCGACGACGTACTGACACACTGCCAGACGAACTTCCCCTTTGGCTGGGAAAAGCATGCTATCACATATTTGGGAATTCAATTACCGACCAAACTAACAGACCTTTATCCCCGCAACTATTTACCACTACTTAATTCCGTTCGGACTGATTTGCTAAATTGGAAAATACCTACTATTTCGTGGTTTAGGAGAGCAGCGATTCTTAAAATGAACATTCTCCCACGGTTCTTATATCTTCTACAAACGATTCCAATCACACTTCCCCCCACTTTTTTCGCGACGTTCAAAACTCTCTGGTCCCAATTCGTATGGGCTAACAAAAAAGCTCGCATCAAATGGGAGACCCTGACTCTCCCCAAATTACGGGGGGGTCTGGGAATCCCGGACATACGCAAATATCACTGGGCATGTCAATTGACCAGAATCGTGGATTGGCACATACATAGACGAAACAAAGCTTGGGTGACGATCGAAGAGGCATTTGTACAAGCACCGATACATTTACTTCCTTGGATAGGCACAGCCCCAATACAGACAGCGATCTCAGATCACCCTTTGATTAGCACCACACTTAATACATGGAAAACAGTTTGCCGGAGTACCAAAATATCCTCCACTCATGGCCCGCTCACCTCCTTAGAGCACAATCCGGACTTCACCCCAGGTTTTCAAGCACCATTTTCCACTGACGATATAACCAGAGATTACGTTCGAGCAGGATCCTTCTTCGACAACGGTAGAATGATTACATTCCAAACTCTACTGACTAGATTCCCGGACAGAAAGATACCTTTCTTTAATTTCTTACAAATACGACATTTTTTACTCCAGAAGTCTCCAGCCACTACGTGGTGCAGGGATCTGACCCCGTTTGAACAACTTTGCACTAAAACAACTCCACAGAGACATCTGGTTTCTGAACTCTACACTGCTTTCTTTCCTACTACGAACGATTCCGTGACCTCACTACGTACTAAATGGGTGACAGACACGGGTATAGACCTAACACACGACGATTGGGAACGGATACTAATAAATGTTCACAAAGGTTCTAGGAATGTATCAGTACAGGAAAATGGTTTTAAGCTCTATTCCCGATGGTATAGGACCCCTGATATCCTGCATTCCTTCTACCCTTCGGTTCCTTCAGCATGCTGGAGATGTGGTACAGCTAATGGAACCTTCCTGCACATCTGGTGGGAATGCTCAGCACTTCGTTTATACTGGCAGACGATCCACCAATTTATCTTTACCATAACGACTTTCACACTAGATTTCACACCGGCCCAATACTTACTTCATCATACGACCTTGTCTCAGCGCCATTACAGAAAGTCAGTTATAATACACTTAGTCAATGCAGGATGTGCATTCCAGTTTATTGGAAATCAACTACGACCCCCTGTGTCAAGGATTGGCTACGTAGAGTAAATAGAATAATGGACATGGAAGAACTCACGCATCGAATCCTTGACACATCACCTAAGTTCACTAACACCTGGGCATGTTGGAAACACTTCCAAACAACAGATGATTATAAACGGTATATGGTTGATTAAAGAATTAATCGGAAGGTCGTTGCTATTTGACGCTTTTATGGTCACCACAGGTTATGATCGGTTTAGGCAATATTCTTAACATACTAATGTGCACCTACCCTCCCTTTTCCTTTTCCACCCCCCCCTCCTTCCCCCTATGTTTTGATGCTGGACATCATATATTAGACGTAGCATTCCAGACACTTACGATAGCGCAATTTAGAGGTACAGCAACCAATTAGTAGAACAGTTAGGGTATTCCTCCAATGCATTCATATAACACTGTATGGAACACTCCGGTCGCTATCTTCTTGGACCTGGTCACGGATCAAACGGAGTGAGATGTGGAAACCTTTGTATCTCCAAAGAGAAGAAATGTGCTAGAATTTCTTAATAATTTGTACTGTTGTTTTAATAGAATTTCTACTGAGATTGTACTGGCTTGTTTGTAACACATACTATGTACCTGCTGTTTCTGCTGTATGTTATGATCTCTTCAATAAATAGATTTTACAAAAAAAAAAAAATATACATATTCAAATCCGAATATATTGGGACATGCTGTTTAACCACTTCCCACCCGGCCAATGTACAAATACGGTCTGGGTGGGAGCCGCCTACTTCTGAATGGACGTTCAAGAACGTCCTTCAGAAGGAGGGGGATCGCGTGCGCTCGTGTCACCCAGACATGGCGCATCTCGGATCGGCAGGAGGGCTCTGTGATTGGCCCTCCTGATCACATGACAGCTGTGTCCAATCATGGCCGTCATGTGATGTAAACAAACAGCTGGTTGCTAGGCAATCGGCTCTCCTCTCCTCACACGGAAGTCGTCGCTAAGGAGAGGAGAGCAGATCGCTGCAGCTGGCTGGTGATCAGTGAGTATGAGCTGTTTTTACAGCTTTTTACTCACTGATCACTAGTCTAGTATAAACCTACAGTGTAAACACACATGTCATCACAATACACATGTTACCACACATGTCCCCAAAGCACACATGTCCCCAAATAATAAAAAGACATGTTCCCAAATAAAAAAACACATGTCCCCCACATATGTCCCACTAAAATCGCATGTTCCAATGATTATCTGCACACACATGTATGTGATCACCTGCACACATATGTACATGATCATTTGTGTACATATGTCCGTGATCACACAAACCAATTATTATACACTTAACAGAATTTTTTTTTTTTTTTTTTTCCATAAAGTATTTTATTTAGATTCAAGAAAATACAGCAAAGAAGGCAATACAAGGTAATCAACTTAGATCAGTACATAACAGAATTACAGAGTATCCGAGTATGGAGGGTACCATTGGCAATACAGAACAAAAATCAGTGTCAGTGGTATTGAGCAGATGCCCACAGCAGGAAAACAAATATGTCAACATAACTGGGTGAAGGATCGTAAGTAATGCGAAGCTTCCCCCCTGCCTGTGCCCTGAAACTAAGGCAGGCGAGGGGAAGGTATAGCAAGACAATCTCGTATCTCCAAGGAGTAGCAGAGCACCCTAATTATGGCACGCTCGGGTACCCTTTTCTCCGTAAAGCGGGCATATAGGTAGGAGGGGGCAAAGAAAAAGAAAGAAAGAGGACAGAGGAAGGATTGGAGAAAGAGAAGGGAAGGAAGACATGGTGACAAGAGAGAGAGAGAGAAAAAAAAAAGGGGGGGGGGGAGGAGGGGGAAGGAAAGTACTGGTGGATCCGCCCCTGCCCTCCCCCAAATGGGGAGAGAGAGCCGAGCTGCAGTCTCTGGGCAACCCTAAGGGACATACAGACGATACTGGTCTGTGGTGACAAAGTGAGACCAACAAGCCCAGGTAGCGTAAAATTTGTGCATGTTTTCATGTGCAGTAGAAATTAATTCTTCCATTTCTCTCATGGAGGAAATCTGTGCGAACCATTCCCTAACCGTCGGGGCATTAGTAGAGCGCCAATGTCTGGGTACGCATAGCCTCGCTGCATTCACCATATGCATGGCCAGAGATTTAAAGTAAACTTTTCTGGGTAGGGACGTGTGATGCAGTAGAAATTGGTGTGGGGTAAAGTCCAAGGTGTAGGTCGTGATATGCGAGATGAGACTGTGAACCTCTCTCCAGAAAGGCTGAATGACCCCACAGTCCCACCACTAACAGAATTTTTTTTACCAAAAACATGTAGCAGAATACATTTTGGCTTAAATTTATGACAAAATTTGATTTTATTGGATTTCTTTTAAAATAGAAAAAAGAAAATATATATTTTTTTCCAAATTTCCGCTTTTTTTGCGCTTATATCGCAAAAAATTAAAAACGAAGTCGTGAATAAATACCACCAAAATAAAGCTCTATTTGTGCGAACAAAATGATAAAAATGTCATTTGGGTACAGTGTAGCATGACTGCGCAATTGTCATTGAAAGTGCGAGATCGATGAAAGCTGAAAATTGGGCTGGGAAGGAAGGGGGCGAAAGTGCCCTGTATTGTAGTGGTTAAAAGCATATCAAGATTAAAGCTCAAATTAACACTGCCATCTAGTGGACAAATAAAATAATTCCATCTAAAAAAGAAACAAACTGCCCAATAAAGATTGAATAGAAGAGAGTAAAATGATAAAAAATTAGTAAAAAGGAATAATCAATTAAAAAAGAGATTAGGTTCATTAGTCTGAAATGAAACAATTAAGATCAAAGTCTATATTTAACCCTCAAGGATGAAAGGAATCTCATTCAAAAATTCTATCTACTTACCGTATTTATCGGGGTATAACGCGTGCTGGCGTATAACATGCACCCCAAGTTTAGGAGGACATTTTAAAGAAAAAAACTTTTAGGAGGGAAGTTTAAGGAAAAAAACTTACATTTAAATGCCCATTAATGCAGCCTTGTTAGTGTCATTTGCAGCCTTGCATTGCAGCCATTGCAGCCTTGTTAGTCATTTGCAGCCTTGTCAGTCATTTGCAGCCTTCCATTGCAGCCTTGTCTGTCATTTTCAGCCTTCCATTGCAGCCTTGTCAGTCATTTGCAGCCTTCCATTGCAGCCTTGACAGTCATTTGCAGCCTTGTCAGTGTCTTTGCCAGCTTGCCATTGAAAAATGGCACCACCGAGATACAGAGCGGATGTCCTGTGAATCTCGGCTGCGCTCGGCTATTTTCGGCCGCACTGCGCTGTTCTCGTTCCGAAAGCCACCAAGGGCGGCCGAAAGCTGCCGAAAACGACCGAATGAGGCCGAAAATAGCCGAAAGCCGCCGAGTACGGCAGAGAAGCTGACAAACGGCAGGGGATCGGCGTATAACACGCACCCACAATTTTCCCCTGATTTTAAGGGGAGAAAAGTGCATGCTATAGGTCGATAAATACGGTAATACACTAACTCTATTACTACCTCTCCAATGTACTTTTCAATTGCCCAAAATTTGAGAAGTGAGGGATCTTGTGAGTGGTATTGTGCAAAATATCTGGACACACTATGCTTACTAAAACCCTTGTGGATATTCTGAACATGTTCGCGGATTCTCTTCCACATGGGCCATTTGGTCCTACCTACATACTGTTTAAGACATGGACATTGAAGGAAATAAACCACTCCTCTGTCCTACATGAAATAAAGTCCTTAATCGCATATTCTTCATTAGTGACGGTTGATATAAATTTGTCTCCTTTTTGACCATTAAATTTACTATTTTTTCAGGCATAACACCTCCTACAGGGAAAGAACCCCTTCCCCTGAAAGAAAGTAAAGGACACTGACTGAGTCAGGGGATCAGGAACATTTTTTGTGCAATGATGTACAGTTGAGCTCATAAGTTAGCATACCCTGGCAGAAATTGTAAACTTTTGGCATTAATATTGAAAATATGACTGATCATGCCGAAAAACTTTAGGGATAGTGATCATATGAAGTCATTTATTATCACATAGTTTTTGGACCCTTTTTAAATCATGATGATAGAAAAAATCACCCAAATGGCCCTGATAAAAAGTTTACATATGCTGTAATGTTTGGCCTTGGTACAGACACAGAAGGTGGCACACACAGGTTAAAATGGCAATTAAAGGTTAATTTCTCACATTTGTGGCTTTTTAAATCACAATTTGTATCTGTGTATAAATAGTCAATGAGTTTGTTAGCTAGCTCTCACTTTGATGCCCTAAGCAGGCTAGACACTGAGCCATGAGGAGGTAGAAAAGAACAGTCAAAAGATCTTAGTAACAAAGTAATGGAACTTTATAAAGATGGAAAAGGATAAAAAAAGATACCAAAAGCCTTGAATAAGCCAGTACTGTTTAATCCCTTATGTTTTTTTTTTTTTTAAAAGCCAGCAGCTACAAATACTGCAGCTGCTGACTTTTAAAATAAGGACACTTACCCGCCCAGCGAGCCCACGATGTCGGCACCCGAAGCCGATCTCTCGATCGTCTCTCGGGTGCTGCCGCCGCCATCTTGGGTATGGGAATCAGGAAGTGGAGCCTTTCGGCTTCATTTCCCGGTTCCCTACTGCGCATGCGCGAGTCGCGCTGCGCAATAAGGATGGTCCTGCTGCCTCTGGGATCCGTGTGTTTCCCAGCAGGCAGCGGGGGACTTTCAGAAAGGGGCGTAATCTACGCCCCTTTCCGCAGATAGCTATGCCGGAAGTGGGTGCAGATACCTGTACTGTACAGGTACCTGCACCCCCCTCCCCCCTGAAAGGTGCCAATTGTGGCGCCGGAGGGGGGGAGGATTCCAATGAGCGGAAGGTCCACTTTAGGGTGGACCTCCGCTTTAAGAAGTGGAAAATTTGGGCTCTTTTGATACCAAGCCAGTTTTCAAGTTACAGCTGTATTCACGAGTGGAGTCGTGTAGAGCGCATGCGCCGCATCCCCGTTCATTCCAGCAAGCAGAGCCTCTGCCGGAAAAATTCTTTCTTTATGTTGGGGCTACGTCATTTCCTCATGTAGACGTCAGCCCCGACATCCCGCGATGTGACCATAATGCGCACACGCGGGATTACGGAGACAAGAAGGAACTGTGGGTGGAAATTCAAATAGAATAAGATGTGGAAGACCACAAAGGAGATGGTGCGGGCATACTAGAGGAATAACGCTTTACAAGGTCAACAGTATATACAGTAATAAAAATAATTTGGATAAACATATAGTGATGATAGTATTGGAGGGTTTACTACCGCTTTAATTGTCACAGGAACATACACTAAATGATTTTAGTTCTAGTTAAGAGAAGCACGGAATATAGCCTGAAAGGGTTAATGGAGTGCTGGCATGACAGGGGTGACTGAGGATCTATGAGGAAAATGGTGGGTGGAGCAAAGTTAGGCATTGGTATGGTTGAAGGAGGAAGGGGAGGAGCAATATAAAGGGCATGGGTGGAGCTAGCGAGGTATTCGGCGGAGGAAGTTCACAGAGGAGGCAGCTTTTCAGCGCTGCTCCTCACAACATGGCCAACATGGAAAATTTACTGGCTCGGCTGCGGCGGACGGCGGTGAAGGGGACAACATGGCTGCGGGAGCACATGGAGGACCTGGCGGAGGACGAGGCGGCCGGCTCAGGAGCGGGTGAGGCACCATAGCATGAGCGGAGGTCTCAGCCTCCGGCGCGTTTTTCCCCGGGGCCTGCACCTCGGCCACCTTGTGTACCTAGGAGCCCTGGGGAGGATTGGTCGATCCCCCCAGCGAAGCGGGCGCAGCACGATGGGCCGGTTCGGTGGGCGGTCTGGACGCCGCCGACCGGCCTCGGGGGGCAGGGCCACGGGTCATCATGGCACCGGATCCCCGCCCGGCCGGAGCTGCATGGAGGACTCGCGGAGATCACCGGAGGGCCGTGCTGAGTCGGGGGGGCTGGAACGGGCAAACGGGGTGGGGGTGGGCCTGGGCAGTTGGATGGACGGACTGCTGTGCCGGCGGGGGGCGGGGCCATGGCAAGGGACTTGCAAGCAAGGATGGCGGCAAGAGTGGGCGGCACGCAGCTAAGGTGCCCAGCAGGTCAGGTTTGCGGCGCTAGTCTGCTGGGGGCATTGTGGCGGCCGCAGGACGAAGGACTCGCAGCAAGGCACCGCGGCCTCCGGGGACACCTCGCCCGGGGGGCTGGCTTCATCGCCCTTGAGCGTTATGGAGGACCGTTCCAAAGGAGAGCTCTCAGAGAAGGAGGATTCACAGGCCGCAGCTGAGGAGGGAAGCGTAGCAGCTGACGCAAGACCGCAGGGGCGGCCGGGTGAGTCTCTTGATGGTCTGTCTTTATCTGCTGCTTTGCAGGACTTGCTTGGTGGGGTGCGGGTGGGCACCGGGGGTCGACTGGTCAAGGGGGCATGGTACAGGGGGGAGGGCCCGGGCAGTCTGTGATGGGGGTTGGGCCAGCCACCGCGGAGAACTGGGGACAGCTGAGGGACCTCCTGGAGGGGCTGCGGGCCCTGGTGGGTAAGTTTGATGGGGGTCAGGGTCCGTCCCCGCAAGTGAGGCCGTGGATGGCCCCGTGGCCTCGGGTTGCGGAAGGGGGGTCCGTGGGGGCCACTGCGAGTGGCCTCCTGGCTCCCCCAGTCATGGATGGGTCGGCGGGTACAGAACCCGCAAGTGCGGTGGGGGTAGTTGTGGCCAAGGAATCAGTGGTACGGTCTGATGTTGTCAGGATTGCGGACGCGGCACTGTGTGAGGTGTATGTGTGCTTCGAGGGCCCTCTGGGTGCACACTTGAAACAGGATGTCCGGGACAAGATTGCTAAGGGTGAGTATGCGGAGATCTTTTCATTGCTCCCCTTGGAAAAATTTAACCGGGACAGGGTGAAGTCAGATAGCACGAAGAAGGAGGATGAGGAAAAGAGGCGGTATTGGCTGATCCCGCGCACTTTCTCTAATTGGCTTCAGGCATTCGCCATACTTGCTAGAGTGATTGAGGAAAAGAACCCCGAGCACTGCTCGGCGTTATTTTTCTATATGGATGCCATAGGGGAAGCGTATAGGGTTTATGGGGGGTGCCCTGGCTTCGGTACGACGAACAGTTCCGGCAACGGAAGGCGGTCCGGCCGGAGGTGCTTTGGGACCACAAGGACATCAGCCTCTGGATGAGGCTTATGTCTGCGCCGCGAGCCCCGCCTTAGTTTTTTCAGGGGGGAGCTGGGAGTGCGCCATCCTCAGGGCTGCCGGCCGGAAAGAAGATGGGAGTGTGCTGGCAGTTCAATGAGGGTGCTTGCAAGTTTGGGGAAGCGTGCCGTTTCAAGCACGAGTGCTCAGGGTGCGGGGGGGCCCACACACTGGCCAGGTGCTTCAAGCGGGGAAAGCGCGCCGGCGACCCTGCTCACAAAGGGACGACGCCGGTGAAGGTGGAAAGGATGCTTCCTTTCCTAAGTAAGTATCCGGACAGGGCGGTGGCGCAGGTTTCACTTACGGGTTTTCGGGATGGTTTCCGGATCCCTTGTGCTCTGGCGGTGATACCGCTGGTGGCAAAGAACCTGCGTTCGTCATTAATGCACCCGGAGGTGGTGGATGAGAAGCTGGGGAAGGAGGTGGCGCTGGGGCGGATGGGGGGGCCTTACGGTGCGAAGCCTTGGGAGGGCTTGGTGGTGTCACCGTTAGGTGTTGTTCCCAAGAAGGAGCCCGGGAAATTCCGCCTGATTCACCACTTGTCCTTTCCAAAGGGTGGCTCAGTCAATGACTTTATTGACCCGGACGCGTGCACGGTCTCGTATACATCCTTTGACGCGGCGGTCCACTGGGTGAGGCAATACGGGCGGGGATCGCTTATGGCGAAGGCGGATATTGAATCTGCTTTTCGCCTGTTGCCAGTGCACCCGGACAGCTTTCGGCTGTTCGGGTGCCACTGGCAGGATAAGTTCTACGTGGACAAGTGTTTACCGATGGGCTGTTCGATTTCGTGTGCGTATTTTGAGACCTTCAGGTGGTGAGGGACGTTTCGGGCCTGGAGTCGGTCATCCATTATTTGGATGAATTCCTGTGCGTGGGCCCACCTGCCTCCTCTGTGTGTGCGATCCTGCTATCTACGTTGCAGCACATCACGGGCAGGTTTGGGGTCCCCTTGGCGGCGGACAAAACGGAAGGGCCCACGTCGGAGTTGAGCTTCCTGGGCATTGTGATCGATTCCATGACTATGGAGTGCAGGTTGCCCAGCAATAAATTGGAGGAACTGCAGGAGGATCTCCGGGAAATTCAGGGGAGACAAAAGGTTCAGCTGCGGTCTTTGCAGTCATTGCTGGGCAAGCTGAATTTCGCTTGTCGGATCATTCCCATGGGGCGGGTGTTCTGTCGGCGGCTACAGCCGGGATCAGTGTGCCTACCCCTTTTGTTCGTTTGCAGAGGGAGCCCCGGGAGGATCTCCGGATGTGGCATACATTCTTGGCCTCCTACAATGGGAGCGCTATGTGGATGTCGGGCCCGGTTAGCAACGTCGACGTGGAGTTGGTCACCGACGCGGCAGGCTCTACTGGGTATGGGGCGTTCTTTCGGGGGGTCGCTGGAGTGCGGAACCCTGGCCGCAGTCGTGGAGGGAGGCATGGTTCCTGGAGAACTTGGTGTTGCTTGAGCTTTTCCCAGTGGTGCTGGCGTTGGAGCTGTGGGGCGAGGAATTTGGCAACCTGAAGTTGCGCATTAATTGCGACAACATGGGGGTCGTGCAGGTGGTTAACCACATGACGGCCTCTTCTCCCCCGGTCATTCGACTTCTGCGGCAGCTGGTGTTCCGGTGCTTGCAGCTCAATGTTTTTGTGTATGCCGTTCACATTCCTGGGGTCGAGAACTCATTGGCTGATTCGCTCTCTTGTTTTCAGTGGGACAAGTTCAGGGAACTGGCGCCTGGCACGGAGGAAGCGGGGGTTCATTGCCTGGAATGGCTGTGGAAGCTGCCTTTGGACTCACCGCGGGCTGGATCCGGCGGTCGTTGAGTGAGGCTACATGGTCGGCTTACTCATGGGTGTGGACGGAATGGTTTGAGTTGATTTGCGAGGTGAGGGTAAGTGATCGGGGCTCCGATCAGCAGTGGCTGGTGTTATATATGGTGACCAGGAACATGGAACTGGGTTTGTCAGCCGCATCCATTGATCGTAAGTTGGCGGGGCTGGCCTTTTTATTCAAGTTATTGGGGGGTGTGGATTGGACCAAGGATTTTTGGGTCAGTCAAACGCTGCAGGGTTATTGGAGACAGCAGCCTCGGAAGGATACCAGGCGGCCAGTCACGTTCGCCAACTTGATGGCGATTTGTGGCTGCCTCCGCTCGGTATGTACAACCAGTTACGAGACGTTGCTGTTTATGGCTGCGTGTTCATTGGCATTTTATGGGGCGTTTAGGGTGGGGGAGTTGGTGAGCTCATCTATGCGGCTGGGCAGGGGGCTGTTGGATCAGGACATACAGGTGAGCGCCGGTAGGGTGAGTATTCGTTTGAGGAGGTCAAAAACTGATCAGCAGGGCAGGGGGACGGTTGTGTCCCTATTTGCTTTGCCACATTCTATGGTGTGCCCGGTGACGGTGGTGCAGGAATTCCGAGCGGTGAGAGGGGGTGGGCTGGGGCCGTTCTTAAGGCACGAGGACGGTTCATTTTTGTCCAGATTACAATTCAGGCGTGTTTAGGCATTGTCTGCGGGAAGTGGGTTTGGATTGCAAGGCTTATGCGTCCCACTCCTTCCGCATTGGGGCGGCCACGGAAGCCGCAAAATGTGGGTTGGACGAGGCGACAGTACGTAAGATCGGGCGCTGGGAATCCAGGCGCTTCCGATGGTACATTCGGCCGCAGTTAATCAGGGAATAGTTAATTCGGGGGGGTGTGTGCTATTGTTTGGGGCGATATGTCCGGGTTGTGTGGGTGGTTGATGCACTGTACATGCTGTTGGGGTTTTTTTTTGTGTTTGTTATAACTTGTGATGTGTCCTGGTTAGAGATGTGCAGAGTAAAATATTTCGTTTCGGAATTTCGTTTTCGTCCGAAAACTTAATTTATTTAGTTACTCCCGAAATTCGTTTTTATTTATTTCGTTTTTCGTTCAAAAATTGCATTCGTCCGAAAATCCACATGAATTACGGTCGAATCTGTCTTTGAAGGCTTATGGTGTCTGTCGAATGTATAAAGAAGATTCGACGGAGCTAGTATATAGCATACTTTAGAACCCGATTAAAGTCTATGGGACTCCAACGTTCAAAATCTAAAGTGCTAATTTTAAAGGCTAATTTGCAAGTTACTGTCCTAAAAAGTGTTTGGGGACCCGGTCCTGCTCCAGGGGACATGTATCAATGCAAAAAAAAGTTTTAAAAACGGCCATTATTTCGGGAGCAGTGATTTTAATAATGATTAAAGTGAAACAATAAAAGTGTAATATTCCTTTAAATTTCGTAGGGGGGGGTTGTCTATAGTATGCCTGTGAAGGGGCTCATGTTTCTGGTGCTTAGAACTGTCCCTGCACAAAGTGTCATTTATGCAGGAAAAAAAGTCCTTTAAAATCACTCGCAGCTATTATGAATTGTCGGCTCCCGTAATACAGAGAACACTCATTGAAAGTCATTGATAAAAAAAAAAAAAGCGTGGGGGTCCCCCAAATTCAATTACCAGGCCCTTCAGGTCTGGTATGGATATTAAGGGGAACCCCGCGTCAAATTTAAAAAAAATTGACGTGGGGGTCCCCCTAAAAATCCATACCAGACCCTTTATCCGAGCACGCAACCTGGCAGGCAGCAGGAAAAGAGGGGGGACGAGAGAGCGGACCCCCCTCCCTCCTGAACCGTACCAGGCCACATGCCCTCAACATTGGGAGGATGCTTTGGGGGTCTGTGACCCCTCAAAGCACCTTGTCCCCATGTTGATGAGGACAAGGGCCTCATCCCCACAACCGTGGCCGGTGGTTGTGGAGGTCTGCGGGCGGGGGGCTTATCAGAATCTGGAAGCCACCTTTAACAAGGGGACCCCCAGATCCCGCCCCCCCTGTTTGAAATGGTAAGGGGGTTTCACAAAGAAAGTGTAAAAAATAGTTAAATAAGACAAACACACTTTTGAAAAATTCCTTTATTAAAAATAAAAAAAATAAAAAAAAAGATTCCAGCGGCAGTAATCCACTCTTGCTATCCAGCGACGGACGGTCATCTCTCCAGCGATGGCTCATCTCATCCAGCGCAGCAAATCCATCCTTCTTCTGTCTCCGCGGAGGAGACACTGCAGCCATTCCGGCGGCCTGACGTTTCTTATATACGGAGGGCGGGACCACCCGTCATCTGAAGGGCCTGGTAATTGAATTTGGGGGACCCCCACGCTTTTTTATTTATTTTTTTTTATCAATGACTTTCAATGAGTGTTCTCTGTATTACGGAGCCGACAATTCATAATAGCTGCGAGTGATTTTAAAGGACTTTTTTTCCTGCATAAATGACACTTTGTGCAGGGACAGTTCTAAGCACCAGAAACATGAGCCCCTTCACAGACATACTATAGACAACCCCCCCCCCTACGAAATTTAAAGGAATATTACACTTTTATTGTTTCACTTTAATCATTATTAAAATCACTGCTCCCGAAAAAACTGCCGTTTTTAAAACTTTTTTTTGCATTGATACATGTCCCCTGGGGCAGGACCCGGGTCCCTAAACACTTTTAGGACAGTAACTTGCAGAATCTTTTCTCTCTGTCAAATCTTTTTTCTCTGTCGAATATTTTCTCTATATAATCTTGGACTTAGAGGTAAGGTTAGGCACATTCGACCACAGGTTCTATAGACAGATTGTTATTGTCAGAGTCATGTCGAATCTCCTATTCTATATCGAACTGTTGTAACAATGAAAACGAAAATAAAGCATTTATTTGTGTCGGATCTTTCGTTTTTCGGATTTTGTGCTTTCGTTATCGTTTGTCAAAACGAAAACGAAAATAGCTGAAATTCGGACGAAAATGCATTCGGACGAAAACGAATGCACATGTCTAGTCCTGGTTCTTTCGTTCCAGATGGAGGTTCAGCACTCCTCGTTTGGATCCTAGGGCACTCCTACATCTGTTGGGGGGCCAGGAGAGGTGATGCACGGCCGGATAGAAGACAGTTTAGGGATTTCCAGGAGGGTGGCTTGCTTGAAATGGGTGGGCTTCCCAGGGATGCAGTGGGAGAGAGTGATGCGGGAGGTGGAGAGGTTTGCATGGAGGGAGAGGCCCCCGGACGTGCTCGTGATCCATGCTGGGGGGAATGATCTTGGGGTGAGAAAAGTGAAGGACATACTAGCGGATATGAAGGCTGACATCCTGCGTTTGCGGGCACGTTTTCCTGCTACCAATCTGGTTTGGTCTGACATCGTGGCCAGAATAGTTTGGCGGTGGGCTCGGTCCGTCGACAGCATTAACAGGACCAGGATCCGGGTTAATAAGGTGATGGGCAGGTTTATGGTGCAGAATGGTGGGCTCGTGGTTCGGCACCGGGAACTGGAAGTCAATGTGGGGCTCTATTTGCATAAAGATGATGTGCATCTTTCAGATGTCGGCATAGACTTATGGTCGTTGGGTCTACAGGAGTGTATTCAGATAGCTCTGCGGGTATGGGGTTGCCCGCAAGGTTGAGGTGTCCCCCTTTTGGGCTGTGGCGGTGTTTCTGGTGGTTTCTGACGGTAGACGGTTAATCAGAAAATGGAATACTTACATATTTATATATTTATTGATATATATATATATATATATATATATATATATATATATTTTGTTGGAGTGAGTTTTTAAGACGTGTTTAATAAAGGCTGTTGTGGCCAGTTTACTCCAAATAAAAGGTGTGGTCTCGTCTTTAACCACTTTCAGACCGGACCATTTTGCTGGTCAATGACCAGAGGTCTTTTTACAATTTGGCACTGCGCTGCTTTAACTGGTAATTGCGCGGTCATGCAATGTTGTACCCAAACAAAATTTGCGTCCTTTTTTTCCCACAAATAGAGCTTTCTTTTAAAGGTATTTGACTGACTATGCGATTTTTATTTTTTGCGATATAAACGTAAAAAGACCGCAAATTTTGAAAAAAAATGATATTTTCTACTTTTTGTTATTCGAAAAATCCAATAAACTCAATTTTAGTCACATTTAGGCCAAAATGTATTCAGCCACATGTCTTTGGTAAAAAAAAAGTCAATAACTGTATATTTATTGGTTTGCGCAAAAGTTGTCACATCTACAAACTAAGGTACATTTTCTGGAATTTACGCAGCTTTTAGTTTATGACTGCCTATCTCATTTCTTGAGGTGCTAAAATGGCAGGGCAGTACAACCCCCCCCCCAAATGACCCCATTTTGGAAAGTAGACACCCTATGGAAATTGATAAGAGGCATCTTGAGCCCATTGAATATTTTATTTTTTTGCCTCAAGCGATTGAATAATGACAAAAAAAAATTTATTTTTTTTTTTTTTACACAAAGTTGTCACTAAATGATATATTGCTCACACATGCCATGGTTATATGTGGAATTGTACCCCAAAATACATTCTGCTGCTTCTCCTGAGTACAGGGATACCACATGTGGTCGACTTTTTGGAAGCCTAGCCGCGTACGGGGCCCCGAAAGCCAAGCACCGCCTTCAAGATTTCTAAGCGCATACATTTGTAATTTCACTCCTCACTACCTATCACAGTTTTGAAGGCCATAAAATGCCAAGATGGCACAAAACACCCACAAATGACCCCATTTTAGAAAGTAGACACCCCAAGCTATTTGCTGAGAGGCATTTTGAGTCCATGGAATATTTTATATTTTGCCACAAGTTGCGGGAAAATTACAAACTTTATTTATTTTTCACAAAGTTGTCACTAAATTATATATTGCTCACACATGCTATGGGCAGAAGTAAAAATTACACCCCAAAATAAATTCTGCTGCTTCTCCTGAGTACAGGGATACCACATGTGTGGGACTTTTTGGGAGCCTAGCCACGTACGGGGCCCCGAAAACCAAGCACTGCCTTCAGGCTTTCTAAGGTCGTAAATTTTTGATTTCACTCCTCACTACCTATTACAGTTTTGAAGGCCATAAAATGCCAAGATGGCACAAAACCCCCACAAATGACCCCATTTTAGAAAGTAGACACCCCAAGCTATTTACTGAGAGGCATGTTGAGTCCATGGAATATTTTATATTTTGCCACAAGTTGCGGGAAAATTACAAACTTTTATTTATTTTTTTTTTTTTTCACAAAGTTGTCACTAAATTATATATTGCTCACACATGCCATGGGCATATGTGAAATGACACCCCAAAATAAATTCTGCTGCTTCTCCTGAGTACGGGGATACCACATGTGTGGGATTTTTTGGGAGCCTAGCTGCGTACGGGGCCCCGAAAGCCAAGAACCGCCTTCAGGCTTTCTAAGGGCGGAAATTTTTGATTTCACTCCTCACCACCTATTACAGTTTTGAAGGCCATAAAATGCCAAGATGGCACAAAACCCCCCCCCCAAATGACCCCATTTTAGAAAGTAGACACCCCAAGCTATTTGCTGAGAGGCATGTTGAGTCCATGGAATATTTTATATTTTGCCACAAGTTGCGGGAATATTACAAACTTTTTTTTTTTTCACAAAGTTGTCACTAAATGATATATTGCTCACACATGCCATGGGCATATGTGTAATGACACCCCAAAATAAATTCTGCTGCTTCTCCTGAGTACGGGGATACCACATGTGTGGGACTTTTTGGGAGCCTACTCGCGTACGGGGCCCCGAAATCCAAGCACCGCCTTCAGGATTTCTAAGGGTGTAAATTTTTGATTTCACTCCTCACTACCTATCGCAGTTTTGGCCATAAAATGCCAAAATAACACAAACCCCCCCCCAAATGACCCCATTTTGGAAAGTAGACACCCCTAAATTTAGGGGTACACTAGTGAGACTCACAGGTAAAAAAGCACCTAGGCTGTCAGCGACTGTATCAAAACGCTACAAAAAAACTGTTAGCGATCGCAGGGTTCAGGCCTGACTCTGCGAACGCTGCAGTTATGTGTGTTGTGTTTTGTAAGTGACAGTGATCGATCGATACTGCACTTGGGTGGGCTGGGCTGGGCTTGGCAGAGGGGCTAAATGCAGGTGCTAGCAGGTATCTGGGCTGATCCCGCTAACAATGCGTTTTGGGAAACCTAAACTGCTGGCGACGCTAATATAGATCTGATCAGATACTATATTACTAAGGGAGGTGTATGCTTTGCGTGTGGGTGTTAGCAGTACTGGCACTAACCTAACGCTGCCTGGGGCGACGCAGACCTTATCTGACCCTCAAACTTATATCACCCGCTGGGTGATCAGGGGGTTAAACCTTTATTAGGTAATAAATGGCGGGTGCCCTGAAACTATAAAAAATAACTAATCAACCAGCGTCACCTGTAACAGTTATATGGTGATCACTGGTGAAAGGGTTAACTAAAGGGCAATCAGGGGGCTTTATGCGGTAGTATATGGGGGTCCCTGGCGCTATAAAAAGCTGCGGCGAACCTAAATACCTACCTGCCTAACTAGTGTCACCTGTGACACTAATACAGCAATCAGAAAAACGATCGCTTATTAGGCTTGGTTCATACTGGAGCGATGCGGGAACGCCACAAATCCGCGGCGGGTTCCCGCATCGCATGCCTCCCGGCGGAAGTTCACACTACCCTATGCGAACAGCAGGGAGTGTCAGTGAAATGTTAATGACACCCCCAGATCAGTTCGCATATCGCAGTGCGATCTGCAAACTCGGACAGGAATCGGATCGCATGGTGTGAACACCCATGCGATCCGATTCTGCTGCGGACCAAAAAAAGGGTCCCGTGCGAGTATGCGGCGGGTGCGATGCGAATTCAGCCATACTATCTGTATGGCTGAACTCGCATCGCACAAAGATCGGATGTGATTTGCACTGCAGTGCGGTGCGAACCACATCCGTTCTCATAAACCACTGCAATGTGAACCCAGCCTTAGTGACACTGGCGACGGGGGTGATCACAGGGTTAAACCTTTATTGGGGGGGTTAGGGGGGTACCCTAGAGCTAAAGGGGGCTAACCCTAACTGCCCTAACAGTTATTGCAGTCACAAATGACACCAATGCAATAATAAAAAAATAAATAAAATGCAATTGTTGTCACTGTGACTGGGTGTGCAGGGGTGATTGGGGGGGTGATCGGGGGGTGAAGGGGGGGTGAAAGTGTGCCTGGCGTGTTCTACTGTATAGTGTAGTGTTTGTGCAACTCACCGATCCTCTCTCCTCGGTGCCGGAACGAAAAATACCGACACGGAGGAGAGATTACATTACTTCCTCTGCCTGTGTTTACATTACAGGAGAGGAAGTGATGTCATGCTGCAATTCCATTCGTCAGGAGCGATCGCGAGGGGGTGGCCATGAATGAATGGCCGCCCCCTCATCGCTCCTGCACGGAATCCGACTGCCGCTGGCACCGGGGGGGGGTCAGATCGGGCCCCCCACCCGCGGGAAGGCAGGGACGTACATGTACGCCCATATGCCTGCCCGTGCCATTCTGTCGACGTACATCGTCGTGCGACGGTCGGCAAGTGGTTAAGTGGGAAGTTAAAGGGTGGAAGGTCAAGGTATGTCCAGATGGGGGGGTACAAAGTGGGAAGAGAGCATTCAGGCTACACTGGATATGGTCCTGGATTTGATATTTCTTACCTGCAAGACACATGGGACATACAGTACATTACTCTGGGGGAACAGGGTGCAACTGAAGGAAGTTCCCACCAGAAAAAAAAGTTACTGTATTTTCCTTACCACCTGTTGTACAGGCAGTGTTCTAGGTTTCAGGCTGCAGGATTTTGGTTTCAGGCTGCTGCTGAACATATCATATAAACTATATAACATAAACTTTATTTTTGAGTAGTGTCTATTTTTATACATCCTTTACATATGCAAACTTTTGAGCACAATTGTATGTACATTTCGGGCATACTGGTAAAATAGTGCATAGTCGGGTATCAGTTCTCAAAATGGGCTAATGTTTTCTGAAGAGTTTTTCCACTTGCTCGTGCTGTATATTGAATTTCAGTATAATAGGAAGGTCATGAATCTTATTTTCTTCTTTAATTCAATAAAGTTTTATTGAACAAAAGCAGTGTAGTTATTACAATGGTGCAGTGACAACATAACATTACTTGTAATGAATGCATACAATTCTCATCAATCATCTTGCGCTTAGAATTATTCACTGTACAAACATTCTATGAGTAGTGATGGATGAACTTCCGACGGGATGTTTTGCGAACGCGGCCGATAGTTCGCGAACCGGAGCGTTCGCGGCGGGCCCCATTGACTCCAATGGGAGGCGAACTTCGCAAACCTATAGGTCAAATTTGCAGCCACAAAATAATTATTAGCTGTGCAAAAATAGTCCCACCACATGGCCAATGACATAACACATGTATGAGGTGAATCTGGGATCGACAACTACAAGCATTTTTTTTTTATATGGGAAATTGTTGTGACAATTCCGGACTGTGGAGCGCATGAAGGCAATGGAGGAGAGGGAAGGTCAGGGACCAGGGTAGGCAAAGAAGAGGGTGCAGGAGATGATCACCAGCAGCGTGACATACAGCAATGACACCTGCACCGTGATAGAGTCATCTGACAGCAGCACCGTGATACAGAGCACTGACACCAGCAGCGTGACATACAGCAATGACACCTGCACCGTGATAGAGTCATCTGACAACAGCACCGTGATAGAGAGCACTGACATCAGCAGAGTGACATAAAGCACTCACACCAGCACCGTGATATACAGCACTGACAGCAGCACCGTGATAGAGAGCACTGACATCAGCAGCGTGACATAAAGCACTCACACCAGCACCGTGATATACAGCACTGACAGCAGCACTGTGATAGAGAGCACTGACATCAGCAGCGTGACATAAAGCACTCACACCAGCACGTGATATACAGCACTGACAGCAGCCCCGTGATAGAGAGCACTGACATCAGCAGCTTGACATAAAGCACTCACACCAGCACCGTGATATACAGCACTGACAGCAGCACCGTGATAGAGAGCACTGACATCAGCACCGTGACATAAAGCACTCACACCAGCACTGTGATATACAGCACTGACAGCAGCACTGTGACAGAGAGCACTGACATCAGCACCGTGATATACAGCACTGACACCTGCACCGTAAGCAGCCCCAGGAGGAAGTCAGCATAGCACAGGGATGGTGTGAGCCCCTCATAATAAGCAGCCCCAGGAGGATGTCAGCATAGCACAGAGATAGTGTGAGCCCCTCATAATAAGCAGCCCCAGAAGGATGTCAGCATAGCACAGGGATGGTGTGAGTCCCTCATAATAAGCAGCCCCAGGAGGATGTCAGCACAGCACAGGGATGGTGGGAGCCCCTCATAATAAGCAGGCCCAGGAGGAAGTCAGCACAGCACAGGGATGGTGGGAGCCCCTCATAATAAGCAGCCCCAGTAGAAATATGACCCACCCCTGTATAGCACCCCTGCAGAAGGGCCTGCCTCTTCCTCTGCCTGTCATTTTTTAAATGACCCTGTGACAAAACTCTCAGTCCCTATACCGATGAAGGACTGCTGCAGTATAGGGCAGCGGTCAGCAGTAGTGCACCTCAACCCTATGTATTGTGGACCGATACCAGTCCTTATAGAATAGCAGACTGTACCTCACTCAACCCTATGTACTGTAGCACCCTAGACCAAGTTACCAGTCCTTATAAGGACTTTTGTGGACCAAGTAGGTTGTGTGTGAGTGATTAGCAGACTGTACGTCAGTCCCTATACCGATGAAGGACTGCTGCAGTATAGGGCAGCAGTCAGCAGTAGTGCACCTCAACCCTATGTATTGTGGACCGATACCAGTCCTTATAGAATAGCAGACTGTACCTCACTCAACCCTATGTACTGTAGCACCCTAGACAGACCAAGTTACCAGTCCTGATAAAGAGCTTTGTGGAACAAGTGAGTTGTGAATGATTAGCAGACTGCAGCAGAAGGGCAGCAGTCAAGTATAATATTCTTTCTATATTTGGAAGAAAGAATATTATACGTGTACAAGCCTATTACCATACCACTGATACCAGTCCTGAAAAGAACCTTTGTGGAACTAATAGTAACAGCTACTGTTTAAACTGACCCTCACTGCCTGACACACTGCTTCCTGCCTGTCCCTATATAAACTGGCAAAACAGAGGCTGCTGGAACAATAACTGGTTACTGGAATAGCACTTTTGTGGACCTGATAGTAACAGCTAATGATGATGACTAATCTGGCTGTCCCTACAGCAGCACACAGCGTTCTGTCCCTTTCTCTAAACTGACAAAAGACACTCAGGCTGCTGCAACAATCAGTAGCACAGCAAACCTATATACACCTAACACCTATACCCAGGGCCGGACTTACTATTGGGCTTGACTGGGCTCAAGCCCAGGGGCCCCGCCCAATAGGGGGCCCCGCTGCCCTGCCAAGATACAGAGCAGAACCTGTCACTCAGAGGGACACTGTCAGCTGCTAGCCTAGGAGATTTGGAACAGCGAGAGAAGCGGGGGCGGGGCTGTGCTGTGAACAGGAGGCGGAGCTGAGGAAATGTGTAACAGTGAGGGCTGGTGGAGCAAGTCAGTGTATTGTGAAGCAGAGTGTAACTCCCCTCCCCCTCTCCAGCCCGCCACATTGGACTACACAGGTGGTGAATGGGGGAGCTGGGAGGGAGATGCACAGTACCTGAAGCCCCAGGAGGACATAGCAAAGGAAGGTATGACTATGGGAAGATCCTGCAGCACTGAGCACACACATCATTCTGGCTGAATGGGAAGAAGATGGTGGGGAGTGCTGCACAGTCACATGTAGTTCTGGCTGGTCAGTGTCCACAAATGTGTCTTTAGACAGTGCAAAGTTACTGATCAGCCTCCCCCCCCCCCTCCCTCTGTAATCTTTGTTTTTTCTTTATAGCTGCACACTGATCAGATCTCTGGAAGACCCTGCAGCCCCCCAGCGTAGTGTGTCCAGTGACAGGTCACACTTGGTTGATTGTTAACCATTTCAGCTCAGCTATTTAGCCAGAGCTCTCTATGTGCTGCACATGTTTTTGTGAAGGATTTCCTGCTGATTCAGGCTAGAAGTGTCACAGACCCATTAACTGTTTACTGCCCTCCACTAATCCTGACGAGATCACTGTTTGTAATAAAAATGTTATTTTGGAAATTAAATGTGCTGCTGCCTTGTCCCTTGGTTGCACTTTTCAAAGAAGGATTACTGACTTGATCTTGCAGAACCAGTTTAAATAGAGTGTCACAGTCCTGCAATACTATATATATATGTACACTGAGTTCAACCATATCAGCAGTCTCTGACCATCTCTTGTACCATGTCTGCAGTCTCTGACCATCTCTTGTACCATGTCTGCAGTCTCTGACCATCCCATGTACCGTATTCTGCAGTCTCTGACCATCCCATGTACCGTGTCTGCAGTCTCTGACCATCCCTTGTACCGTGTCTGCAGTCTGTGACCATCCCATGTACCGTGTTTGCAGTCTGTGACCATCCCATGTACCGTGTCTGCAGTCTGTGACCATCCCATGTACCGTGTCTGCAGTCTCTGACCATCTCTTGTACCGTGTCTGCAGTCTCTGACCATCTCTTGTACCGTGTCTGCAGTCTCTGAGCATCTCTTGTACCGTGTCTGCAGTCTCTGACCATCCCATGTACCCTGTCTGCAGTCTGTGACCATCCCATGTACCGTGTCTGCAGTCTGTGACCATCCCATGTACCGTGTCCGCAGTCTGTGACCATCCCATGTACCGTGTCCGCAGTCTGTGACCATCCCATGTACCGTGTCTGCAGTCTCTGACCATCCCATGTACCCTGTCTGCAGTCTCTGACCCTCCCTTGTACCCTGTCTGCAGTCTCTGACCCTCCCTTGTACCCTGTCTGCAGTCTCTGTTTCTCCCTTGTACCCTGTCTGCAGTCTCTGATCCTCCCTTGTACCCTGTCTGCAGTCTCTGATCCTCCCTTGTACCCTGTCTGCAGTCTCTGATCCTCCCTTGTACCCTGTCTGCAGTCTCTGATCCTCCCTTGTACCCTGTCTGCAGTCTCTGATCCTCCCTTGTACCCTGTCTGCAGTCTCTGATCCTCCCTTGTACCCTGTCTGCAGTCTCTGATTCTCTTGTACCGTGTCTTACACATATACAACTCACACACACAGCCTACTTAGGCTGTATGTGAGTGATATGAGGTGTGTATATATGTGATATAGGCTGCATATGAGTGACATTATACACACATACACAGAAAATGTTCACACATATATTAATGTGTCATGTGGGGGGTCTTGTTGCGTCACCTCCCTGAAATTAGTTTTTGCAGGTTGGGATTAGGGATGAGCTCCGGCTTGTTCACACACTCTATGTGCAGAGCCCGCCAGGAAGTCAGCGCAACGCAGCACACATCGAGGCAATGTCTCACTGCCTGTGAGTCGCGCAGCGCTGCATCGACTTCCTGACAGGCTCTGCACGTGGAGTGTGCGAATACGCTGGAGCTCATCCCTAGTTGGGATGTCTGTGACTGTGAGCCGAGCCAAGTATACTCGGCTACTCTGGGCTCCGCTCGGGACTGCGAGCAGACCCGAGAGCCGCAAAGATACACAGGACTCTGTATCTCTGCGGCACCATTTTTAAGCTTCAAGACTGCAATGACAACAAGGCTGCAAATGACACTGACAAGGCTGCATTGATGGGCATTTAAATGTAAAGTTTTTTTCTCCTCAAACTTCCCTCCTAAACTTTGGATGCGTGTTATACGCTGACGCGTATTATACGGTAATGTATAGCAGGTAGGGCCCGAAAGTGACTCAAGCCCAGGGGCCCCAACCACCCTAAGTCCTGCCCTGCCTATACCAGTCCTGAAAAGAACTTTTGTGTACCAAATAGCTAGCGATTTATCTCTCCCTGCTCCACACAGCAACCTTTCCCTATAGTGACAGAAGAAAGAATGTAAAATGGCCGCCGGATCGGGTGTATTTATAGGTTAGGGGGAATGTCCAAGTGTCCATGTGCTGTAATGTCTCAATTGGCTGTCCTGTACCCCATGATGGATGTGTCATCAGGTCAAAGTTCTTTTACACAGTAAAAACACGGAAGTCCGCCGGGCGAACGGCGCCAATAGTCCGCCGAACGGGCGGACCGCGAACAGCCGAAATTCGCCGCGAAACGACCGCCGGGCGAACTGTTCGGCCATCACTATCTATGAGGATCTACAGTATCACTGAATTATTAAACCTGTCATTATAGCAATTGAAATTACCAAAGGTTTAATAGGAGAAGTATAAGAAAGTAAGGAAAGTATAGAAAGGTTTAAGCAGAAAGGCAGAAAGAAGAGCCTACCAAAAGACCACTGGTACTTTACACGTTCAAGATTCTGTCAGGGCCTTATAATTTCCTGTATGTTTATAAATCACCCAGGCTTGCCATAGGGTGTTGAATTGTTCAATATTTTCCTGTGATATGGCTCTCAGTTCCTCCAATTTAAATATATCGTGAACGGTATGCAGCCACTCAATTGAAGATGTATTTATGGTCTTCCAATATCTTGGGATTAGAGTTCTTGCCGCGGTAAGGAAGTATTTGGTTAGAGATCTTTTATATCTCTTCATGGTACCTTTTGAGATGTTCAGTAAACAACATGCATCTGTCAGGGTGATGGACGTTTCGGTGATCAGTTTGATTAGGTCACACACCTTTTGCCAAAATGGTTGTATTAACTCACAGTCTCACCATATATGATATAGCGTGCCTGCTGCTCTGTTGCATCTCCAACATACATCTGGTACTCCAGGGAACCATTTATGTAACTTAAATGGAGCATTGTACCAATTTGTCAAAAGTTTGTATGAGGTCTCCTGATGTCTTGTACTAATCGAACATTTATTTGCGAACACACAGGCGTGAAGCCATTAATCGTCGCTAAAGGTGGTGTTCAATGTGTATTCCCAAAACCTTCTTTGTTTGTTTATTTCAGAGGGGCCAGTGGCTTGCAGCCAAGTGTATGCCATTGAAATGGCCCTATCCAATTTTCCGCTTTAAGACACACCTCCTCCAACGAGGACAAGGGACCACTGTAGTGTTTACGGTTAGTAGGATTTGAGACAAAGCTATGAATTTGGCGATATTCCCAGTGCAATAGTGTTTCCTGTCGGTCAACCTGTCGGAGCTCTTGCCATGTTTTCATTTTGTCTTTCTGAAAGCATTGTCTACATATGTCATGAAACCCGGCGGGAACTCCGGGTTGTTATGTATAGGAGTCAGGGGACCAGGTGATGCAATCAAATTGGAGGTAAACTTGATTTTCCAAGGTGTATGTTTGGTCGGTATAGGTCCTGTTTTATCCTCCAGACTCACCCAGTCCTTGCTGCCTACATGTCAGTGCCAATCAATTATGCGATTCACGAGTGTGGCTAAATAATAATTTTTGAAGTTTGGGAAACCCATTCCTCCTGCATATTTCACCTTTGTGAGTAGCTTAAGATTTATGTGTGGATGTTTAGCCGCCCAAAGAAAACTTCTTGTCATGGAGTTCAGCGCTTGGAAAAAGCTTGCTGGCAGTTGTACTGATAGAGACTGGAAGACATATAAAATTCTAGTAAGATTGTCATTTTTATTATGGCATCTTTGCCAAACCAAGAGAAATAATTCATAGACCATTTCTCCAGGTCCTTGCGGACATTCTGTAGATGGGGTTTGAAGTTTAGCACGTATAATGAATCTGTATTTGGGGAGAGCCATATCCCAAAATATTTGATGGCTTTTTCTCACTTAAAGGCGCAGTTATCTCGTGTGGTGGTTAAGTTCCATCCTGATAGTGTTAAGTTTAGTGCCTCGGATTTCTTATAACTTATTTTAAAGTGTGAGAGTTAATGGTAATGAGATACATGCATAAATTGGGTAATGAAATATGTGGTTGGGTGATAAAAAAAACAGCAAGTCGTCTGCATACGCTGCAGTTTTATATATCTTTGCTCCTACCTGAAAGTCCCCAATTGATGGTGACCTATTCACCGTCCAGATTAATGGTTCAAGGGTAAGTATGAATAATAAGGGTGACAGTGGGCAGCCTTGTTGTGTCCTGTTTTTAATAGAAACTACTTCTGATAAGGTGCCATTTAACTTAATCCTTGCTGTTGGGTTTTGATACAAGGTCACGATCCATGACATCATATGCGCTTTCAAACCAATGTGTTCGCAGGTCAAATATAGGTAGCCCCACGTCACGTGGTCAAAAGCTTTCTCCGCATCTGTGGAGAGAAGCATACCTTCAAAGCCATCTGACCGCACCCTATGAATTAAGCTTATGGCTTTTGTGACATTATCCCTAGCTTCCCACCCGGGCATAAAACCCATATGTTCTGGGCAAAATAGTACGTGTAGTAGTGGGCGTAAACTTTTGCGAAGAGTTTTAAATCTATATTAATGAGCAAAATGGGCCTATAATTGGCGCAGTCCAGTGGATCTTTATTGAGTTTGGGTAGTATCGTGACATGGGCCCTCAAATAGTTGTCTGGGTTATTTCTGGTCTCTCTGAGATGGTTCAGGGCCTTCAGTAGGTGTGGGAGCAAAAGTGAGGGGAAAGCCTTATAGTAGTGTGTGGTAAAGCCGTCTGGCCCCAGGCTCTTCCCTGGTTTGAGTGATTTGACTGCCTGTAGTAATTCCTCTTCTGTAATTGGTTGTTCTAATTGCAGCGTATCCTGCTCCACCAGGATAGGCAAACCACTGTCCTCAAGGAATTGCTTAATAAGTTGAGCCCGTGTGCCATTCACTTCGGCTGGTTTATGTGGGTGTGAGATATTATACAATTTTGAGTAATAGTCATGAAAGACTTGTGCTATCTTGTCTGTCTCATGAACTAATTGGTTGTTTTTGTTCTTAATTGCTAGTATGTTCATAGAGAGTTGTGTTCCTTTCAGCGTTCTTGCGAGACATTTCCAAGTCCTGCCACTATTTTCATAAAAAAAACCTTTCCTAAGAAAAAGAATTCTTTGTGCTCTCAAGTTTAATAAGGCTTGAAGTTGTGTGCGTAGACTTAATAGCTCCTCAGCCACGGACATGGTTAACTGTTGTTTATGTTGGGCCTCTAATTTGGTTATTTTGGCTACTAAGATATTTAACTCTGTCTCTGCCTCCCTTTTCTTTTTAGCCCCTAGTCTGATTAACTCCCCCCTGATCACACATTTATGCGCAGCCCACGTTGTTAATGGTGACATTTCAGCTGAGAGGTTTTCATGAAAGTAAGTTTTGATAGCTTCTGAAATTGTCGTGAATGCTTGTGTATCAGTGAGTAATGATGGATTCAGTCTCCATGTATTTTTGTGGTTGCCTGTTGTTGGTAGATGTACAGCCAGGGAATTGGGAGAGTGGTCAGAGAATGACTTAATGCCAATCTTGGCTTATCGTTGTAACGGAAGGTCCCTTTGAGATAAGAAGACGTAATCAATGCGCATGTGTTTATTATGCAAGGTTGAAAAGTATGAAAAGTCTCTGCATGTGGGGTGTATAGCCCGCCATGTGTCTACTAATGTGAGGGAGGCTAGTAAATATTTTATTTTCTTGAGCTTCCGATATGGTACACTAGTCGTACCATCAGATGTGTCTTGGAGTGGGTTTAATGGTAAGTTGAAGTCTCCTCCTAGTATGATGCAACCTTGGGCAAAACTCTTTAGTTCATCAATCATAGATTGGCAAAACGAAACCTGTGCGGTATTTGGAAAGTATACGTTTGCCAGTGTTAGGGGATCCCTGCCCATTGCCCCTTGAGAAACAGGAATCATCCACCTGCGTCTGAATGTTGTTGTGTAATGTCTATTCCTGACGTTTTATGTATCAAAATAGAGACCCCTTTGGATTTAGAAGCTTGGTTGGTAGCGTGAATGACCTGGGGGTATTGTTTGTCTCCAATCTTTTGGATTGACCTTGCTTTAAAATGAGTTTCCTGTAGGAAAACTACATTTGGGGCTGATTTCTTTATTTCTTTAAGCATGGTGGTACGTTTTTCGGGCGTGTTTAGGCCTCTCACATTATGAGAAATCAAAAATGGCCTTTTATCTAGTCCGGAGTAAGTCATGTTGTAATAGTAGATGTTATGTGGTTCAAATATTTGTGTTCAAGCGATATTCTGTTGCGTGTATAGAACTTGGCCTAGTAATCTTCAGGTATAGTTGAAGAGAGCAAGAAGGAGAGAGAGAAAGAAAAGTTCAGACTCCTATTAAGAAAAATAAGAGTAGTATAAAGGGCGAAGTGGTGGTGTTCGTCTCTGGTTAACAACCTCTAGAGAAAAACAAGGGATTACACCCCTAGCTAAATCGCCGAGTGCAATCCCTGGGTAGAAGCTGTGGGAGGAGCTACAGCTTAGAGTCAAAAATAAATGCAATACTTTCCAAACAAAGAAATATGAACTGTGTCTATGACCAAAATTCTCTAAACACCTCCTGCGGTCACTGTATAGATAGTCTTGAAGGTGCGAAAATGCCCCTCCCAGCCATGAATGTAGCGTGAACTAAGCGATAAGATGGACAAGTGTCCCACTTTTAAATGGTAAATCCAACAACAGTGGAAATGCATGCCACCCATTCCGCCAGCCCAAACTTGTCATGACTGTAGAAGCACACAGTCTTTCATCGTACTACAAGCCGACGTTGCAGATGGCATACCTTTCCTATGATGTTCACCCCGACTTATATCTATTGCCTTGTGGAGATAATATCAGGTTAAAGCAATTTGGATTGTTGTGACAATGACATCACTAACTTTTGATTGTGGTATAAAGTAATATTGCTGTTAGGGTCGAATAGGGCCCCTGTCCATTGCCCTATATACGGCTTAAGTCTTAACTTGCAAGTCTCTGCTGTCAGAAGTATATTCAAAAGTTTTTTGTGTGACATAAGACTTCTCGAACTGAGGCCATAGGCAAATGTTGCTGCATCTATGTTTACAAGTAAATATCTCCGCTAGCCCAAGTAGCTCACGCTCTTCAGTGATGCCACTATTGAACCGGCTGGCAACTACTGTGTTGACCAAAAGCTCCAACATATATTAAAACTAATGTAATTTTATTACCCTTATGTGTCACTAGGTGTTTTCAGTGGACAAAACTTCCAAAAAAGGTAGTTCTCGATTTTCAATGCAAGCTGGCATTCAATCTGGAATCTCCGATGTTGAATGGAAGCATAGGATTAATTGGGTGTTCAATGTCCTTTAAGTAAATTTACCTATTATACTAGGCAATATGGAATCCACTCAGGACAGGGAATTAAGTCCCATGGATTTAACGTTAACGGTGAGTGTTATAACAAAAAAGAAATATATCTGCTTCTGCAGATATCCTCCGCATCATAGCAGAGATGAACTTTTAGTCACAGCTATGCTCTTCAGGTGTCCTCCTGTGACCCAAAGCTCCTGACTGTGTGCTGCGACTTGCCATGCGTTGGACCTGAATGTTTTTTAAATTAAAATTTTTTGGCTGAAGGCAACTTCGACGGTGAAGCCTGTGGGGATTGGGGTGGTGTTGAGTCATGTGGTGGGATTGTGAATTCCTGATACCATTCAGGTAGATTGATCAATGGTAGATGCAATTGCTCGCAGAATGTCTCTATTTCTTCAGGTACTCGAAGGTAGTATTGTTTACCTTGGTATGTAGCATTAAGAGCAATAGGAAATTTCCATCTGTATGGAATGCCCTTTCCTCTCAAGACCTCCAGCAGGGGGCGCATTGCTCGTCTATTCTTTAATGTAATGTGAGACAGGTCTTGAAAGAGTGATATTGGTTGGTCATTAAAAATGATACGGTCATTTTTCTTGGCTCTATTTAAAATTTCCTCCTTAAGCGAGAAACTTTGCAAGCAACAGATGATGTCTCTTGGGGGAGCTGATTCTGCTGGGTGAGAGTTTCTTGCCCTGTGCTCCCTGACAAATTCAATTTCCGTATCTTTAGGGCATTCCAATAGCTCATTAAAGATAGCCTGCAATGATGATTTTATCTGGGCAGGTTCAATGGCCTCAGGGATCCCTCTGACTCTCATATTCTGTCTTCTCCCCCTGTTGTCAATATCTTCCAAATGTCTATTTATGTGGATAAAATGATTAGCGTGGGTATGCACTACAACTCCCAGTTGTGCTATAGCTCTGTCCCTTTTAGTGTCAGTTCTTTCTGTGCAAGCCATCCGTTCATTAAGGGAGAGCAGATCAGCTTTGAGTTCAGTTATAGCTGCACTTACTGTGTTCTTAATCAGAAGCTATCTGTGTCATCTCAGATAGCTGTACTGTTCTGTGCCTCTTACCAGGTCCTCTGCGGGAGGTGGGGAGTCCTCTCCGTGGTCTGCCTCGTGCTGCATCGCCACCATTTTTCCTCCAATGCGGCCTCTCATCCGGGGTGTTTGGGGCTGGAAACACTCCGCTATAATGCTATTGCCGGGCACTGAATATGATCGCTGTGGTGTAGGACCTGTGCCTCCTGCCCATATCCTCGGTGAGCAAGCTGGGTTAGGGTTTGTATTCCGCGGGTGTGCAGAGCTCTTCTAGTCGGCTTCCATTCCCGCTGCGTGCCAAGCCACGCCCCCTCATAAATCTTATTTTCTTCTCTTGGGCGGTCCTGAATGAGGGGTAATCTTTACATTCTGGTAACTTCTTCAATTTTACGGTTAATAAAATCTCTATCATAGCCTCTCTGTATATGTCTTTTCCCAATAATAGTTGCTTTTTAAATAAAATCATGTTCATCATTAGTACAATTCCTGTGCAGTGTAATAAATTGACCTTTTGGGATATTGATCAACCAGGGATTGTAATGGCAGCTATCAGTAGGGATGTAGCTGTTACGATCCACCAGTTTTAAAAAGGTTTTAATCAGGGCCGGATTAACATAGGGGCTATTGGATCTGCAGCTCTAGGCTTTGCGAGGCCTTAGGCAAATCTGAGACATGAGGTCCCATTCACATCCATAATGGGAAAAATAATTCAAGCGATAAAAATTAACTGTATAAATTGCATATATTAAGAGTTTTATATTCTATGAACTATGAATTCACTGTTTATAGAATTTTCTATAACCAATTCTTCTTTAATCAAATATATATATATACATTACATATATATCACGCATATTTTTCCTTTGACATGAAGGTCAGGCTAATATAACCCAGCCAGCACAGAGTTCCCCCATATATAAGAGTCTGCAGGATTCCACCTTGCAGTGCAAGGGAACTTTGATATAAAGGGGAATGCTGCAGATCATGATCTAAGGGGCAACCTGCAGACTTTGGTGTAAAGGGAAAATCTAATGTAAGGGAGGGGGGGGGGGAGCTCTGGTGACCAAAGATTACCTTTATATCAGAGTCCACTGCATTCCCCTTTACATCACAGAGTTCCAACTTGCATTTAAATTGCAAACTCTAATGTGGAGGGGGCTCTGGAGCTCCTTCCGCAGAGTGAGAGAGTCGCAGACACGCAGACATGATGCAAGAGATGATCAGAGACTGCAGACATGATACAGGAGATGATCAGAGACTGCAGACATAGTACAGGAGATGTTCAGAGACTGCAGACGTGATACAGGAGATGGTTAGAGACTGCAGACATGATACAAGAGATGGCCAGAGACTGCAGACAGGACACAAGAGATGGTCAGAGACTGTGCTGACATAGTACAGGAGATGATCAGAGACTGCAGATGTGATACAGGAGATGTTCAGAGGCTTCAGACATGATACAAGAGATCAGTGGCGGCTGGTGCTCACAATTCTTGGGGGGGGGGGGTTTGCAAACAAACCGAAAAAACAAAACAAAAAAAAAACATCAAATACAGCCACTGTACCCATCAAATACAGCCACTGTGTCCTAAAATGCAGCCACTGTGCCCTCAAGTGCAGCCACTGTGTCCAAATGCAGCCACTGTGTCCATGAAGTGCAGCCACTGTGCCCATCAAGTGCAGCCACTGTGCCCATCAAGTGCAGCCACTGTGACCATCAAATGCAACCACGGTGACAATCAAAAGCTGCCACTGTGCCCATGAAATGCAGCCACTGTGCCCTCAAATGCAGCCACTGTGCCCTCAAATGCAGCCACTGTGCCATCAAATTCAGCCTCTGTGCCAATCAAATGCAGCCACTGTGCCCTTCAAATGCATGCCAACCCCTTTGTGGCAGACAGCATCTGTTTGATTGGGGCGAGGATATGTGCTAGGGGGGCTTTGGGAGGAGAGAAGATATGTGCTGGAGAGTGAATTTCATATCCAAGCCCCCTTGTAGCACAAGTCCTAAAGTTCCCCCCAGCACACAGTGGCACCACTAGGGTTGGTGTCACCTGGTGTGGTAGAACATGGTGTCACCCCCTGCACTTAGCAGGCTAGTGTGCTGGTGTGGCTCCCCTCCTTAACCTGTCACAATGGATGGAGCAGGGATGGGATTGGGGGGGGTAGAGCTGGAATGGGATCGGGGGAATGAATGGAGCCAGAATGGGAATGGGGGATAGATAGAGCTAGGATGGGATCGGGGTGGTAGATGGAGCTGGGATGAGATCAGGGGGAATGGACGGAGCTGGGATTGGAGTGGGTGGATGGAGCTGGGATGGGGGGTGGGGTGGATGGAGCTGGGATGGGATGAGGGTGGATGGAGCTGGGATGATATGGGGGGATGGTATGGAAATTGGATTGGATCAGGGGGGTGGATGGAAGCGGCATGGGATTGGGGTGGGGTGGATGAGCTGAGATATTACGGGGGATGGATGGAGCTGGGACTGGATCGGGGGGATGGATGGAGCCATGATGGGATGGATGGAGCCGGGTTGGGATTGGGCTGGGGTGGATGGAGCCAGTATGGTATGGGGGGATGGATGGAGCCGGTATGGAATTGGGGTGGGGTGGATGGAGCCAGGATAGTATGGATGGGATGGATGGAGCCGGGATAGTATTGGGGTGGGATGGATGGAATCGGAGTGGGGTGGATGGAGCTGGGATTGGATCGAGAGGATGGATGGAGCCGGGATTGGATCGGGGGGATGGAGCCGGGATGGGATTGGGGTGGGGTGGATGGAGCTGGGATTGGATCAGGGGGATGGATGGAGCCGGGATTGGGGTGGGGTGGATGGAGCTGGGATGGTATGGGGGGATGGATGGATCTCCTCTCCCCCAAATAGCTCCAAGTTCATTCTGCTTGTCCCCCCTCCCTCGTCTTCTTCTTTATGCCCCCCTCCCCTCAAAGGCTAATGTTTAGATTACACAGACCTCAGACCAGCACGGCTCTCGGTGAATGCTGTGACTCATTCCCTCCTCCTCCACTGTGTACAGGAAGACATCACAGCACAGGAGGAGGAAGAGGGGCGGGTTCAGTTCGCTCCTCTCCGCAGTGCACTGCGTGTCAGGCAGCTGGGGAGAGATCCCGGCTGCAATGCACAGCGGAGTGGAGTGGAGCTTGCGGCGTGCGGGAACGGAGACACCCCGCACAAGCCGCGAGAATCTGATTCGCTGGGACTTCGGGTCAAGAATGCAATGCGGTCCCAGCGAATCATGGAGCTTGCGGTATGGGCAAATTAGGTGGTCGCAATTTGCGAGGCCCCTGCGGGGGGCAAGGCCTAGGGCGACCGCCTAATTTGCCTAATTAGAGAGCCGCCTCTGGGTGTCTGGCTGCATCTGTGTTGGCTCAGTGTGATTATTACAATGTCACAGTGTACAGTCCCCACCTGCACAAATGTGAGAGAAGAGAGGCTGGGTCTGCTCTGCCTTCCCCCCTGCCCTCTCTCTCCCCTCACCCTCTCTGAAGTCTGTGCAGTGAAGGAGCCATGTGCGTGGGAAATTATGAACCGAGTAGCGGCAGATAAAGTAAACATATATATGTGTATGTATATATATATATATATATATATATATATATATATATATATATATATATATATATATATATATATATATATATATATACACTGTATATACTCAGATATCTGAGTAATAAGCTTCTGACCAGCCAAGTGTGAGCTCACTGACTGGACTCTTAGTTCCCTTCCCTCCCCCTCCTTTTTTAACTTTTTCCTTCAGCAATAGCTGTTATAACTACAGCCAATATGTTTAGACTTGGTTCATTGTGCTTTTAGGTGGGTTCACACTGGTTTGCTATGTTTTGGCTGGTGTACTCGCAGTTTTCCTGCATTTTAACCACAGTCCTATTGATTTCTATTAGGTTGCATGTTTTTTTCTGAAAGCACACCAAAATTCCTACAGGCTGCATCTTATCTTTAGTGCATTGTCAGAAAATGCGTCAAAAACCTCAACCTAATATAAATCAATAGTACTGCAGCTATAACTGCAGATACACAAGCAGTGCGCCCCAAACTGCAGCACACCAGTGTGAGCCCAAAGGCTTGTACACACCCCACTCTGTAGAACTTGGTCTGATCAATACTCCTGGCATTCATTTTATACACTGCCATCCCATCCCAGGGGCACAATTTAAAAGTAAATGCAGAGCAGAAGGAAGAAATAATTACATGTTTTGGGCAAGAAAAATGCCCCATTCGCTCCATATCCTTCCTTTTAATGATGTAATAAAAGTTAATAAAAAGCCACCCTGTTGGTATGTAAATAAAAATGCTATGTGGCATTTCAAGGCAGGGCCTCATTTGCATCTCAGGAGCCAATAGCCAAAAAATTCTAAAGCCCACACCCCCCCCCCCTACAGAAAGACTGACTTTTTTCTTGTTATAAAAATATTTTTATATGTATAAAGGGAAACACTGCAAACTGTGATGTATAGGGTAATGCTGATGTAAGCCCCCCTTACACAAGAGTCCCCAGAGTTCTCCTAACATCAGAGTTCTCAGAGTTCTCCTTTACATCGAAGTCTGCAGGGATCCCCTTAATGCCGCGTACACACGATCGGACTATCCGGCGGACTTAGCCTGGCGGACAAACCACCAGACTTTGAAGCGGAGGTCCACAGGACTTTCCGAACGAGCGGACCTGCACACACTTGACTGGACTTTTCGGCCGGACGATGGCGGGAGTCCATCGGACTTTTGAAATGAACGGACTTGCCCACACACGAAGGAAAGTCTGTTCATTTTGAACGTGGCTTAAGGTAGACAGGACTAGCGAAGGAAGTCAATGTTGCTGCCTTCAGCGGCGAGATTGACACCTCTTTGGCCCCGTCACCCGGTATGGACTTAAAGGGGAAGCCCTACGCCGAAAAAACGGTGTGGGGGTCCCCTCCAAGGTCCATATCAGACCCTTATCCGAGCATGCAGCCCGGCCGGTCAGGAAAGGGGGTGGGGACGAGTGAGAGCCCCTCCTCCTGAGCCGTACCAGGCCGCGTGCCCTCAACATGGGGGGTGCTTTGGGGAAGGAGGGCCCTGTGGCCCCTCCACGCCAAAGCACCTTGTCCCCATGTTGATGAGGACAAGGGCCTCTTCCTGACAACCCTGGCCGTTGGTTGTCAGGGTCTGCGGGTAGGGGGCTTATCGGAATCAGGGAGCCCCCTTTAATAAGGGGCCCCCAGATACCGGCCCCCCACCCTCCCTATGTGAATGAGTATTGGGGTACCATGTACCCCTACCCATTCACCTGGTGAAAAAAGTGTAAAAAAAAAAACACAACACAAGGTTTTAAAATAATTTATTGCACAGCTCCGGTGGTCTTCCGTCTTGGGGGTCTTCTCGTCAGACTCCTCCGCTATCTTCTGCTAGCTATTTTACTAGCGGAGGAGCCTGGCTTTCTTCTTTTATGCTGCCGCCGTCCGGGGGTTTTCTTCCGACTTCGGGGGTCTTGTCCCCCTCTTTGGTTCTTCTTGCCGGACCTCCACTTTCTTCTCCCAGCTCTTTTACTAGCGGTGGCCTGGTCTTCTGTCGCCGCTGTCGCCACCTTCTCTTCTTCTTCCTTGAGATGTTGACCCGACGCTCTCTCTGGCCCAATGACAGGGACGCGTTGTGTGGCAACTTATATAGGGACAAGGGGCGTGGCCACCGCTAGTAAAAGAACAGCTGGAAGAAGAAAGCGGAGGCCCGGCAAGAGGAACCGAAGAGGGGGACAAGACCCCTGAAGAGGGGGACAAGACCCCGAAGTCGGAAGAAGACGAAGAAGAAGAAAGCCGGGCTCCTCCGCTAGTAAAAGATCTAGCAGAAGATAGTGGAGGAGTCCGGCGAGAAGACCCCCAAGACGGAAGACCACCGGAGCTGTGCAATAAATTATTTTAAAACCTTGTGTTGTGTTTTATTTGTGCTTTTTTCAACAGGTGAATGGGTAGGGGTACATTGTACCCCATACTCATTAACATAGGGTGCGGGGTAGTATCTGGGGGCCCCCTTATTAAAGGGGGCTCCCGGATTCCAATAAGCCCCCGCCCGCAGACCCCGACAACCAACGACCAGGGTTGTTAGGAAGAGGCCCTTGTCCTCGTCAACATGGGGACAAGGTGCTTTGGGGTGGGGGCCACAAAGCACCCCCCATGTTGAGGGCACGCGGCCTGGTATGGCTCAGGGAGGGGAGCGCTCAGTCGTCCTCACCCCCTTTCCTGACCGGTCGGGCTGCGTGCTCAGATAAGGGTCTGATATGGACCTGGGGGGGACCCCCACGCCATTTGTTCGGTGTAGGGATTCCCCTTTAAGTCCATACCAGGTGACGGGACCAGCAACGTGTCAATCTCGCCAATGGAGGCGGCGACATTGACTTCCTTCGCTAGTCCCTTCTACCTGGAGCCACGTTCAAAATGAACAGACTTTTCTCTGTGTGCGGGCAAGTCCGTGCAACAGATTAGTGATGGCCGAACGGTTCGCCCGGCGGTCGTTTCGCGGCGAATTTCCGACATTCGCGGTCCGCACGTTCGAACGCCTTTTTCCGTCGTTCGCCGCGGCGGACTTACGTGTTTAATGTATACAAGAACTTTAACCTTTGGTGACACGTTTATCATGTGATACAGGACAGCCAATTGAGACATGACAGCACATGGACACTTGTACATTCCCCCTAACCTATAAATACACCCGATCCGGTGGCCATTTTACATTCTTTCTTCTGTTACGATAGGGACAGGTTCCTGTGTGGAGTAGGGAGAGATAAACCACTAGCTATTTGGTACACAAAAGTTCTTTTCAGGACTGGTATAGGTGTTAGGTGTTGATAGGTTTGCTGTGCTGCTGATTCTTGCAGCAGCCTGAGTGTCTTTTGTTAGTTTAGAGAAAGGGAAAGGACGGTGTATGCTACAGGGACAGCCAGATTAGTCTTTCATCATCATCATCATCATCATCATCATTAGCTGTTACTATCAAGGTCCACAAAAGAGCTGTTCCAGTAACCACTAATCGTTCTCTTTTTTTGCCAATTTGTATAGGGACAGGAAGGAAGCAGTGTTGTCAGGCAGTGAGGGTAATTTTAAAGACTTGCTGTTATTATTAGTTCCACAAAGGTTCTTTTCAGGACTGGTATCAGTGGTACAGTAATAGGCTTGTACATGTATAATATTCTTTCTTCCAAATATAGAAAGGATATTATACTTGACTGCTGCCCTTCTGCTGCAGTCTGCTAAACATTCACAACTCACTTGTTCCACAAAAGTTCTTATAAGGACTGGTAACTTGGTATAGGGTGCTACGGTACATAGGCTTGAGTGCGGTACAGTCTGCTGTTCTGTAAGGACCGCTATCGGTCCACAATAGATAGGGTTGACGTGCACCACTGCTGACCGCTGCCCTATACTGCAGCAGTCCTTCAGCGGTATAGGGACTGACGTACAGTCTGCTAATCACTAACACACAACCTGCTTGTTCCACAAAAGTTCTTATAAGGACTGGTAACTTGGTATAGGGTGCTACGGTACATAGGCTTGAGTGCGGTACAGTCTGCTGTTCTGTAAGGACCGCTATCGGTCCACAATAGATAGGGTTGACGTGCACCACTGCTGACCGCTGCCCTATACTGCAGCAGTCCTTCAGCGGTATAGGGACTGACGTACAGTCTGCTAAACACTAATACACAACCTGCTTGGTCCACAAAAGTTCTTATAAGGACTGGTAACTTGGTATAGGGTGCTACGGTACATAGGCTTGAGTGCGGTACAGTCTGCTGTTCTGTAAGGACCGCTATCGGTCCACAATAGATAGGGTTGACGTGCACCACTGCTGACCGCTCACCTATACTGCAGCAGTCCTTCAGCGGTATAGGGACTGACGTACAGTCTGCTAATCACTAACACACAACCTGCTTGGTCCACAAAAGTTCTTATAAGGACTGGTAACTTGGTATAGGGTGCTACGGTACATAGGCTTGAGTGCGGTACAGTCTGCTGTTCTGTAAGGACCGCTATCGGTCCACAATAGATAGGGTTGACGTGCACCACTGCTGACCGCTGCCCTATACTGCAGCAGTCCTTCAGCGGTATAGGGACTGACGTACAGTCTGCTAAACACTAATACACAACCTGCTTGGTCCACAAAAGTTCTTATAAGGACTGGTAACTTGGTATAGGGTGCTACGGTACATAGGCTTGAGTGCGGTACAGTCTGCTGTTCTGTAAGGACCGCTATCGGTCCACAATAGATAGGGTTGACGTGCACCACTGCTGACCGCTGCCCTATACTGCAGCAGTCCTTCAGCGGTATAGGGACTGACGTACAGTCTGCTAAACACTAATACACAACCTGCTTGGTCCACAAAAGTTCTTATAAGGACTGGTAACTTGGTATAGGGTGCTACGGTACATAGGCTTGAGTGCGGTACAGTCTGCTGTTCTGTAAGGACCGCTATCGGTCCACAATAGATAGGGTTGACGTGCACCACTGCTGACCGCTGCCCTATACTGCAGCAGTCCTTCAGCGGTATAGGGACTGACGTACAGTCTGCTAAACACTAATACACAACCTGCTTGGTCCACAAAAGTTCTTATAAGGACTGGTAACTTGGTATAGGGTGCTACGGTACATAGGCTTGAGTGCGGTACAGTCTGCTGTTCTGTAAGGACCGCTATCGGTCCACAATAGATAGGGTTGACGTGCACCACTGCTGACCGCTGCCCTATACTGCAGCAGTCCTTCAGCGGTATAGGGACTGACGTACAGTCTGCTAATCACTAACACACAACCTGCTTGTTCCACAAAAGTTCTTATAAGGACTGGTAACTTGGTATAGGGTGCTACGGTACATAGGCTTGAGTGCGGTACAGTCTGCTGTTCTGTAAGGACCGCTATCGGTCCACAATAGATAGGGTTGACGTGCACCACTGCTGACCGCTGCCCTATACTGCAGCAGTCCTTCAGCGGTATAGGGACTGACGTACAGTCTGCTAAACACTAATACACAACCTGCTTGGTCCACAAAAGTTCTTATAAGGACTGGTAACTTGGTATAGGGTGCTACGGTACATAGGCTTGAGTGCGGTACAGTCTGCTGTTCTGTAAGGACCGCTATCGGTCCACAATAGATAGGGTTGACGTGCACCACTGCTGACCGCTGCCCTATACTGCAGCAGTCCTTCAGCGGTATAGGGACTGACGTACAGTCTGCTAATCACTAACACACAACCTGCTTGGTCCACAAAAGTTCTTATAAGGACTGGTAACTTGGTATAGGGTGCTACGGTACATAGGCTTGAGTGCGGTACAGTCTGCTGTTCTGTAAGGACCGCTATCGGTCCACAATAGATAGGGTTGACGTGCACCACTGCTGACCGCTGCCCTATACTGCAGCAGTCCTTCAGCGGTATAGGGACTGACGTACAGTCTGCTAAACACTAATACACAACCTGCTTGGTCCACAAAAGTTCTTATAAGGACTGGTAACTTGGTATAGGGTGCTACGGTACATAGGCTTGAGTGCGGTACAGTCTGCTGTTCTGTAAGGACCGCTATCGGTCCACAATAGATAGGGTTGACGTGCACCACTGCTGACCGCTGCCCTATACTGCAGCAGTCCTTCAGCGGTATAGGGACTGACGTACAGTCTGCTAAACACTAATACACAACCTGCTTGGTCCACAAAAGTTCTTATAAGGACTGGTAACTTGGTATAGGGTGCTACGGTACATAGGCTTGAGTGCGGTACAGTCTGCTGTTCTGTAAGGACCGCTATCGGTCCACAATAGATAGGGTTGACGTGCACCACTGCTGACCGCTGCCCTATACTGCAGCAGTCCTTCAGCGGTATAGGGACTGACGTACAGTCTGCTAAACACTAATACACAACCTGCTTGGTCCACAAAAGTTCTTATAAGGACTGGTAACTTGGTATAGGGTGCTACGGTACATAGGCTTGAGTGCGGTACAGTCTGCTGTTCTGTAAGGACCGCTATCGGTCCACAATAGATAGGGTTGACGTGCACCACTGCTGACCGCTGCCCTATACTGCAGCAGTCCTTCAGCGGTATAGGGACTGACGTACAGTCTGCTAATCACTAACACACAACCTGCTTGTTCCACAAAAGTTCTTATAAGGACTGGTAACTTGGTATAGGGTGCTACGGTACATAGGCTTGAGTGCGGTACAGTCTGCTGTTCTGTAAGGACCGCTATCGGTCCACAATAGATAGGGTTGACGTGCACCACTGCTGACCGCTGCCCTATACTGCAGCAGTCCTTCAGCGGTATAGGGACTGACGTACAGTCTGCTAAACACTAATACACAACCTGCTTGGTCCACAAAAGTTCTTATAAGGACTGGTAACTTGGTATAGGGTGCTACGGTACATAGGCTTGAGTGCGGTACAGTCTGCTGTTCTGTAAGGACCGCTATCGGTCCACAATAGATAGGGTTGACGTGCACCACTGCTGACCGCTGCCCTATACTGCAGCAGTCCTTCAGCGGTATAGGGACTGACGTACAGTCTGCTAATCACTAACACACAACCTGCTTGTTCCACAAAAGTTCTTATAAGGACTGGTAACTTGGTATAGGGTGCTACGGTACATAGGCTTGAGTGCGGTACAGTCTGCTGTTCTGTAAGGACCGCTATCGGTCCACAATAGATAGGGTTGACGTGCACCACTGCTGACCGCTGCCCTATACTGCAGCAGTCCTTCAGCGGTATAGGGACTGACGTACAGTCTGCTAAACACTAATACACAACCTGCTTGGTCCACAAAAGTTCTTATAAGGACTGGTAACTTGGTATAGGGTGCTACGGTACATAGGCTTGAGTGCGGTACAGTCTGCTGTTCTGTAAGGACCGCTATCGGTCCACAATAGATAGGGTTGACGTGCACCACTGCTGACCGCTGCCCTATACTGCAGCAGTCCTTCAGCGGTATAGGGACTGACGTACAGTCTGCTAAACACTAATACACAACCTGCTTGGTCCACAAAAGTTCTTATAAGGACTGGTAACTTGGTATAGGGTGCTACGGTACATAGGCTTGAGTGCGGTACAGTCTGCTGTTCTGTAAGGACCGCTATCGGTCCACAATAGATAGGGTTGACGTGCACCACTGCTGACCGCTGCCCTATACTGCAGCAGTCCTTCAGCGGTATAGGGACTGACGTACAGTCTGCTAATCACTAACACACAACCTGCTTGTTCCACAAAAGTTCTTATAAGGACTGGTAACTTGGTATAGGGTGCTACGGTACATAGGCTTGAGTGCGGTACAGTCTGCTGTTCTGTAAGGACCGCTATCGGTCCACAATAGATAGGGTTGACGTGCACCACTGCTGACCGCTGCCCTATACTGCAGCAGTCCTTCAGCGGTATAGGGACTGACGTACAGTCTGCTAAACACTAATACACAACCTGCTTGGTCCACAAAAGTTCTTATAAGGACTGGTAACTTGGTATAGGGTGCTACGGTACATAGGCTTGAGTGCGGTACAGTCTGCTGTTCTGTAAGGACCGCTATCGGTCCACAATAGATAGGGTTGACGTGCACCACTGCTGACCGCTGCCCTATACTGCAGCAGTCCTTCATCGGTATAGGGACTAAGAGTTTTGTCACAGGGTCATTTAAAAAATGACAGGCAGAGGAAGAGGCAGGCCCTTCCGCAGGGGTGGTAGGGGTAGGGCAGGAGCAACAGGCTTGAGCCAAAGTGGGAAGTTGCAGAAGGTGCGTTCAATTACTTTAAAGGATGCACCAGACTTGGTTGAGTGGCTCGCTCAGCCTTACTCTTCTGCACCCTCCTCATCCTCTCGATCTGCACCCTCTTCTTCACTCTCTGCTATGTGCACCCCCAAAGACACTACCACCAACAACACGACCACCACCACCACCACCACATACCTTCCGCTTGAGTCACTGGAATTATTTTCCAATCCATATCAAGAGGACATTTCTGATGCGCAGCCACTCTTGGTATTGGATCAGGAAGAGGAGGTAGCAACAAGCGCTACTCAGCAGTCTGACGCCAGTACCCAGATCAGCCCAAGGAGGAGGTTGGTCCCCGGTGTTGCTGCCTACTCCGAGATCTCTACTTATAGCGGTGGGGAAGGTGACGTTGATGATGACGTGTCTAGTGATGTCACGTGGGTGCCCACAAGAGAGGAAGAGGAGGGGAGTTCAGAGGGAGATATGGACCAGCAGATAGGGAGGAGAAGCAGCAATGACTTACATTGCACAGCAGGGACAAAGCAGACTGCAAATGTATCAGGAGCGAGTCATCGACCATGTACGGTCACATCTGGCGCTCCCAGGACACCGGCACATGGCTCCGCAGTGTGGGCTTTTTTTAACGTGTCCGCTGCTGACAATAGCGTTGCCATCTGCAATCTTTGCAGTCAACGCGTTAGTCGCGGTAAGCCCAATACTCACCTAGGGACGACCGCCTTAAGAAGGCACATGAGCAGCCATCACCGAGCCCAGTGGGAGCAACGGAACACACAAAGCCACACTGCAGGCTCTCACCGTCCAGCCTCGTCTTCTACTTCTCCTTCTCCTCTCTCCTCACAATTGTCCTCCACTCCACCTTCCATCACGCCAAGCTCACATTTTTCTGCAAAAAGGCAGGCTTCCGTGGGCCTAATGTTTGAGCGTAAAAAAATGATGACGCCGGATAACCCTCTTGCCCAACGGTTGGCGGCTGGCTTGTCAGAACTCATAGCCCGCCAACTACTGCCATATAAACTGGTGGACTCGGAGGCCTTTCGCAAATTTGTGGCCATTGGAACACCACAATGGAAGGTCCCAGGAAGGAAGTATTTCTCAGAGAAGGGCATCCCAGAGCTATATGGCCATGTTCAGCGGCAAGTGAATGTATCTCTGGCACACAGTGTCGGTGCCAAGATACATCTGACCACAGACACGTGGTCTAGCAAACACGGGCAGGGAAGGTATATCAGTTTTACTGCCCACTGGGTGAACCTTCTGACGGCCGTCAAGCATGTAACCCGTGGCACCCGTGTAGATTTGGTTTTACCGCCACGGATTGCATGCAGGCCTGACTCTTCTTCTCCTCCTCCTACTCCATCCTCCTCCCTCTCCTCCTCAGCTGCCTCCTCCTTTTCCGCTGCTAGCGTCTCTTCCACTGCACCGCCCAAGCTCCCCAGAACCTATTCCACATGCCAGGTGAGACGTTGCCATGCCGTGCTGCGTCTGTTGTGCCTGGAAGCAAAGAGCCACACTGGCCCGGCACTCCTTTCAGCTTTGCGTTCACAGGCAGATGAGTGGCTAACACCGCTCAATTTGACAGTTGGTAAAGTGGTGTGTGACAACGGTGCCAATCTGCTTAGCGCATTGAAACAGGGCAAAATCACGCACGTGCCGTGCATGGCACACGTCTTAAACTTGGTCGTGCAGCGATTCCTTGTCAAATACCCTGGGGTCCAGGACATCTTGCGGCAGGCAAGGAAAATCTCGGCCCATTTCAGAAGATCTTACACGGCCATGGCTCGCCTTGCTGACATTCAGCGGCGACACCATCTGCCGGTCAGACGTCTTATTTGCGATTGCCCGACGCGATGGAACTCAACCTTCTATATGCTTGATAGGCTGCTCCAGCAGAAACGTGCAGTTAACGTCTACCTGTATGAACTCTGCGAAAGAAACGGTTCTGGGGAGCTGGGTTTTTTTTCACCGCGCCAGTGGCTGCTCATGCGCGACACATGCAGACTTCTGCGGCCATTTGAGGAGATCACCAAACTGGTCAGTCGCAGCCATGGCGCCATCAGTGACATGGTACCTTATGCCTTCTTTCTGGAGCGTGCATTGCGTCGTGTCATTGATCAGGCTGTGGAGGAGCAGGAGCGGGAAGATGAGGAAGTCGCAATGCTGGATGAATTCCCAGGGGGGGCTACTCTATCTGAGACAAGTCAACAACAGGAGTCTGATGAGGAGTCAGAGGAGGATGGTGCCGGGGCGGATGAGCAGGAGCAAGAAGAGCATGCTTTAAACCTTTCTGGGATCCCTGTTGTGCGAGGATGGGGAGAGGAGAATGAAGAGGACGACATTATCCTGGATGATGAGCAGGAGCCAGGCCACCACACCGCTTCCACTTTAGTGCAAATGGGGGCCTTCATGCTCCAGTGTTTTAATAGGGACCCCCGTATAAAAAGCATGAGGGTCAAGGACCAGTACTGGGTGGCAACGTACTTAGACCCCCGGTACAAACACAAAATGGCGGAAATGTTACCGCCGTCGCAGAGGGCTGTCAGAATGCAGCACTTCCAGGCCTTGCTTCGAGAAATGCTGCATTCTGCTTTTGCGTGCGCTGGCAGAGGAGCAATTCCCACTCCCAGAGAAGGATTTGCGGGTACCAATCCAACAGCGCCTGCAAGAAGAGGCCGGTTTGAAGATGTGTTGGTGACTTCGGATATGAGGTCATTCTTTCAGCCGACCCATCGACAGGTGTCATCCGGATCCAGCATCAGGGAACGCCTAGACCGTCAGGTGTCCGACTACATTGGGTTAACGGCCGATGTGGACGCTCTGAGGAGTGATGAACCCCTAGACTACTGGGTGGGCAGGCTTGACCTCTGGCCAGAGCTTGCCCAATTTGCAATCGAACTGTTGGCTTGCCCCTCATCCAGTGTCCTGTCCGAAAGGACGTTCAGCGCAGCAGGGGGGATTGTGACCGATAAGCGTACTCGCCTAGCTCACCACAGTGTTAACTACCTCACATTTCTAAAAATGAATGAGGCATGGATCTCGGAGGAATTCAACACATGTGACCAGTAGACCATGTATATGTCTATAAACTATTTTTTTAATCAAGCACACAGACCTTCTTAATTCATTTGGCTCACTTCCTTGACCCAAAAAAGCACACCGTACTATATGCCCCTACCCTCCTCTTTGAAGAGGTTGAGCGGTGTCATATTTCTACTGGGGCTGCTTATGATATCCCTGTGCTGTGCTGACTTCCTCCTGGGGGTTCTTATTATGAAGGGATCACACTATCCCTGTGCTGTGCTGACTTCCTCCTGGGGGTTCTTATTATGAGGGGATCACACCATCCCTGTGCTGTGCTGACTTCCTCCTGGGGCTGCTTACGGTGCTGCTGTCAGTGCTGTATGTCACGGTGCTGCTGTCAGCGCTGTATGTCACGGTGCTGCTGTCAGCGCTGTATGTCACGGTGCTGCTGTCAGCGCTGTATGTCACGGTGCTGCTGTCAGCGCTGTATGTCACGGTGCTGCTGTCAGCGCTGTATGTCACGGTGCTGCTGTCAGCGCTGTATGTCACGGTGCTGCTGTCAGCGCTGTATGTCACGGTGCTGCTGTCAGCGCTGTATGTCACGGTGCTGCTGTCAGCGCTGTATGTCACGGTGCTGCTGTCAGCGCTGTATGTCACGGTGCTGCTGTCAGCGCTGTATGTCACGGTGCTGCTGTCAGCGCTGTATGTCACGGTGCTGCTGTCAGTGCTCTGTATTACGGTGCTGCTGTCAGATGCCTCTATCACGGTGCATGTGTCATTCCGGTATGTCACGCTGCTGGTGATCATCTCCTGCACCCTCTTCTTTGCCTACCCTGGTCCCTGACCTTCCCTCTCCTCCATTGCCTTCATTAGCTCCATAGTCCTGAATTGTTAGAACAATTTCCCAAATAAAATAAAAATGCTTGTAGTTATCGATCCCAAATTCACCTCATACATGTATTATGTCATTGTCCAGATGGTGGGACTACGTTTTACCCCCTAATAATTACCACGTGGCCGCAAATTCGACATGAAGGTTTGCAAAGTTCGCCTCCCATTGAAGTCAATGGGGCCCGCGGCGAACGTTCGGTTTCGCGAACGTTTGGGTCCGTTCGCATTTCGCGTTCGCGAAACGTCCCGTCGGAAGTTCGTCCATCACTACAACAGATGGCCGGATTGTCCACGGGACTGCCGAGTCCGGCGGACAATTTTGAGTTAAAACTTCTTTCTAAGTCCGCCGGACTTTTGAGAAAAAAAAGTCCACCGGAGCCCACACACGGGCAGATTGTCTGGCGGACTCTGGTCCGCCGGATAGTCCGATCATGTGTACGGGAATAACAGTGCAAGATGGACCGCTGCGGACCCTAATGTAAAAGGGAACTCTGATGTAGGGGGATCCTGCAGACCGTGATGTAAATTACACAATACTTGAAAGGGAATCAATTCATTTAAGCATAGAAAAAACAACAAAGCAAAAAAAAGTGATATTTGCACTTTAAATAGTGTCCATAAAAGTACAAAATCATAAACTGTGAGAACACAGATGTAAACCACCATAAAAATGAAAAATTGTGAACATTAATAAAATACAAAGGAGATGAAGAGTCCCACACTCCGCGATGAAGATGAAAAATGGCTCCTAGGAAAGCCGAGGTGACACCAAACACCCTAACCAAAGGCTTGCCGAAATGCCAGTGACCTTCTAATTAGTCAATGGTCAATGTGCGGTCATTTAAACAGCAGGAACAAGCTCTACGGCAAAGCATGGAATGACAATACAGGCACAGCTCACTTTGCTAGTACACAGGGACTCCTCCAGGACCCGACTTAGCCCAGAAAACTTGAGATAGATCATAGAGTATATAAAATAAAATAAAGTTCCACATAGTGTAATACTGCAAAATGATTTTTGTTTAATAAGAGAAAGAATGCACTTAAAATTTAGCAGACAATAAAAAACATGTCATAAAAACACCAGAGAAAGGAACAGAGTTTTACTTCAGTAATTAAAATGGCCGACATTGGCCGCTCATGCGTTGTAGCATGTGTGCGTGGCTCTTCCTTACATGCTTCATCATACATAACATCATAGGGGCCACTGAAAAGTGATCCGCATATGAATCTTATTTCATGAGGAGTCGATATGACATCTCCTCACTGTCTGTTTAAATGTCGCACCAACACGGTCGCAATAACATGCATCGCAGCGGTGGGGTAATTGCAACATGCCCCCATTCGGTTGAATGGGTCATATTCAGCGGCGGTACTGACTGGCAAATGCGACAGGGGAACATTTTTTGGCAGAGGCGCAAAACAACGCTACGGCAGCAAGGGGAGGCAGATCGGGAGCAGTAAAAATGGACTTCAACCACGTGCATTTAATTCCCCCCAACCGTTAGTCTAAAGGAGCCCTAAATAAGTACCTTTATTCTGCATTTATAATCTGCAGTCTACTAATAATTTTGTTCCTTGACACATTTCTGTTCTATATAAGTCACCTTACATCAGTTTCCTGGCAGGATGTAACGTCTCTTCTACTTTTTAGGTTTGTGGGAGGGGTTCAGTAAACAATCAAATGGATAATCTGCTCATTTACATAGAGAATCAGACCTTAAATATGCTGAATACCATAGTGAGTTGGAAGCATTCAGATCAAATCCTTTTTTATCATGCTTTGGGCTGTCTTTTCGGTGCTTGCCATTTATTTGCCATGTAAGACATTCACATTTCTGTTTACAGAACCTCTTTAATTAAGTTTTTGTAGACCATTTCTTATGTCTTTTTGTTTTTTTGTTGCAGGTTCTGCTGCTCAGAATACTGTGACTCAGGATGCTACAATGTCTGTTTCACCGGGTGAAAATGTCCAACTGCCTTGCGGTATCAGTGGAGGCTCAGTATCTGGGGGTAATTACCCAATTTGGGTCCACCAGACACCTGGCACAAAGCCCAAAGGTGTAGTAGGTAGTTCTGGTACAGGAAACCAAAACTATAACCCGGCATCACCTAGATACATTGGATCTATATCAGGATCATCAGCTGTCCTGACTATTAATAATGTGCAGCCTGAAGATGAAGGTACCTTTTATTGTACTCTCTGGATAGGCAGTGCATACACAGTATGATAAACTAAAACAAGTCTGAAACATAAACTACAACTTCCTATCTCCCTGTGTAATCTCATGACTAATCAAGCATATTTAATTACTGAGGTTTCACTGTTGACAGAAAGTGTATCATGGTCCAAGTACAAGGTTCCTATATGCACATTATTAAGTTCTTATATTTTGAAAGCCAAGCGACTATCAGTACTTTTTTTTTATTCAGAAAAACATTTATTGAGCAAAAAGGAAAACATAATCAAGTGCAGGGTGCAACATGCACCAAATACAAGAATAGTACAGCTGACAACACTTTGTTATGGATAATACATATACTTTGCTTTAATGTTCATGGTGTAGCAAGGAGCCCAGGCAAAGGAGACCACGAGTGGTCAGTGGATATACCCCGTGTAGGACAGCCTCGGAGGCACAAGGAGGGCCTTACCCGCTGTGACTGGTGATCCCCAGGTCACAGCAAAACATAGGAGTTGATGCCAATCTGGCTCACGTGAAATGGTGACGGGGCGGTCCCAGGTCAGTCTCGCTCCGTGCAGGTGGTTGAATCCCCCACCCACCTATCCCAAATTTTGTTAAACTTAATCGGGCAGCCTCTGTGTTTATACAGTGGTGTGAAAAAGTGTTTGCCCCCTTCCTCATTTCCTGTTCCTTTGCATTAGGTTTAGGGGGCAATCACTTTTTCACACAGGGCCATGATGGTTTGGATTTTTTTTCACCTTTAATAATAAACACCTTCATTTACAAATTGCATTTTGTGTTTACTTGTGTTGTCCTTGACTATTGTTTAAATTGGTTTGATGTTCCGAAACACTTAAGTGTGACAAACATGCAAAGGAACAGGAAATGAGGAAGGGGGCAAACACTTTTTCACACCACTGTAAAGCACCCTTTTGTAGGGAAGGTAGTATTAACCACCGCCCTCCATTGCTGGAAGGTGGGGGGTGTTGTACTAATCCAGGTGCGGGCAATCTGCATCCTGGCAAGGAACAGTGATTCCTGTAAAAAGATAGTTAGGTTCCTCGCCTCTTCTGGTAGAGGGAGTATGCCAAGTAAACATTGGCAGGGGCACAAAGACAGGGGGGGGGGCAATTTGGTCGTGGAGAAATTTGACAACCTGGAGCCAATATTCCTGAAGTTTGGGGCATGACCATAACAGGTGATCAAACGTGCCCTGCAGATCACCACACTTGGGGCACAACGGGCTATAGTTAGGTTTGAACCTAGATAGGCGAATGGGGGTGAGGTAGGATCTATGGAGCATGTATAGTTGAGTGAGTCTATCCAACAGTTTAGGGGAGACTATCCTGGAGGTGGCCAGCGCAACTTCCCAGTCCCCATCCTTCACCGCCCCGAGATCCGCCTCCCATCTGGACTTGAGTCGGTATGCCCGCGAGGTGGCCGCTGGCGTTATCAAGAGGTTGTAAAAGAAGGAGATCATCCTCTTGGGATCTTGGCCGCGGACCACGCGACTATCAGTACTTAATGCCATATTATCTTTATAGAGATACTGATTACAGTGCTAGTTAGGTTGTTTGGTGGGATATGGATGTAATAATCTGCCTGTGAATGGCAACATAAGGCTGGGTTCACACTATTGTGAATTGGATGTGGTTTTCCTCACATCCAATTCGCATGTTCGCATGTCAGAAGATTGTGACTAGCTCTCAATGGAGACGGTTCACATATCTCCAGAGCAGTGTTTATGCAATGTTCACTGTTCTTTCTCTGTATGGTGGTTTGTCAGGAATAGCTATATGTGATCATCACCAGAGGCAGCTCTAGGCTTTGTGAGGCCTTAGGCAAACCTTAGACACGAGGCCCCACTAACTCCCATAATGGGAAAAATAATTCATGCGATAAAAATTAACTGTATAAATTGCATATATAAAGAACCTTAAATCCTATGAACTATGAATTTACAGTTTCTAGAACATTTTCTAACCAATGCTTCTTTAATCAAATATATATATATACAATACATATATAGTATATTACAAATATAAATATATATATATATATATATATATATATATATATATATATATATATTACACGCACACAAATATAGATAACATTTGTGCAGCTGCTACTAGCATACAGTATGTTTGTAGCGTTGGCTCCTAACAAGCAGGCGCTATGATTTTTGAAAAGTTAATTTGCCTGAAGCCACAGTTGGGCTTTGGGACTATTTCTCCAAATTTCTGGTTTCAGTACCAGTCCAGCTGAGTTGCACTGGGTTCTCCTTGACTGCAGGTGTCGCTGTCACCGCCGGCAAGAGTAGAAACGCAGTCTAGCCGGGTGCATTGAATGCTACTATTCTCTCGGAACCAGCCCAGTGGGAGGGTTTTCCTGATGTGCATTCTGTGCATTAATAAGGGGCCCCCAGATACCGGCCCCCCACCCTATGTGAATGAGTATTGGGGTACCACAACACAAGGTTTTAAAATAATTTATTGCACAGCTCCGGTGGTCTTCCGTCTTGGGGGTCTTCTCGCCGGACTCCTCCGTTATCTTCTGCTAGCTCTTTTACTAGCGGAGGAGCCTGGCTTTCTTCTTCGTTGCTGCCGCCGTCCGGGGGTCTTCTTCCGACTTCGGGGGTCTTGTCCCCCTTTTTGGTTCTTCTTGCCGGACCTCCGCTTTCTTCTCCCAGCTCTTTTACTAGCGGTGGCCTGGTCTTCTGTCGCCACTGTCGCCACCTTCTCTTCTTCTTCCTTGAGATGTTGACCCGACGCTCTCTCTGGCCGCAATGACAGGGATGCGTTGTGCGGCGACTTATATAGGGACAAGGGGCGTGGACACCGCTAGTAAAAGAGCTGGAAGAAGAAAGTGGAGGTCTGGCAAGAAGAACCGAAGAGGGGGACAAGACCCCGAAGAGGGCGACAAGACCCCTGAAGTCAGAAGAAGACGAAGAAGAAGAAAGCCGGGGTCCTTCGCTAGTAAAAGATCTAGCATAAGATAGTGGAGGAGTCCGGCGAGAAGACCCCCAAGACGGAAGACCACCGGAGCTGTGCAATAAATTATTTTAAAACCTTGTGTTGTGTTTTATTTATGCTTTTTTCAACAGGTGAATGGGTAGGGGTACATTGTACCCCATACTCATTAACATAGGGTGGGGGGTGGTATCTGGGGGGCCCCTTTATTAAAGGGGGCTCCCGGATTCCAATAAGCCCCCGCCCGCAGACCCCGACAACCAACGACCAGGGTTGTCAGGAAGAGGCCCTTGTCCTCGTCAACATGGGGACAAGGTGCTTTGGGGTGGGGGCCACAGGGCCCCCCTTCCCCAAAGCACCCCCCATGTTGAGGGCATGCAGCCTGGTATGGCTCAGGAGGGGGGGCGCTCACTCATCCTCACCCCCTTTCCTGACCGGTCGGGCTGTGTGCTCAGATAAGGGTGTGATATGGACCTTGGGGGGGACCCCCACGCCGTTTGTTCAGCGTAGGGATTCCCCTTTAAGTCCATACCAGGTGACGGGACCAGCAACGTGTCAATCTCGCCAATGGAGGCGGCGACATTGACTTCCTTCGCTAGTCCCTTCTACCTGGAGTCACGTTCAAAATGAATGGACTTTTCTCTGTGTGCGGGCAAGTCCGTTCATTTTAGTCCAGCGGATTAGCACACAGATGGCCGGATTGTCCACGGGACTGCCGAGTCCGGCGGACAATTTTGAGTCAAAACTTCTTTCTAAGTCCGCCGGACTTTTGAGAAAAAAAAGTCCACCGGAGCCCACAAATGGGTGGATAGTCCAATCGTGTGTACGGGGCATAACAGTGCAAGATGGACCGCTGCGGACCCTGATATAAAGGGGAACTCTGATGTAGGGGGACCCTGCAGACCGTGATGTAAATTACACAATACTTGAAAGGGAATCAATCCATTTAAGCATAGCAAAAAACAACGAAGCAAAAAAAGTAATGTTTGCACTTTAAATAGTGTCCATAAAAGTACAAAATCATAAACTGTGAGAACACAGATGTAAACCACCATAAAAATGAAAAATTGTGAACATTAATAAATTACAAAGGAGATGAAGAGTCCCACACTCCACGATGAAGATAAAAAATGGCTACTAGGAAAGCCAAGGTGACACCAAACACCCTAACCAAAGGCTTGCCGAAATGCCAGTGACCTTCTGATTAGTCAATGGTCAATGTGCGGTCATTTAAACAGCAGGAACAAGCTCCACGGCAAAGCATGGAATGACAATACAGACAGAGCTCACTTTGCTAGTACACGGGGACTCCTCCAGGACCCGGCTTAGCCCAGAAGACTTGAGATAGATCATAGAGTATATAAAATAAAAAAAGTTCCACATAGTGTAATACTGCAAAATGATTTGTGTTTAATAAGAGAAAGAATGCATTTAAAATTTAGCAGACAATAAAAGACATGTCATAAAAACACCAGAGAAAGGAACAGTTTTACTCCAGTAATTAAAATGGCCGACATTGGCCGCTAATGCGTTGTAGCGTGTTTGCATAGCTCTTCCTTACACGTTTCATCATACATATCATCAGGGCCACTGAAAAGTGATCCGCATATGAATCTTATTTCATGAGGAGTGAGGAGGCGATATGACATCTCCTCACTGTCTGTTTAAATGTCACACTAACATGGTCGCAATAACATGCATCGCAGCGGTAGGGTATTTGCAACATGCCCCCATTCGGTTAAATGGGCCATATTCGGCGGTGGTACTGACTGGCAAATGCGACAGGGGAACATTTTTTGGCAGAGGCTCAAAACAACGCTACGGCAGCAAGGGGAGGCAGATCAGGAGCAGTAAAAATGGACTTCAACCACGTGCATTTCATTCCCCCCAACCGTTAGTCTACAGGAGCCCTAAATAAGTACCTTTATTCTGCATTTATAACCTGCAGTCTACTAATAATTTTGTTCCTTGACACATTTCTGTTCTATATAAGTCACCTTACATCTGTTTCCTGGCAGGATGTAACGTCTCTTCTACTTTTTAGGTTTGTGGGAGGGGTTCAGTAAACAATCAAATGGATAATCTGCTCATTTACATAGAGAATCAGACCTTAAATATGCTGAATACCATAGTGAGTTGGAAGCATTCAGATCAAATCCTTTTTTATCATGCTTTGGGCTGTTTTTTCGGTGCTTGCCATTTATTTGCCATGTAAGACATTCACATTTCTGTTTACAGAACCTCTTTAATTAAGTTTTTGTAGACCATTTCTTATGTATTTTTGTTTTTTTGTTGCAGGTTCTGTTGCTCAGAATACTGTGACTCAGGATGCTACAATGTCTGTTTCACCGGGTCAAAATGTCCAACTGTCTTGCCGTATCAGTGGAGGCTCAGTATCTGGGGGTAATTACCCAGCTTGGGTCCACCAGACACCTGGCACAAAGCCCAAAGGTGTAGTAGGTAGTTCTGGTACAGGAAACCAAAACTATAACCCGGCATCACCTAGATACATTGGATCTATATCAGGATCATCAGCTGTCCTGACTATTAATAATGTGCAGCCTGAAGATGAAGGTATCTTTTATTGTATTCTCTGGATAGGCAGTGCACACACAGTGTGATAAACTAAAACATGTCTGAAACATAAACTACAACTTCCTCTTCTATCTCCCCAGTGTAATCTCATAACTAATCAAGCATATTTAATTACTGAGGTTTCACTGTTGACAGAAAGTGTATCATGGTCCAAGTACAAGGTTCCTATATGCACATTATATTTTGAAAGCCAAGCGACTATCAGTACTTTTTTTTTTTTTTTTCAGAAAAACATTTATTGAGCATAGTACAAGGTTCCTATATGCACATTATTAAGTTCTTATATTTTGAAAGCCAAGCGACTATCAGTACTTTTTTTTTATTCAGAAAAACATTTATTGAGCAAAAAGGAAAACATAATCAAGTGCAGGGTGCAACATGCACCAAATACAAGAATAGTACAGCTGACAACACTTTGTTATGGATAATACATATACTTTGCTTTAATGTTCATGGTGTAGCAAGGAGCCGGGCAAAGGACACCACGAGTGGTCAGTGGGTATACCCTGTGTAGGACAGCCTCGGGGGCACAAGGAGGGCCTTACCTGCGGTGACTGGTGATCCTCAGGTCACAGCAAAACATGGGAGTTGATGCCAATCTGGCTCATGTGAGATGGTGACGGGGCGGTCCCAGGTCAGTCTCGCTCCGTACAGGTGGTTGAATCCCCCACCCACCTATCCCAAATTTTGTTAAACTTAGTCGGGCAGCCTCTGTGCTTATAAAGCACCCTTTTGTAGGGAAGGGTAGCATTAACCGCCGCCCTCCATTGCTGGATGGTGGGGGGTGTTGTACTAATCCATGTGCGGGCAATCTGCATCCTGGCAAGGAACAGTGATTCCTGTAAAAAGATAGTTAGGTTCCTCGCCTCTTCTGGTAGAGGGAAGATGCCAAGTAAACATTGGCGGGGGCACAAAGACAGGGGGAGCCAATTTGGTCGTGGAGAAATTTGACCACCTGGAGCCAATATTCCTGAAGTTTGGGGCATGACCATAACAGGTGATAAAACGTGCCCTGCAGATCACCACACTTGGGGCACGACGGGCTATAGTTAGGTTTGAACCTGGATAGGCGAATGGGGGTGAGGTAGGATCTATGGAGCATGTATAGTTGAGTGAGTCTATCCGACAGTTTAGGGGAGACTATCCTGGAGGTGGCCAGCGCAACTTCCCAGTCCCCGTCCTCCACCTCCCCGAGATCCGCCTCCCATCTGGACTTGAGTCGGTACGCCCGCGAGGTGGCCGCTGGCATTATCAAGAGGTTGTAAAAGAAGGAGATCATCCTCTTGGGATCTTGGCCGCGGACCACGCGACTATCAGTACTTAAAGCGGGATTCCACCCTAAAGTGGAATCTCCGCTGATCAGATCCCTCCCCCCCTCCGGTGTCACAATTGACACCTTTCAGGGGGGAGGGGGGTGGAGATACCTGTCAAAGACAGGTATTTACACCCACTTCCGGGCATAGACTCCCGTGGGAGTCTACGCCATTTCCTGCCCTGCCGCGCTGTCTGCTGGGACACACACGGGTCCCAGTGACAGCGCGGAGATCTCCTATTGCGCGGAGCAACTCGCGCATGCGCAGTAGGGAACCGGGAAGTGAAGCCGATTCGCTTCACTTCCTGATTCCCTCACCTAGAATGGTGGCGGCAGCAGCCGAGGGCCGAGCGATCGATCGGCCTCGGCTGCCGGCATCGCTGGAACCCAGGACAGGTGAGTGTCCATTTATTAAAAGTCAGCAGCTGTAGTATTTATAGCTGCTGGCTTTTAATATTTTTTTTTTTTGGTGGAATCCCTCTTTAATGCCATATTATCTTTATAGAGATACTAATTACAGTGCTAGTTAGGTTGTTTGGTGGGATATGGATGTTATAATCTGCCTGTGAATGGCAACAAAAGGCTGGGTTCACACTATTGTGAATTGGATGTGGTTTTCTCCACATCCAATTTGCATGTTCGCATGTCAGAAAATTGTGACTAGCTCTCAATGGAGACGGTTCACATATTTCCAGAGCAGTGTTTATGCAATGTTCACTGTTCTTTCTCTGTATGGTGGTTTGTCAGGAATAGCTATATGTGATCATCATCAGAGGCAGCTCTAGGCTTTGTGAGGCCATAGGCAAACCTTAGACATGAGGCCCCACTAACTCCCATAATGGGAAAAATAATTCAAAATAAAAATTAACTGTATAAATTGCATATATAAAGAGCCTTAAATCCTATGAACTATGAATTTAAAGTTTCTAGAACATTTTCTAACCAATTCTTCTTTAATCATATATATATATACACTACATATATAGTATATTACAAATATATATATATATATATATATATATATATTACACACACACAAATATAGATAACATTTGTGCAGCTGCTACTAGCATATGTTTGTAGAGTTGGCTCCTAACGAGCAGGCGCTACGATTTTTGAAAAGTTAATTTGCCTGAAGCCACAGTTGGGCTTTGGGACTATTTCTCCAAATTTCTGGTTTCAGTACCAGTCCAGCTGAGTTGCACTGGGTTCTCCTTGACTGCAGGTGTCGCTGTCACCGCCGGCAAGAGTAGAAACACAGTCTAGCCGGGTGCATTGAATGCCACTATTCTCTCAGAACCAGCCCAGTGGGAGGGTTTTCCTGATGTGCATTCTGGGGGGTGGTATTTAAGGTTTTTTATTTTCTATCTGTTCGGTTCTGGTGGTCCTCCTGACTCAGCCCCATGGCCCTCCTGGCCTGGGGTGCGGAACTATGCATCCTGTGACTCGGGGCTGGCCGGCCCGAGGCGTTGCAACAGCAGGCACATGCCCGAATGAATTTCGGGGCCTACTGATCCAAGGGTGGTCCGGTGTTCTCTCATCTGAAGGGAGAGGCCCAGCAACTGAAGAACCCCAGGGAAGGACTCTTTCAGGAGAAGACCGTGCGCAAGGCTGGTTTCTCTGAAGGAGCCTGGAGGCTTAGTTGAAGGACGCAACCTGGATCAACACTCATACGGTGGATCGGCTGAGAGAAACTGGTACCGTATCTCAGTTCTTTAAATTTATCTACATCCCTCAATAACGCTCAAGTGTATCTCACAAGTCTGGGGCAGAGACTTTGTCGAGCATCCCACCGGCTGCTAGGCCTAGTGAGAGAGGTCTATCCGGGGGTTGTTAAATCCAGTTGTGAAACGGTTTCTATTCTCTGGATTTTCTCTAAAGACTTCCATTTTGCAATCTAAGTGCCTGAACTCACTCCTCTATTTAGAGACTTTGTTTTGTTCGAAATAAATAATCCAAAAGAGGATTCAGTGTCAGTTTCCACATTCTTTGGGCCATCTACCACGGGAACCCCAAGACGGAGAAGCAAACAAGTGAGGTAATGGTAAGCCCAAATAAAACCAGCAGCTCCTTCGGGGGTCAGTTCTACATGTTTAAGGTATAACAAGAGTCAAAACCATATTTCTCCATTTACATGAAAGTCAGGTTAATATAACCCAACATAGAGTAAACCCTTACATCAGAGTTTCCCCCATACAGTACAAGGGAAAATTTGATGTAAGAGGGAATGTTGCAGACTTTGGTGTAAGGGGGGCCTCTGATGTAAGGAGGGGCTCTGGTGACAAGATCACCTTATAGCAGAGTTCCCCTTTATGTCATTATCCACAGAGTTCCAACTTGCATTTAAAATGGAACCTCTAATGTGGGGAGGACTCTGGTCACCATAGAGCACCATAGAGCATCATCCGCAGAATGAATGTACTAAGGTAAGGGGGGGGGGGCTTACTGATATAACAGGGAACCTTTTTTATCAGTGCCCACTTACCTTACTGTATTCATTGCCCCCTACATCAGCAATTACCCCTCAGACTGGCCTTGCTACACTGTTATTGACCACCACTCAGGTGCATCATGCAGGGCTCAGTCAGATGCAGACATACTAGAGGAGATGGTCAGAGACTGCAGCATACTACAGGAGATGGTCAGAGACTGCAGACATAGTACAGGAGATGGTCAGAGACTGCATACATGATACAAGAAATGGTCAGTGACTGCATACATGATACAAAAGATGGTCAGAGACTGCAGACATGATACAAGAGATGGTCAGAGATTGGATACATGATACAAGAGATGGTCATAGACTGCATACATGAGACAAGAGATGGTCAGAGAGTGTGCGGACATTATACAGAAGATGGTCAGAGACTGCAGACATGATACGGGAGATGGTCAGAGACTGCAGACATAATACGGGAGATGGTCAGAGACTGCAGACATGATACAGGAGATGGTCAGAGACTGCAGACATGATACAGGAGATGGTCAGAGACTGCAGACATGATACAGGAGGTGGTAAGAGACTGCAGACATGATACAGGAGATGGTCGGAGACTGCAGACATGATACAGGAGATGGTCAGAGACTGCAGACATACTACAGGAGATGGTCAGAGACTGCATACATGATACAAGAGATGGTCAGAGACTGCAGACATACTACAGAAGATGGTCAGAGACTGCATACATGATACAAGAGATGGTCAGAGAGTGTGCGGAACACGATACAGGAGATGGTCAGAGACTGCATACATGATACAGGAGATGGTCAGAGACTGCATACATGATATGGTCAGAGACTGCAGACATGATACAGGAGATGGTCAGAGACTGCAGATATACTACATGAGATGGTCAGAGACTGCAGACATAGTACAGGAGATGATCAGAGACTGCAGACATAGTACAGGAGATGGTCAGAGACTGCAGACATACTACAGGAGATGGTCAGAGACTGCAGATATAGTGCAGGAGATGATCAGAGACTGCAGACATGATACAGGAGATGGTCAGAGACAGCATAGTACAGGTGATGGTCAGAGACTGCAGACATAGTACAGGTGATGGTCAGAGACTGCATACATGATACAGGAGATGGCCAGAGACTGCAGACATAGTACAGGAGATGGTCAGAGACTGCATACATGATACAGGAGATGGTCAGAGACTGCAGACATAGTACAGGTGATGGTCAAAGACTGCAGACATAGTACAGGAGATGGTCAGAGACTGCATACATGATACAGGAGATGGTCAGAGACTGCAGACATAGTACAGGTGATGGTCAAAGACTGCAGACATAGTACAGGAGATGGTCAGAGACTGCAGACATGATACAAGAGATGGTCAGAGACTGGGGACATATTGCAGGAGATGGTCAGAGAGTGTGCAGACATAATTGGCCTGAAATTTCACCCGGGTCACACGTGCATTGCACAGAAGGCATAGCATGTTCCTGTGTTTTTCCCTTTGCTACACTAACATGCCTGGAAGGGAGGCACCTGGAGCAATTGTGCGCATCCCTTGTGGGGGACAAGGGCAACCCCCTCTGTGGCAGACAGCATCTCTTTGATTGGGGGGGCATGTGCTAAGGGTTGTGGATTTCATATCCAAGCCCCCTTGTAGTCCTAAAGTGCCCCCTAAAACATATCCTCTCCCCCCAAATCTTTCAAAGTGAACTGTAGGCTTGCCCCCCTCCCTCCTCTGGAAGCTCACTTGCATCAGTTCAGGCAGTCTCAGACGAGCAGATTTGTCTCGGCAGCATGGTGAGCCTCCTCCTCCCCCTCCTCCTCTGCGTAGACTGGAAACATCACACAGCAGGAGAAGGAGGGGCGGGTTCTGTTCCCTCCACGGCACTCTGCAATGTGTGTGTCAGGCAGCCAGGGACTGGGGGAGAGATGTCGGCTGACTTGGCTCTCTTTGCAGTAAAAAGTGGAGCTTGCGGGCGACGTGCGAGAACGAAAATAGCCCGTGCACATGCCGGGAAAGAGTGAGATACAGGCAAATTAGGCAGCTGCGGGGCCCCTAGGATTGGCCTTAAGCAGTCGCCTAATTTGCCTAATTATAGAGCCGCCTCTGCTTCTCACAACTAATGCCACCAAGTGTCTGGCCACATGGTGGTAGAAGAGGAAAGTACAACTAGGCCAAACTTAGGGTGAAGTCAATGGATCTCTAATAGTTAACTACAGTAGCTACTCCTGACAAGGAATTGATAATAGATAATATTGATAATAGCCCATAACAGTTTTGAGGGGTTGCAACCTATTACATTCTCTATTCCATATTAACAATGTTTTGGGTAAAACTTGCATAGTTGCAAAAAGTTAATTTAGAATCCTACAACCACATGATTCATGTATGAGAAAATTTGCATAAAAGATCTTGTAAACACATAATGAAATATAACATTGCATCTATAAAGCTTTATGCATTTTGTAAATTGAGCCACACTTCAGGAGTAGGCACGTAGTGTACATCTGTAATAAAATGCATGGATTTCTGTGTAGTTTAACTAGATCAAAAGGAAAGCAAAAACTAAATAGGCTGGAGAACCCCCTTTCACACCAGGGCGTTTTGCAGGCGCTATAACGTTAGAAATAGCGCCTGCAATCCGCCGTAAAAAAGCTGCACCATTGTCTGTAGTGTGAAAGCCCGAGGGCTTTCACACTACCGCGGTGCGCTGGCAGGACGTCAGGGAAAAGTCCTGCCAGCAGCTTCTTTGGAGCGGTGAAGGAGCGGTGTGTTTACCGACAAAACAGCTGTGTATTGAGGGTATGGCACTGAGAGTTGGGAGCCCCTGGGGGCATCATTTCCGGGAACTGTGGCAGTGTGAATCGCGTAAATAACCCAACAGCGGGCAACATCCAAAGTGGACATATCTCCATGAACTGTGTGATCGTGAGTATTTTCAAAAACCATCTCAAGGGTTTCTGTGAAAAAGTCTTAATATGTTATCTAACCCAGTACTAATAGTAAGAGCAGGGTAAGTGCAGGTATAGACATAGTGACATATATGAAACCTAAACAGAAGAAAATGGTGAGATATGTGAAAAGATGAACTACAAAATGAGAGACTATACCACCAAGTGAAACCGAATAAACCAATTCCACTAATTGTTAAAAAAGGGGATGTAGAGTATATGCAATATAACAGAGTGCTACCTAATCTTGGGATAGAAAAGGCAAAATCCTAAAGGGTGCATGTTGTCCAAGGGAAGGAAGAGAAACATCAATAGAACCTGGCCACCTCGGAGTGAAGTCTATATGGGCGCAGCAACAGGACACTCCCAAACATCACGCAGGTATGTGGATTTGAGGGGGAGACGCCATCACCTGAGCGGCTAAGCCGTCTGGTAATTTGGCGCCAAACCCTCCTCTCATGTTACACTTAGGCCGCGTACACACGGGCGGATTGTCTGCCCAACTTAGTCCGCTGAACCGTGTTTCAGTGGACAATCCGCTCGTGTGTGGGCTTCAGCGGACTTTTTCAGCGGACAGTCTGACGGACTAAGTCTTTTGGAATTTCCGTAATTTTGTCCGTCCAAACTTGGTTTCAGCGGACAGTCCACTCAGACTAAGTATGATGCATGCCCAGAAAGGATTTACAGGGCGGGCAGGGCGGAAGCGCTCGGTCTTGTAAAACTAGTGTTCGTATTGAAGCTAGCATATTCGTCATGCTGCTAATTTTGTGGTTTTTTAATATAGCCCATTCTTTTCTTCTTCATAATGCAAGAAAAGTGAAGTAGCTTTGCTGCTTATATTCACACAGAGTTATACCAAATATTTTAAAAAATAAATAAAAAAAAACAAAAAAAAATCCAAATATATATATATATATATATATATATAAAAAAAAAAAAAATATATATATATATATATATATATATATATATATATATAAAATATATATAAAATATATATATATTAAAAAAAAAAATATATATATATATATATATATATATATATATATATATTTTTTTTTTTTTTTTAAAGATAGAATTTATCTATTACTATATATTTTTGGAACTACTATTGTCAGTTAAATTTTTTTTTTTTTTTTTTTTGTGGGGGGGGGGGGGGGGGGGGGTTTGAAACAAGATGGACTTGCATTTTTTTTGGCCAAGCAGGACTATGTAAGTAGAGATAGATAGATAGATAGATAGATAGATAGATAGATAGATAGATAGATAGATAGATAGATAGATAGATAGATAGATAGATAGATAGATAGATACCCAAACCAGCATTTTAGCTTACACATGATTGCATGTTCAAAATCAGCAGAGCTTCCCCTCATTTCAAATGTTAAGCCTCAAATTTACAGCGACTGCACTTCCAAGTGCACTTGCAGTGCTTTAAAAATTGCACTTGAAGTTAGCATATTTATATTAACATGAAAGTGTGTTTTGTAAATAACCCCCAGAGTCTTTTGACATGTACCTGCCTACTCACAAATAAACTCTGTTTTTTAAGCCAAAATAACAAAAAAAAACATACAATATTTTTGGAAATAATAAATATTTATTTTTCGTCAGAACAAAACTAAATCAAGAGGGAGGAAACACTGGAGACAATTTTGACGTTTTTGTGAAGCCTTTTGTCCCCCAGGCACACATCAAGTCAGTGGCCACCAAAATTCAGAACCTGTGTAACATGTAAATAGGGAGCACAACATGGTCCTAGAATCCCAAAGACCAGGAACAGCAGCAGATGAGATCTATGTCCCCAGACTGTGGTACTACAACAGCCTGTGTCTTCTTTCAGAGCAGACTGAAGCCAGGCAGTCACTTCCAACTCTTCCGTCTAGCCTTCCCTCCACGCTTCGCTGGAGGCTGTGCCTCTGGTGGTGGACTTGTGGTAGGAGGAGGAGGAGGAGGAGGAGGAGCAGTAGGGTCTGTGTTATACAGTTTGGTGGTCGGTGTTAGCTCACCCTTCAGACCCCGTTGAATGGCATAAAAAAAAATGGCTTCGCACAAGTTGCGCTGTGCCTTCTCCATTTCTAACAACCTGCTTGCTAAATAAGTACCGTAGGCCTCCTCAGGATTGGGGGGTTTGCTCAGCACTTGGGTGGCTTGGCGTATAAGTGCCAAGGACTCCTCCTCTGTACGTGTCATCCTCCTGGGCCTTTTGCTGGCTAGGCGGAGGGGAGGAACCTGGCTTTCGGTCCAACTCCTGCTGGGCCCAGCTAGCTCCTGTGTGTGGCTGGTCCCGGCCTCCTCCTCCATACCACTGGTCCCGGCCTCCTCCTGGGTGAGCTCATCCTGTGTAAAAAAACAAAGAAATCAATAAATAAAATATGTCTATATTTTGAAATCATCAATCACTAACAATTTTACAGTTCTCACTTGCAAATACATTTGTCTTGAAATACAAAAGGCTATCATTTTGACACCATCATTTTTCCATCAGTTCACCAAGATTTGAGCCACATTTGTGGAAACTACTGTATCCTTATATCTAATTTAATTTGTGATGAAATCCTAGATTTGGATGCAATTCAAACATTGAACTTTACATCATTAATATTTGAGCAATCCTAACTTTAGAAACTAAAATATACCTGGCTCCAGCTGGGCGCATCAACTTCGTCCAGCAAGGAAGGGTCTGGATCTTCCAGGGATGGCTCACCTGAGGTGGAGGGAAGGGTGGAGGGACGGGTAGACGGAAGAGTGGAAAGTGACTGCCTGGCTTCTGACGTGTCATCCAGAAAACGCAGCCTGTCATAATACCACAGCCTAGGTACATAGACCTGACCTGCTGCTGATCCTGATGTTTGGGAGTCTAGGATCTTTTTGCGCTCCCGCCTATACACGCTACGCAGGTTCTGAATTTAGGAGTTCACAAAGTCAGTGTCTGCCTGGGGGAGTCGGGTTTTCACAAACGTCAAAACTGTCTCCAGTGTCTTCCTCCGGCCAGGACGGCTGGAATATTGTGGGTATTTGGAATCCCAAAGGCTCCTGTGTGATTCTATTAGATCAATAAATGTGGAGAGGAAGGCCTCCTCCTTAAAGGGGTCTGGGTTATACTTTTGCATTTTGATTTCTGAAAAAAAAAATAATAATAATTAAAAAAAAATAATGTCAGACCAAATGCACACTATTTATATTGTGACAATGTAGGCAAGACACACACTACACCCACACACACACACACACACTACCACACACGCTACCCCCCCCCCCCCCCACACACACTACCCCCCCCACGCACCCACACTACCACACACGCTACCCCACACACACACACACACACACACACTACCCCCCCACACACCCACACTACCCCACACACACACACACACACTACCCCCCCACACCCACACTACCCCCCCATACACACACTACCCCCACACACTACCCCCCCATACACCCACCTCCCCCCCCCCACACACACACACACACTACCCCCCCACACACCCACACTACCCCACACACACACACACACTACCCCCCCCACACCCACACTACCCCCCCATACACACACACACACTACCCCCACACACTACCCCCCCACACACACACTACCCCCCCATACACCCACCCCCCCCCCCCACACACACACACACACACACACTACCCCCCCCTTACACCCACCCCCACCCCCACACTACCACACAAAACACCAACCCCACTCAACCACCAACCCACATAAAAATCAATTAACCATCAATAAGGTGAAATTTCACTATATACATTCCTAACGCAGGCTTAAAATTAAAATAAAATAAAAAGATAACTATCTTACCGTCGCGTGTAGCACTCGCTGCTTCCGTTCGGACAAGCGCACGGCCTCGCGGTAACGCTTTATATACAGCGCATGCGTTCAAGCTCCGCCTGCGTCGCCCGCCCCTGACGTTCCGTGTGACCATATTTCCCCGCCCCTTTTACCCTTGTTCCGCTGTGGGAGATTGATAGGTGAAAATGGCGGACGGAAATTCAGTGAGCAGCGCGGAGGAAAGCCCTGAACCCCATGCTTCCGGAGCAAGGAAGAGATATAAGGCCACAAACATGGCCTTTGAAGAGATGGTGGAGATGGTGGATATATTAAGAAGGGAGGATTATGATGGGGAAAATGGCCCGTACCCCAAACCCAATATCCACAAAAGCGGCATCATGGATATGGTCGTCACAACTTTGCAGAGCAAATTTGGGGTACGAAGAGGCAAGGACCAGCTCCGGAAACGATGGTCCGAAAATCAAGTCCAGGGAGCCGGACCAATATCATCGCATCAAAAAGGCCCTGAAAAAAAGTGAGTAAACTCCGCGTTTATCGTGACTGTCGGACATAATCGTTCGTATAGGTATTATATGTAAATCTGGCGAATTTGATCGTATCTGGCAGACATAATCGTTCGTATAGGTATTATATGTAAATCTGGCGAATTTGATCGTTCGTGTAGTTAATAGTTCATGTAATGAGCGCATATGCTTGTTCGTATATGTGGGCGTAAATAGCATGAATTTGTATATGGTGTAAATTTATCTGGTGTTGGATTAGATTTTAATTAGTTATTCATTTTTTTGTATTGTTCATGATAAACTGAATTGTCACACTCAGTTTACGATATAAATTTTTAATAAAGTTTCATAAATTTATTCAGTGCAATGTAGTCTCAATAAAAAAATGAGATAGATAGATAGATAGATAGATAGATAGATAGATAGATAGATAGATAGATAGATAGATAAAATGCTGGTTCAACATCTGGACTGGGAATCATTTAGTGTAGTTTGGGACATCATAGAACATTTTTTGACATAATCACACACAGGTACTCCAGGCGTTGATTCGAGTGTGTCCGTCTGTGAAACTTGGACAAAAGATATAAAGTATCACAGTTTGGTTAAAGGCTAGGTTCACATTGCTGCAATGTACGAGATCAAATGTGATTTGCACCGCACTGCAGTGCAAATCACATGTGATCTCTGTGTGATGCGATTTCAGCCATACATATAGTATGGCTGAATTCGCATCGCATCCGGCCCAAACTTGTACATGGCCCTTTTTTTAGTCCACAGCCGAATCGGATCACATGGGTGTTCACACCGTGTGGTCCGATTCCTGTCCGAGTTTAAAGATTGCACTGTGATATGAGAACTAATTTGGAGGTGTCAATAAAACTTTACACTGACACTCCCAGCAGGTCACATAGGGCAGTGTGAACTGCCTCCGGGAGGCATGCGATGCGTGAAACCACAGTAGATTTGCAGCGTTCGCACATCGCAGCAGTCTGAACACAGCCTAACTAAAAAAATGTCATTTTAATGATGTATTAAACTAGGAGCTTGTAATAACCAGCTAATAATTGTACACCACTTCAAACCAATGTTTCATATTCAAATTTCTGAACTCAAATATCACTATGCTTAAAAGTATACCTTTTTTTTTTGTTTTTTTCATTCTCATAGGGGAACAAAGACTCAGACAAGAGGCTGAGCAGCCCAGGACCCCCCGACCTCACCAGCCTGATTGGGCAATTAGCCCAAGCCCCGTGTCCGTGATGGAGCTGCCCAGCCCCGTGTCCGTGAGGGAGCAGCCAAGCCCCGTGTCCGTGAGGGAGCAGCCAAGCTCCGTGTCCATGAGGGAGCAGCCAAGCCCCGTGTCCGTGCTGGATCAGCCCAGCCCAGGGCTAGATGTGGAGGAGGAAGAGGTGGTGGAGATACACACCCCACAAAGTGAGTGTCTGACAACCCAGCTTAAGGTAAACAATTAATGGCTGTATATGTTAACCAATTTTTTATCTACACATGTTTTTAGGTGATGATCTGGTTGTGGAAGGACAACAAGCTGCAGAGCCATTTACGACCGACAGTGCCCAGAGGCTGATTGGGCAGATCATGGCCTGGAATGGCAGGATGGATTTAATGGAGAACAACATCCATGCCATGCAACAGCAACTGGTCACTATGAGGCAGGAAATGAAGAACATGATCGATGTTTTAGGGAGAATCTAAGCCTCTTTTCCCTAAAACGAAAGATCATGTTCTTCATTTCCTTGCCAAAATTTTTTTAATGTTTTTACAACATTGTTTTTAGAGGCCAAATTTTGAAGATGCACACGGTGTGTCAACATGTGCTATGTGCCATCAGAGGATCGCAATGGACGCATTTGGTGTTTGCAAACCCTTCCTCATTCTAGTATCTGAGAGGAAGGGATTGCACCCACCAAACACATCCATTGATCACTCATGATGGTACATAGCACATGTTGAAATTACCAATTTTTGGTGTGCATCTTCAAAATTTGGCTTTACCCCTTGTTTTCTGTAAATAGTTAAAAATTAGATTTTATGTATTTTTTTTATAATTGTACTTTATATATAGATATATCTATATATTTCTATGTTTCCAAAAAAAAAAAAAAAAAAAATTACAAAAAAAACAAAAACAAAAAGAAAAATATATAAAAAAGAGGCACTGGTTGGAATGTGCACTATTAAAAAATAAAAAAAAAAGATGTGTGTGTGTGTCTACTTCTTTCAATACTCAATACCAGTTTGGGAAGTCATTTTGTGTTTTCTGTCACAAAGGGCCTTATTTACTATTGGCAAAATCCACTTTGCAATACAAATGCACTAGGACAGGAATATGCAATTAGTGGAAATCCAGCTGTTGCAGAACTACAAGTCCCATGAAGCATAGCAAGACTGACAGCCACAAGCATGAGACCCAGAGGCATGATTGACTTGTAGTTTTGCACCAGCTGGAGGTTGGCCAATTGCATATCCCTGAATTAGGAGAATGTAGGAGACAAGCACCGTGAAAAGCAAACAAGAACCAAGCTTAAAAATTTGAACAGACAATACATATTTCAAGAAAAATAAATTTTTATTGGTCAGCTGGCATTGGAATAGCCCCCCTACCATTAAAATAGCTGACATAGCGGTCACGCACCTCCTGTGCTGTTTGGGGGGCTAAGCCAGGAAGGGCATGATCCAGCCCTGTGAGTTCTGGTAATATTAGTCCGGCCTCAGGCCCAATAGGCTGCAGGTACTGGTTCCCTGAAAGTTTGCGGAGAAAATTGTGCAAAATGCAGCAGCAAAGAATCACATAGTTCAGTTTATACTCTGCTAGGTTGATCGCTGTCAGTAACAGACGGAACCGGCTGGCCATAATGCCAAAGGCACTCTCCACTAGTGATGGACGAACTTCCGACGGGACGTTTCGCGAACGCGAAACGCGAACGGACACAAACGTTCGCGAAAACGACCGTTCGCCGCGGGCTCCATTGACTTCAATGGGAGGCGAATTTCGCAAACCTTTAGGTCGAATTTGCGGCCACGGGGTAATTATTAGGGGGTAGCACGTAGTCCCACCACCTGGACAATAGCATAATACATGTATGAGGTGAATTTGGGATCGATAACTACAAGCATTTTTTTTTTATTTGGGAAATTGTTCTGACAATTCAGGACTATGGAGCTAATGAAGGCAATGGAGGAGAGGGAAGGTCAGGGACCAGGGTAGGCAAACAAGAGGGTGCAGGAGATACAGAGCACTGACAGCAGCACCGTAATACAGAGCACTGACATCAGCACCGTGACATACAGCGCTGACAGCAGCTCCGTGACATACAGCGCTGACAGCAGCTCCGTGACATACAGCGCTGACAGCAGCTCCGTGACATACAGCGCTGACAGCAGCTCCGTGACATACAGCGCTGACAGCAGCTCCGTGACATACAGCGCTGACAGCAGCACCGTGACATACAGCGCTGACAGCAGCTCCGTGACATACAGCGCTGACAGCAGCTCCGTGACATACAGCGCTGACAGCAGCTCCGTGACATACAGCACTGACAGCAGCTCCGTGACATACAGCGCTGACAGCAGCTCCGTGACATACAGCGCTGACAGCAGCACCGTGACATACAGCGCTGACAGCAGCTCCGTGACATACAGCGCTGACAGCAGCTCCGTGACATACAGCGCTGACAGCAGCTCCGTGACATACAGCGCTGACAGCAGCTCCGTGACATACAGCGCTGACAGCAGCTCCGTGACATACAGCGCTGACAGCAGCTCCGTGACATACAGCGCTGACAGCAGCTCCGTGACATACAGCGCTGACAGCAGCTCCGTGACATACAGCGCTGACAGCAGCTCCGTGACATACAGCGCTGACAGCAGCTCCGTGACATACAGCGCTGACAGCAGCACCGTAAGCAGCCCCAGGAGGAAGTCAGCACAGCACAGGGATGGTGTGATCCCCTCATAATAAGAACCCCCAGGAGGAAGTCAGCACAGCACAGGGATGGTGGGAGCCCCTCATAATAAGAACACCCAGGAGGAAGTCAGCACAGCACAGGGATGGTGGGAACCCCTCATAATAAGCAGCCCCAGTAGAAATATGACACCGCTCAACCTCTTCAAAGAGGAGGGTAGGGGCATATAGTACGGTGTGCTTTTTTGGGTCAGGGAAGTGAGCCAAATGAATTAAGAAGGTCTGTGTGCTTGATTCCAAAAATTGTTTATAGACATATACATGGTCTACTGATCACATGTGTTGAATTCCTCCGAGATCCATGCCTCATTCATTTTTAGAAATGTGAGGTAGTTAACACTGTGGTGAGCTAGGCGAGTACGCTTATCGGTCACAATCCCCCCTGCTGCGCTGAACGTCCTTTCGGACAGGACACTGGATGAGGGGCAAGCCAACAGTTCGATTGCAAATTGGGCAAGCTCTGGCCAGAGGTCAAGCCTGCCCACCCAGTAGTCTAGGGGTTCATCACTCCTCAGAGCGTCCACATCGGCCGTTAACCCAATGTAGTCGGACACCTGACGGTCTAGGCGTTCCCTGATGCTGGATCCGGATGACACCTGTCGATGGGTCGGCTGAAAGAATGACCTCATATCCGAAGTCACCAACACATCTTCAAACCGGCCTCTTCTTGCAGGCGCTGTTGGATTGGTACCCGCAAATCCTTCTCTGGGAGTGGGAATTGCTCCTCTGCCAGCGCACGCAAAAGCAGAATGCAGCATTTCTCGAAGCAAGGCCTGGAAGTGCTGCATTCTGACAGCCCTCTGCGACGGCGGTAACATTTCCGCCATTTTGTGTTTGTACCGGGGGTCTAAGTACGTTGCCACCCAGTACTGGTCCTTGACCCTCATGCTTTTTATACGGGGGTCCCTATTAAAACACTGGAGCATGAAGGCCCCCATTTGCACTAAAGTGGAAGCGGTGTGGTGGCCTGGCTCCTGCTCATCATCCAGGATAATGTCGTCCTCTTCATTCTCCTCTCCCCATCCTCGCACAACAGGGATCCCAGAAAGGTTTAAAGCATGCTCTTCTTGCTCCTGCTCATCCGCCCCGGCACCATCCTCCTCTGACTCCTCATCAGACTCCTGTTGTTGACTTGTCTCAGATAGAGTAGCCCCCCCTGGGAATTCATCCAGCATTGCGACTTCCTCATCTTCCCGCTCCTGCTCCTCCACAGCCTGATCAATGACACGACGCAATGCACGCTCCAGAAAGAAGGCATAAGGTACCATGTCACTGATGGCGCCATGGCTGCGACTGACCAGTTTGGTGATCTCCTCAAATGGCCGCAGAAGTCTGCATGTGTCGCGCATGAGCAGCCACTGGCGCGGTGAAAAAAAACCCAGCTCCCCAGAACCGTTTCTTTCGCAGAGTTCATACAGGTAGACGTTAACTGCACGTTTCTGCTGGAGCAGCCTATCAAGCATATAGAAGGTTGAGTTCCATCGCGTCGGGCAATCGCAAATAAGACGTCTGACCGGCAGATGGTGTCGCCGCTGAATGTCAGCAAGGCGAGCCATGGCCGTGTAAGATCTTCTGAAATGGGCCGAGATTTTCCTTGCCTGCCGCAAGATGTCCTGGACCCCAGGGTATTTGACAAGGAATCGCTGCACGACCAAGTTTAAGACGTGTGCCATGCACGGCACGTGCGTGATTTTGCCCTGTTTCAATGCGCTAAGCAGATTGGCACCGTTGTCACACACCACTTTACCAACTGTCAAATTGAGCGGTGTTAGCCACTCATCTGCCTGTGAACGCAAAGCTGAAAGGAGTGCCGGGCCAGTGTGGCTCTTTGCTTCCAGGCACAACAGACGCAGCACGGCATGGCAACGTCTCACCTGGCATGTGGAATAGGTTCTGGGGAGCTTGGGCGGTGCAGTGGAAGAGACGCTAGCAGCGGAAAAGGAGGAGGCAGCTGAGGAGGAGAGGGAGGAGGATGGAGTAGGAGGAGGAGAAGAAGAGTCAGGCCTGCATGCAATCCGTGGCGGTAAAACCAAATCTACACGGGTGCCACGGGTTACATGCTTGACGGCCGTCAGAAGGTTCACCCAGTGGGCAGTAAAACTGATATACCTTCCCTGCCCGTGTTTGCTAGACCACGTGTCTGTGGTCAGATGTATCTTGGCACCGACACTGTGTGCCAGAGATACATTCACTTGCCGCTGAACATGGCCATATAGCTCTGGGATGCCCTTCTCTGAGAAATACTTCCTTCCTGGGACCTTCCATTGTGGTGTTCCAATGGCCACAAATTTGCGAAAGGCCTCCGAGTCCACCAGTTTATATGGCAGTAGTTGGCGGGCTATGAGTTCTGACAAGCCAGCCGCCAACCGTTGGGCAAGAGGGTTATCCGGCGTCATCATTTTTTTACGCTCAAACATTAGGCCCACGGAAGCCTGCCTTTTTGCAGAAAAATGTGAGCTTGGCGTGATGGAAGGTGGAGTGGAGGACAATTGTGAGGAGAGAGGAGAAGGAGAAGTAGAAGACGAGGCTGGACGGTGAGAGCCTGCAGTGTGGCTTTGTGTGTTCCGTTGCTCCCACTGGGCTCGGTGATGGCTGCTCATGTGCCTTCTTAAGGCGGTCGTCCCTAGGTGAGTATTGGGCTTACCGCGACTAACGCGTTGACTGCAAAGATTGCAGATGGCAACGCTATTGTCAGCAGCGGACACGTTAAAAAAAGCCCACACTGCGGAGCCATGTGCCGGTGTCCTGGGAGCGCCAGATGTGACCGTACATGGTCGATGACTCGCTCCTGATACATTTGCAGTCTGCTTTGTCCCTGCTGTGCAATGTAAGTCATTGCTGCTTCTCCTCCCTATCTGCTGGTCCATATCTCCCTCTGAACTCCCCTCCTCTTCCTCTCTTGTGGGCACCCACGTGACATCACTAGACACGTCATCATCAACGTCACCTTCCCCACCGCTATAAGTAGAGTAGGCAGCAACACCGGGGACCAACCTCCTCCTTGGGCTGATCTGGGTACTGGCGTCAGACTGCTGAGTAGCGCTTGTTGCTACCTCCTCTTCCTGATCCAATACCAAGAGTGGCTGCGCATCAGAAATGTCCTCTTGATATGGATCGGAAAATAATTCCAGTGACTCAAGCGGAAGGTATGTGGTGGTGGTGGTGGTGGTCGTGTTGTTGGTGGTAGTGTCTTTGGGGGTGCACATAGCAGAGAGTGAAGAAGAGGGTGCAGATCGAGAGGATGAGGAGGGTGCAGAAGAGTAAGGCTGAGCGAGCCACTCAACCAAGTCTGGTGCATCCTTTAAAGTAATTGAACGCACCTTCTGCAACTTCCCACTTTGGCTCAAGCCTGTTGCTCCTGCCCTACCCCTACCACCCCTGCGGAAGGGCCTGCCTCTTCCTCTGCATGTCATTTTTTAAATGACCCTGTGACAAAACTCTTAGTCCCTATACCGCTGAAGGACTGCTGCAGTATAGGTGAGCGGTCAGCAGTGGTGCACGTCAACCCTATCTATTGTGGACCGATAGCGGTCCTTACAGAACAGCAGACTGTACCGCACTCAAGCCTATGTACCGTAGCACCCTATACCAAGTTACCAGTCCTTATAAGAACTTTTGTGGACCAAGCAGGTTGTGTATTAGTGTTTAGCAGACTGTACGTCAGTCCCTATACCGCTGAAGGACTGCTGCAGTATAGGGCAGCGGTCAGCAGTGGTGCACGTCAACCCTATCTATTGTGGACCGATAGCGGTCCTTACAGAACAGCAGACTGTACCGCACTCAAGCCTATGTACCGTAGCACCCTATACCAAGTTACCAGTCCTTATAAGAACTTTTGTGGACCAAGCAGGTTGTGTATTAGTGTTTAGCAGACTGTACGTCAGTCCCTATACCGCTGAAGGACTGCTGCAGTATAGGGCAGCGGTCAGCAGTGGTGCACGTCAACCCTATCTATTGTGGACCGATAGCGGTCCTTACAGAACAGCAGACTGTACCGCACTCAAGCCTATGTACCGTAGCACCCTATACCAAGTTACCAGTCCTTATAAGAACTTTTGTGGAACAAGCAGGTTGTGTGTTAGTGATTAGCAGACTGTACGTCAGTCCCTATACCGCTGAAGGACTGCTGCAGTATAGGTGAGCGGTCAGCAGTGGTGCACGTCAACCCTATCTATTGTGGACCGATAGCGGTCCTTACAGAACAGCAGACTGTACCGCACTCAAGCCTATGTACCGTAGCACCCTATACCAAGTTACCAGTCCTTATAAGAACTTTTGTGGACCAAGCAGGTTGTGTATTAGTGTTTAGCAGACTGTACGTCAGTCCCTATACCGCTGAAGGACTGCTGCAGTATAGGGCAGCGGTCAGCAGTGGTGCACGTCAACCCTATCTATTGTGGACCGATAGCGGTCCTTACAGAACAGCAGACTGTACCGCACTCAAGCCTATGTACCGTAGCACCCTATACCAAGTTACCAGTCCTTATAAGAACTTTTGTGGACCAAGCAGGTTGTGTATTAGTGTTTAGCAGACTGTACGTCAGTCCCTATACCGCTGAAGGACTGCTGCAGTATAGGGCAGCGGTCAGCAGTGGTGCACGTCAACCCTATCTATTGTGGACCGATAGCGGTCCTTACAGAACAGCAGACTGTACCGCACTCAAGCCTATGTACCGTAGCACCCTATACCAAGTTACCAGTCCTTATAAGAACTTTTGTGGACCAAGCAGGTTGTGTATTAGTGTTTAGCAGACTGTACGTCAGTCCCTATACCGCTGAAGGACTGCTGCAGTATAGGGCAGCGGTCAGCAGTGGTGCACGTCAACCCTATCTATTGTGGACCGATAGCGGTCCTTACAGAACAGCAGACTGTACCGCACTCAAGCCTATGTACCGTAGCACCCTATACCAAGTTACCAGTCCTTATAAGAACTTTTGTGGAACAAGCAGGTTGTGTGTTAGTGATTAGCAGACTGTACGTCAGTCCCTATACCAATGAAGGACTGCTGCAGTATAGGGCAGCGGTCAGCAGTAGTGCACGGCAACCCTATGTATTGTGGACCGATAGCGGTCCTTACAGAACAGCAGACTGTAACGCACTCAGGCCTATGTACCGTAGCACCCTATACCAAGTTACCAGTCCTTATAAGAACTTTTGTGGACCAAGCAGGTTGTGTGTTAGTGATTAGCAGACTGTACGTCAGTCCCTATACCAATGAAGGACTGCTGCAGTATAGGGCAGCGGTCAGCAGTAGTGCACGGCAACCCTATGTATTGTGGACCGATAGCGGTCCTTACAGAACAGCAGACTGTACTGCACTCAGGCCTATGTACCGTAGCACCCTATACCAAGTTACCAGTCCTTATAAAAACTTTTGTGGACCAAGCAGGTTGTGTGTTAGTGTTTAGCAGACTGTGCGTCAGTCCCTATACCGCTGAAGGACTGCTGCAGTATAGGGCAGCGGTCAGCAGTAGTGCACGGCAACCCTATGTATTGTGGACCGATAGCGGTCCTTACAGAACAGCAGACTGTAACGCACTCAGGCCTATGTACCGTAGCACCCTATACCAAGTTACCAGTCCTTATAAGAACTTTTGTGGACCAAGCAGGTTGTGTGTTAGTGATTAGCAGACTGTACGTCAGTCCCTATACCAATGAAGGACTGCTGCAGTATAGGGCAGCGGTCAGCAGTAGTGCACGGCAACCCTATGTATTGTGGACCGATAGCGGTCCTTACAGAACAGCAGACTGTACTGCACTCAGGCCTATGTACCGTAGCACCCTATACCAAGTTACCAGTCCTTATAAGAACTTTTGTGGACCAAGCAGGTTGTGTGTTAGTGATTAGCAGACTGTACGTCAGTCCCTATACCAATGAAGGACTGCTGCAGTATAGGGCAGCGGTCAGCAGTAGTGCACGGCAACCCTATGTATTGTGGACCGATAGCGGTCCTTACAGAACAGCAGACTGTACTGCACTCAGGCCTATGTACCGTAGCACCCTATACCAAGTTACCAGTCCTTATAAGAACTTTTGTGGACCAAGCAGGTTGTGTATTAGTGTTTAGCAGACTGTGCGTCAGTCCCTATACCGCTGAAGGACTGCTGCAGTATAGGGCAGCGGTCAGCAGTAGTGCACGGCAACCCTATGTATTGTGGACCGATAGCGGTCCTTACAGAACAGCAGACTGTACCGCACCCAAGCCTATGTACCGTAGCACCCTAGACAGACCAAGTTACCAGTCCTGATAAAGAGCTTTGTGGAACAAGTGAGTTGTGAATGATTAGCAGACTGCAGCAGAAGGGCAGCAGTCAAGTATAATATTCTTTCTATATTTGGAAGAAAGAATATTATACGTGTACAAGCCTATTACCGTACCACTGATACCAGTCCTGAAAAGAACCTTTGTGGAACTAATAGTAACAGCAAGTCTTTAAAATTATCCTCACTGCCTGACACACTGCTTCCTGCCTGTCCCTATACAAATTGGCAAAAAAGAGTAGGCTGGAACGATTAGCTGGAACAGCTCTTTTGTGGACCTGATAGTAACAGCTAATGATGATGATGATGATGATGATGAAGAAAGACTAATCTGGCTGAGCTGTCCCTAAAATAGCAGCATACAGCGCTCTGTCCCTTTATCTAAACTGACAAAAGAAACTCAGGCTGCTGACCTAACACCTATACCAGTCCTGAAAAGAACTTTTGTGTACCAAATAGCTAGCGTTTTCTCTGTCCCTACTCCACACAGGATCCTTTCCCTACAGTGACAGAAGAAAGAATGTAAAATGGCCACCGGATCGGGTGTATTTATAGGTTAGGGGGAATGTCCAAGTGTCCATGAGCTGTCATGTCTCAATTGGTTGTCCTGTAACACATGATAAACGTGTCACGAAAGGTTAAAGTTCTTGTATACATTAAACACGTAAGTCCGCCGGGGCGAACGACGGAAAAAGGCGTTCGAACCCGCGGACGGCGAAAGTCGGAAATTCGCCGCGAAACGACCGCCGGGCGAACCGTTCGGCCATCACTACTCTCCACAACCCTTCTTGCTCTGGCCAGCCGGTAATTAAAAACCCTCCTCTCCGGGGTGAGGGTCCTTTGGGGGAAGGGTTTCATCAGATGGTCACTCAGACCGAACGCTTCATCAGCTAGAAACACAAACGGTAGACCCTCCACATTCTCGGCATCTGGTGGCAAGTCCAGGCCACCAGTGATGAGACAGTGGCAGAACTCGGTCTGCCTAAAGACTCCTCCGTCAGACATCCGGCCGTTCTTCCCCACATCCACGTAAAGAAAGTCACATTGTGTTGACACCACCGCCATTAGCACCACACTATGGAACCCCTTATAATTCCAATAGTAGGACCCCGAATGGGGTGGGGGCACAATCCTCACATGTTTCCCGTCGATCGCCCCTCCGCAGTTGGGAAAGTCCCAATGGGCAGCGAATTGGGAAGCCACAGTCTGCCATTCCTGTGGCGTGGAAGGAAACTGGGGAGTCAAACACAGGAAAAAAAAAATTAGTCATTAAATAAAAACAATTCATAACAAATAAAACTCAAAAACATTTTGGAACAACAGTTAAACAGAAATATTGCAAATTTTTTTCTGCAAAAAAAATAAAAAATTGGCGGCCCAATTCACAGATTAATCAGCCCTCTGATGGACCAGGGGACATAAGTTAGGTGGGTGAGTGGGGTGGGGGGACTAATTAATGAGTAGACAATACCTGCAACCAATTTGAGTGGGGTGGGGGGACTAATTAATGAGTAGACAATACCTGCAACCAATTTGAGTGGGGTGGGGGTACTAATTAATGAGTAGACAATACCTGCAACCAATTTGAGTGGGGTGGGGGGACTAATTAATGAGTAGACAATACCTGCAACGAATTTGAGTGGGGTGGGGGGGACTAATTAATGAGTAGACAATACCTGCAACCAATTTGAGTGGGGTGGGGGGACTAATTAATGAGTAGACAATACCTGCAACCAATTTGAGTGGGGTGGGGGTACTAATTAATGAGTAGACAATACCTGCAACCAATTTGAGTGGGGTGGGGGTACTAATTAATGAGTAGACAATACCTGCAACCAATTTGAGTGGGGTGGGGGTACTAATTAATGAGTAGACAATACCTGCAACGAATTTGAGTGGGGTGGGGGGGACTAATTAATGAGTAGACAATACCTGCAACCAATTTGAGTGGGGTGGGGGGACTAATTAATGAGTAGACAATACCTGCAACCAATTTGAGTGGGGTGGGGGTACTAATTAAGGAGTAGACAATACCTGCAACCAATTTGAGTGGGGTGGGGGTACTAATTAATGAGTAGACAATACCTGCAACCAATTTGAGTGGGGTGGGGGGACTAATTAATGAGTAGACAATACCTGCAACCAATTTGAGTGGGGTGGGGGGACTAATTAATGAGTAGACAATACCTGCAACCAATTTGAGTGGGGTGGGGTGACTAATTAATGAGTTGACAATCCATATATATATAGATATATATCTATATCTATATATACACACACACACACACACAAAGGGTGTATACAAAGAGTATACAAAGAGTATACAAAGGGTGGGGGGGCCAGTAAAATAGTACAATGGAGCTGACAATATGAATTATAGAGAAAAACAGTCTCGGCTGTGGGTGTATAGGGGCCCAGGATTGAATGCTGAGGATGTTAGTGAAAGCAAATATGCACGTGGGACACAAAAAGGTAAAAAGCTCCAAAAAAATGACAAAAAAATAAATAAAAAAAAAACATAAAAAAAAAAAAAAAAAAAAAAAATGCATGCATTCATATAAAGGGGACATTCACATCATATTCCTGTCATGGATATTAAAAGTCATGATGAAATGAATACAAACATACAATGCATATAATGCATATAATGCAATATTAAAAGAACAAACTTACCTTCATATATTCCTTCTGCAGGACCCGAATAATGGCAGAACAGGTCTCTGGAATAATGATCCCCAGAGCCTGGGGGGAGATGCCTGTCGAGAACTTGAGGTCCTGAAGGCTTCTCCCTGTCGCCAAGTAGCGCAACGTGGCGACGAGCCTCTGCTCCGGAGTGATGGCTTGCCGCATGCAGGTATCCTGCCTGCTGATATAAGGGGTCAGCAAAGCCAGCAGACGGTGAAAAACGGGGTCCGTCATCCTGAGATAATTCCTGAAATCATCAGGATTATTCTCACGGATCTCACGGAGTAAAGGCATATGCGAGAATTGGTCACGCTGGCGCAACCAATTCTTTGTCCATGAACTCCTCCTCACCCTGTTCACAGACTGGGCTTGGGTCAAAGTATTAACCCCAACACCAAGCCCCAATATAGCACGAACTCGTTCCCGAGTACGTCCACTCTCCATGGCTTTGAAACGGTCGGCTGGACAAACAAGCTCAACTGAACGCACTGAAGAACAGCCAGACCTATGAAGAACGACCTGAAACCCACAAACGAGGGGACCAGAAGCGCCTAATAACAGGTACAACTGATCCACGCGTACCGAAAGACAGATACAAACCTCACAGGTAGACTGCGCCGCAGTAAACTGACAAATTAAGCTGAAGTCTGAAAAGCGCGAATCGTCTCTAACCAAACTTCTACTAACGCAAAGTCAGCAGAAGGAGCCCAAAGGGTGCTTTGCTGTGTCTTGGACTTCCTATTTCTAGTCCCGTCGTACGTGCCGTACGTCATCGCGCAAGCTTTCGGCGGACTGTCTGTTCATCGTGTGTGTGGTCAAGTCCGTTCATTCAAAATTAGGACGGACTGTCTGTCGGATTGTCTGACGAACTTAGTTGGGCAGACAATCCGCCCGTGTGTACGCGGCCTTAGATGTCAAAGGCGCCGGTGTTTTGGCACCATTGTGAGTGATGCTGCACATCTGGTGCATGGGGCATGATACCGATGTGCAGCACAGTGGTATCCACCCACCCCGCATCAGAGGGGGGAGGGAAAACCCGCGGCATGCATCGCAGCTCCTGGAAATTGATGAGAACCCAGATGGCTCACATCCCAGACCATATACCACCGACCAATACGGCACGTAGGGTGACTAGGTCTCTATTTAGTAAATGGATGGAATTTACTACAGACATTCTAATAGATGACACATCCCTTACAGAAGGAGAAGGGTAAAAAAACATGTAAAATAACAATGGGCCAACTACAAACATGACATAAGGGCTGCTGGTGAGACCGAACTAAATACATATATATAGTATAACTGCGTGCTTCCATCTCTAATAAGCATTAAAGAGAGAGAAATATTGTGGGACATTAAATGAGGTAATGGTATAATAGAATCATATGCCTCCATCCCTGTCTATATGAAAAAAAAGAAGAGGTAGGTGGGACTTTACGGTGGAAGTGCCGATTGATCAGCAAGTGAGCCAGTGATGGGGGGGGGGGGGTTCAGGTGGTGGGCTGGAGCAACCGGGGGGGTACATGTCTCAGATTTGTTTGCCGCCCCCCTGAACGATGGAGCAGCAGCCGCAACTGGTCCTGATGTCACTGAAACCAATGCAGGGTCCAAAGATGCCGAGGGACAGTCAAGGGGCAGTCCAAAGACATGCTGGTAAGTTAATTGGCTTCTGTCCAAAACTGGCCCAGGTATATGAATGGGGACCTTGGATTGAGGGTAGGGACTGATGTGATTGTGCGATGTACAGGGTTAGGGACAATTGTAGATACACACCTACACTCACTCAGGTTGAACTGGATGGACTGGAGTCTTTATTCAACCTTACTAACTACGTAACTATGTAACTAACAGAGCATGGGAAACTCCATCTGAAAAGAGAGTGGAAGATCAGATATGTTAAAGTGCCTACTTTCCCCTGGACTAAGGCTCCATTCACACTAATGCATTTTCTCTTACATTCACTGACTCACACAGCTCCTTTATTCTTGACCATCGGGTTGTTACGCCACCTTCAGGAGAGGACTAGGCAGAACATGTTAACATGTACAAAAAAACAGAACTTTCTAGTTCTGCCCAAGGGGCAGTCCCTTCAGTAACAACAGCCCAGCCTGCTTCCTGCAGCCTCAGTTTTTTTCTGCCTAGTGAAGGAGATGGACCTAGGAACCCCATCGGTCCCGTTTTTTTTTTGCAGAAGTTTTGTCTTTTGCGCAAGATTAAGATCCTGTGATATGTTATCAACAGCCGGCTGGGTGACAGGCTGCATACCCTTATACTTGTAGTCTCCCCAGCCTGGCCAGCAAGCATTTGTGCAGAACATAGCTACGCGCTGGGTCGGACACGACATGTCCCTCAGGCTCCAGGGGCGGCCGGTGAGCGCAATGCTCTGGGACACACATATGACTGGTCTACTGATGTCTGAGTCACAGTGTGCCGTGGCTAGCAGCCATCCCGTACTGATCGGAGAGTGAGTCTGTGATGGAATGTCCCCAGCTCGTCCGGAATGGTAAGTACAGCTCTCCCTGCCTCAATGGGGTTGTGCAGCTGGGCATTCCCTGGGAGGTTGATTCGGGGTCCCTCTCTTCCCTCTCTTCTCTCCCTGTCCCTATCTCCCCTCCCCCCGTGGGGGATGCTGCATGGGCTGCTGAGCGGTGTGTGTGCCATATAGAATTGGGTCCCCTGGAGGGCTCTCACCTTGAGAGAGGGGCTGTGCTGGGTGGTTGTGCCCCTGGGTGTCTGTTGTCTCCCCGCTGGGTGTCTGGAGGTCTGCACATGCTGATCGCCATAGCGCTGTTCTGCCGCCATTTTCCCTGTCTTTTTTCACTGTCTCTCTCTGTGTACAGTTGTTTGGTGGCCATGTTTGGTGTGACTCAGGGAGAAGCATGGTCAGGGACCATTTTACTGTAGTTCGGTGGCCATTTTACCTGTGATTATGTCCTTTATACTGGACGCTCGGCAGCCATTTTGTTGTAGCCCAGCTTGTTTTTTTTACCCAGTGCTGGTCCCTGAGGCTCAAAACAGTGTGGTTTCTTCTCACAGACACCTGGGAGCTGACACAGGACATAGGCACGACTAGCTGAATGGCACAGAACTCAGTCAGGGTGGTGAGTCCTGCGGTGGGGGCCCCTCAGCCTGCAGCATCTAGGAGGGTGGGACTATACACCTGTCCCAAGTCTCCAAGGGTGGCAGACATGGTGGTTTAGCATGGCCTCAGAAACTGACGTTTCTTCCCCCTAACTCCCTGCAATTGCAACCGGCTTGTCTGCAAACAGTGCAGTGCCTTTGGACGCCTTGTCGGCGGTCCTGAAAACATTCATTGCTAGGGTGGAGGTGGTGTGCGGGCGCAAGGTGGTAGAAAGAGGCCCCTGCCCCCCATCCTCCGGGGAGAGCTCTGGCGCAGACTCGGGCTCCGCTGAGACTGGTGGCCCCTGCTCTGTCGTTTCAGATGACACTGACCGGGACCGATCATACAGTGAGGATGAGTCCCCGTCCGGGTCCGCGCAAGAAAAGCACTAGTTGGAGCACTTATCACAGCTGTGCGTGATACCCTGAAGATCAGGATACAGCAGGTCCTTCTGCTACAGTAGTGGCCCATTTTGGGTCCCGTAAGCCAGCCCGTACACCTAAGGTGTTTCCGTATCTGACTTATTTCAATAAGTTCATATACAGGAATGGGGGCGACTGCAACTGACCCTTTTCGGCCAGGAGGGTTTCGGAACTGGTGGCCTTGTCTTGCAAGTCACCCTATATGGTTACCCATAAGGATAAGGTGGTGTTGCATCCGCAACCGTCTTTTCTGCCGAAGGTGGTTTTGGCTTTCCACATCTATGAAGACATTGTGTTACCATCTCTGTGTCCTAAACCGACACATCCTAAGAGGTGGCCCTTTATTCCCTGCACATGGTCAGGGCTATAAAGATATATTTGTCTGCCACGGTTCCCCTTCGGGAGTTAGATTCTCTGTTTGTTTTTCGGTAGCTGGTACAAAAAAGAGGCATGGCGGTCTCGTAGACCACCATTTCCAGGTGGATCAGACAGATGTGGCACAGGCCTACGCCTTGAAGGGGCAGGTGCCCCCCTTTCCTGCCATGGCCCATTCCCCCAAGACAATTGGGGCCTCTTGGGCTTCCGACATCAAGTGTCAGTCGCTCTGGTGCGTAGGCGGCGATTTAGTCGTCCGTTCATATTTTTACCAAATTCTACAGAGTGGATGTAAGCGCATCGTGTGATGCCTGCTTGGCCGCAATTTTTTTTCTACAGAATGGATGTAAGCGCATCGTCTGATGCCTGTAGAGACCTCAGAAACTGATTCCACATGGACTTTTCGGTCAGAAATCTCTTAATCAAGGGATTCTTCATGGCATCAATCGAGCTAAGAGATGCGTACCTGCATGTGCCTATAGCCTCTCAGTCTCAAAAATGCTCAGGCTGGTAATAAATATGGGGAAGGAGGTGTTGCATCTACAATCCAAGGCCCCCTCCCTTTCGGTCTTTATCCGCCCCACAAATTTTAGCTCTTGCTCCTCTCCATCTGCAAGAAATTGCGGTAATCCCCTACCTGGACTGTAACAGACTCTCCCAGGGCAGAGGCTTTTGGAGGGGACTGAATGCTAGCCTCTTGTCTACTGATTATGGGCCCTGGCATTTGGGGGAATGGTGCTCTTTGTGAGCTGTATACCTGGAGACCCTTGAGGTGGTGTTACTTTAGATTCAGGTCCATGTTCCCCAAGATACACAGACTCTGGGAACCCTATATATGCCATATTAGGGATAGTGACTGATTCATACTGTTGGGACACATACTGTGAGGACTCGAGATGCTGATGTCGTCAACTCCAGTCACCTCCAGTCTGTTGTCTTTTTAGTCTAGTCTGGCTTGCCACAGCTTCTAAGAGTATTTTACCCATTGATGTTTGTTTTAATTAACCTTGCTATTGTATGAAGGAGTTCTGTGTTGATGTTTATGATAATGTATAATCTACTGTGTGAAGCTCGGTGACAACAAGTCTGACCTGTAGTGAAATCCTGATTAATCATAACAATGCACCGAAGGACACGGAGTCACTTCGGCTGCTTTAAGCGATTAGTTAATTAGCTCTTGTTAATTCTGTTTCTGGTTACAGATGTATTGTTAGAGTCCATTCACACAGGGGCAACTTTGGATCCGACTTTAAGTCGCCCCAAGTCGTCCCTATTCGCGCTACATGAAAAAATCTATATAAGTGAATGGATCCATCTTAATGTACACTACTGCAGTCGCTCCGACTTCAGAAAAGGTTCCTGTACTACTTCAATCCGACTTCTAGGCGACTTGTACCCATAGAATTCAATGGAAGTCACCTCCAAGTTGTATCTCCATCTATATTGAAGCGACTTTACAGAAAAAGTCGCCTCTCTAATAATAAAAACTGGCATGGGTTCCCCTCCAGGGGCAAACCAGGCCCCTAGGACTGGTATGGATTTTAAGGGGGACATCCTACGCTGAAAAAATGGCTCAGGAGTCCCTCCAAAATTCATATCAGACCCCTATCTGAACACGCAGCAGGGCCGGTCAGGAAATGGGGTGGGGATGAGCGAGCGCCCCCCTCCTGAACCGTACCAGACCGCATGTTCCCAACATGGGGGAGTTGGTGCTTTGGGGAAGGGGGCGTCCTGCGGCCCCCCACCCCAAAGCACCTTTCCCCATGTTGATGAGGGGCAAGGGCCTCTTCCCGACAACCCTGGCTGTTGGTTGTCGGGGTCTGCGGGCGGGGGGCTTATCGGAATCTGGGAGATCCCGGCCCCCACCCTATGTGAATGAGTATGGGCTACATCGTACCCCTACCCATTCCCCTGAGGGAAAAAAGTGGCAATAAAAAAACACTACAACTAGACAGGTTTTTAAAGTAATTTATTAGGCAGCTCCAGGGGTCTTCTTCCGACTTTGGGGTTCTCTTCCTAATTCTCCGCTCTCTTCTTCCGTTGTCCAGTCCTTCTGCCGGGCTCCTCCGCTATGTTCTGCTCTTTTGTCGCTCTTTTGCTAGCAGAGGCACGGTCTTCTCCGTCGTTCCTATCTCTCTTCTTCCGATATTGACACAATGCTTTCTCCTGCTGTAATGCCATGTGCAAGTTGTGCGACTTATATAGGCATGGAGGCTCAAAACAATGCTATGTCAGCAAGGGGAGGCAGATCGGGAGCAGTAAAAATGCATTTCAACCACATGTATTTAATTCACAGTTGCCAACAGTCCTGATTTTCCCGGGACGATCCCAATTTTGGGACCCTCGTCCTGATCGGAGGCCCTCCTGATTCGGGATTTTGCCTTTTTTTGCCCAGGGAAATCAGGAATGTTTGCTTTTGCAGCAGCTGGCTTCAACAAAATGGTCACCGCTAGATAGTTCCCCTTGGGTTCAGTGGAGAGAGAAAAGGGGTTTAATCCGTGCAGCCAATGGATCGGCTTCACGCTTCACAATACTGAAGTTGGGGTTAGCTGCACGGATCGGCCCCTCCCCTCTCCACTGAACACATGGCACCGGACGCTCATGGAGTTCCACTGTATACAGGAGGGGGGCGGGTTAACTATATACAGGAGGGGGCGGGTTAAGTATATACAGTTAACTGTATACAGGAGGGGGTTAACCCCCCCTCCTGTATACAGTTTACAGGAGGGGGGTTAACAGTTAACCCCTCCTCCTGTAAATAGTTAACCCCACTCCTGTAAACAGTTAACCCTCCTCCTATATATAGTTAACCACCCCTCCTGTATATAGTTAATCCCCCTCCTGTATATAGTAACCCCCTCCTGTAAATAGTTAATCCCCCTCCTGTAAATAGTTAATCCCCCTCCTGTAAATAGTTAATCCCCCTCCTGTATATAGTTAACTGTTTACAGGAGGGGGTTAACTATATACAGGAGGGGGATTAACTATTTACAGGAGGGGGATTAACTGTTTATAGGTGGGGGATTAACTGTTTACAGGAGGGGGTTCACTATATACAGGAGGGGTGGTTAACTATATACAGGGGGAGGGTTAACTGTTTACAGGAGGGGGGTTAACTATTTACAGTAGGGGGTTAACTGTTTACAGTAGGGGGTTAACTATTTACAGGAGGGGGTTAACTATATACAGGGGGTTAACTATATACAGGAGGGGGCTTACTATGTACAGGAGGGGTTACTATGTACAGGAGGGTACTATGTATGGGGGGGTAACAATGCACAGGGGGTAACTATGCACGGGGGTAACTATGCACAGGGAGGTAACTAGGGGGAGAGGGGTAACTATGTACAGGAAGAGGGGGTAACTATGTCCATGGGGCGTAACTATGGCTCTGCCTGGGACACTGATGTAAGGACTGAGGCTGGAAACACTGGTGTAAGGGACTGACTCTGCTGGGGGCACCTGATGCAAGGAGGGACTCTGCTGGGGGCACCTGATGCAAGGAGGGACTCTGCTGGGGGCACCTGATGCAAGGAGGGACTCTGCTGGGGGCACCTGATGCAAGGAGGGACTCTGCTGGAGGGCACCTGATGCAAGGAGGGACTCTGCTGGGGGGCACCTGATGCAAGGAGGGACTCTGCTGGGGGGCACCTGATGCAAGGAGGGACTCTTCTGGGGGGCACCTGATGCAAGGAGGGACTCTGCTGGGGGGCACCTGATGCAAGGGCGGACTCTGCTGGGGGGCACCTGATGCAAGGGCGGACTCTGCTAGGGGGAACCTGATGCAAGGGTGGACTCTGCTGGGGGCACCTGATGCAAGGGCGGACTCTGCTGGGGGGCACCTGATGCAAGGGCAGACTCTGCTGGGGGGCACATGATGCAAGGGCAGACTCTGCTGGGGGGCACCTGATGCAAGGGCAGACTCTGCTGGGGGGCACCTGATGCAAGGGCAGACTCTGCTGGGGGGCACCTGATGCAAGGGCAGACTCTGCTGGGGGGCACCTGATGCAAGGGCGGACTCTACTGGAGGCACCTGATGCAAGGACGGACTCTGCTGGGGGCACCTGATGCAAGGATAGGCTCTGCTGGTGGCAGGTGACTTGGCTAGTGACACGCTCAGGGATCCCACTGATTCAGCATTATGGTGAGTTGAATGATTTCATTTTATATTACAATGTAATAATAGAAATAATGCACTGCAATCATCCTGACACCATAACAACCATGGTGCCAGGATGATTGAAGTGCTAACACCAGGTGTTTGGAGTATCTTTATCTGCTGATTGTTAAACTTTCTAGAATACACATATCTCTATTGTTGTGTAGGATCTGGGCCTACTGTCCCTTCATTCCTCTCTCCCCCTTTTCCTCTCCATCCCTCTAACCACGCCCGTTCGAGCCACCCCCATGTAAGCCACACCCACTAAGTCACATTTTCTTTTATATGTCATGCCTACAAATGCATGCCCCACCCCCTAATTATAATACAACTCCGCCTACAGCGAAAAAAGTGTCCCGGATTTTTTTTTTTTACAATGTTGGCAACTATGTTAATTCCACCCAACCATTAGTCTACAGGAGCCCTAAATATGTGCCTTTATTCTGCATTTATAACCTGCAGTCCAATTTTGTTCCTTGACACATTTCTCTTCTATATAAGTCACCTTACATCTGTAGCAGTGACCCCGAAGGAGCTGCTGAATTTGTTTGGACCTGTACTCTGCTAGTGAACTCCCACTGACTAGGCTCAGTCCCCCTGACACAGCTGTGGTGCAATGTTGGTGTAGAGCTAACAGTGAGAGACAACCTCAAAATACACAATATAATAACAGTATACCTTGTTAATACCTGAATGTCCTGCCTCTCCACCTGCTGTTGAAAACAAGGAACAACACGCCACACCAGTTCACTTAGCCAAAAATAACGTATTTTTACTGTAAAAATGGTGAAGTAATACAATCACAGAAACTACAATGCCTTGCCAACGTAGTGCAGCAATGCAGTGATTAACCACAATAATAAGTGTAAATAAACTTGTAGTTGTATGTAGCGTCAGCTCCTGAAGAGCACGCGCTATGTTTTTGAAATTTCAGGTTACACCTGAACGGCAGTTTGGTTTGGGTACAATTGTTCTAAATTTGGACCTCAGCATCAGTCTGACTGGACTATAGGATGTTCGGCCTGGCCATAGAGGGTGCTGTCTCTTCTGGCAGGCATGGAACCACAGTCTGGTTGGGTGCTTTAAGGTTACTCTCCCTCGGAGCCCACCCAGTGGGAGTGTCACTCTTGCTGTGGTTTCTGGGAGAGGGTACTTAAGATGCAGATGTCACATGGTTTGGGGTTCCGGTCCAGAAGTATGTTCCGACTCCATGGTCCTGGTCCTCCTGACTAGCCCCCAGGAAGGCTATGGCCTGGGGTGCAGATCCACCCGACTTATTGTCTTGGGGCTGGCTAGCCTGAGGCAAGGAAACTAAAGAAGGATTCCGAGGTGGTCCAGTGTCATCTCCAGTAGTTGGAGAGACCCAGTAACTTTGTAGCTATCCAGGGGAGGACTTTTCAGAAGAAGGCCACGTATGGGTTGGCTTCTTAGCAAGAGCCTGGTGGGGTTGAAGTACCTAAGTGAATCCAGTCTCGTGGGTAGGGATGAGCTGAACACCCCCCAGTTTGGTTCGCACCAGAACCCGAATGTTCGAAATAAAAAGTGCTAATTTTAATGGCTAATATGCAAGATACTGTCCTAAAAAGGGGTTGGGGACCTGGCTCCTGCCCCAGGGGATATGGGCCAATGGCTAAAATGATTTTAAAAACGGACGGTTTTTCGGGAGCACTGATTTTAATGACAATTAAAGTGAAAGAAAAGTGAAATATTCCTTTAAATATCGTGCCTGGGGGGTGTCTATAGTATGCCTGTGAAGTGCCACGTGTTTCCCGTGTTTAGAACAGTCCCTGCACAAAATGACATTTAACAGAAAAAAAGTCATTTAAAACTGTTTTAATGTAATATCTGGTTCTGGCAATATGGATGAAAATCATTGAGAAAAATGGCATAGGTAGCCCCCTGCCCATTACCAGCCCCGTTGGGTCTTGCACAGATATTAAGGAAAACCCTGTACCCATATTAAAAAAAAGGAAAGACGTGGGGCCCCCAGGCCCTATATACTCAGAACAGCAGTATACAGGCGGTGCAAACAAGACAGGGACTGTGTAGGTTTGTTGTGTTAAGTAGAATCTGTTTGTAATTTTGAACTGGTACATTTTTAAAGTGTAGCTCCAGTCAAAACATCTATTTTTAAACTTTTTGGAAAACATAGGGAAGGGTTATCACCCCTGTTTTGCCGTCTGTCTTTTTTCATCACTTCCTGTTGTCTCCTTCCGTTTGCAAGTAGGAGACGTTTGTAAGTTGGATGTTTGAAAGTAGGGGCCTGCCCTATATGCTCTGCAGAAATGGCAGAACAAGGTGTTGGTGTTGCCACAACATTGTAAGCCCTCAAAGTGACTCTTGGTAGGCGCTGGAGCGCCCTGCTGTGAACGATTATATCAAGAATTGTAATTATATGCCATTGTTGAACAGTGGCAGAAAAATTGGGCCTTTGGTGGTTGTGGTGCTGGTGCCACAACACTATAAGTCCTCACAGTTACTCTCGGTGGGCACAGGAACCGGCCCTCCTGTGAAATATTATATCAAGAATTATAATTACATGCCCCTGTTAACCACTTCAGCCCCGGACCAATTGTCAGCCTAAGGACCAGATGTCTTTTTACAATTTCACACTGCACTGCTTTAACTGGTAATTGCACGGTCATGCAATGTTGCACCCAAACGAAATTTACGTCATTTTCTTCCCACAAATAGAGCTTTCTTTTGATGGTATTTGATTGCCTCTGCAATTTTTATTTTTTACAATATAAAAGGAAAAAGACTGAAAATTTTGAAAAAAAAAAAGATATTTTCTACTTTTTGTTATAAAAAAATCGAATAAACACAATTTTAGTCATACATTTAGGCCAAAATGTATTCAGCCACATGTCTTTAGTAAAAAAATGTCAATAAGTGTATATTTATTGGTTTGCGCAAAAGTTATAGTGTCTACAAACTAGAGTACATTTTCTGGAATTTACACAGCTTTTAATTTATGACTGCCTATCTCATTTCTTGAGGTGTTAAAATGGCAGGGCAGTAAAACCCCCCCAAATGACCCCATTTTGGAAAGTAGACACCCCAAGGAAATTTCTGAGAGGCATGTTGAGCCCATTGAATATATATATTTTTTGTCCCAAGTGAAAAAAAAAAAAAGTTTACAAAAAGTTGTCACTAAATGATATATTGCTCACACATGCCATAGTTATATGTGGAATTGCACCCCAAAATGTATTCTGCTGCTTCTCCTGAGTATGGGGATACCACATGTGTGGGACTTTTTGGGAGCCTAGCCACGTACGGGACCCCGAAATCCAATCACTGCCTTCAGGATTTCTAAGGGTGCAAATTTTTGATTTCACTCCTCACTACCATCACAGTTTCGAAGGCCATAAAATGCCAAAATAGCACAACCCCCTCCCCCCCCCAAATGACCCCATTTTGGAAAGTAGACACCCCAAGCTATTTACTGAGAGGCATGTTGAGTCCATGGAATATTTTATATTTTGCCACAAGTTGCGGGAATATTACAAACTTTTTATTTTTCTTGCACAAAGTTGTCACTAAATGATATATTGCTCACACATGCTATGGGCATAAGTGAAGTTACACCCCAAAATAAATTCTGCTGCTTCTCCTGAGTATGGAGATACCACATGTGGGGGACTTTTTGGGAGCCTAGCCACGTGCGGGACCCCGAAATCCAAGCACCGCCTTCAGGATTTAAATATAAAACGCTACCAAAAAAAACTGTTAGCGATCACAGGGATCAGGCCTGACTCTGCGAACGCTGCAGTTATATGTTTAGTGTTTTGTAAGTGACAGTGATCGATCAATACTGCACTTGGGTGGGCTGGGCGGAGGGGCAAAACGCAGGTGCTAGCAGGTATCTGGGCTGATCCCGCTAACATTGCGTTTTTTTGGAACCCTAAACTGCTGGGGATGCTAGTATAGATCTGATCAGATCAGATATTGATCTGTTCAGATACTATACCACTACGGGAGGTGTATGCTTTGTGCGTGGGTGTTAGCGGTACTGGCACTAACCTAGCGCTGCCTGGGGCGACGCAGACCCAATCTGACCCTAAAACCTAATTGATATCACCCGCCGGGTGATCAGGGGGTAAACCTTTATTGGGTAATAAATGGTGGGTGCCCTGATGCTATAAAAAGCAAACTAACTAACCAGAGTCACCCGTAACACTTATACGGTGATCACTGGTGAAAGGGTTAACTAGGGGCAATCAGGGGGGTTAAAACCTTTATTAGGTAGTATATGGGGGTCCCTGACGCTATATAAAAACCTGATGGGGAACCTAAATAACTAACTGGCTAACCAGCATCACCAGTGACACTTATACGGTGATCGCTGGTGAAAGGGTTAACTCTAGGGGCAATCAGGGGGTTAAAATCTTTATTAGGTAGTATATGGGGATACCTAACACTATAAAAACCTGGCGGTGAATCTAAAAAAATAACTAGCTACCTAGCGGCACCAGTGCCACTAATGCAGCGATCAGAAAAATGATCTCTTAGTGACACTGGCAAAAGGGGGTGAAAGGGTTACCTGGGGGCAATCAGGGGGTTAAAACCTTTATTAGGTAGTATATGGGGGTCCCTGGCGCTATATAAAAACCTGACGGGGAACCTAAATAACTAACTGGCTAACCAGCGTCACCAGTGACACTTATACGGTGATCACTGGTGAAAGGGTTAACTCTAGGGGCAATCAGGGGTTTAAAACCTTTATTAGGTAGTATATGGGGTTACCTAACGCTATAAAAACCTGGCAGTGAACCTAAAAAAGATCTAGCTATCTAGCGATCAGAAAAACAATTGCTTAGTGACACTGGCAAAAGGGGGTGAAAGGGTTAACTCTAGGGGCAATCAGGGGGTTAAACCTTTATTGGGGGGTAGGGGGCAACCCTGGACCTAACACTAACTGCCCTGATACTTTTTACTGTCACAACTGACACTAAATGCAGCGATCAGTAAATAAATGATCACTGCAATCAGTGACACTGTGACTGGGAGGGGGGGGGGGGCGGGGATCGGGGGGGGGGGGCGATTTGTGTGCCTATGTGTACCTACATGTCAGTGTAGTGATTGGTGCACACTTAATATGTCCTCTCCTCGCAGTCCGGTCAAAAAGACCACCCCGAGGAGAGTGACATGACTTCCTCCTGCCTGTATTTACACTATACAGGCAGGGGAAGCTTCTCATTCGCCAGGAGAGATCGAGAGGGGATGGCCAGAAACCAACTGCCATCCCCTCATCCCGGATCACTCCTGAAGCAAAACGGACTGCCGCAGCCAGCGGGAGGGGGTCCGATCGGACCCCCCACCCGCTGGAAGGCAAGCACGTACGGGTACGTTCTTGTGCCCGTACATGCCATTCTGCTGACGTATAATTACATGCGGCGGTCCTAAAGTGGTTAAAAAGGGGTTGAAAAATTGGGCCTTAGGCACTGCTTGCTGGTGCCACGACACTGCAACCTCTCCCAGATACTCTAGTTGTAGTGCAGGAATGAGCCCTGCTGCAAAGCATTGCATCAAAAATTTTAATTACATGCCCCTGTTAAACAGGGGCTGAAAAATTGGGCTGGCATCACCCTGAACCAAAAATGTTCTTCCAAGATATCAGCGGAGGAGGAAGAGGATAGACAATCAACATAACAGGACAGTCACTCAGCATCAGCATAGGCAGTCTTGAAGGGATGTGATATTTCAAAAAAAATTATTTGGTTACATCAGCTTCAGGTGCTTGGTAGCTGTGAGTGATCCAAGACTGATTCATCTTTATGAAGGTCAATCGATCAATCGAGTCGGTGGACAGGCGCACCCTGTGATCGGTAACAAAGCCGCCAGCAGCACTGAAGGTGCATTCCGAAAGAACGCTGGATGCAGGATAGGCCAGTAGCTCAATTGCATACTGTGCAAGCTCTGGCCAGTGATCCATCCTCAAGACCCAGTAAGCCAGAGGATTTTCGGTGGGAAAGGTGTCCCAATCTGACCTTGCCCCTAGGTATTCCTGCACCATGTAAATCAGACGCTGGCGATGGTTGCTGGAACCGATCATACCCAGGGGCTGCGGACTAAATAATTATCTGAACGCATCGGTCAGATGACCACCTTCTCCGCCGCTCCTTCTGACCGATGCCTCAGCTACAGGTTGTCCAGGATCAGGAGGTTGTAACCTCCCAGTCTCTGGGAACGCGTTGCACAGACCTTTCTGCAAGGCCTCCCGGAGATGTGTCATCCTCTGCTCCCTCTGCGACGGCAAGATAAGCTCCGCAACCTTACCCTTGTACCGTGGATCAAGGAGAGTGGCCAGCCAGTAATGGTCCCTCTTCTTGATCCGAAGAATACGAGGATCCTTCCGCAGGCTTTGCAGGATCAGGGAGGCCATGCAGTGTAGGTTAGCTGAGGCATTCGGTCCGGAGTCATCTGGGTCACTAAGGACAACATGATCCGAAGCTACCTCCTCCCAGCCACGTACAAGTCCACGGGTTTATTGGGACTGTAAATCATCCCTACAAGACTGCTGCTGCTGATGCTGAGTGCCAGCCTCCACCTCCATGCTGACACAATCATCCTCCTCCTCCTCCTCCTTGTCCTCTTCCTGTGTGATGGGTGAGACAGCAGGAACACTGTCTAGATAAAGGGGGCCTTGAGAGGCAAGTCCTCCTCTTCCTGCCTCTGTTCTGCCTCAAGTGCCCTGTCCATTATTCCACGCAGCGTATGCTCCAACAGGTGGACGAGAGGTACAGTGTCACTGATGCATGCACTGTCACTGCTCACCATCCTTGTGGCCTCCTCAAACGGTGACAAGACAGTGCATGCATCCCTGATCATGCCCCACTGGCGTTGTGAGAAAAAAACCGAGCTCCCCTGAACCTGTCCTGGTGCCGTAGTTGCACAGGTACTCATTGATGGCCCTCTGCTGCGTGTGCAGCTGCTGCAGCATGGCCGACGTTGAGTTCCACCTGGTGGGCATGTCACATATAAGGCGGTTCTTGGGCAGGTTCAACTCCTTTTGGAGCTCAGCCAGCCAAGCATAAGGCATTAAATGATCGGTGGAAATGCACACAGACTTTCCTGGCCTGCTTCAGGACATCCTGTAAGCCCAGGTACCTGCCCAAGAACCGCTGCACCACCAGGTTAAGGACATGAGCCACACAGGGCACATGGGTCAGTTGTCCCTGTCGGAGGGCAGAGAGGAGGTTGGTGCCATTGTCGCAAACCACCAAACCTGGCTTAAGCTGGCGTGGCGTCAACCACCTTTCGGCCTGCCCTTGCAGAGCTGACAAAATATCTGCCCCAGTGTGGCTCCTGTCCCCCAAACAAACCAGCGCAAGCACGGCATGGCATTGTTTTGCCTGCATACTTGCGTAGCCCCTTGAATGCCTACGGAGCACCGCTGATTCCGAGGACAGAGCACTGGAAGAGGCCATGGAGGAAGAAGAAGAGGAGGGGGTGGAGAAGAGAGGTGTGTCACAACCAGTAGTAGCATTTTGGAGGCGTGGTGGCGGAACAACCTCCAACACTACTGCACCTTGTCCTGCATCCTTCCCAGCTGCCAGAAGTGTGACCCAATGGGCCGTGAAAGACAGGTAACGCCCCTGTCCATGCCTGCTGGACCATGAGTCAGTGGTAATATACACCTTAGCGCTGACCACCCAGTCCAGCGAGGCAAGGACATTGCCTTCCACATGCCGGTAGAGAGCCGGAATCGCCTTCCGTGAGAAAAAGTGACGTTTGGGGACCTGCCACTGAGGAACCGCACATTGCACAAACTCACGGAATGGGGCCGAGTCTACCAACTGAAAAGGTAGCAGTTGAAGTGCTAGCAATTTAGCCAAGCTAGCATTCAACCGCTGGGCATGTGGATGGCTGGGAGTCAACTTCTTTCTACGGTCCAGCAGCTGGGGCAAGGAAATTTGCCTGCTACAATCGGACGTGGGTGTACTGCTAGCAGAGTGCCCACAATCACTTGGCTGTGACACACCTAATTCTACACCTTCATTCCTCTCAGCGCAGGTTTCAGAGAGGACTGAAGGTCTAGTGGGGTTGGAGATCCCAGCTGATGAGGAGCAAGGAGAGGTCCGCTTTGTTCTTTGGTGTGGGTCTTTGAGGTACGCTTGCCAACGAGTTGCATGGCAGGTCATCATAGGTCTGGTCAAGCATGTGGTGCCCAAGTGGCTGATGTTTTGGCCACGAGAGATACGCTTGAGACATATGTTGCAAATAGCAGCAGTGTGATCTGATGCACTCGTCTCAAAAAAGGCCCACACCAAAGAACTTTTAGAATAACGCGCAGAGGCAGCGCCCTGCACAGGCGGAGTTCTGTGGTGTGATTCAGTCGGTGTGCTGCCCCTAAGCTGGCCCCCGGAGGGCATCCTGCCTCGTTGGAGATGTGCCTCCTCCTCCTCTCTCCTACCAGGCACCCACGTGGAGTCAGTGCCCTCATCATCCCCTCCCTCTTCATCGCTGTAGCAAACCTGGCAGTATGCTGCAGCTTGTGGAACATGACTGCTAGATTGCTGTCCTTCTTGAGCATCCCCTCTCTCTGCGCTCACGCTACTGCCTTCCTCTAAATGAGTATCATCATCAGAGCCTACAAAACACTGGGCATCCTCCTGGAGCATGTACCCAACACTGTGCTCAAAGAGTTCAGGGGACTCCTCAGGAGGACGTGGTGGGTCTAGGGAAGGAGTCACTGATGATGACATTGAGACGAGGGAAGAGGATGCGTTGGCAGCTGCTTTGCTTGTACCCTGAGCCTGGGTGAGAGAGGATGAGGAGGATGAAGAGGGCTTGGTCATCCACTCTACCAAGTCTTCGGCATGATGCGGCTCAACACGTCCAGCTGCCGAAAATAAGGACAAGCGTGTCCGATGGCCACGTGCTGATGACGATGCACCGCTTCCACGACCAGCACTGTTGTCTCTAGACACAGAGCCTGCTTGCCCTCTTTTATCGGCTCGTGTCTGTCTGCCTCTCCTTGTTGGCCTTCCAGACATGGTAATGGCATGAAGGGAGATGGGAAAACCAGCAATTGGGTAGTGTATATTGTGCTGGAGGCAAACAACACCCACTGTCATGGAGATCCTGCCAGAAATCTGTGCCCCAGGCCCTCTTGCTTGCGCCCATTTTTGACAAGAAAATTTTTTTTTGGACATTTTTGACAAGAAAAAAGCTGATACTCTGCCGCCCCATTGGCCCTATGACTGTCCAATTGATCTGCTACCTGGTTCCGAAATACCATTCGGGCGGATCTTTCCATTATCGGAAACCGAATTGGAAGCTCTGTGCTCTTACATTGATGAAAACCTAGAAAAAGGATTTATCCGACCATCCTCTTCTCCAGCTGGCGCAGGCATCTTTTTCATTGAGAAAAAGGATGGTTCACTCAGGCCCTGTTTGGACTACAGAGAACTTAATAAAATTACTATTAAGTACCGGTACCCGCTTGCTCTTATCCCTGAACTCTTCCAACGCCTAAGGTATTCACTAAGCTAGACCTGCGGGGAGCATATAATTTAGTCCGAATCCGCGATGGAGATGAGTGAAAAATGGCTTTCAGGTCTAGATTCGGACACTTTGAATACCTAGTGATGCCTTTCGGGCTCTGCAATGCCCCGGCCACATTCCAACACCTCGTCAACAATATATTCCGTGAGTATCTAGACAACTTTGTAATTGTGTATCTTGACGATATTTTGATTTTCTCCAACTCACTAGAAACACACCGAACACGTCAGGAAGGTCCTCCTCATCCTCAGAGAGCACGGGCTCTACCTAAAAGGAGAGAAATGTGAGTTTGAAAGAGACACTATCCAATTCCTCTGGTTCATCATCACCACAGGGGAAATCTCAATGGACCCACAAAAGGTCAAAGCTATCCAAGAATGGCCAGCACCCACAGACAAGAGATCCGTTCAGCGTTTTGTTGGCTTCGCAAACTTTTATCGCAGGTTTATTCAGAGATTTTCCACGATCATTTCCCCTATTACTCAACTAAACCCTTCAGCAAGTTAAATTCCAATGGTCTCAGCAAGCCCAGGAAGCTTTTGATGAACTAAAGAGACTTTTCACATCAGCCCCTATCCTCCGGCATCCCGACCCAGGTCTTTCTTATGTATTGGAGGTAGACGCCTTCGAATCCGCAGCAGGGGCGATGCTTTCTCAAAGGAGTGGCCTGAAGGCTCTCCTTCACCCTGTCGCCTTCGCCTCCCGGAAACTCAGTCCTCCAGAGAGGAATTACAATGTCAGGGGCCGAGAACTTCTCACTATAAAATTCGCTCTGGAAGAGTGGAGGTACCTATTGGAGGGTGCGTCTCAACCCATCATGATCTTCACAGACCACAGGAACCTGGAGTACCTCAGAGCTGCCAAATGCCTCAGACCCCGACAAGCACGCTGGGCCCTCTTTTTCTCCAGGTTCAATTTCCACATCACCTACTGCCCCGGTTCCAAAAATGGAAAAGCAGACGCACTCTCCCGAATGTTTACAGAAGCCGATGAACCATCTGAACCTGCAACTATTCTGCCTCCACACAATTTCCTCCAAATCATCCAACCTGACCTAGAAACAGCCATTAAACAAGCCACTGATCAAATCTCTGAAACGACAGCATCCTCCTTAGAAACATGGTTTACTATGGGCACATAGCAAGATATTCATTCCTCCCTCTGTAAGGCTCCGGATTTTGCAGACCTTTCACGTTCATAAGATGGCAGGACATTTTGGGGTCCAGAAGACTGCTGATCTGATCTATTGTTCCTTCTGGTGGCTGGGTTGGAGGAAGGATTGCAGAAACTATGTCCAGTCTTGTATTATCTGAAAACGGAATAAGGGGGCTAACACCAAAGCATGGGGACTTTTGAGATCCTTACCTGTTCCCGAACGTCCCTGGAGAGAGATTTCTATGGATTTTATTGTGGATCTGCCATCTTCAGACAAGTTTACCACAATCCTAGTAGTAGTAGATCGCCTCTCGAAGATGGCACACTCCCTACCCATGTGTGGCACTCCCTCTGCTGTGGCTACAGCAAGTATTTTCATCAAGGAAGTCGTGAGGCTACATGGCGTCCCCTCCAATATCGTGTCTGATAGAGGAATTCAGTTCACCTCCAAAATTTGTAAGGATCTCTGCAAGGCACTGGAGATCAAGACCTCTCTATCTTCCACATACCATCCGCAAAGCAACGGGCAAACAGAAAGAACGAATCAAACGTTAGAGCAATACCTCCGTTGCTTTTGCTCCTGCTCCCAAGACGATTGGTCTTCTCTCCTGCCCTGCGCGGAATTCGCCTATAATAACTCTGTACATTCCGCTACCAACCAAACACCATTTTGGGCGAACTATGGCTATCACCCTTCTTTCCTGCCAGATTTCGTCCCTGAAGTTTCCGCTCCTGCAGTCCAAGAACGGGTAAAGTCAATTCAGGACAATTTCCTACAGATTCAGGAGACCATGAAGAAGGCTCAAAGAGATTATGAGGTGTACTACAATAGAGGAAGAAGGAGTTGCCCGAGTTTCAAGATCAGGAATAAGGTCTGGTTATCTTCTGCCAACCTGAGATTGCCATACCCGTCACGGAAGCTCGGTCCCAAGTTCATTGGCCCCTTCGAGATCAAAAGGGTGGTAAACCCAGTAGCTTTTGAACTGGCGCAACCTAGTTCATACAAAATTCACCCGGTGTGCCATGCATCCCTATTAAAACCAGTGATTCCGAGCTCTTTCACCGGAAGACAAGTGGCACCACCTCCACCCGTCGAAGTCGAAGGTGAGGAAGAATTCGAGGTGGAAGCCATAACGGACTGTCGAAGAAGGGGAAGACAGACCCAATACCTGGTAAAATGGAAAGGGTATCCCCCTGAAAATAGTTCTTGGGAACCCTCCAGTAACATCCACGCTCCTCGCCTGATATGAGATTTTCACCGGAGACACCCCGAGCTACCAGCCAGATTGGGCATCCGGAGGCTGCCCCTTGGGGGGGGGGGCACTGTCAGAGAATCACCAGGCTTCAACTAGGCACTTCCCCGTGCGCCTGCGGGAAAGAGCGGCACAACGACGCATGCATATGCGTGATACAATACGTCGTACGCGCAAGTGAACACCTGTGCACACGGCTATGGGCCTTACCTGATTGGCCTGACAGGCCTATAAAAGGCATCAATGTGCTCTGTGTCTTTGCTGGTTTGTCTCCTCAGCTCACCTGTGTTCCTCTGTTTCCTGTTACTGTTTACCACTTCCTGTTGTGACCCGGATTGCCTGAAGACTTCTCTGATTCTCTCCTGACCTGACCCCTGGCTTGTTTAATGGACTTCCTGCACTTAGCCTTGCTGGCTCACGGACTGATACCTGTGTTTGACCCTCGGCCTGCCTCTGGAATATCCTCTGTCTTCTGCACTTAGCCTTGCTGGCTCATGGACTGATACCTGTGTTTGACCCTCGGCCTTAACTCCAGGTGTTAGAACCCCTGCCAGGCATTCCTTTCTAACAAGTTCCAAGACCATCTGCATGGGCATCTCTTCCTTCAGAAGACCTTCTGCATACAAGTCACCTGCTGGCAACCCATGCCTCTCCGTGCCCTGTACCCACTGTTCCATCCTCAGGGGTACTGTGCACCCAGCTGCAAGGGAAGCCGCTCTCAGCACTTCGGCTCTGGTGAGTACCTGACAAAAGGTGTATACTGCACTCAGGGCACACAGACAACACCCAGAAACTCCTGCAGATGGCTGATAGCTCAATTACAGAATAGCAATATAGCTATATAGGTGGATAAACGTGTATACTGCACTCAGGTCATACAGACAACACCCAGAAACTCCTGCAGATGGCTGATAGCTCAATTACAGAAGAGCAATATAGCTAAATAGGTGGATAAAGGTGTATACTGCACTCAGGTCACACAGACAACACCCAGAAACTCCTGCAGATGGCTGATAGCTCAATTACAGAAGAGCAATATAGCTATATAAGTGGATAAAGGTGTATACTGCACTCAGGGCACACAGACAACACCCAGAAACTCCTGCAAATGACTGATAGCTCAATTACAGAAGAGCAATAATGCTAAATAGGTGGATAAAGGTGTATACTGCATTGAAGGTATACAGAGAACACCCACTAACTCCTGCAGACGCCAACACACTACACAAGACCACCGCGCTGGTGGCCTTATATAGTTTGGGGCGTGTACTACACAGCCTGAGCTATGATTGGCCACAGGCATCTTGCCTGTGGCCAATCATGGCTCTCCTCGCGGCAGACGCTGTGATTGGCCAAGCATGCGGGGTCACAGTTCATGCTTGGCCAATCATGAGCCAGCAATGCACTGCGATGGCGCAGTGCATTGTGGGCCGTGAGCGCCACACGAATTTGGCACAAACGGCCCACAGAGTTCTGGCTTCGCTGAACAGGCGTGCAGCCGGTGTTCGAGTCCAACATGCGTTTGACTTGAACACCAAGCTCATCCCTACTCGTGGGTATCGTCAAACTGGATGAAAGATACAGGTAACACATGAGGCCGAGTACACACGCGGGGACTGTTCGCTCAACTTTGTCCGTCAAACAGTTTCAGCAAACAGTCCGCTCAAAATTAGCATGGACGGACTTGCCCACACACGACGAACGAACAGTTTGCTGAAACCGTGCGCGATGACGTGAACGGCACGTACGATGGGACGGAAAATACGACGTCCTATACACTGCATTACAACTTTCGGCGTGTAAATCCTTTCTGAGCATGCGCGGAACTTAGTTTGACGAACAAGCCTACACACGAGGGGACTGTTCGCTGAAACCAAGTTTCAGCGGACAGTTTTTCGGAATTTCCGAAAAACTTTGTTCAGCAGACTGTTCGCTGAAACTGTCCGCTGAAAGCCCACACACGGGCGGACTGTCCGCCGAAACACTGTTCAGCGGACAAAGTTGGGCGAACAGTCCCCGCGTGTGTACGCGGCCTGAGTGTTCCACAAGTTTTAGTTTCTTGAATGTTCTACAACAACGTCTGTGGCAGAGACTTATTTTTGTATGTTCTACAACAACGTCTGTGGCAGAGATTTGTTCCTGAGTGAAGCGCCTTGTTGGCTGCTAGGCCTTGTGAGAGAGGGACTATCCAACTTGAGTGAACATCCAGTTGTGAATGGCTATTCTCTGGATTTAGTCAAAGTAAGCGAGTCCTTCATTATTGACGTTGACATTAAGAGTACCTGAACTTCCTTCCTAACCCTCTGATCCTATTTTAAGAGACTGTTCGTTGTCTACGTTTTTGCCAATAAAAATCCCTTTATGCGGATCTGTCATCAGTCTCAAAAGTTACTGGGCCATCTACCACGGGAAACCCCTAGACATAAATGGAGGAGAAGAAGGTAACGGTAAGCCCAATTAAAACCAGCAGCTCCTTCGGGGGTTAGTGCTACATGTATATACCTTGAATGTGTGTCCTAAAACGGAACTAGTGCCCAGAGTAAATAAGCTTGACTCTCCCAGTTCCAGGCACACTCCAAGGGCTTAAGTGATATAAAAATTGACAATTTCAGTGTATATATACCACTAGGGATGAGCTTCGTGTTCGAGTCGAACGTACGTTCGACTCGAACATTGGTTGTTCGTCCGTTCGGCGAAATCCGAACATTTTGGTCCGTTCGCGTCAAATTCGTGTGGCGCTCACGGCCCACAATGCACTGCGATGGCGCAGTGCATTGCTGGCTCATGATTGGCCAAGCATGCACTGTGACCCCGCATGCTTGGCCAATCACAGCGCCAGCAGCGAGGAGAGCCATGATTGGCCACAGGCAGGATGCCTGTGGCCAATCATAGCTCAGGCTGTGTAGTGCACGCCCCACACTATATAAGGCCGCCATCGCGGCGGCCTTGTGTAGTGTGTTGGCGTCTGAAGCAGTGGGTGTTCTGTGTACCTTCAACACAGTGCACACCGATCGTTTTCGGACGATTTTCTATCTTGCTGTTGTGTAGTGGTTATTGTCTGTGTGCCCTGACCGCAGTATACACCGCTATATTCACCTCACCTATATAGCTAGTGATCTATCTTTTATAATAGAGCTTGCAGTCAGTAGTGTTAGGAGATAGTGCGTGCTGTCTGCGTGCTCTGTACCCAGTACATACCGCTATATCCACCTACATAGCTGTTCTCTATTTGAGCCCACTTGCCATCTGCAGGAGTTATTGGAAGTTGTGTGTGCCTCCAGCACAGCACAGTATACATCTGTATATACCCCTTTATCTCTGGTGTTCTCTGGTTATTGTCTGCGTGCCCTGACCGCAGTATACACCGCTATATTCACCTCACCTATATAGCTAGTGATCTATCTTTAATAATAGAGCTTGCAGTCAGTAGTGTTAGGAGATAGTGCGTGCTGTCTGCGTGCTCTGTACCCAGTACATACCGCTATATCCACCTACATAGCTGTTCTCTATTTGAGCCCACTTGCCATCTGCAGGAGTTATTGGAAGTTGTGTGTGCCTCCAGCACAGCACAGTATACATCTGTATATACCCCTTTATCTCTGGTGTTCTATAATAAAGGCATCTGCAGGAGTTAGTGGGTGTTGTGTGCCTCCAGCACAATATACACTACCCAACTGCTGTTTTACCCAACTCCCTTCAGGCCATTACCATGTTTGGAAGGCCAGCAAGGAGAGGCAGACAGGCGCGAGCCGATAAAATAGGGCAAGCAGGCTCTGTGTCTAGAGACAACAGTGCTGGTCGTGGACGCGGTGCATTGTCATCAGCACGTGGCCATGGGACATGCTTGTCCTTCTTTTCGGCAGCTGGACATGTTGAACCGCAACATGCCAACGACTTGGTAGAGTGGATGACCAAGCCCTCTTCATCCTCCTCATCCTCTCTCACCCAGTCTCAGGGTAGTAGCAAAGCAGCTGCCAACGCATCGTCTTCCCTCCTCTCAATGTCATCATCAGTGACTCCTTCCCTAGACCCACCACGTCCTCCTGAGGAGTCTCCTGAACTCTTTGAGCACAGTGTTGGGTACATGCTCCAGGAGGATGCCCAGTGTTTTATGGGCTCTGATGATGACACTCAGCTAGAGGAAGGCAGTAGCGTGAGCTCAGAGAGAGGGGATGCTCAAGAAGGACAGCAGTCATGTTCCACAAGCTGCAGCATACTGCCAGGTTTGCTACAGCGATGAAGAGGGAGGGGATGATGACGGCACTGACTCCACGTGGGTGCCTGGAAGGAGGGAGGAGGAGGAGGAGGAGGAGGAGGCACATGTCCAACGAGGCAGGATGCCCTCCGGGGGCCAGCTTAGGGGCAGCACACCGACTGAATCACACCGCAGAGCTCCGCCTGTGCAGAGCGCTGCCTCTGAGCGTTATTCTAAAAGTTCTTTGGTGTGGGCCTTTTTTGAGACGAGTGCATCAGATCGCACCGCTGCTATTTGCAACATATGTCTCAAGCGTATCTCACGTGGCCAAAGCATCAGCCGCTTGGGCACCACATGCTTGACCAGACATATGTTGACCTGCCATGCAGCTCGTTGGCAAGCGTACCTCAAAGACCCACATCAAAGAACAAAGCGGACCTCTCCTTGCTCCTCATCAGCTGGCATCTCCAACCCCACTAGACCTTCAGTCCTCTCTGAAACCTGCTCTGAGAGGAATGAAGGTGTAGAATTAGGTGTGTCACAGCCAAGTGCTTCCGGGAACTCTGCTAGCGGTACACCCACGTCCGATTATAGCAGGCAAATGTCCCTGCCCCAGCTGCTGGACCGGCGGAAGAAGTTCACTCCCAGCCATCCACATGCCCAGCGGTTGAATGCTAGCTTGGCTAAATTGCTAGCACTTTAACTGCTGCCTTTTCAGTTGGTAGACTCGGCCCCCTTCCGTGAGTTTGTACAATGTGCAGTTCCTCAGTGGCAGGTCCCCAAACGGAAGGCGATTACGGCTCTCTACCAGCATGTGGAAGGCAATGTCCTTGCCTCGCTGGACAGGGCGGTCAGCGGTAAGGTGCATATTACCGCTGACTCATGGTCCAGCAGGCATGGACAGGGACGTTACCTGTCTTTCACGGCCCATTGGGTCACTCTTCTGGCAGCTGGGAAGGATGCAGGACAAGGTGCAGTAGTGTTGGAGGTTGTTCCGCCACCACGCCTCCAAAATGCTACTATTGGTTGTGACACACCTCTCTCCTCCACCCCCTCCTCTTCTTCTTCCTCCATGGCCTCTTCCAGTGCTCTGTCCTCAGAACCAGCGGTGCTCCGTAGGCATTCCAGGGGCTACGCAAGTACGCAGGCAAAACGATGCCATGCCGTGCTTGCGCTGGTTTGTTTGGGGGACAGGAGCCTCACTGGGGCGGATGTTTTGTCAGCTCTGCAGGGGCAGGCCGAGAGGTGGTTGACGCCATGCCAGCTTAAGCCAGGAATGGTGGTTTGCGACAATGGCACCAACCTCCTCTCCGCCCTCCGACAGGGACAACTGACCCATGTGCCCTGTGTAGCTCACGTCCTTAACCTGGTGGTGCAGCGGTTCTTGGGCAGGTACCCCGGCTTACAGGATGTCCTGAAGCAGGCCAGGAAAGTCTGTGTGCATTTCCGCCGATCATTTAATGCCTGTGCTCGGCTGGCTGAGCTCCAAAAGGAGTTGAACCTGCCCATGAACCGCCTTATATGTGACATGCCCACCAGATGGAACTCAACATTGGCCATGCTGCAGCGGCTGCACACGCAGCAGAGGGCCATCAATGAGTACCTGTGCGACTACGGCACCAGGACAGGGTCAGGGGAGCTCGGTTTTTTCTCACCACGCCAGTGGGGCATGATCAGGGATGCATGCACTGTCCTGTCACCGTTTGAGGAGGCCACAAGGATGGTGAGCAGTGACAGTGCATGCATCAGTGACACTGTACCTCTTGTCCACCTCTTGGAGCATACGCTGCGTGGAATAATGGACAGGGCACTTGAGACAGAACAGAGGCAGGAAGAGGAGGACTTCCTTGCCTCTCAAGGCCCCCTTTATCCAGACAGTGTTCCTGCTGTGCCACCCATCACACAGGAAGAGGATGAGGAGGAGGAAGAGGAGGAGGAGGATGATTGTATCAGCATGGAGGTGGAGGCTGGCACTCAGCATCAGCATCAGCAGCAGCAGCAGCAGTCTTGTAGGGATGATTTACAGTCCCAAGAAACACGTGGACTTGTACGTGGCTGGGAGGAGGTAGCTGCGGATCATGTTGTCCTTAGTGACCCAGAGGACTCCGGACCGAATGCCTCAGCTAACCTACGCTGCATGGCCTCCCTGATCCTGTAAAGCCTGCGGAAGGATCCTCGTATTCTTCGGATCAAGGAGAGGGACCATTACTGGCTGGCCACTCTCCTTGATCCACGGTACAAGGGTAAGGTTGCCGACCTTATCTTGCCATCGCAGAGGGAGCAGAGGATGAGACATCTCCGGGAGGCCTTGCAGAAAGATCTGTGCAATGCGTTCCCAGAGACTGGGAGGTTACAAACTCCTGGTCCTGGACAAAGTGTTGCTGAGGCATCGGTCAGAAGGAGCGGTGGAGAAGGTGGCCGTCTGACTGATGCTTTCAGACAATTTTTTAGTCCGCAGCCAGAAGGTATGATCGGTTCCAGCACCGATCGCCAGCGTTTGATTTACATGGTGCAGGAATACCTAGGGGCAAGGTCAGACTTGGACACCTTTCCCACCGAAAATCCTCTGGCTTACTGGGTCTTGAGGATGGATCACTGGCCAGAGCTTGCACAGTATGCAATTGAGCTACTGGCCTGTCCTGCATCCAGCGTTCTTTCGGAACGCACGTTCATTGCTGCTGGTGGCTTTGTTACCGATCACAGGGTGCGCCTGTCCACCGAATCAGTTGATCGACTGACCTGTGCAATGCGTTCCCAGAGACTGGGAGGTTACAAACTCCTGGTCCTGGACAAAGTGTTGCTGAGGCATCGGTCAGAAGGAGCGGTGGAGAAGGTGGCCGTCTGACTGATGCTTTCAGACAATTTTTTAGTCCGCAGCCAGAAGGTATGATCGGTTCCAGCACCCATCGCCAGCGTTTGATTTACATGGTGCAGGAATACCTAGGGGCAAGGTCAGACTTGGACACCTTTCCCACCGAAAATCCTCTGGCTTACTGGGTCTTGAGGATGGATCACTGGCCAGAGCTTGCACAGTATGCAATTGAGCTACTGGCCTGTCCTGCATCCAGCGTTCTTTCGGAACGCACGTTCATTGCTGCTGGTGGCTTTGTTACCGATCACAGGGTGCGCCTGTCCACCGAATCAGTTGATCGACTGACCTTCATCAAGATGAATCAGTCTTGGATCACCCACAGCTACCAAGCACCTGAAGCTGATGTAACCGAATAGTTTTTTTTGAAATACCACATCCCTTCAAGACTGCCTATGCTGATGCTGAGTGACTGTCCTGTTATGTTGATTGTCTATCCTCTTCCTCCTCCGCTGATATGTTGGAAGAACATTTCTGGTTCTGGTTGATGCCATCAGCCCAATTTTTCTGCCCCTGTTTAACAGGGGCGTTTAAGTACAATTTTTGATGCAATGCTTTGCAGCAGGGCTAATTCCTGCAATCAAACAAGAGTATATGGGAGAGGTTGCAGTGTGGTGGCACCAGCACCAGTGCCTAAGGCCCAATTTTTCTGCCCCTGTTTAACAGGGGCATTAAAGTACAATTTTTGATGCAATGCTTTGCAACAGGGCTAATTCCTGCAATAAAACTAGAGTATATGGCAGAGGTTGCAGTGTGGTGGCACCAGCACCAGTGCCTAAGGCCCAATTTTTCTGCCCCTGTTTAACAGGGGCGTTTAAGTACAATTTTTGATGCAATGCTTTGCAGCAGGGCTAATTCCTGCAATCAAACAAGAGTATATGGGAGAGGTTGCAGTGTGGTGGCACCAGCACCAGTGCCTAAGGCCAAATTTTTCTGCCCCTGTTTAACAGGGACATGTAATTACAATTCTTGATATAATATTTCACAGGAGGGCCCCTTCTTGTGCCCACCCAGAGTAACGGTGAGAACTTATAGTGTTGTGGCACCAGCACCACAACCACCAAAGGTCAATTTTTCTACCACTGTTCAACAATGGCATGTAATTACAATTCTTGATATAATCGTTCACAGCAGGGCGCTCCAGCGCCCACCAAGAGTCACTTTCAGGGCTTACAATGTTGTGGCAAAACCAACACCTTGTTCCGCCATTTCTGCAGAGCATATAGGGCAGGCCCCTACTTTCAAACATCCAACTTACAAACATCTCCTACTTGCAAACGGAAGGAGACAACAGCAAGTGAGATGAAAAAAGATGGACGACAAAACAAATTATACAGGGGTGATAACCCTTCCCTATGTTTTCCAAAAAGCTTAAAAATAGTTTTTTTGACTGGAGCTACACTTTAAAAATGTACCAGTTGAAAATTACAAACAGATTCAACTTAACACAACAAACCTACACAGTCCCTGTCTTGTTTGCACCGCCTGTATACTGCTGTTCTGAGTATATAGGGCCTGGGGGCCACACGCATTTCCTTTTTTTAATATGGGTACAGGGTTCCCCTTAATATGCGTACAAGACCCAAATAGGCTGGTAATGGGCAGGGAGGGCTACCCATGCCATTTTTCTCAATGATTTTCAACCATATTGCAGGAACCAGATATAACATTAAAACCGCAAGCAGTTTTAACCACTTGGGATCCGCGCTATTGCAAAATGACGGCAATAGCGCGGACCCACATTTTCGGGACTACGTCTATTGACGTAGTCCCGGTTACGAGCGGCCTGCGCGCCCCCTGAGGCGCGCTCTGTGATCGGCGAGTCCGTGAGACTCGCCTGATCACCGATCCGTGTAAGGGGTCGATCCCGACCCCTTATCACGTGATCAGCTGTCAGCCAATGACAGCTGATCATGTGATAAAACGGAGCCGGTAATCGGCTAGTATTCCTCCTCGCGCTGTCAGCAGAAAAAAAAAAAGCCGATCGCCGGCGGCCGTGTTCGGGACATCAGTCCCGATCACGGCCAGCAATTTAAAAGGACACCTGCCCCCTGCCAGTGCCCACCTGCCACCCGCAGTGCCATCCTGAAATAAAGTAAGTGCCCCCCTGTCAGTGCCACCCAGCAGTGCCCATAGTGCCCACAGTGCCACCCAGCAGTGCCCACAGTGCCACCCAGCAGTGCCCACAGTGCCACCCACAGTGCCACCCAGCAGTGCCACCCACAGTGCCACCCAAAATCTGCCTCAGGTGCTGCACCCCAGTGCCGCCCATCAGTGCCGCCCATCAGTGCCCAGCAGTGCCGCCCATCAGTGCCCAGCAGTGCCACCTATCAGAGCCACCTATCAGTGCCACCTATCAGTGCCCATCAGTCCCATCTATCTGTGGTACCTATCAGTGCCCATCCGTGCCACCCATCCGTGCCACTTATCCGTGCCACCCATCCGTGCCATCTTATCTGTGCCCATCTTTGCCCATCAGTGCCGCCTTATCTGTGCCCATCGGTGCCGCCTTATCTGTGCCTATTAGTGCCGCCTTAACTATGCCTATCAGTGCCCACCAGTGCAGCCTATCAGTGCCCACCAATGCAGCCCATCAGTGCCCACCAATGCAGCCCATCAGTGCCCACCAATGCAGCCTATCAGTGCCGCCTAATCAGCGCACTTCAATGAAGGAGAAAAATGACCCGTTTGCAAAATTTTATAACAAACTATTAAAACATGATTTTTTTTTTTTTTTTTTTTGCATCTTTTTTTGTTTGTTTAGCAAAAAATAAAACTCCGAGCTGTAACTAAATACCACCAAAAGAAAGCTCTATTTGTGGGAAAAAAATGATAAAAAATTCATTTGGGTACAGTGTTGTATGACCGCGTAATTGTCACTCAAAGTGCATCAGCGCTGAAAGCTGAAAATTGGTCTGGGACTGAGGGGGGTTTAAGTGCCCAGTAAGCAAGTGGTTAAATGGTGTTATTTCCGTTTAATGTCATTTTGTGCAGGGACTGTTCTAAACACGGGAAAGACGTGGCACTTCATAGGCATACTACAGACACCCCCCAGGCACCATATTTAAAGAAAAAAAGAAAAAAAGAAAATAACTGCGCTAAGGTTAAATATGTGATTGTGTGAATGTGTAAATGTATAAAGAAAATCCTGTAAGGATATTCAGCTGCGGCTTTCGCTATGTCACATACATGCAAATAAAAACGAAAAAACCCATAAGCCGCGCTAAATAGATACCAAGGCAAATACAACCAACTATTTGTGCAATGATATAAAGGTAAATGTTGAAATAAATATTAATAAATACAACCAACTACTTGTGCAAAATAAACAAACAAATATTGTATAGAGTATAGCAACCCTATATGTGTATATGCATATACGTGATACAAAACATATAAGTATTAGGATTCCTGATCTCAAAAACCCACAAATGCTGATGGGCACATATAATGGGAATCAGTAACACACACCTATTGTAAAATATATACACCCAATGTGTGAACAAAGAGTCCGTATAAGAACAAAAAAGGGGGGTAGCGTAAGGCCCAGTAAGGGTCCTCTGAGTAAACACCACACTCTTCCTGGAAATCCAAATGTGGGAGCAGTTATATTCAATCCACCACCAACACACGATAAGATTTACTGCTTACCAGATATGAGTGACCCCCCACTACAGAGGGTCGCACGGGGCTTAATAGGAATGGACGTCACTTCCAACCACAAGATAAAAGAGGTTCCTCGATGTCTTCCTGGATTCACTCTTTTAGGAACTCTTGGGAAGAGAACTCACTCCCGGACACTCAACTCAGTAGTCCAAACAGACTCAGAGTCAGGGACATCAAAGCCATAGGGGAAAGATAAAACTCAAAATAGTGTAAAACCCTTTTTATTTTAAAATTAAAAATATAAAAATACACTTACAAGCGTATAAAAAAGGAAAGCGCCTTAAGTCCGTGGCGCCGGCCGGACGCACACGGACAGACTCGTTCTCCTGGAACCCGTCACAAAACCGAGGTGATGAATAGCGCACCGCTCAGCCCTACGCGTTTCGCAACAAAATTGCGTCATCCAGGGGCACCATATTTAAAGGAATATTTCACTTTTTTTTTCACTTTAATCGTCATTAAAATCAGTGCTCCCGCCAAAACGGCCATTTTAAAAAACATTTTAGGCATTGACCCATGTCCCCTGGGGCAGGAGCCAGGTCCCCAAACCCTTTTTTGGACAGTATCTTGCATATTAGCCGTTAAAATTAGCACTTTTCATTTCGAACGTTCGAGTCCCATAGACTTCAATGGGGTTCTAACGTTCGTTCGAATTTGGGGTCCGTTCGAAAGTTCTGGTGCGAACTGAACCGGGGGGTGTTCGGCTCATCCCTATATACCACTAGGGAGCTCCCCCTACTTTAGCCAAAATACCAGGCCTTGTAATGCAGAATACAGTCCTCAGTCTTCTTTCTTCTGCTAGCTTTGATGTTTGCAATAATTTGTAATCTAAAAATGAGCTGGCAAATAAAACTGTAAATGAGTGTTGTACTTGTTCCTGTAGTGGAAACACCTGAGGTTGCTAGATGATAACACAGGGTTAAGGACACTGTGCAAAATAGGCTTGAGGTCTGCTTAACTTCAGTCTTTAGCAAAACCTTCTCTGTAGGACTACAGGTCCCAGCAGTGCTGTGTTGACTGCCTAAGTGTATACAAGTGCGTAATAAACAATGGGCAACAGCCCTCTCACCCACTGGATACTGAAATGTGTGACAGCTTTGCTCCAGTGCACTATGTCTTGCTTCTGGCCGGCCGGCTCTGTCGCAACGCTCCGCAAGTTGAACCAGGTCCTTCTGATGCTTCAAGAGGTGTCTCTGGATTCTCAACCGATCCGGTCATTGTGTCTTGCTTCTGCACTCAGAGGAATGGCAAAGTCTGTAAATGTTCTTCAGTTTCTGTAGGCCGCGCTCTCCAGAGACCTTCTCAGCAGTGCTCACTGGCAGGCCATGCTTTCCGAAGAGACCTAAAATGGCCGCACAGAGCCCTTTTATCTCCTACCCAGCATGCAATTCAGTACAAGGTGATCATGGGTAGGTCACCTGGCATTCTGGGTAAATGAGGTCAAATATTCAAAGTAAACACAGTCACTTCCTGTTATAGTTCCAACATTATGAAAAGGAAAATCATCCAAGTCCATTTCCAGTTTTGGTCGCTAGATGCCGCCAAATACTAAAAAATAACATTGTCCATAGGTTTGCATTGCATTCTCATTAACATTGCATTAGTAGGCAAAAATGTCAGGGCTACACATCTGTTTCCTGGCAGGATGTAACGTCTCTTCTACTTTTTAGGTTTGTGGGAGGGGTTCAGTAAACAATCAAATGGATAATCTGCTCATTTACATAGAGAATCAGACCTTAAATATGCTGAATACCATAGTGAGTTGGAAGCATTCAGATCAAATCCTTTTTTTATCATGCTTTGGGCTGTCTTTTCGGTGCTTGCCATTTATTTGCCATGTAAGACATTCACATTTCTGTTTACAGAACCTCTTTAATTAAGTTTTTGTAGACCATTTCTTATGTATTTTTGTTTTTTTGTTGCAGGTTCTGTTGCTCAGAATACTGTGATTCAGGATGCTACAATGTCTGTTTCACCGGGTGAAAATGTCCAACTGTCTTGCCGTATCAGTGGAGGCTCAGTATCTGGGAGTAATCACCCAACTTGGGTCCACCAGACACCTGGCACAAAGCCCAAAGGTGCAGTAGGTAGTGCTGGTACAGGAAACCAAAACTATAACCCGGCATCACCTAGATACATTGGATCTATATCAGGATCATCAGGTGTCCTGACTATTAATAATGTGCAGCCTGAAGATGAAGGTATCTTTTATTGTAACCTCTGGATAGGCAGTGCACACACAGTGTGATAAACTAAAACATGTCTGAAACATAAACTACAACTTCCTCTTCTATCTCCCCAGTGTAATCTCATGACTAATCAAGCATATTTAATTACTGAGGTTTCACTGTTGACAGAAAGTGTTTCATGGTCCAAGTACAAGGTTCCTATATGCACATTAAGTTCTTATATTTTGAAAGCCAAGTGACTATCAGCATTTAAAGCGGAGGTCCACCCTAAAGTGGACCTTCCGCTCATCGGAACCCTCCCCCCTCCGGTGCCACAATCGGCACCTTTCAGGGGGGAGGGGGGTGCAGTTACCTGGATAATCCAGGTAACTGCACCCACTTCCGGGATAGCTCTCTGCGGAAAGGGGCGTAACTTACGCCCCTTTCCGCAAGTGCCCGCCCCTTCCCGCAAGTGCCCCGCTGCCTGCTGGGAAACACACAGATCCCAGAGGCAGCGGGGAGCGTCCTTATTGCGCAGCGCGATTCGCGCATGCGCAGTAGGGAACCGGGAAATGAAGCCGAAAGGCTCCATTTCCTGATTCCCATACCCAAGATGGCGGCGGCAGGACCCGACAGGCGACCTAGAGATCGGCTTCGGGTGCCGACATCGCGGGCGCCCTGGACAGGTAAGTGTCACTATTTTAAAAGTCAGCAGCTGCAGTATTTGTAGCTGCTGGCTTTTAAAAAAAAAAAAAAACGCGGAGTCCCGGTGGACTCCCGCTTTAATGCCATAATATCTTTGTAGAGATACTAATTACAGTGCAAGTTAGGTTGTTTGATGTGATATGGATGCTATAATCTGCCTGTGAATGGGCAACATGAGGCTGGGTTCACACTATTGTGAATTGGATGTGGTTTTCTCCACATCCAATTCGCATGTAAGAAGATTGTGACTAGCTCTCAATGGAGCCGGTTCATACATCTCCGGAGCAGTGTTTATGCAATGTTCACTGTTCTTTCTCTGTATGGTGGTTTGTCAGGAATAGCTATATGTGATCATCACCAGAGGCAGCTCTAGGCTTTGTGAGGCCTTAGGCAAACCTTAGACATGAGGCCCCACTAACCCCCATAATGGGAAAAATAATTCAAGTGATAAAAATTAACAGTATAAATTGCATACTGGTATATAAAGAGCCTTAAATCCTATGAACTATGAATTTACAGTTTCTACAACATTCTCTAACCAATTCTTTAATCAATATATATATATATATATATATATATATATATATATATATATATATATATATATATATATATATATATATATATATATATATATATATATATATATACACTACATTAATATCATATTACAAATATGTATATATTACACGTACACAAATATAAATAACATTTGTGCAGCTGCTACTAGCAATATGTTTAAGGTATAACAAGAGTCAAAACCATATTTCTCCATTTACATGAAGGTCAGGTTAATATAACCCAACACAAATTCCCCCCTTACCTCAGAGTTTCCCCCATACAGTACAAGGGGAAATTTGATGTAAGGGGGGAGTGTTGCAGACTTTGGTGTAAGGGGGACCTCTGATGTAAGGTGGGTCTCTGGTGATGAGATCACCTTATAGCAGAGTTCCCCTTTATGTCATTATCCACAGAGTTCCAACTTGCATTTAAAATGGAAACTCTAATGTGGGGAGGGCTCTGGTCACCATAGAGCACCATCTGCAGAGTGAATGCACTAAGGTATGGGGGAGCTTACTGATATAACAGGGAGCCTTTTTTTATCAGTGCCCACTTACCTTACTGTATTCACTGCCCCCTGCATCAGCAATTACCCCTCAGACTGGCCTTGCTACACTGTTACTCAGGTGCACCGTGCAGGGCTCAGTCAGATGCAGACATAATAGAGGAGACGGTAAGAGACTGCAGGCATACTACAGGAGACAGTCAGAGACTGCAGACATACTACAGGAGATGGTCAGAGACTGCATACATGATACAAGAAATGGTCAGAGACTGCATACATGGTACAAGAGATGGTCAGAGACTGCATACCTGATACAAGAGATGGTTAGAGACTGCAGACATACTGCAGGAGATGGTCAGAGACTGCATACATGATACAAGAGATGGTCAGAGAGTGTGGGGACATGATACAGGAGATGGTCAGAGACTGCAGACATGATATGGGAGATGGTCAGAGACTCTAGACATGATATGGGAGATGGTCAGAGACTGTAGACCTGATACGGGAGATGGTCAGAGACCTCATTCCTATGTTATCAGCACAAATCACTTCTGATCAGATGTTTTCCTGACACCAAGAGAAAAAAAGGTGACAGGGGAGGGCCCAGCCTGTGATTGACAGCCTCAGCTATGTTGCTGTGTGCTGTGTGAAGAGAGGTGTGTCCCTTCCTTCCAATCAGCTCTCAGAGCTTTCCACCCCTACTTTTCTGAGCTAAACAATTCTGTGTAAATAGATCTTCGGGAAAGATGGCTGTACTGTAAATAAACCTGAGGCCAGTCACTTCACTGGGTATATGTGAAGGTTTACAACTACTGTTTCCAGGTCTTAGCAATAGTTTGTTTTGTAGCAAACGGCAAAAGGATGGTAATGTCTTATAAAAATAAATCAGTATCAGTATGGTGGCTCCAAAGAGCCCAGGGCCACCAAGTAGGTTTATTTTATCTATTCCAACAATTTGTGAGAGGGAAAAGGGGAGTACAGATTTTAGCTTTAACATTCAGACCATGTGCTACATCAGGGGTAGGAAAACTTTTGAGCACAGTGAGCTGAAAAATATTTTCTAAGAAATTGAAAGTGGCAATTTTATAACAAAAGAATGTCAACTTCACACTCCCAATCACAAAAAGGATTTTTTTTTATAAAGTAAATGCTATAAACTACTTGAGTAGCAGTGAGAAATTAACCCCCCTAGCGGTAATCCCGAGTCTGGCTCGGGTTAGGAATTTACTGATAGGAGCGTTAACCCTGAGCCAGACTCGGGATCGCATCGCTGGATGCAGGGGAGGACGCAGGGAGAGTTACTTACCTTGTCCCCTAGATCCAGCGATGTCCGCCGCGCCGTGTGGGCGAGTTGTCCTCCGCTCGATTCACAGTGCCGAATGCCGCCGAGCTCCGTTCCCTGCGATGTTACGGCGCACGGGAGTGGAGAACGGTGGCAAATTCGTAAAAGTACACAAAACACACATAGCACTGTAAGCTTACAGATTACAGTACTGTATTAAAAAATTACACACCCCCTTTGTCCCTAGTGGTCTGTGCAGTGCCCTGCATGCACTTTTATATTATAAATACAGTTTTTTCTGCCTGGAATTTGGAGATTGTCCATAGCAACCAAAAAGTGTCCCTTTTTCAGTGTTTTAGGATTTGATTACATTATTGAATATTTTTTATTATTCTTTATTATATTATAAACTTCATCATACCCGGGATGTCTGATAGACTCTGGTTTGAACATATTTATGAGAGTTATTCCTAAGAATTACAGGACTACAATATAAGATGCCAAATTTCCATGCAAAATAATTGTACCGCTTTCAGCACCTAAATCCAGACTGAATCATACCGCCAGGGAGGTTAACATCCTGCACTCACACCTCAGATCAGACCCAATTCATGCAACTCCACACTTCAGATCCACCCAAATTCATGCACCTTCACACCTCAGATCACTGTTCCCCTGCACATCTGCTCCACCGCCATACCCAGGTCCAGATTTACTACCTTTGCCTCCCCAAGGCCGGGTCCTTCAAGGACCCCCCCACACAAACACACACACACACACACACACACACACACACACACACACACCACCTTTCTCATCCTTTATCGATGACTGCTACAATAGATCAATTAAAAACATATCTCCACACACAAGAACACTGAAAATAACTGGCTTTAATTGTACAGACTAAAAATACTCTAATGCAGAAAATGCCTTTTAAAGATTATAGCAGTAAGAAAAACTCCCTACAATTTTTTAATTCTAACTTTTCTTTTGGCAAACTCATCGATAATATCTTCGTAGGACAAAGTATTTTAAAGTTCTGACTCAATGGCAAGTAAAGCTAAACTGTTCAGTCATTCCTGAACCAAAGATGATTGTAAATAGTTCTTTATGTAAATACCTTTCATTAATTTTTATGCACCACGGCTCAGTTGCAGTGCATAGAAACATTATGCATTTTGCACCACACTGCTCAGAACGCAGTGGTGCTGTTGCAGTGTGAACAGGACACATAGAAAACATTTGTTTTCTATTGCCCTTGCAGAGACCTGTGTTTTGCTAGTGCAGAAATCACAGACCCCCTTTAACATCAGTGTCTTCAGTCCCCCCTTCACATCAGTGTCCTCAGTACCTCCTTTACATCACATACACCCTTTTACATCATGACCCCCTTTTACATCAGTGTCCTTAGCCCCCCCTTACGTCAAATCCCCCCCGCCTCATCACAAACCCCATCACAGACCCCCATTAAAGACTGAGCCCATATCACAGTTCTCTCTCAATATCAAACTCCTTTACAGCACAGCACCCACCCCCTCCCCAAAGAACCCTACCTTATTCACACAAGACATGGAGCTTGGCCGCTCTGGACAACAGGCGGGACTTTTCACATTAAAAGTGAGTGATTTACTGCTGGGACTGCCCCGCTGCCTAGCAACCAATCACCCACTTCTTAACTTAAAAAGACCCTTTGCCTAGAGCGGGTGCGCTTCATGTTTTGAGTGAATAAGACAGGCAGTGTGGGGAGGGGCAGTGCAGTGATATTAGAGAAGGCACAGACCTGCCGCAACTGCTATGCTGCTATGTTAATGCAGGGGGAGGGCAGACGCAAAAGCCGAGAAGTCGCCGCCCCTCCAGCCCGGCAACACTGCCGCCCCAAGGCCTGGCCTTGGTGGCCTTGTGGGAAATCTGGCCCTGGCCATATCCCCATGCTCTTCTTTCTCAGCACTGAACCATCTTCTTATCTTCTTATCTGTCCTAACACTGAACTTATCTGCTCATCTGACCCACCACTGTAACCCCCTTTCTCATCTGCCCCACCACTTTACCTCCTGCACATCAGTCCCACCTCTGTTCCCCCTGCTCATATGTCCCACCAATGTACCTCCTTTCTCCTGTACACCACCTCTGTACCCCCTGCTCTTCTGCCCAACCACTGTACCCCCCTGCTCATCTGTCCCATCAATGCACCTCCTTCTCATCGGGCCCAGCACTGAACCCCCCCTGCTCATCTGTCCCCCCCTGAACCCCCTCCTCACCTGCCCCAAATCTTAACCCCCTGCTCATCTGTCCCATCACTGTGCCACCCTGCTAATCTGCCCATCACGGTACACCCTGCTTTTCTAGCCCACCACTGAACTCCCTTCTCATCTCTCCTACTACTGTTCCTCCTGCTCTTCGGTCTCACCACTGTACCTCCCTGCACATCTGCTCCACCGCCATATCCCCATGCTCTTCTGTCTCAGCACTGAACCATCTTCTCATCTGTCCTAATACTGACCTTATCTTCTCATCTGCCCCACCACTGTAACCCCCTTTCTCATCTGTCCCACCTCTGTTCCCTCTGCTCATCTGTCCCACCAATGTACCTCCTTTCTCCTCTGCCCCATCCCTGTACCACCTGCTCTTCTGTCCTACCGCTGAACCCCCTGCTCCTCTTTTCCACCACTGTAACCCCCTTCTCATCTGGCCTACTACTGTACCTCCTGCTCATCTGCTGCACCACTGTACCCCCTTGCTCTTCTGTCCCACCACTCTAACCCCTCATCTCATCTGCCCCATCTATGTACCCCTTTTCTCATCTGCCCCACCAGTGTACCTCCCTGCACATCTGCTCCACCGACGTATCCCCATGCTCTTCTGTCTCACTACTGAATCACCTTCTCATCTGTCCCCTAACACTGAACCCATCTGCTCATCTGCCCCACCATTGTAACCCGCTTTCTCATCTGCCCCACCAATGTACCTCCTGCACATCTGTCTCACCTCTGTTCCCCCTGCTCATCTGCCCCACCAATACACCTCCTTTCACATCTGCCCAACTGCTCTACCCCCCTGCTTTTCTGTCCCACCAGTGAATCCCCTTCTCACTTGCCCCAACCCAGAACCCCCTTCTCATCTGTCCCACCACTGTAACCCCCTTCTCATCTGGCCTAACACTGAACCCCCTGCTCATCTGCTCCATCACTATACCTCCCTGCACATCTTCCCCAGCGCTGTACCCTTTTGCTCTTCTGTCCAACCTCTGAACCCCTCCTGCTCATTTTCCCCACCACTGTACCCTCCTGCTCATCTGCTCCACCACTGTACCCTCTTCTCATGTATAATATGCGTGGTATGCAGAGTGGTGAAAGGGAGCAGAGATGAGACAACTCTACCTGTCCTGGCACACTTATCCTGCTAATCCACCTCTCGCATCCAGCCCACATGTTTGTATGTGATGTATGTGATGTATGGGATGTCTGGGATGTATGGAATGTATGGAATGTATGGGATGTTTGTGATGTATAGTCACATGTATGTCACATACAAGCATCTGGAATGGATGCGCAATGATGAGCTCAGGTCAGGGGCATTTTCTGAAAGCAGTGGGCCTGTGTGCAGGATCATAAGTTGTGCCCCTGCAGCTGAGAAAAGGTGCAGCTCTTTGCGCCACAGGAAAAGTTGGGTGTGATTTTCATTGTGCTGAATACTAGCTGTGACTTAAAGGGACACAGGGAGTGCCGGGTTCAGTAGTAAGTGACACAAAGTTTCAGGAATAATTTCAACAAAGTTCCCAGAAGCTCAACAGTAATTCCACAAACTGACACCTGATTGTGGTTTTCTCAATCACAGTGAAATCCCTTCTTTGTGAGATTGGTAGTGGCAACCAAGCGAGTCATTTTCCTTCAGAAGGTGGACGTAGGCTAGCAGGACTGATTGGCTTTAGCAGTGGCCAAGACCCAAGACAGACCTCCTCCTCTTGGAAACAGGGACCCCCCAGCAGAATTATTTCCAATCTCTTCCACATCACAAAAGCTGACGATCGCAGCTACAGCAAAGTTAGAGAACCAAACAATGTTTCCCATCTTTTCCAATGTGTGGGGGCACAGTGCTTCCCCCTCAGTGCAGATACGTTGTGGGGAATTCTGACATTGGAATGCATTTGTGTCTCATTGACACTTCCCTGCACTGCTCTGCTGATGGGAAGGGAGTCGAGTCTCGGCAAAAGTGGCTTTGCGCGCCGCTTGCAGCAACAATGCTAGGGGGTTACCTACCCCTGTGCTACATTAATAACATTATTATTTGGGTGGAATGAAAGTGTAGGCATGCAATACAAGCATATTACATCTATGCCTGGAACCAAACCAAGGTTTCTGCACAAACTGCATGAAAAGAGTGTGGGAATGGGTGTTTTAAGGAGGTGATCACAAATATTTACATACAGAGAGACACATTCTTCTTCTCTGGACATATAAGATCCATAGACTCCAGTTATAACATCAGAATCTACCTAACAGAAACACCCCACCATGTCTCTGACCATCCTCTTCCTCACACTGGTTTTATCTTGTTCTGGTAAGATAAAAGTATCTATATGGGTTTATTACACAAGGACATTCCCCATCTCCTCTTTCTATAACATTGTCCTGTTCATATTTCAGGTTCTGTGGCTCAGTTTACTGTCACTCAGGATGCTGCCATGTCTGGATCTCCTGGTGGAAGTGTCCGTTTGACCTGTGGTCGGAGTGGAGGATCAGTAGCTTGGGATAACTACCCCTCGTGGTACCTACAGACACCTGGAAGTGCCCCTAAGCTGATAGTTTATAGTAGTAGTAGCAGCAACCAGAATACCAGACCCTCTGGAGTATCAGATCGGTTCTCAGCCCAAATATCAGGAGGCTCAGCCGTTCTGTCCATCAGTAGATTGCAGACTGAGGATGAAGGAAACTTTTACTGTTCTCTCTATGCTTATAGTGGTGGAGGTTTAAACACAGTGATACATAAGAAAGCAACTTAAGACATAAACGTAACATGCATTATTTAAATCAGACACCAGAGGCATCAGTGTTCTTTATATTTTAGATTTTCAGAATGGCAATGAAATGTAAAGCTGTAAGTATATGTAAAACCAAATAACTGATAATAATAACAAATTGTTATCATAAACCCATCAGATGTGTCTTTATTAATACCAGTAGTAGGTATACACTATACATTCATTACTCTATGATCTGTAAAGTACCTGGCCATCTTAGTAATGCATTCAAAATGCCATCAGAAAACAGACACAACCCAAGGGAGGGCAGTATCATGAAGACATAGAAATGCTAATATTCAACTTATGTATAAAGAAAAATAAAGCATTCACAAATGTTGGAGTGTTTTTTGCATTAGTCACATGACCACTTTCTTCTTTTTCTGCTGAGCATGGACTGTGGGGGGGGGGGGGGAGGGGGTCATTAGCAAGAGCAGTGGCGGCCTGTCAATAGGGGCCCAGGGGCACCGCAACCCCCAAAGCTCCGCACACACAGTTGGGTGTGATTTTCATTGTGCTGAATACTGGCTGGGACTTAAAGGGACACAGGGAGTGCCGGGTTCAGTAGTAAGTGACACAAAGGTTCAGGAATAATTTCAACAAAGTTCCCAGAAGCTCAACAGTAATTCCACAAACTGTCACCTGATTGTGATTTTCTCAATCACAGTGAAATCCCTTCTTTCTGAGATTGGTAGTGGCAACCAAGCGAGTCATTTTCCTCCAGATGGTGGACGGGGCTTGCAGGATTGTGATTGGCTTTAGCAGTGGCCAAGACAGTCCTCCTCCTCATGGAAACAGGGACCCCCCCCCCCCCCAGGAGAACTGTTCCCAATCTCTTCCCCATCACAAAAACTAACGATCGCAGCAACAGCAAAGTTAGAGAACCAAACAACGTTTCCCATCTTTTCCAATGTGTGGGGGCACAGTGCCTCCCCCTCAGTGCAGATACGGTGTGGGGAATTCTGACATTGGAATGCAATCATGTCTCGCTGACACTTCCCTGCACTGCTCTGCTGATGGGAAGGGAGTCGAGTCTCAGCAAAAGAGGCTTTGCGCGCCGCTTGCAGCAACAATGCTAGGGGGTTGCCTACCCCTGTGGTACATTAACAACATTATTATTTGGGTGGAATGAAAGTGTAGGCATGCAATACAAGCATATTACATCTATGCCTGGAACCAAACCAAGGTTTCTGCACAAACTGCATGAAAAGAGTGTGTGGGAATGGGTGTTTAAAGGAGGTGATCACAAATATTTACATACAGAGAGACACATCCTTCTTCTCTGGACATATAAGATCCATAGACTCCAGTTATAAGATCAGAATCTACCTAACAGAAACACCCCACCATGTCTCTGACTATACTGTTCCTCACACTGGTTTTATCTTGTTCTGGTAAGATAAAAGTATCTATATGGGTTTATTACACAAGGACATTCCCCATCTCCTCTTTCTATAACATTGTCCTGTTCATATTTCAGGTTCTGTGGCTCAGTTTACTGTCACTCAGGATGCTGCCATGTCTGGATCTCCTGGTGGAAGTGTCCGTTTGACCTGTGGTCGGAGTGGAGGATCAGTATCTGGGGATAACTACCCCTCGTGGTACCTACAGACACCTGGAAGTGCCCCTAAGCTGATAGTCTATAGTAGTAGTAGCAGCAACCAGAATACCAGACCCTCTGGAATATCAGATCGGTTCTCAGCCCAAATATCAGGAGGATCAGCCGTTCTGTCCATCAGTAGATTGCAGACTGAGGATGAAGGAGAGATTTACTGTTCTCTCTATGCTTATATTGGTGGCAAGAATCTGTGCACTGTGATACATAAGAAAGCAATTTAAGACATAAACTTAACATGCATTATTTAAATCAGACACCAGAGGCATCAGTGTTCTTTATATTTTAGATTTTCGGTAAGGCAATGAAATGTAAAGCTGTAAGTATATGTGAAACCAAATAACTGATAGCAAAAGCAAATTGTTATAAACCCATCAGATGTGTCTTTGTTAATACCAATAGCAGGTATACAGTTTACATTCATTACTCTATGATCTGTAAAGTACCTGACCATCTTAATAATGCATCCAAAATGCCATCTGAAAACGGACCCAACCCAAAGGAGGGCAGTATCATGAAGACATAGAGAAATTCTAATATTCAAGTGATTTATAAAGAAAAATAAAGCATTCACAAATTTTAGAGTGCTTTTTGCAGCAGTCACATGACCACTTTCTTCTTTTTTTTTTTTAATCTGTTGAGCATGGAATGTGGGGGGAGAGAATCATTAGCAAGAGCAGTGGCAGACTGTCAATAGGGGGTGCAGGGGCGCCCACCCCCCCCCCCCCAAAGCTAGCGTTAAAAAAAGTCCCTTTAAGCATTTGCGGGTGGTGGACACACAGGTGTCTATGGAAAGCATGACATTTCTGCAGTCATGTGATTGAAGCTGGGAAGCTTGATTAGCTTCTTTTAGCATTTCCTCAGGACGCAGAGCCCCACGGCCTGAACACTCCAACTATACAATTTTTCTGTGTGTGGTGGTTTTTAATTGGTGGAGCCGTGGAGGATGTAGAATGGCGCTTTTCGATGAACCGCTTCTCTTTCCTGTTTCGCTGACCAACTTGTCCCAGTTCCACCAGCCAGCCATGGGACACTCCTGTACACCTCCCAGCCTGCTGCTACTGAGCCCGGAGAACACATAGATTAGACAATGGAGTGCCTGGGGGTGATCGCTGCCCAGTCTGCATACAGGTAGATGGCCAACTGGCCAGGGCCGCTGTTAAGGGGGGCCCTGGGCTGGGGGGGGGGGCATAAGTTCACCCAGAGGGAGAATATAGCTAGAGGGGCTATTTTCTCTATTTTGGCTCCTATGCGGATTTACACAGGCTGCATTTGTCCATAGTGAGTTTAAAGTCCTGGGTCTCTCAGTTCCTATTGTTAGGTGTGACCTCAACAAGTCACCTATTTGTCAGGTTATGTTACCGTTTCCCAATTGTTAGTTAGAGTTCTTATCTAAGCAAAGAGACACAGAGGTATTATTCAGTATTTCTGCTCAGAAGTCCGTCGTTAACTCTGACTGTCTCTGACTGACTCTGGCTCTGAGGCTTCTTTATTACATCTTTTATAGACAGAAAAGAGCAAACATCAGCAGTGTAAAAAAACAACATTTTTGCAAAGGAAAGACAATTCTCCGGGTGTTATCAGCTGATAAGACAATCTTCTGGGCGTAGACTGCTTTTTAGGGCTGATGCGGCCTCTTCTTGATGAGTACGTGACAATAGATGACGAGTCCTTATTTTACAGAGAAGTATAGAGAAATACATGTATTTAGTAAGACATACGGTCAACCATTTTGTTTCAACATATACCTTAATCCTTACATTTCCCCCTTTGACATCACCCCTCCCTCTTGCCCTGGGTCCACCTGAACAAGTTCTAGTCAGCCTATATCCAGAGTACTCTCCCTGACCGCGAGTTGTCAGAGGGGTATACACCCATCCCCCTGGACAGTACCAACATCTAAAATTCAGGAAGAGTGGCTTTTCTGACAGATGGGTGATGTCAAGAAACTAAATCCACCTATCTTCACAAAAGTTCCATCTTTTCCGCATCATTTACCTTGGCTTTCTTGCAAAAGCACATGAGCAGTTTAAAGCATGCATAAAAGAAAAATACGAATAAGAGCACCACTATAATCGTCATTGCTGCCTTCTTAACCCAAGAGAATAACCCTGAGAAACTAAAAGTTCCACCAAACGGATCCTAGTCGCGACCAATATTTCGGGCCTTCTCTTGTAAATTCTTTACTTCCGTACGGTGTTGTGCAATGATGTCATAATAGTCAGGTACCTCAATGCTGGTGTTATGTATCCAAGTACAGCACTCATAGTCCTCAGTAGTTTCACAGAGTCCTGTCAGTGCTGCACTCATACTTTCAATTGCTAATTCATGTAATTCTAATTGTTGTCTGATGGCTCTGGTCTCCAGATTTAACTTAGTAATATCATCAGAGTTTTTCTCCAAAACATCATTAATAATTCCTGTATAGTTATTTAGTCTTTTCATTAAGTCTATACCCCATCCTGTCCAGGACGGGAACCAAGCCCATGCCATGTCCGTCTTCAGGAATATTTCTCTTTTACTACGATACCTGAGGGGATATCTAGGATGCATGCTAGCTTCTAATAGGTGATCACCTCGTTCATCACCTACTACTCCCATTACTGGTACTAAACTTGTGAGGTAGCACCATCCCTGAGCTCTTCTAGGTATCCAAGTATAACATTTATCCTCACAACAGATGTATATATTGTTTCCTAGAGCTACTGATCTTGAACTGATATCATTTCTATAACGAGAGGTGTATCCATAGAGGGATAAGTTGGATACTAACCACCTAACATTATTATCCACAATGTTAGTGAGGAAGTCAGATAATGTCTGGTGTGTGCTGGAATTACTGGGGTAGAAGCTTCCATTTAATACGACAATGGACAAATTAAACTTGCTGTCTTGGCATTCTCCATTTCCTCCCGTTGTGTTCCCTAAGTTGAAACACCAATCAGGGAAAAAGGCGAGGCCATTTGACTTAAACATTACTGTCTCGCTGGTATTTGTTCTAATTATGTTAATGCTACTGTTAGCAAGATCAGTATAGTTTATAGGAACTGCCATCAGTGGTATACTTGCTGTGCTGGGGTGTAATTTGCTACAAATCCAACATTTCTCATATCCTGACTTCTGGGCATAAGCATATTTAAACTTCAGTAATAAAATTTTTTTAGAAAATCCTTCATCCTTGTGTATTTTATTCTGTGAGGTAACCAAACTATTAGCCAGAATTACTGAAACAATAAAAAGATACATGTTGTCATTTGCCAACTGGCTCCTTTTTACAATGAGAAGCGTGGATCCAGGTAGGTTTCCCTTCCAATTTCACTGAGGTTGCTGTAATCAATAGCACCTGGAAAGGACCTTCAAACCTTGGTTCCAGTGTCTTTCTGGTATGTTTCTTTACATACACATAGTCTCCTGGTTGTAGATCGTGTGTACCTGTGACAGAATTAGGGTCTGGAAGAGAAGAATACACACTCTTGTGGATTTTTAGTCAGACGCTGTTGCAACTGTATTACATACGTAGTTAAACTATCACATTGTAATTGCATACTTTGAGGAAAATATAAACCTAATCTAGGTGCACTTCCAAACAGTATTTCATATGGGGATAACCCTGTTTTTCCTGTTGGGGTGTACCTAATAGAGAACAAAGCTAAAGCTAGGCACTCAGGCCATGGTTTGTTCAACTCCTGCATAGCTTTTTGTATTTTCAGCTTGATTGTACCATTTACTCTTTCTACTGATCCTGAACTCTGTGGGTGGTAAGGAGTATGAAAACTTTGTTGAACCCCTAACATTGCCATCACATTTTGCATTATTTCTCCCGTGAAATGTGTCCCCCTATCTGATTCTATTGTTTCTGGGAGACCAAACCTAGGTATCAGCTCAGTAATCAGTTTCTTGGCGGTGGCTTTTGCCGTAGCTGATTTCACAGGATAACTTTCGGACCAGCCTGAAAATAGGCAGATGCACACGAGAACAAATTCAAAGGGGCCGCTCTTAGGCATTTGTATGTAGTCAATCTGCAGTCTCTGAAAGGGATATTGGGCCTGGACCTGATGTTTACGTGGGGTTTTCACTCTCTGTCCTGGGTTATTAATCAGACAGATTTGGCATGCAGCACAGTAGTTCCTTGCAGTACTACTGAATCCAGGGGCTAGCCATCCTTGGCTTACAATCCTATACATAGAATTGGAGCTGACATGAGTGGGTAAGTGAACAGCCGCTGCCATTGCGGGGTATAGAGAAGCGGGTAGACATATTTTGTCTCCTTCTCTCCATACATTGTCAAGGCCTGGTGCAGCTCCCTCCTTAACCCAACGGTCCTTCTCAATAGCCCCTGCTTGTTCCTGTAGTTCCATTAGCTGCTGCCATGTGGTTTCGGGCATACTCACCTGTACCGTGGCTAAGGTCTCAGGGCTTACTTCCCCTAGAGCTGCCTTCTTTGCAGTTAAATCTGCAAATGCGTTTCCTTTTGCCTCAGTTGTTTTTGCGCTCGTGTGTGCCGCTATCTTCATGATGGCTACTCTTATAACCTTTTGAAGATTGTTCAGGACTCTTTTGATTCCTTCACCATGTTTAACAGGTGTGCCTGCTGCTGTAAGGTAACCTCTAGCTTTCCATATGTGGCCATAATCATGTGCCACACCGTAGGCGTATGCGGAATCAGTGTAAATGTTCCCTTCTTGTCCCTCTAAGTGTTCTAGGGCTTTCTCTAGAGCGGTTAGTTCCGCTTCTTGTGCCGACATGTGTGCTGGTAGTGACTTTGCCTCAATTACCTGTGTGTCCGTTACCACAGCATAACCTGTGTGATATTTACCTTTGTCATCGGCAAATCTACTACCATCTATGTACAGTGTGTGTTCTGCATTTGCAATGGGTATGTCTGTGACATGTGGGAACCCCGTGGTTTCTTGTTCCATAAGTTGGAAACAATCGTGTTCATCAGATGTTATGTCATGAAATGAAAGTGTGTCAGAATCCTGAGTATCTTGTGCTGTGTCTACACCATTATCATCATTACTCCCCCCTGTCAAATCTGTCTGTAATGGTAAAAGCTGTGCTAAGTTAAAAGAAGTGCATCGCTGAAAGGTAACATTGGGGGGTAGGAGCAAAGTGCATTGTAGACGCAGCTGCCTTGCCATTGATATGTGTTTTGGCTGGACCTGTGACAAGATGGCGTGTATGTCATGTGTGGTATGTACCACTACAGGATTGTCTAAGACAATTTCTGAGGATTTGTCAATGATAATTGACACTGCTGCAACTGCTCGTACACAGGACGGTGATCCTCTAGAGACAGGATCGAGAGCCGCCGAGAAGTATGCTACCGGCCTTTGTTTGATGTGTTGTTGTGTCAACACCCCTGTTGCGTGTCCCGTGCTTTCAGCAATGTACAAATGAAATGTTTTGGTATAATCAGGGATCCCGATCGCAGGTGCCGAAATTAGTAACCTTTTTAAGGTGCTAAAAGATTCATGACCTGCTTCTGTGAGTACATAGGGTACTATTTTCAAGCAATCATATAATGGCTGCATCAGAGAACTGGCATGTGGTATCCATTGTCTACAATATGATACCATTCCCAGAAACATACGAAGTTGCTTAAAGTTGCGTGGGATATTCATTTGTCTTATGGCCTGGACTCGGTCTTCAGTGAGGTGTCGAGTACCCTGGGATATACAGTGGCCCAAAAAGACAACCTTTTTCTGACATACCTGTAACTTAGTTCTATTCACTTTGCACCCTTTTTCAGCCAGGAATTGTAACAATGATAGAGTGGCTTTTAAACAAGTCTACATATTGCAACAATACACAAGTGTCAGGCGGTAGCCATTCTCTATTTTTACTTTTAAAGGTTTAGTCAGTCAGTGGGGCATCGGACAAAAGACCGTCATAACCACTTATGGGTATGGTGTCACGGGACGTCATGTGTGGAGGGACTACTGAATCAGACAACAGACTGCGTGACGCTCCTGTGTCAACCAAACAAGGAATATGTTTACCTTCCACCTTCATCAACATGTGGAGCATTTTGTTCTCTGATTCAGCTAGGACTGGGGCAAGTCATGCGGTCGGATCGTCCCTATCATTGGTACGCCTCTGTCTGTAGTCCCTCGTGTCTCTGTCCGTGTTTCCTTCCTGTTCGTCTTTTATCCTTTTCCTACAGTCTCTTTTTATATGTCCCACCTTGTTGCAGTAATAACAGGTAAGAGGTTTACGGGAGGAATTCCCTCCTTCATTGACCCGGGCAACAGTGTTAACTCCCGGTGTCCTTCTGGGTTTAGTTTCTGCTAAATCAGCCTCTATGCCTTGTGCTTTCTGCAACAATGTTCCTCTGTCCCGTATGGCTCTCCATTCGGGAGTACATGCCTTCAGTTTGTCACCTATTTGGGGTACTAGTCCTTCCATAAACTGTCGATTGAAAGCCCTAATGGTGACGGGTAAGGCTAAATCTAGACCTTCGTCAGCCATCATGCTTTCCATGTTGAGGTAAAATTCTGTAACAGTCTGACCTGGGGCCTGTTTTATGGGCGCTGTCGAACCCCTTTCCTGCTGTTTCCCTTGGCAAAATTCTCGTAACTGAGCAATAAACAGGGGTCTAGAGTCTATATGACGGGGGTGTATTCCTGGTGGATCTGTGGTAGGATCCCCATTCGGTCTAAGTGGGGTAAGTTTAGTCATAAATTGATTAAACATCGTTAGTGTCATTTTATGTCTACACAAATCTTCCCCATCTTGCCAAGTTGCTTCATGTGTGTCTAGTAATTGTGTCACGAATCTACAGAATGCGGCAGGTTTTGCTACGGGATCAGGAGCATTCTGTATTAATGCCATAAGAGTGTCAGCCGACCAAGGTGTCCATGTCCTCAGAACGACTTGTCGGGTCACTGTAGGTGGCTGTCCTGCTTGACCCGCATTTGGATTATTTACTTGTATTACCCTAGTCCGACTATGGACTGGAGCTACGGGCTCTGGTCTTTGAGCGCCGCAATGTACACATTCCTGTGCCCAGTCTGGGTTCTGGGTACCGCATACTCGGCATACCCATCCTCTTCCTCTTAAGGAAGGATAAAGTTTTGGTCTTTCATTACCTGGTGTGGTGGTGTTATAAAGAGGTGGAGTATCTCCCGTATTTACCCTATCGCCGGGAGCAGAAGGAAGACTTTTGTGTCGGACCTTCATATCCCATCCACCCTTTTCCTGACAATACTCCCATCCCTCCTCTTCAGCCCTGTTGGAAACCTTAATTAAACATTGTATTTGTGATACCCATCTGTTCTGCAATATCTCTCCCTGTCTGTCTTTCTTTATTTCTTCCCAACCTTCTACACTTAGCCCATTTTCTCCATCCATCCCCAATTTCTTGAGAATCCTATTCGTGCCCTGTGCCTTATCCTTCCCATACAACATTGTAATTATGTCTTTAACAGCATAACATTTCTGAGATTCCTCCTGGGGTTTACCATGTGTCTGGCCCATTTTGACAGTCCTGCCTAGGTGGCGTTTGGATCACTTACTAAGTGTCTCGTTGCCTTCTCCTCCTAGGGTGCCAAAATACTAAAAACCTCTCCTGGATGAGATTTCTGAAATCGAATTACCTTATATGCTAGCCAACTGACAAATATTATGACCAGACTGACAGCTACAACATATACAAGCATTCCCTTTTGGTGGCCAAACACATATGACTAGGTCTCCGGGACTTTGTGGAGACCTTATTTCCGTCCCATTACCATGGAATCTCTCAGCATTCGTTTCTTATTCCTGCTTTATTGAGGCAGTCAGGACTTATACTTTCAACCCGTTTTTAGGCTCATGAATCAAAAAGCGTATATCAAACTTAAGTGTCGGACCCCCAAAGTACTCTTACGAGTTAAGGGCGCATTCCGTTACCCATTGGGATGATATATGTTTCAATTCACACCATACAAACAGGGCTTATTTCATTCACAACAGACAGATGACAAGTAGACAGACAAGAAACAACGGTAACATAAGCCAAAATATTAAGTTCAAGACCCGCTTACTACAGAGGTTGGTGTTTACCTGAAGAACAATTCAGACAGATCAGGTGGGCACAAATCTAAGAAGCACAGAGTTTATAAGAAAATAAAGCTTTTCTTACCTGCGCAGGATTTGTCTGTGGTTCTTGATGTGCCCAGCCTCTTTGTTCCGTCCTTATGTTCGTTCGCCTCTTGTAGTTTCTTCAGCGAGTCCCTATTCGCGGCGCCAGAAATGTTAGGTGTGACCTCAACAAGTCACCTATTTGTCAGGTTATGTTACCGTTTCCCAATTGTTAGTTAGAGTTCTTATCTAAGCAAAGAGACACAGAGGTATTATTCAGTATTTCTGCTCAGAAGTCCGTCGTTAACTCTGACTGTCTCTGACTGACTCTGGCTCTGAGGCTTCTTTATTACATCTTTTATAGACAGAAAAGAGCAAACATCAGCAGTGTAAAAAAACAACATTTTTGCAAAGGAAAGACAATTCTCCGGGTGTTATCAGCTGATAAGACAATCTTCTGGGCGTAGACTGCTTTTTAGGGCTGATGCGGCCTCTTCTTGATGAGTACGTGACAATAGATGACGAGTCCTTATTTTACAGAGAAGTATAGAGAAATACATGTATTTAGTAAGACATACAGTCAACCATTTTGTTTCAACATATACCTTAATCCTTACACTATGCTGCTGGTGGAGAAGTGACTTGACTCACACACTGCCTGCCTCCTTCAGCAACTATGTGCTGAGGGAATCAGCATCAGAACGGTGGCAGGCTCAGGGCAGACACAGTGAGCTATAGGTCCGTGCAGCAGGCAGAGGCAGCAGTCCATGCCCACCACCCATCTCCATGTGACAGCCAGCAGTGCACATGTAGGGATTACGGGAAACACACAGAGAAGTCCAGTACATGGCTGCAGGGCCAGGACTGGGGGGGGAGGAAGGGGCACCTGCTATGCTATTGTCACTGTCCTGACTCCTGCTACAGCAACACCTTTCACCTCCAACTTTACTCCCCCTCTCTCCATGTACTGCAAGTCTGTACATCTCCCCAATCACACTGATCCTCTCCCCTCCTTCACTTTCTGCTGTTTGCTCTCCCCTTAAATGTATCTTCACTGCTCACATCCTGCAGCCTCCAGTGTCAGATCTGACCATTCCCATCACCGACTGTCTGCCTGACACCTTTTCCATCCCACATTACTTTGTATCTCTTAAAACTGTTCATCAGCTCAGTACATTCTCTGCAATCATTTAGGCCGGGTTCACAACTATGCTAATTGGATGTGGGTTTCACCACATCCAATTTGCATATGAGCAGAATATGACCAGCTCTCTATGGAGCCGGTTCACATGTCTCTGGGGCGGCTGGGTAGCGCACTGCACAGAAATGCTGTGCGTCTTTGCCTCCATTTCAGGGCCAAATTCAGGCAAAGATTCTGCCCTGATTCATCACTGAAACAGAGAACATGGATGGACAGCGTTACTGTGCGATCCGAAGCCAGTTTAGGTGTGAATCGAGCCTTAAAGTGGCCATAGCAGGAATGAAATAATAAATGGAACCATCTATTCTACGGCCACCTTAAATTAGTGCAGAGAATTTACTGAGCTGCTGAACATTTGAAAGAGCTAAAAAGTCATTTGGGATGGAAAGGGTGTCAGGCAGACAGTCAATATGTGGACCCCTACAAAGGAATATTGTATAGAAAAGTGGGGTAAGTGGTGCTACCTCAAAGTGTACTTATATATAGAGTTTCCTTAGAAGAAGCTCCCTCAAATAACGGCTCTCCCAAAGGTGCGCTCAACCAGATGAATAAAAGGGAAGAATAAAAAGGGGAGTAGGAGGGATGGGGGTAACTAGTCTCTAATAGATCCCCAAATACCAGAAGTCATGCCTAAATATCCCCTAACAAAGAGTGTATGTGCTAACTAAATGTGCCAAAATATATGGTGGTGTACTAAAATAGTACACTCATATACAAAGTGAAGACTATACCAAATATACTAATGATCACTAAGTGCAGAAACAGCATGTGCAATAGTTTGTACTAATACTATAATACTCAAATTCCAAAAGTAAAATCTATGTGATTTACACAGTTAAACTAAGATACAAATAGGCTGGTAGGTTATCCATAAATCAGCCAAATATACTGCCAATATTATATCCCTATGTTGAACACATGTTACACATGACAAATACCATACTGTGCATCCATAACTAAACCATGTCCAAATATAAATATAAATACCACAGTGAGAAAATTACTCCATAAATAGATAAAAAAGTAAATAATTAAATAAATAAAAAAATGAATAGTGATTACTGTGACTCCTGCTTTATACGTGAACCAAACTAGTGAAACTATATGAACTATATATGAGAACATTGGTGGGACAGATGAGCAGGGGGAACAGAGGTGGGACAGATGTGCAGGAGGTATAGTGGTGGGGCAGATGAGAAAGGGGTTTACAGTGGTTGGGCAGATGAGCAGAGAAGTTCATTGTTAGGACAGATGAGAAGATGGTTCAGTGCGGAGACAGAAGAGCATGGGGGTATGGCGGTGGAGCAGATGTGCAGGTAGGTACAGTGGTGGGGCAGATGTGCAAGGGGGGGTACAGTGGTGAAACAGATTTGCAGGGGGTTAGAAAAGCACGGAGACGTAGGAACGTAGGTGCAGGGCTGGCATGACTCATGCACCAGGAAAACCCCTATAGGGTTAATAAGAAAGGAGAGGAGGGGGCGGAGCTGTAAGCGGAGGAGAGGGGCGGAACATTATTTAAGAGGGGGAGGAGTCAAGAAAGGCAAGCGTGGGTCACAGCAGTTGGAAGTTGCTGGACGCGCTGCCGAATCTTCTGCCGGGACGGAGTGGTCACGCGGGGCGGGAGCGGTGAGCAGTGCGGGGGGGGTCGGATCTTGTTACGGAGGTTGCGGTGCGGTGCTCGGGATGGACGGGACGGTTGCACGGATGTCACGGACCTGTTAGAGAGGCTGCGTGCGGCGGCCGCCACGAGGGGGACAGACTGGCTCCAAAGCCAGGTTACCGCCATCACGCGGGAGGCGGCGGGGGGGCCTGCTGTGGGGGGGGATGCCACGCGGCGTGCTCGGCGGTCCAGGCCGCCTGAACGATTTTCGCCTGGGCCATCTGCTAGATCCCTGCGCCAGCCTAGGAGCCCGATAGCGGACCCGCCGGCCCCCCCTGCAAAACGGTCTTCTGCTGGGGCACGGGGGGGGGTCCGGGCGGAATCCTCTTCTTGGGCAGGGCTCGGGGAGTGGGGGTTTGCGGTCTAGGGACGCCCCCTCCCCACCGGCGCGGACAGGGGGAGGAAGGATCACGGTTCCCCCGGCCGCGGCTGTGTTGTCGCCGCAGGGGGAGACCCGTCGCAGGAGGAGCAGCGTCGCGCCTGCGCGGCAGCTACCAGACGCTGCTGGGAGGCCGGTGCGGGCAGGAAGTGGAGCCACACCTGGACACAGAGGGAGGCCGGCGGGGCCCGCGCGGGGACGCAGTGCGGGTGCCTTGCACAGCGGGATGGCGGAAGGTCGGGCCTATGGCGACGGCGGAGCGACGACTGGCAACGCAGACACGCCCCCGGGCCGCTCGGCGACCGGAGGGTTTTCTACGCCTGTGCTACCTGCGGCAGAAGTGCGCTCTGAAGGTGAACTGTCGGGTTCGGAGGCGGAGGTCCACGATCGGGAGGAGGCGGCTGGAGCATCCGGTGTGACGGCTGGAGGGAGCGGACCCAGGCAGCCAGGTAAGAGTTTTCCTTTATCTTCTTCTACTCTTTTCCGGGGGGCTTTTGGGGCTGACCTGGAGGGGGGGGGTTGGGGGTTCCACGGTGCCGCAGGGGGCGGTGGGTACTACCCGCCTCCTGTGGGACCCAGGTGTCGGTGCAGGCGTTGCTGGGGGGTTTGCAGGATTTGATACGGCGCTTCGCTGCTGGTGGGGATGGGGGACCCCCGCAGATTGCCCCCTGGGTTGGGGACCTGGGGGCGGGCATGGGTTCTCTGCGCGGGGGGGGGAGTGTCTCGGGGGGTCGGGGCAGTGTCTGGGTCGGAAGCTGGCATGGGGCTGGGGCCGGTGCAGGTGAGTACTGAGTTGCAGGCGCTGGGAGCGGTGCAAGTGGGTCCTGGGTCGGCGGCCGTGGCGGTGATGGAGCTAAGTTCCGTGCTGGGGGCGGGGGCGCCGGTGGCTGGAACGACATCGGGGGAGGATAAGTCGGCGAAGGAGGTGACGGCGCGGGAGGACGTGGTGCATTTGGCGGACGCTGCCAGATGCGAGGTGTATGTTTGCTACGAGGGTCCCTTGGGGGCGCATCTCAAGCAGGACGTGAAGGACAAGATCAAGAAGGGTGAGTATGTGGAGATATTTTCGCTGCTGCCCCTGGAGAAATTTAATTTGGATCGGGTCAAACCGGATAGTTCTAAGAAGGATGATGAGGAGAAGAGGAGGTATCGTTTGATACCGAGGACTTTTTCTAATTGGCTGCAGGCGTTTGCCATTTTGGCGAGCGTGATTGGGGAAACGGCGCCGGAGCACTGCTCGGCTCTGTTTTGTTATATGGACGCCATTGGGGAAGCACACCGGGTGTATGGGGGTTCTGCTTGGCTGCGTTATGACGAGCAGTTTCGGCAACGGAGGGCCGTGCGTCCGGATATTCGGTGGGACCGCAAGGATATCAGCCTCTGGATGCGCTTGATGTCGTCGGCGAGGCCTCCTCAACCGTTTTTTCATGGGGGGGCCGGGGGAACTTCCACCTCTGGACTTCCGGCCGGAAAGAAATCAGGGGTGTGCTGGCAGTTTAACGAAGGGTCCTGCAAGTTCGGGGGGTCCTGTCGTTTTCGGCACGAGTGTTCCGGGTGCGGGGGTGGTCACTCGCTCTCCCGTTGTTTTAAGAAGGGCAAGCGTGCCGGCGAGCCTGGTTTTAAGAGGGACAACCCCGGTGAGAGTGGAAAGGATGCGTCCTTTCCTAAATAGGTATCCGGACAGGGCGGCCGCACGGGTGTTGGGGGAGGGGTTTTCGGTGGGTTTCCGGATTCCGTGTTCTTTGGATGTGGTTCCGCCGATGGCGAGGAACTTGCGGTCGGCCTTGAGGAATCCTGGGGTTGTTACTGAAAAGCTGGCGAAGGAGGTGGCGTTGGGAAGGATGTGTGGCCCGTTTGCGGAGCCGCCGTTGCCGGATTTGGTTGTGTCTGCGTTGGGGGTGGTGCCTAAGAAGGAACCTAACAAGTTTCGACTTATTCACCACCTTTCTTTTCCCAGAGGGGGCTCGGTGAACGATGCCATTGATCCCGAAGCCTGTTCGGTGTCGTACACGTCGTTTGACGCCGCGGTGGGTTGGGTTCGGCGGTACGGAAAGGGGGCCCTTATGGCTAAGTCTGACATCGAGGCGGCTTTTCGGCTGTTGCCGGTGCACCCGGAGAGCTTCCGGCTGTTGGGGTGCTGCTGGCAGGACCAGTTTTATGTGGACAGGTGTTTGCCTATGGGCTGTTCCGTGTCCTGTGCTTTGTTTGAGCTTTTTAGCTCGTTTTTGGAATGGGTGGTGCGCGACGTGTAGGGATGAGCGTCGGTGATTCATTACCTTGATGATTTCCTCGTGGTTGGGCCTCCCGGTTCCAATGTGTGTGCGATCCTGTTGGCCACGTTGCAGCACATTGCGGATCGATTCAGGGTGCCATTGGCGGCGGACAAGATGGAGGGGCCAGCTTCGGTTATGTGTTTCTTGGGCATTGAGATAGATGCCGACATGATGGAATGTCGGCTGCCGGCGGACAAGGTGGAGGGGTTGAAAAGGGAGTTGAGGGAGTTGGTGGGCCTGCGGAAGGTGCAGCTGCGGAAGCTGCAGTCGGTTTTAGGTAAGTTGAATTTTGCCTGCCGAATCATACCGATGGGCAGGGTTTTTTGCCGGCGGTTGTCGGCGGCTACGGCTGGGACGCAGGTTCCGACGCATTTCATTCGGTTGACTAGGGAGCATAGGGCGGACATTCGGATTTGGCAGACGTTTTTGGAGGGATTCAACGGAAGGTCAGTTTGGATGAAAGGGCCGGTGAGTAACTTCGACTTAGAATTACTGACGGACGCGGCTGGGTCCACTGGCTATGGAGCCTTCTTTCAGGGCCAGTGGAGTGCGGAAGCTTGGCCCCGGACGTGGGTTGAGGCGGAGTATACGAGAAACCTGGTGCTACTGGAATTGTTTCCGGTGGTGTTTGCGGTGGAGGTTTGGGGGGAGGCATTCCGGGATCTGAAGGTCCGGTTGCATTGCGACAACATGGGCGTGGTGCAGGTGATCAATCGGATTTCGGCGTCCTCGCAGCCGGTGGTCAGGCTGCTGCGTCACCTGGTGCTCCGCTGCTTGCAGATGAACATTTTCTTATATGCCGTCCATATTCCGGGAGTGGATAATAATGTGGCCGATGCTTTGTCTCGATTTCAGTGGCCGAGGTTTCGGGCTTTGGCTCCGGATGTGGCGAGAGAGGGGATCCCCTGCCCGGGGTGGCTCTGGGAAGTAGCGTTGGAGTAGCCGTGGGATGGATCCGGAGGTCGGTGAGCGGTGCAACATGGGCGGCATACAGTAAGGTGTGGAGGGAATGGTTGGACTTTACACGGCTGGCGGACGCCGAGCTGGGTGGGGGAAGGGAACGGGGCCTGTTGGTGGTGTATTTCATTTCCCGGGTGATGGAACAATTGGGGTCGGTGGCCTCTATTGAGCGGAAGTTGGCGGCGTTGGCCTTTTGGTTTAAACTGCTGGGTGAGGAGGATTGGACAAAAGGTTTTTGGGTGAAACAGGCCCTTAAGGGGTATCGCAAGGGTAATCCTCACAGGGATGGGAGGAGACCGGTGACCTTCTGGGTTTTACAGGTCATTTGTGAGCGATTGGAGGAACAATGTGCTTCGCGTTATGAGGTTCGGTTGTTCCGCGCAGCTTTTTCATTGGCGTTTTTTGGGGGTTTTCGGGTGGGGGAATTGGTGAGTCCGGCGAGGAAGGTTGGGGGGAGGCTTGCTGGGGCATGATGTGGCTCTGCGGGCGGACAGGGTGCGTTTGACCTTGCGTAGATCGAAAACGGATCAGAGGGGCAGGGGGGTGGATATCTGGTTGTTCACGTTGCCGGGTTCCGGGTTGTGCCCGGTGAGAGCGGTTTCGGAATTCTTGGATTGTAGGCCTCGGGGGGAGGGTCCTTTGTTGATGCACGAGGATGGGTCCTTTTTGTCTAGGTTTCAGTTTGTAGCCGTGTTCCGAAAATGTCTCCGGGCAGGGGGGTTTGGTGAGTCGCAGTTTGCCTCCCACTACTTCCGCATTGAGGCGGCCACGGAGGCCGCCAGATGTGGGTTGGATGAGGCGGCGGTCAAGAAAATTGGGAGATGGGAATCGCGGCGGTTTAAGTCATATGTGAGGCCGCATCTGGTGTAAGTGGGAGCTTGGAAGGGTTTTTTCCTCGGGTGTGTTTTTTTTCCGGGGTGTGCATGGGTGGGGCGACACGGGTGTGGTTGGCCATGGTTATTCGAAAGGGGGGTTCCTATGTTATTTTAGTATTTCGCTTTGTCATTTCAGAAGGAGGTCGCGAACGCCTCGTCTGGATATTGGGACACTCCTACGTTTTTTGGGGTGCCAGGAGAGCTGATGTCAGGCCGGAAGGAAGGCAACTGGGGTTTTCTCGGAGGGAGGCGTGTGTACGGTGGCTAGGGATCCCTGGGATGAAATGGAGCAGGGTGGTGCCGGAAGTTTATCGGTACGCCGGACTAGATAGGCCCCCCGATGTGCTGGTGTTACATGTGGGGGGGGGAATGACTTGGGGATTCGGTCAACCAGGGATCTTGTGGCAGATGTCAAAAGGGATTTTTTGATGCTTCGCAGGGACTTTCCGGACATGGTGCGGGTCTGGTCCGACATCGTGGCAAGGACTGCCTGGCGGATGGCCAGATCGGTAACCCGGATCAACAAGGCCAGGATTAAAGTCAACAAGGCCCTGGGGAGGTTTATTAAGCGGAATGGTGGGTTGGTGGTGAGGCACACGGAGTTAGAGGTGAACGTGGGCATGTACCTTCGGGGGGATGGGGTGCATCTTACGGCGGTGGGGACTGACCTGTGGGCTCTGGGGGTGCAGGATGGGATTGAGCGTGCCCTGCGGGTGTGGAGGGGCCCTTAAGGCTAAGGGGGTCATCCTTGCGGGCTGTGGCGGTGCCTTTGGTCTTTGACGGGGTAAAGAAACGGAGGTGATGGAAGTGGTGGGGGGGGGACTCATATGTGGTATGTGCCCCCTTTTTGGTGTATCCCAGCGGAAGGGTAGGCTGGGATACGGGTTTTTGGTGGCACTGCGGGAAAGGGGGTTGTCTCCGGGCTGATAAACGGCCGGAGGCCTGGTATGGTAAAATTTGGTCCCGCAGTGTATTGGTGAAACAAACAGTTAAAAGGAGAAATGAGGTACCGTCAAAGACCAAATGGCTGGGAGTTGTAATTGCTGTTGCAATATAGTATTTTATTAGAGTTATAAAAGTTAATAAAAGTTATTTATTCTATTTATTTTATTTTGGTTGAAGATTGGTTAAAATAAAGGCTGCTGTGGCCATTTTATACTTCAAACTATAGCGTAGTCTATTTATTTGGGGTGAAAGAAAGGGAAAGGTAAAAGGGAATGGGTAGAAAGTTGGAAGGTTTATGGGAAAGGGGTGTAATACTGGTTGCATAGGTCAAGAAAAGCACGGAGACGTAGGAACGTAGGTGCAGGGCTGGCATGACTCATGCACCAGGAAAACCCCTATAGGGTTAATAAGAAAGGAGAGGAGGGGGCGGAGCTGTAAGCGGAGGAGAGGGGCGGAACATTATTTAAGAGGGGGGAGGAGTCAAGAAAGGCAAGCGTGGGTCACAGCAGTTGGAAGTTGCCCACCCACCCGCCCTTTAGGTTAGGTTGCTTTTGTGGTGCTTAATTTTCTGGTTGTTGTCGTTGTCCCCTTGTTTCTTGCAGGTTCGTTGAAGACGGTCGTCATGGCAGCGGTTGGCGGTGCCTTTGGTCTTTGACGGGGTAAAGAAACGGAGGTGATGGAAGTGGTGGGGGAGACTCATATGTGGTATGTGCCCCCTTTTTGGTGTATCCCAGCGGAAGGGTAGGCTGGGATACGGGTTTTTGGTGGCACTGCGGGAAAGGGGGTTGTCTCCGGGCTGATAAACGGCCGGAGGCCTGGTATGGTAAAATTTGGTCCCGCAGTGTATTGGTGAAACAAACAGTTAAAAGGAGAAATGAGGTACCGTCAAAGACCAAATGGCTGGGAGTTGTAATTGCTGTTGCAATATAGTATTTTATTAGAGTTATAAAAGTTAATAAAAGTTATTTATTCTATTTATTTTATTTTGGTTGAAGATTGGTTAAAATAAAGGCTGCTGTGGCCATTTTATACTCCAAACTATAGCGTGGTCTATTTATTTGGGGTGAAAGAAAGGGAAAGGTAAAAGGGAATGGGTAGAAAATTGGAAGGTTTATGGGAAAGGGGTGTAATACTGGTTGCATAGGTCAAGTGATTTGAGGTGAGAGGGTGCATGAATTGGGGCTGATCTGAGGCGTGAGAGTACAGGATGTTAATTTCTCACTACTACTCAAGTAGTTTACAGCATTTACTTTATAAAAAAATCCTTTTTGTGATTGAGAGTGTGAAGTAAGACATTCAACTCGTCAATCTCAATTTCTTTGAAAATATTTTTCGGCTCACTGTGCTCAACAAGTTATCTACCCCTGATGTAGCACATGGTCTGAAAGTTAAAGCTAAAATCTGAATTCCCCTTCCCATCTTACAAATCGCTGGAATAGATAAAATAAACCTACTTGGTGGCCCTGGGCTCTTTGGAGCCAACATACTGATACTGATTTATTTAACCAAAAACATTACCAACTTTGTGCCATTTGCTACAAAAAACATTCTATTGCTAAGACCTGGAAAACAGTCATATCTTAAAGTAGTTGTAAACCCTCACATAAACCCAGTGAAGTGACTGGCCTCAGGTTTATCTACAGTACAGCCATACAAAGGAATGCCCAAATCTGAGACCACAATTGTAAAGAAGATCTTAGTGGCTCATTCACACAGCTGGTTTGTGCAGTAGAAGCAGGCAGTTGAGCTGAAGTTTTTCCACCCCACTTGAAAAAGGAGTTTCAGCCACTCGGTGCTGGTCAATGGCAAAAATGAATTGTCATGTCACTTTAAATAGGATGCACCACAAATACCCCACAAGTGCGTGCAATCAGGCCCGGACTGGCCATAGGGCAGACCAGGCATTTGCCCGGTGGGCCGGGGGCCGCCGGGCTGCATCATGTCTGGGACATGCAGTCGGCCGCGGGTTCTAACGCCGGCCACTGATGTTCCGCCAGCGGTGTAATAAGTGGGGGCGGGCCGCCAGTGACAGGCTCTTTGAGAGCTGTAGTTGCTGTTTGCAGTGGGGTTGGTGTGTTCTAGCCTCGGAGCCGCACTCGAATGACACACATAGGCACAGGGGGGGGGGCGGAACCCGCAACTATTCACCTTCTCTCTAGCACGGTGGAAGCAGCTCTGATCAGTCTCGGTTCGGCTGTCTCCCACAGACGAGCAGAGTGAAGCCGCCTCCCCCTACCCCTCCTCCTTTATGTCTACACAGGGGGAGGGGACTCAACATGCAGTCCTGTGCTGATCTCAGGACATTAGACTCAGGTACATTATGGGTCTGAAGGGGAGGTCTGTAATGTAGGGGGGGTTCTGTAATGTAGGGGGTGTTCTGTAGTATAGGGAGGTCTGTAATGTAGGGGGGGTTCTGTAGTGTAGGGGGGTTCTGTAATGTAGGGGGGGTTCTGTAGTGTAGGGGGGTCTGTAGTGTAGGGGGGTTCTGTGGTGTAGGGGGGTTCTGTAGTGTAGGGGGGTTCTGTAGTGTAGGGGGGTCTGTAGTGTAGGGGGGTTCTGTAATGTAGGGGGGGTTCTGTAGTGTAGGGGGGTTCTGTAGTGTAGGGGGGTTCTGTAGTGTAGGGGGGTCTGTAATGTAAGGGGGTCTGTAATGTAGGGGGGTTTGTAATGTAGGGGGGGGGTTCTGTAGTGTAGGGGGGTCTGTAGTGTAGGGGGTTTTGTAGTGTAGGGGGGTTCTGTAGTGTAGGGGGGTTCTGTAGTGTAGGGGGGTCTGTAGTGTAGGGGGGTTCTGTAGTGTAGGGGGTTCTGTTGAGGAAGAAGTGGAAGTTGAACTTGAAGTTGAGGTGAACATGGAAGTAGAAATGAAAGTGGAAGTTGAGGTGGAAGTTGAAATTGAGGTGGAAGTTGAAATTGAGGTGGAAGTTGAGGATGAAGTGGAAGTTGAATTTGAAGTTGAGGCAGAGCAGATGGGCCAAATCGTTATATAATGCAATGCAGCATATCCCAGAGTATGGGTCCCCTCCTGTGAGTCCCCATGAGTGGATCCGGTCTGTATTGTAGGGGGTTCTGTAGTGTAGGGGGGGTCTGTAATGTAGGGGGAGTTCTGTATTGTAGGGGGTCTGTAATGTAGGGGGGTTCTGTATTGTAGGGGTTCTGTAGTGTAGAGGGGGTCTGTAATGTAGGGGGTTCTGTATTGTAGGGGAGTTCTGTAGTGTAGGGGGGTCTGTAATGTAGGGGGGTTCTGTATTGTAGGGGGGTTCTGTATTGTATGGGGTGTTCTGTAGTGTAGGGGGGTTGTGTAAAGTGAGGGGGGTTCTGTAATGTAGGGGGGGTCTATATTGTAAGGGGCATTCTGTAGTGTAGGGGGGTCTGTAATGTAGGGGGTTCTGTATTGTAGGGGGGTTTTGTATTGTAGGGGGTTCTGTAGTGTAGGGGGGGTCTGTAATGTAGGGGGAGTTCTGTAGTGTGGGGTGTCTTTAATGTAGGGGTTCTGTAGTGTAGGGGGGTCTGTAATGTAGGGGGTTCTGTATTGTAGGGGAGTTCTGTAGTGTAGGGGGGTCTGTAATGTAGGGGGGTTCTGTATTGTAGGGGGGTCTGTATTGTATGGGGTGTTCTGTAGTGTAGGGGGGTCTTTAATGTAGGGGGGTTGTGTAATGTAGGGGTTCTGTAATGTAGGGGGTTCTGTAATGTGAGGGGGGTTCTGTTGTGTAGGGGGGTCTGTAATGTAGGGGAGTTCTGTATTGTAGGGGGGTCTGTATTGTAGGGGGTCTGTATTGTAAGGGGCATTCTGTAGTGTATGGGGTTCTGTAGTGTAGGGGGTCTGTATTGTAGGGGGGTCTGTAATGTAGGAGGGGGGGTCTGTAATGTAGGGGGTGTCTGTAATGAAGTGGGTTCTGTATTTGTAGGGGGGTCTGTATTGTAGGAGGGTCTGTAATGTAGGGGGGTTCTGTAGTGAGAGGGGGTTCTGTATTGTAGGGAGGGGGTCCGCACTGTAGAGAGGGCATCTCCACTGTAGGGGGGTCTGTGTAACATGCAGGGGGTCCAGAACTAGAGGTTCAGGGTGCTGTGTAATGTAAACGGGCCCAGAGGTTCAGGGTGCTTGTAAAGGGGTCCATAGGTGCAGGGCACCATGTAATGTAAAGGGGTCCAGAGGTGCAAGGTGCTGGAACCCCACATCCCATCATCAACCGCCCCCACGAAGCGCCGCTGCCGTGAACCCCCCCCCCCCCCCTATGGGCTGCTCGGTCTAAAATGCCCGGGCCTATTTTTTGTCCCAGTCCGGGCCTGCGTGCAATGAACATGACTGGCGCATTGCGGGTCTGCATTTTCAGAGTTAAATCAGGCAGTGAGTAAATGATATATTGCCCCCTCACTGCTTGTCAAACACCACAATAGCCACCCATCCAAATCATCCCTTAAAGTCCTCTTAAGCCGCGTACACACGAGCGGACTTTTCAACGTCCAAAGTCCGACGGACTGAGTCCGTCAGACTATTCGATCGTGTGTGGGCTGCAACGGACTTTTGACTCGCCAAAGTCCGAAGGACTTTAGAATATGGAACATGCTTCAAATTTTCCCGACGGAACTCCGCCGGACCCGGGTCCCTTCGAAAACTCCGCTCGTGTGTGTGCTATTCCGACGGACTAAAACCGACGCTAGGGCAGCTATTGGCTACTGGCTATGAACTTCCGTATTCGAATCCAGTCGTACGTCATCACGTTCGAATCCGTCTGAGTTTAGTGTGATTGTGTGTGGCCAAGTCCGCTCCGCCGAAAAAGTCCGTCAGAACTCCGTCGGAACTCCGGCAGAACTCCGACGGAACTCCTTCGGAAGTCTGTCGGACATAAGTCCTCTCGTGTGTACGGGGCTTTAGCCCTACTTTCTCCCTTTGAGTTCCCCTAGAGCCATTTAGTTACATGCATTTCAACAGAGCCAAGTTTCCTTCCTTCATCCCACTGACATACAATAGGTGCCAATTAGTCCTCCTGAGATTGACACAAATGACACAGTATGATTATAATGATGACATGATGATAATTATTGAAGTAAAATGCATCCTAAGGCCCCATATCACACAAAGGGAGATCCATTTTGTCAGCGGGGGATCTATCCACTGATTCCCCAGTGATCAGAGCAGAGCGGACAGATGACAGGTCTGTGTCCACTCAGTTTATGCGGAGCTCGAGCCAACTATTCTCTATGGGCATTCGGGTGTAAATGGACTCAGCTGTCTGTTCACACCCAACTACTCTCCGATCCGCCTAGACGTAGGAGGACATATCTCCTTCCATTTTTTATTTGGATCGCATTGGAGGTAGGCAGATGAGCAGGATCAGGGGGTAAGGTTTAGGGCCCTCATCAAGTATGGGGCCTCATGATTTCTAACAGCAGTCCTGAGGCCAGGGCATATTACTGCTGCTAGGGAAGAGTGGATGGGCTTAGTTAGTTCTGATGTGTTTAGCTGGTGCTGGACTTCAAATCTTCCAGAGGTGTCATCCTGGGACTTGGAGCATGGTGCCAACATATAAAAAGTGGATATGTCAGCAGGGCTAGTGCAGTGGGCTACCACTGGCATTACCGATGCGCTACATCACTGGGGAATGGTGACCCTCATAATGGGCACAGCAGGTGTGCAGAGAATTTAACATCCTGCACTCACGGCTCAGATCAGCCCCAATTCGTGCACCTTCTCAGCTCAGATCACTGTCCCCCCTGCAAATCTGTCTCACCACTGTACCCCCCTTGCACATCTGCCCCACCACTGTACCTACCTGCACATCTGCTGCATCGCCATACCCCCATGCTCTTCTGTCTCCGCACTGAACCATCTTCTCATCTGTCCTAACACTGAACTTATCTGCTCATCTGCCCCACCACTGAAACCCCCTTTCTCATCTGCCCCACCATTGTACCTCCTGCACATCTGTCCCACCTCTGTTCCCCCTGCTTATCTGTCCCACCAATGTACCTACTTTCTCCTCTGCCCTACCTTTGTGCCCTCTGCTCTTCTGCCCAACCACTGTAACCCCCTGCTCATCTGTCCCACCAATGCACCCCCTTCACATCTGCCCCATCACTGTACCCCTGCTCATCTTTCCCACCACTGTAACCCCCTTCTCATCTAGGCCACCACTGAACCCCCCGCTGATCTGTCCCACCACTGTAACCATCATTGTACTCCCTTTTTTTCTGTCCCATCGCTGAACCCCCTTTTTATCCCTCCCACTACTGTACCTGCTCATCTGCCCCAACACTGTATCCCCTTGCTCTTCTGTCCTACCACTGTAACCCCGCTGCTCATCTACCCCTTCAACATACCCCTTTTCTCATCTGCCCCACCATTGTACCTCCCTGCACATCTGCTCCGCCAACATACCCCCATGCTCTTCTGTCTCACTACTGAATCACCTTCTCATCTGTCCCCTAACACTGAACCCATCTGCTCATCTGCCCCACCACTGTAACCCACTTTCTCATCTGCCCCACCAATACACCTCCTGTACATCTGTCTCACCACTCTACCCCCTGCTCTTCTGCCCCACCTCTGTTCTCCCTGCTCATCTGCCCCACCAATACACCTCCTTCTCATCTCATCTGCCCCACTGTTCTACCCTCCTGCCTATCTGTCGCACCACTGTAACCTCCTTCTCATCTGGACCAACACTGAACCCCCTACTCATCTTCTCCATCACTGTACCTCCCTGCACATCTGCCCCACCGCTGTACCCTCCTGCTCTTCTGTCCTACCTCCTAACCTCTCCTGCTCATTTTCCCCAACGCTGTGCCCTCCTGCTCATCTGCTCCACCACTGTACCCTCTTCTCTACTATGATATGCATGATATGTAGAGTGGGGAAAGGGGGCATAGATAAGATACATCTACCTGTCCTGGCACACTCATCCTGCTCTCGCTTCCAGCCCACATGCTTGTATGCGATGTATGGGATGTCTGTGATGTATGTGCTGTATTGGATGTATGTGATGTCTATGATGTATAGGATGTATGCGATGTATCTGATGTCACATACAAGCATCTGGAAAGGATGCGCAATGATGAGCTCAGGTCAGGGGCATTTTCTGAAAGGGGGCCTGTGTGCAGGATCATTAGTTGGGCCCCTGCAGCTGAGAAAAGGTGCGGCTCTCTGCGCCACAGGAAAAGTTGGGTGTGATTTTCATTGTGCTGAATACTAGCTGTGACTTAAAGGGACACAGAGTGCAGGGATTCAGTAGTAAGTGACACAAAGGTTCAGGAATAATGTCAACAAAGTTCCCAGATGCTCAACAGTAATTCCATAAAAACTGTCACCTGATTGTGATTTTCTCAATCACAGTGAAATCCCTTCTTTGTGAGATTGGTAGTGGCAACCAAGCGAGTCATTTTTCTTCAGATGGTGGACGGGGCTGGCAGGTTTGTGACTGGCTTTAGCAGTGGCCAAGACAGTCCTCCTCCTCTTGGAAACAAGGCCCCCCCCACCCCCCCCCCTAGCAGAACTGTTCCCAATTTGTTCCCCATCGCAAAAACTAACGATCGCAGCTACAGCAAAGTTAGAGAACCAAACAATGTTTCCCATCATTTCCAATGTGTGGGGGCACAGTGCCTCCCCCTCAGTGCAGATACGGTGTGGGGAATTCTGACATTGGAATGCATTCATGTCTCGCTGACACTTCCCTGCACTGCTCTGCTGATGGGAAGGGAGTCGAGTCTCAGCAAAAGAGGCTTTGCGCGCCGCTTGCAGCAACAATGCTAGGGGGTTGCCTACCCCTGTGGTACATTAACAACATTATTATTTGGGTGGAATGAAAGTGTAGGCATGCAATACAAGCATATTACATCTATGCCTGGAACCAAACCAAGGTTTCTGCACAAACTGCATGAAAAGAGTGTGGGAATGGGTGTTTTAAGGAGGTGATCACAAATATTTACATACAGAGAGACACATCCTTCTTCTCTGGACATATAAGATCCATAGACTCCAGTTATAACATCAGAATCTACCTAACAGAAACACCCCACCATGTCTCTGACCATCCTCTTCCTCACACTGGTTTTATCTTGTTCTGGTAAGATAAAAGTATCTATATGGGTTTATTACACAAGGACATTCCCCATCTCCTCTTTCTATAACATTGTCCTGTTCATATTTCAGGTTCTGTGGCTCAGTTTACTGTCACTCAGGATGCTGCCATGTCTGGATCTCCTGGTGGAAGTGTCCGTTTGACCTGTGGTCGGAGTGGAGGATCAGTATCTGGGGATAACTACCCCTCGTGGTACCTACAGACACCTGGAAGTGCCCCTAAGCTGATAGTTTATAGTAGTGATAGCAGAAACCAGAATACCAGACCCTCTGGAGTATCAGATCGGTTCTCAGCCCAAATATCAGGAGGATCAGCCGTTCTGTCCATCAGTAGATTGCAGACTGAGGATGAAGGAAACTTTTACTGTTCTCTCTATGGTGGTAGCGGTAGTTATGTGTGCACAGTGATATATAAGAAAGCAACTTAACACATAAACTTAACATGCATTATTTAAATCAGACACCAGAGGCATCAGTGTTCTTTATATTTTCAGAACGGCAATGAAATGTAAAGCTGTAAGTATATGTAAAACCAAATAACTGATAACAATTTGTTATTATTATCATAAACTCATCAGATGTGTATTTGTATACAGCATTACTGTATGATCTGTAAAGTACCTGGCCATCTTAATAATGCATTACAAATGCCATCTGAAAACGGACGCAAACGAAAGGAGGGCAGTATCATGAAGACACAGAGAAATGCTAATATTCAACATGTATAAAGAAAAATAAAGCATTCAATGTTAGAGTGTTTTTTGGAGCAGTCACATGACCACTTTGTTCTTTTTTCTTTATCTGCTGAGCATGGACTGTGGGGGGAGAGAATCATTACCAAGAGCAGTGGCAGCCTGTCAATAGGGGGTGCAGGGGCGCTGCCCCTCCAAAGCTAGTGATAAAAAAAGTCCCTTTAAGGGCCGGTTCACACTGCGAGGCGAGGCGACACGGCTCGCCTCGCCTCGCTCCCGCAAGTCGCCCCCATTCAGTACTATGGAACCGTTCTGAGAGGAGCGACTCGAGTCGCTCCGACTCAGAAAAAAGGTTCCTGTACTACTTCGGGGCGACTTCGGGGGCGACTTGCATTGACTTCTATGCAGAAGTCCTCTGCAAGTCGCCGCTGAGCTCCCCGCAAGTCGCGGCGAGGTAAGTCGGAGACGCCTCGCCGCGGCTCGCTGTGTGAACCGGCCCTAAGTGTGTGCAGGCGCCAGACACACAGGTGTCTATGGAAAGCATGACGTTTCTGCAATCATGTGATTGCAGCTGGGAAGCTTGATTGGCTTCTTTTAGTGTTTCCTTTGGGTGCAGAACCCTGAACACTCCCACTATACAATTATTCTGTGTTTGGTGGTTTATAATTGGTGGGGGATGTAGGGCGGCAATTTTAGCCAACCTCCACCACATACATATAAAATTAGACAATTGTCACTGGTGCCACTAGGTAGCTAGTTATTTTTTAGGTTCACCGCCAGGTTTTTATAGCATTAGGTACCCCCATATATTACCCAATAAAGATTTTAACCCCCTGATTGCCCCTAGAGTTAACCCTTTCACCAGCGATCACCGTATAAGTGTCACTGGTGACGCTGGATAGCCAGTTAGTTATTTAGGTTCCCCGTAAGGTTTTTATATAGCGTCAGGGACCCCCATATACTACCTAATAAAGGTTTTAACCCCCTGATTGCCCCTAGAGTTAACCCTTTCACCAGTGATCACCATATAAGTGTTACGGGTGACTCTGGTTAGTTAGTTTGCTTTTTATAGCATCAGGGCACCCATCATTTATTACCCAATAAAGGTTTAACCCCCTGATCACCCAGCGGGTGATAAAAATCAGGTTTTAGGGTCAGATAGGGTCTGTGTCGCCCCATGCAGCGCTAGGTTAGTGCCAGTCCCGCTAACACCCACGCACAAAGCATACACCTTCCGTAGTGGTATAGTATCTGAGCAGATCAATATCTGATCAGATCTATACTAGAGTCCCCAGCAGTTTAGGGTTCCAAAAAAACGCATTGTTAGCGGGATCAGCCTAGAAACCTGCTAGCACCTGCGTTTTGCCCCTTCGCCCAGCCCACCCAAGTGCAGTATCGATAGATCACTGTCACTTACAAAACACTAAACACATAACTGCAGTGTTTGCAGAGTCAGGCCTGATCCCTGCAATTTCTAACAGTTTTTTGGGGTATAATGCCACATATGCCCATAGCATGTGTGAGCAATATATCATTTAGTGACAACTTTGTGCGAAAAATAAAAAAGTGTGTAATATTCCCGCAACATGTGGCAAAATATAAAATATTCCATGGACTCAACATGCCTCTCAGTAAATAGCTTGGGGTGTCTACTTTCCAAAATGGGGCTATAACTTTTGCGCAAACCAATAAATATACGCTTATTGACATTTTTTTTACTAAAGACATGTGGCTGAATACATTTTGGCCTAAATGTATGACTAAAATTGAGTTTATTCTATTTTTTTATAACAAAAAGTAGAAAATATCTTTTTTTTTTTTTTTCAAAATTTTCAGTCTTTTTCCTTTCATATCATAAAAAATAAAAATAGCAGAGGAAATCAAATACCATCAAAAGAAAGCTCTATTTATGAAGAAAAGGACGCAAATTTTGTTTGGGTACAACATTGCATGACCACGCAATTACCAGTTAAAGCAGTGCAAAATTGTAAAAAGACCTCTGGTCCTTAGGCTGACAATTGGTTCGGGGCTTAAGTGGTTAATAGATGTAAGGCCAGACCTTTAGGACATCCGTCCGGGAGCTAGATGGTTAATAAGTCCGCTGGAGGTATCAAATAATACCCTCAGTAACATATTTCACTTAGGTTTAGACAATAGGTTAATACAGATGCATCCACCTGCAATGACAGACCTGACTTGCCCAGTTAGCACTAGCAGCTGTAGACTGGCTAATGGATCCTATAGGACAAATGTGGGAATAATAGATTATTTGGATAACTCCAAGTAGATATTGGAAAGGTGTCACCACTTGTCCATTTATCCAGGATCAGTCTCATCCAAATTCCTAGGTACAGCTGTTTTCGGCTGGGTTATGGTCTCAAGAGGTGGGAGGGCATGTTCACCATGGATCCACGTGTCTTCTATGCATGCTGAACAGCGTGTAAACACAGTTAGGCAGCTATAGCATGAGCAAAGGTCTCGTGGGTCCTTGTGAGAGCTCACAAAGATGTACACCGGCATGGGGGGGTGGTCTCAGTAGTGGTTTGTCCATATCTTCACAGTCAGCATGCTGACATCATGCTAATTTTCATCTAATCTAATTTTATATGTATGTGGAGGAGGTTGGTTATTTTAATTAATTATGTCACTATGTGGAAATTTTTCACTAAAGTAAACGTATTTTTGTGAATACCGTTAGTTGCTTTTTGAATAATTATTTTTGGGAATTTTTTTTTTTCCCTCCCCTTTTTTCTTATATGCTTAATTCAATTCAGAGGGACACACCTAGCTAGTTGATTATACTTAATCCCCTAGGTGATGGTTATCTGTGACTATCATTTGGAACAATTTTATTGGTTAAAGTTCCCACTATAGTCCTACTTACGTGGATGTAGGTGGCCTTGTCTTCTTTTATGTATTTTTGTTTTGTTGGCTCACACACTGCCTGCCTCCTTCAGCAGGTATAAGTCCGTGCAGCAGGCAGAGGCAGCAGTCCATGTCCACCACCCATCTCCATGTGACAGCCAGCAGTGCACATGGAGGGATCACGGGAAACACACAGAGAAGTCCGGGTACAGCACTGCCCTGACTCCTGCTACAGCAACCCCTTTCACCTCCAACTTTACTCCCCCTCTCTCCATGTACTGCAAGTCTGTACATCTCCCCAATCACACTGATCCTTTCCCCTTAAATGCATCTTCACTGCTCACATCCTGCAGCCTCCAGTGTCAGATCTGACCATTCCCATAACCGACTGTCTGCCTGACACCCTTTCCATCCCACATTACTTTGTATCTCTTTTAACTGTTCAGCAGCTCAGTACATTCTCTGCAATCATCTAGGCCGGGTTCACACCTATGCGAATTGGATGTGGGTTTCACCGCATCCAATTCGCATAGCAGCAGAATATGACCGGCTCTCTATGGAGCCGGTTCACATGTCTCCGGGGCGGCTGCGGAGCGCACTGCACAGAAATGCGTATTTGCCTCTGTGTTAGGGCTGAATTCAGGCAAAGATTCTGCCCTGATTTGTCCCTGAAACTGAGAATACAGACGGTAGGGGCGTAACTAGAAATCACAGGGCCCCATAGCAAAATGTTGCATGGGCAACCCCCCCCCCCCAAAAAAAATTAACTAATGCCATTAAACAATAGATTACCACACTCATGTAGCACAGTATCCAGGCAACAGCTTATATTAATTTCAACCAACAAAGTATGCAGTATACTGTATGCAGTAGGGTTGCCACCTTTTCTTCAAGCCAAACCCGAACACTTTAGCAGCGCCAGCAAATTTTTTTTTTGTAGTACATTAAATTCATTACCACTGTACATTGTAATGAACAGCATTTTTTTATGTTGTATACACTATACATATAGTTTTGTGATTAAATAACATTTCTGGAGGGGGTGATGGGTGCAGTATGTACAGAAGAGGAGTGTGGAGGGTATGATGGGGGCAGTATGTACAGGAGAGGAGTGCTATTATGGGTGCAGTATGTACAGGAGAGCCGTACTATGATGGGTGCAGTATGTACAGGAGAGGAGTGTGGAGGGTATGATGGGGGCAGTATGTACAGGAGAGGAGTGTGAAGGGTATGATGGGGGCAGTATGTACAGGAGAGGAGTGTGGAGGGTATGATGGGTGCAGTGTGTACAGGAGAGGAGTGAGGAGGGTATGATGGGGCAGTATGTACAGGAGATGAGTGAGGAGGGTATGATGGGTGCAGTATGTACAGGAGAGGAGTGCGGAGGGTATGATGGGTGCAGTATGTACAGGAGAGGGGTGCGGAGGGTATGATGGGTGCAATATGTACAGGAGAGGGGTGCGGAGGGTATGATGGGTGCAGTATGTACAGGAGAGGGGTGCGGAGGGTATGATGGGTGCAGTATGTACAGGAGAGGGGTGCGGAGGGTATGATGGGTGAAGTATGTACAGGAGAGGAGTGCGGAGGGTATGATGGGTGCAGTATGTACAGGAGAGGGGTGCGGAGGTTATGATGGGGGCAGTATGTGCAGGAGAGGGGTGCGGAGGGTATGATGGGTGCAGTATGTACAGGAGAGGGGTGCAGAGGATATGATGGGGGCAGTATGTACAGGAGAGGGATGCGGAGGGTATGATGGGGGCAGTATGTACAGGAGAGGATTGTGGATGGTATGACGGGGGCAGTATGTACAGGAGAGAAGTGCGGAGGGTATGATGGGGGCAGTATATACAGGAGAGGAGTGTGGAGGGCGGAGAGGAGTGTGGGGGGTATGATGGGGACAGTAGGTACAGGAGAGGAGTGTGGAGGGTGGAGAGGAGTGTGGAGGGTATGATGGGGGCAGTATGTACAGGAGAGGAGTGCGTAAGGTATGATGGGTGCAGTATGTACAGGAGAGGGGTGCGGAGGGTATGATGAGTGCAGTATGTACAGGAGAGGGGTGCGGAGGGTATGATGGGGGCATTATGTACAGGAGAGGAGTGCGGAGGGTATGATGGGGGCAGTATGTACAGGAGAGGAGTGCGGAGGGTATGATGGGGGCAGTATGTACAGGAGAGGAGTGTGGAGGGTATGATGGGGGAAGTATGTACAGGAGAGGAGTGCAGAGGGTATGATGGGGGTAGTATGTACAGGAGAGGGATTCGGAGGGTATGATGGGGCAGTATGTACAGGAGAGGATAGCGGATGGTATGACGGGGCAGTATGTACAGGAGAGAAGTGCGGAGGGTATGATGAGGGCAGTATATACAGGAGAGGAGTGTGGAGGGTGGAGAGGAGTGTGGAGGGTATGATGGGGACAGTAGGTACAGGAGAGGAGTGTGGAGGGTGGAGAGGAGTGTGGAGGGTATGATGGGGGCAGTATGTACAGGAGAGGAGTGCGTAAGGTATGATGGGTGCAGTATGTACAGGAGAGGGGTGCGGAGGGTATGATGGGTGCAGTATGTACAGGAGAGGGGTGCGGAGGGTATGATGGGGGCAGTATGTACAGGAGAGGAGTGCGGAGGGTATGATGGGGGCAGTATGTACAGGAGAGGAGTGTGGAGGGTATGATGGGGGAAGTATGTACAGGAGAGGAGTGCAGAGGGTATGATGGGGGTAGTATGTACAGGAGAGGGATGCGGAGGGTATGATGGGGGCAGTATGTACAGGAGAGGATTGCGGAGGGTATGATGGGGCAGTATGTACAGGAGAGGATAGCGGATGCTATGACGGGGGCAGTATGTACAGGAGAGAAGTGCGGAGGGTATGATGAGGGCAGTATACAGGAGAGGAGTGTGGAGGGTGGAGAGGAGTGTGGAGGGTATGATGGGGGCAGTATGTACAGGAGAGGAGTGCGTAAGGTATGATGGGTGCAGTATGTACAGGAGAGGGGTGTGGAGGGTATGATGGGTGCAGTATGTACAGGAGAGGGGTGCGGAGGGTATGATGGGGGCAGTATGTACAGGAGAGGAGTGCGGAGGGTATGATGGGGGCAGTATGTACAGGAGAGGAGTGCGGAGGGTATGATGGGGGCAGTATGTACAGGAGAGGAGTGTGGAGGGTATGATGGGGGAAGTATGTACAGGAGAGGAGTGCGGAGGGTATGATGGGGGTAGTATGTACAGGAGAGGGATGCGGAGGGTATGATGGGGGCAGTATGTACAGGAGAGGATTGCGGATGGTATGACGGGGGCAGTATGTACTGGAGAGAAGTGCGGAGGGTATGATGGGGGCAGTATATACAGGAGAGGAGTGTGGAGGGTGGAGAGGAGTGTGGAGGGTATGATGGGGACAGTAGGTACAGGAGAGGAGTGTGGAGAGGAGTGTGGAGGGTATGATGGGGGCAGTATGTACAGGAGAGGAGTGCGGAGGGTATGATGGGGGCAGTATGTACAGGAGAGGAGTGCAGAGGGTATGATGGGGGTAGTATGTACTCTGGGGGTGATATAAGCTGGGGGGGAGTTGGGGGCTGACAAGCAGTCAGATAGGGATGTCTATAATTTTTTTTAAAAAGCTATTGTGGTCATGTACTAAAATATGCAACAATACTATTCAATGAAAACAATCTGTTATAAGATGCTGCCCCCCAGCACTCTGTATGTACAGATGATGTGAAGGTAATGTATGACCATTCATATATCCTGTGTTATCCAGGCTCTGAGTCTGGACTATCAGGGGTGTAAACTCACCACATACACAGGGGGTTAAGTGAATGGTCATAAATGACATCACATAATCTGGACAGAGGATGAGGGAAGTTTGTGTACATAGATAAGTGTGCTGCTTGGGAGATACTGTGATCAGACTAGCGATGTCCAGTTCATGAACGAATTGTTCTTTTGAATCGATTCTTTTCAGTGAACTGATTCGTTTGAAACAGTTCACTCTGCACTCAGTACATAGCAGAGCTGGCAGTGGTAATATGATCCTAGAGTGAGAGAGCTCCGCCCCTCCATGCAACCAATCAGCTGACTCGAAGCACAGTGACACTCAGGAATTGGATACAAACTTAAAACAAGAGCCAGGAGTACACAGTACACCGAGGTAAAGAATCGTACTTGTTACCGAGTTAAAGAATCGTACAAGTTACCGAGTTAAAGAATCATATCCGTTTTTAGAACACAGTACACTGAAAGAACCACGAGTCACCACCAGTAGTTATAACACATTTCCCTATGATCCAATTGATTATAACTCTGATCATACTGATCAAAAAGGAAGGAAAGTGTTAAATTCTCAATGGATGACAATTTAAAAGCCTGTACAGTACATTCATTAACCATGAATTATATTTCTAGAATGATTGCAGTCACTCTAGCGTTTGTGGTGACACCTAACGTGTGAAGCAATCATCGTTTATGTACACGTGCATGCCCTACGCACATTTATTCACATGCAGATATCAGGGTTGGTGGGGATGGTTTTAGTTTTTATTTTATTCATTTTTTCACTTAACAAGCCCCTATGGGATAGTTTGTTGAAGTGACAGGTTCTCTTTATTGCATATGGGGTCTGGTATATGAGTATAGGATTGTGCTCAGTAACCTGGGTAGCAGGTGTTCTGTCAGATCAAGCAATCTATAGGAGCAGCCAATATTGCCACTTACGGTGATGCACAAACAGTTGTGTAAACGAAAAGCATGTTTTTGTGTGTATTTTCTGCATTCTGATGGGCCAACTTCACAGGTAAGATTGCTAGCCATCAGATTTGTCTGTAGTCTTTACAGTGCATAATGAGGCTCCTTTTACACTTGTGTGACTTATCATGCAACTTGGGACTACAAAGTCGCATGACAAGTCGTACCCCAAGATTTCCAATGAGTACCATTCATATCTGTGGGTCTTCCAGTCACAGCGACTTCAAAGTAGTTACTGCACTACTTTGGTCCGATTTTGATGCGACTTGAGGCAGAGACCTCAAGATTACATAACTATTCCTTCAAGTCACATCAAAATTGCATCAAAGTCACTGTAAAAATCGTGGCAAAAATTGCATGACTTTCAAGTCGCACAAGTGTGAAAGGAGCCTAACGATTGGATTTTACTACCGTGGATACTTCGCCTGCACGTGGAAGTAAAATACATTTTTCCTGTGCATGCACTGTAAAGAGAACGGAAAAATCTGATGTCTAGCAATGTTAACTGTGTAGTTGGCCCATCACATGCACAAAAATCAGATTTTCATTTTCACAGCTTTATGTGTGTCACCAAAATTGATGACGCGGCTGATCTGACAGAATAATAGGATTGTGCTTGTGCTTGTAGCAAGGAACTAAATGCAAGTAAACCTCCCCAGGAGCTGCCCACCTTCTGAGAAGAATCATTATTTTGATTCTAATCATTTAAGAAGGTTGAGTCAGAGCTTCGGTTCACTTGCTTGTCAGTAGACTCAGCAAGTGAACCGAAGAACCAAAGAATCGGTTCATTGAATCGGTTCATTTCACTGAGTAGTTCGAAATGAACCGATTCAGTTAAAAGATCCGGACTTCCCATCACTAGATCAGACTGCAGACTCCCCCCACACACTCACTGCTGTCTCTTCAGGTTCTGCTTATCTTAAACCTTCACAAAAGAAACCCTCCTGGAACTTTGCTTAGTAAAATAAAAAAAAAGTCAGCTCACCTCTTGATGAGCAGAAGCCTGATAGCAGCTCCAGTGATCTTCTCAGCTCCGCCTCCCCCTTCTCCCAGAACACAGCACTAGTGATTGCAGAGGGGGGAACAGAGATAATGGAGATCCTGCAGGAGCCTAGAGGGGGGAGACAGAAAGGAGCTTCAGATTGCTAACACATACACATAAAAGCAGTGTGTGTATTTATTGAGACAAAATGATACTGCTGCTGTGACTGTCTCCACAGTGGCATGTATTCTAATGAAGCTCCCCCTGCCAGAATGGTCTGTCCGGGTTTCAGGCAGTCTGAAAACCGGGCAGATGATTCAGAACCCGGGCTGCCTGGGTGAATCCCGTACAGGTGGCAACCCTAGATTATGCAGCCCCTGAAGGACACACATGCATATCCCCATCAGTACAGCCCCCCCTCAGTGCAGACACCACCCTCAGTGCAGGACACCCCCAGCAGTGCAGACCCACCCCCAGCAGTGCAAACCCACCCCTCTCAGTGCAGACCCCCTCAGTGGTACCGACCCCCAAGCAGTGCAGACACCCCCCTTAGTACATACACCCCACTTAGTGCAGACCCCCCAGCATTACAGACCCCCTCATCAGTACAGACACCCACCCACCTCAGTGCAGACCCCTCCATCTCAGTGCAGACCCCCAGCAGTACAGACACCCCCCAGCATCCCCCTTAGTACCCAGACCCCCCTCAGTGCAGGACCCCCCAGCAGTACAGACCCCCCAGCTTTGCAGACAACCCCCTCAGTGCAGGACCCCCTCAGTAGTGCAGACCCCCCTCAGTAGTGCAGACTCCCCAGCAGTGCAGACCCCCCTCAGTAGTGCAGACCCCCCCTCAGTAGTGCAGACCCTCCCTCAGTAGTGCAGGCCCCCCTCAGTAGTGCAGACTTCCCCTCAGTAGTGCAGACCCCCCCAGTAGTGCAGAGCAGACCCCCCAGTAGTGCAGACTTCCCCTCAGTAGTGCAGACCCTCTCAGTGGTGCAGACCCCCCTCAGTAGTGCAGACTCCCCCTCAGTGCAGAATCCTCCTCAGTACAGACCCTCTCTCAGTAGTGCAGACCCCCCTCAGTGCAGACTCCCCCTCAGTAGTGCAGACCCCCCAGCAGTGCAGACCCCCCTCAGTACAGAACCCCCTCAGTAGTGCAGACTCCCCTCAGTGCAGACCCCCCTCAGTAGTGCAGACCCCCCCTCAGTAGTGCAGACCCTCCCTCAGTAGTGCAGGCCCCCCTCAGTAGTGCAGACTTCCCCTCAGTAGTGCAGACTTCCCCTCGGTAGTGCAGACTTCCCCTCAGTAATGCAGACCCCCCTCAGTAGTGCAGAGCAGACCCCCCCCCCTCAGTAGTGCAGAGCAGACTCCCCCTCAGTGGCGCAGACCCCCTCAGTAGTGCAGACTCCCCCTCAGTGCAGAATCCTCCTCAGTACAGACCCTCTCTCAGTAGTGCAGACTCCCCCTCAGTAGTGCAGACCCCCCAGCAGTGCAGACCCCCCCTCAGTACAGAACCCCCTCAGTAGTGCAGACTCCCCTCAGTAATGCAGGCTCCCCTCCTTAGTGCAGCCTCCCCAGTAGTGCAGAGCAGACCCCCCCTCAGTAGTGCAGAGCAGACCCCCCCCCTTAGTAGTGCAGAGCAGACCCCCCCTTAGTAGTGCAGAGCAGACCCCCCTCAGTAGTGCAGAGCAGACCCCCCCCCCCCCAGTAGTGCAGAGCAGACCCCCCAGTAGTGCAGAGCAGATCCCCCTCAGTAGTGAAGAGCAGACCCCCCCAGTAGTGCAGACCCCCCTCAGTAGTGCAGAGCAGACCCCCCAGTAGTGCAGAGCAGACCCCCCCAGTAGTGCAGAGCAGACCCCCCCTAAGTAGTGCAGAGCAGACCCCCCCTCAGTAGTGCAGAGCAGATCCCCCCTCAGTAGTGCAGAGCAGATCCCCCCTCAGTAGTGCAGAGCAGACCCCCCTCAGTAGTGCAGACCCCCCCTACCCTCCCTTACATACCTCACAACAGCACTGACAGTCTCCACAGGCTCGAGCGCAGGCTCCTCCTCCTCTGTGGATGTAAACAGAGAGGAGGGGAGGTGGCTTAGGTCCGAGCCGCTGTGTCCCTCAGCCTGTGCTCGAGCACAGAAGGCACAGGTGTTAGTGGTGAGGCTGCCGCTACCCAAGGGTGTCACCCGGTGCGGCCCGCACCCGCTTAGCAACGCCACTCACCGGGCCCTAGATCGGCTGCGGGCCCCATATCGCCCGCATGGGTCGCTATGGCGGTAGTTCTGCCACTGACGGACGGACATCGTTACTGTGCGATCTGCAGCTAGTTTAGGTGTGAATCGAGCCTTAAGGTGGCCATACAAGGAATAAAATAATAAAAGTAATCATCTATTCTACGCCCACCTTAAATGAGTGCAGAGAATTTACTGAGCTGCTGAACAGTTAAGAGTTAAAAAGTCATCTGGGATGGAAAGGGTGTCAGGCAGACAGTCAATATGTGTATCCCTACAAAGGAATGCCCAAATCTTAGGCCGCGTACACACGGGCGGACTGTTCGCCCAACTTTGTTCGTCAAACAATCCGACAAACAGTCCGCTCAAAATTAGCATGAACGGACTTGACCACACACGATGAACGAACAGTCCGCTGAAAGCGTGCGCGATGACGTACGTCACGTACGACGGGACTAGAAATAGGAAGTCCAAGACACAGCAAAGCACCCTTTGGGCTCCTTCTGCTGACTTTGCGTTAGTAGAAGTTTGGTTAGAGACGATTCGCGCTTTTCAGACTTCAGCTTAATTTGTCCGTTTACTGCGGCGCAGTCTACCTGTGAGGTTTGTATCTGTCTTTCGGTACGCGGGGATCAGTTGTACCTGTTATTAGGCGCTTCTGGTCCGCTCGTTTCTGGGTTTCAGGTCGTTCTTCATAGGTCTGGCTGTTCTTCAGTGCGTTCAGTTGAGCTTGTCTGTCCAGTCGACCGTTTCAAAGCCATGGAGAGTGGACGTACTCGGGAACGAGTTCGTGCTATATTGGGGCTTGGTGTTAGGGTTAATACTTTGACCCGAGCCCAGTCTGTGAACAGGGTGAGGAGGAGTTCATGGACAAAGAATTGGTTGCGCCAGCGTGACCAATTCTCGCATATGTCTTTACTCCGTGAGATCCGTGAGAATAATCCTGATGATTTCAGGAATTATCTCAGGATGACGGACCCCGTTTTTCACCGTCTGCTGGCTTTGCTAACCCCTTATATCAGCAGGCAGGATACCTGCATGAATGTCCCCTTTATATGAATGCATGCATTTTTTTTTTTTTATTATTTTTTTTTTTTTGTGTCCTTTTTTTTGAGCTTTTTACCTTTTTGTGTCCCACGTGCATATTTGCTTTCATTAACGTCCTCAGCATTCAATCCTGGGCCCCATATACACCCACAGCCGAGACTGTTTTTCTCTATAATTCATATTGTCAGCTCCATTGTACTATTTTACTTGCCCCCCCCCCACACCCTTTGTATACACCCTGTGTGTGTAGATAGATAGGTAGATAGATAGATAGATATAGAGAGAGATAGATAGATATAGAGAGATATAGATAGATATAGAGAGATATAGAGAGATATAGAGATATATAGATATAGATATATAGATATAGATATATAGATATAGATATATAGATATAGATCTATAGATATAGATATAGATATATAGATATAGAGATATAGATATAGATATATAGATATAGATATATAGATATAGATATATAGATAAATATATATGGATTGTCAACTCATTAATTATTTCCCCCACTCAAATTGTTTGCAGGTGTTGGATACTCATTAATTAGTCCCCCCACCCCACTCAAATTGCTTGCAGGTGTTGGATACTTATTAATTAGTCCCCCCACCCCACTCAAATTGCTTGCAGGTGTTGGATACTTATTAATTAGTCCCCCCACCCCACTCAAATTGCTTGCAGGTGTTGGATACTTATTAATTAGTCCCCCACCCCACTCAAATTGCTTGCAGGTGTTGGATACTCATTAATTAGTCCCCCCACCCCAATCAAATAGCTTGCAGGTGTTGGATACTCATTAATTAGTCCCCCCACCCCACTTACCCACCTAATTTATGTCCCCTGGTCCATCAGAGGGCTGATTAATCTGTGAATTGGTCCACCCATTTTTATTTATTTTATTTTTTTTTTTTGTTTAATTTTTTTTTTTTGTGTCTTTTTTTTGAGCTTTTTACCTTTTTGTGTCCCACGTGCATATTTGCTTTCATTAACGTCCTCAGCATTCAATCCTGGGCCCCATATACACCCATAGCCGAGACTGTTTTTCTCTATAATTCATATTGTCAGCTCCATTGTACTATTTTACTTGCCCCCCCCCCCAACACCCTTTGTATACACCCTGTGTGTGTAGATAGATAGATAGATATAGATAGATAGATAGATAGATATAGATAGATATAGATATATAGATATAGATAGATATATAGATATAGATAGATATATAGATATAGATATAGATAGATATATAGATATAGATAAATATATATGGATTGATATATATGGATTGTCAACTCATTAATTAGTCCCCCCGCTCAAATTGCTTGCAGGTGTTGGATACTCATTAATTAGTCCACCCACCCCACTTACCCACCTAATTTATGTCCCCTGGTCCATCAGAGGGCTGATTAATCTGTGAATTGGTCCGCCTACTTTTTTTTTTTTTTTTTGGCAGAAAACAAATTTGCAATATTTCTGTTTAACTGTTGTTCCAAAATGTTTTTGAGTTTTATTTGTTAGGAATTGTTTTTATTTAATGACTAATTTTTTTTCTTCCTGTGTTTGACTCCCCAGTGTCCTTCCACGCCACAGGAATGGCAGACTGTGGCTTCCCAATTCGCTGCCCGTTGGGACTTCCCCAACTGCGGAGGGGCGATCGACGGGAAACATGTGAGGATTGTGCCCCCACCCCATTAGGGGTCCTACTATTGGAATTATAAGGGGTTCCATAGTGTGGTGCTAATGGCGGTGGTGTCGGCACAATGTGACTTTCTTTATGTGGATGTGGGGAAGAACGGCCGGATGTCTGACGGAGGAGTCTTTAGGCAGACCGAGTTCTGCCACCGTCTTCTCACTGGTGGCCTGGACTTGCCACCAGATGCCGAGAATGTGGAGGGTCTACCGTTTGTGTTTCTGGCTGATGAAGCATTCGGTCTGAGTGAACATCTTATGAAACCCTTCCCCCAAAGGACCCTCACCCCGGAGAGGAGTGTTTTTAATTACCGGCTGGCCAGAGCAAGAAGGGTTGTGGAGAGTGCCTTTGGCATTATGGCCAGCCGGTTCCGTCTGTTACTGACAGCGATCAACCTTGCAGAATATAAACTGAACTATGTGATTCTGTGCTGCTGCATTCTGCACAATTTCCTACGTAAATTTTCAGGTAACCAGTACCTGCAGCCTATTGGGCCTGAGGCCGGACTAATATTTCCAGAACTGACAGGGCTGGATCATGCCCTTCCTGGCTTAGCCCCCCAAACAGCACGTGAAGTGCGTGACCGCTATGTCAGCTATTTTAATGGTAGGGGGGCTATTCCAATGCCAGCTGAGCAATAAAAATGTATTTTTCTTGAAATATGTATTGTCTGTTCAAATTTTTAAGTTTGGTTCTTGTTTGCTTTTCACGTTGCTTGTCTCCTACATTGTCCTAATTCAGGGATATGCAATTGGCCAACCTCCGGCTGGTGCAAAACTACAAGTCAATCATGCCTCTGGGTCTCATGCTTGTGGCTGTCAGTCTTGCTATGCTTCATGGGACTTGTAGTTCTGCAACAGCTGGATTTCCACTAATTGCATATTCCTGTCCTAGTGCATTTGTATAGCAAAGTGGTTTTTGACAATAGGAAATAAGGCCCTTTGTGACAGAAAACACAAAATGACTTCCCAAACTGGTATTGAGTATTGAAAGAAGTAGACACACACACACACACATCTTTTTTTTTATTTTTTAATAGTGCACATTCCAACCAGTGCCTCTTTTTTAGATATTTTTCTTTTTGTGTTTTTATTTATTTTTTTTTTTTTATTGTTTTTTTTTTTTTGTAAACATAGAAATATATAGATATATCTAAAATACAATTATCACAAAAATAAAAAAATAAAAGCATATTTTTAACTATTTACATAAAACAAGGGGTAAAGCCAAATTTTGAAGATGCACACCAAAAATTGGTAATGTCAACATGTGCTATGTACCATCATGAGTGATCAATGGACGTGTTTGGTGTGTGCAATCCCTTCCTCTCACATACTAGAATGAGGAAGGGTTTGCAAACACCAAATGCGTCCATTGCGATCCTCTGATGGCACATAGCACATGTTGACACACCGTGTGCATCTTCAAAATTTGGCCTCTAAAAACTATGTTCTAAAAACATTAAAAACTTTTTGGCAAGGAAATGAAGAACATGATCGATTGTGTTTTAGGGAAAAGGGGCTTAGATTCTCCCTAAAACATCGATCATGTTCTTCATTTCCTGCCTCATAGCGACCAGTTGCTGTTGTATTTGGTGTTGCATGGCCTGGATGTAGGGTGCCCACGTGTCCCGGATAGCCCGGGATTGTCCCTGATTTCACATTTTTGTCCCGTGTCCCGGGCACCTTCATTCCGGGACAATACAGTGTCCCGGAATGAAAAAAAACACATTCTGCTCCGCGAGTCTCCCTCTCCCTGTCTGCCGCCGCGGCGCCGCCACACACAGTCACAGTATCAGTGTCACACTCACTACACAGCGCACAGGAGGATGAGTCATATGCTGGCAGTCTGGTTGCTAGGCTAGGGGCCGCCCCGCGTCTAGCAACCAGTGACGTCAGCCTGAGGGGCGGGCTGAGAAGGAGCTGGTGGCACTGGCAGTGAGTGTGGGCAATGCACCCCCCCCCCCGCAGGCCCCGCACAGTAACGTACCCCAGCCAGAGTGACGCCACTGACGACACAGGGCGCCTCACTTAAATTGGTCTCCAGGCCAGCCAGCAGCTTCAGTCTCGTGTCCTCTCAGTGCTCTCGCTCAGATTCCTCCTCCAGAGCCCAGGCTCCTCCCGCCCACGAGGTCCTGCAGTTAAAATACAGACACTGACAAACTTCCAGGAGTCCAGGTTAGTAAGTGTACAATTCTGCTACTGTCCCCCTCCCCCTCCATTCTGCTGCTGACTGTCCCCCTCCATTCTTTCTGCTGACTGTCCCCCTCCATTCTTTCTGCTGCTGTCCCCCTCCAGTCTTCCTCTGTGTCCTCTTCTTTTCTGTTGCTGTCCCCCTCCCTTCTTCCTCCGTGCGCCCCTCCGTTCTTCCTCTGTGTCCCCCTCCGTTCTTCCTCTGTGTCCCCCTCCGTTCTTCCTCTGTGTCCCCCTCCGTTCTTCCTCTGTGTCCCCCTCCGTTTTTCCTCCGTGTCCCCCTCCGTTTTTCCTCCGTGTCCCCCTCTGTTCTTCCTCCATTTTTCCTCCGTGTCCCCCTCTGTTCTTCCTCTGTGTCCCCCTCTGTTTTTCCTCCATTTCCCCCTCCGTTCTTCCTCCGTGTCCCCCTCCGTTCTTCCTCCGTGTCCCCCTCTGTTGTTTCTCAGTGTCCCCCTCCGTTGTTTCTCAGTGTCCCCCTCCGTTGTTTCTCAGTGTCCCCCTCCGTTCTTCCTCCATGTCCCCCACCATTCTTTCTCAGTGTCCCCCTCCGTTCTGCTGCTGTCCCCCACCGTTCTTCCTCCGTCTCCCCCCCTGATCTTCCTCCATGTCCCCCTCTGTTCTGCTGCTGTTCCCCTCCATTCTTCCTCTGTGTCCCCCTCTGTTCTTCCTCTGTTCTGCTGCTGTCCCCCTCCGTTCTTCCTCCGTGTCCCCCTCCGTTCTTCCTCCGTGTCCCCCTCCGTTCTGCCTACGTGTCCCCCTATGTTCTGCTGCTGTTCCCCTCTGTTCTGCTGCTGTCCCCCTCCGTTCTTCCTCCGTGTCCCCCTCTGTTCTTCCTCCATGTCCCCTTCTGTTCTTCCTCTGTGTCCCCCTCCGTTCTTCCTCTGTGTCCCCCTCCGTTTTTCCTCCGTGTCCCCCTCCGTTTTTCCTCCGTGTCCCCCTCCGTTTTTCCTCCGTGTCCCCCTCTGTTCTTCCTCCATTTTTCCTCCGTGTCCCCCTCTGTTCTTCCTCCGTGTCCCCCTCTGTTCTTCCTCCGTGTCCCCCTCTGTTCTTCCTCCGTGTCCCCCTCCGTTCTTCCTCCGTGTCCCCCTCCGTTCTTCCTCCGTGTCCCCCTCCCTTCTTCCTCCGTGTCCCCCTCCGTTGTTTCTCAGTGTCCCCCTCCATTGTTTCTCAGTGTCCCCCTCCGTTCTTCCTCCATGTCCCCCACCATTCTTTCTCAGTGTCCCCCTCCGTTCTGCTGCTGTCCCCCACCGTTCTTCCTCCGTCTCCCCCCCTGATCTTCCTCCATGTCCCCCTCTGTTTTTCCTCCGTGTCCCCCTCTGTTCTGCTGCTGTTCCCCTCCATTCTTCCTCTGTGTCCCCCTCTGTTCTTCCTCTGTGCCCCCCTCTGTTCTGCTGCTGTCCCCCTCCGTTCTTCCTCCGTGTCCCCCTCCGTTCTTCCTCCGTGTCCCCCTCCATTCTTCCTCCGTGTCCCCCTCCGTTCTGCCTACGTGTCCCCCTATGTTCTGCTGCTGTTCCCCTCTGTTCTGCTGCTGTCCCCCTCCGTTCTTCCTCCGTGTCCCCCTCCGATCTTCCTCCATGTCCCCCTCTGTTTTTCCTCCGTGTCCCCCTCTGTTCTGCTGCTGACCCCCCTCTGTTCTTTCTCCATGTCCCCCTCTGTTCTTTCTCCATGTCCCCCTCTGTTCTTTCTCCATGTCCCCCTCTGTTCTTCCTCCATGTCCCCCTCTGTTCTTCCTCCATGTCCCCCTCTATTCTTCCTCCGTGTCCCCCTCTGTTCTGCTGCTGTTCCCCTCTGTTCTGCTGCTGTCCCCCTCCGTGTCCCCCTCCATTCTTCCTCCGTGTCCCCCTCTGTACTTCCTCCATGTCCCCCTCTGTTCTGCTGCTGTTCCCCTCTGTTCTTCTGCTGTCCCCCTCCATTCTTTCTCCGTGTCCCCCTCTGTTCTTCCTCCATGTCCCCCTCTGTTCTTCCTCCGTGTCCCCCTATGTTCTACTGGTGTCCCCCTCCGTTCTTCCTTGTCCCCCTCTGTTCTTCTGTGCCCCCATACTTTATTTTTTCCTTATTTAAAAACTCTTACAGAAAACATCTTTCTAACATAAATAAAATTTATTTTTAATCCCCACCAGACAGAGCCAGACTTACTGCTGGTAAAGATCCAGCCTGTGCCCAGTCAGTGCCAGTCCTGGGGCCGCCAACTACTCCCGCAGCCGTTGCAGTGCATTGCCAGCAGCGCCGAGGTCCGTGAGTTTGCCTCCCGCCAGACATTGACAAACTTCCAGGTTAGTGATACACTTTGTTACAGTGAGCATACTCCCCCTCCATTATGCTGCTGTCCCCCACTATCTCTTCGTTCTGCTGCTGTCCCCCTCCAGTTTTCCTCTGTGTCCCCCTCCATTCTTCTGCTGTCCCCCTCCAGTTTTCCTCCGTGGCCCCCTCCGTTCTGCTGCTGTCTCCCTCCAGTTTTCCTCCCTATCCCCCTCTGTTCTGCTACTGCCTCCCCTCCAGTGTTCCTCCATGTCCCCCTCCGTTCTGCTGCTGTCCCCCTCCGTTCGGCTGCCCCCTCCATTCTTCCTCCACTTTCAGTGTCACTTACAACTCCTCCTCTGTTCCTCTTTCTGTTGGGGTACCCCAAGGCTCCGTCCTTGGGCCTCTCCTATTCTCTCTTTATACCTCTTCCCTGTGTCAGTTGATACCTCATATGGCTTCCAATACCACCTATATGCCGATGACACACAGATCTCTCTCCCCTCTTCAACTAACCTCCTTGATCTCCTCATGGATCTTAAACTTACTGAATGACATATTGGTATGGATGTCACAGTCACACCACTTCCTCAAACTCAGTCTTACTAAAACGGAGCTTGTTACATTTCCTCTTTCCCGGTCCCCCCCTCATGATTTTATCAACAGCACAACCATTAGTCCCTCCACACATGCCAGGGTGCTGGGTGTCATCCTTGACTCTGACCTCTCCTTCAGCCCCCACATCAGTGTTGCCAACCGTCAGTATTTAGTGGCAGCCAATAAAAAACAGACAATTTTCTCCTGCAAGTAAATGTAAAAAAAATGCCAGTAAAAGTAAAAGGTTGCCAGTAAAAAATATGGCTGTGACGCTCGGCTTGGTCCAGAGCCGGTTGAGACCATAAAAATAATCTGTTAATTTATTGCAACTTGTTCTGTTTGTTTTTTTTTGTTTTTTCTATTTCTTAAGATATGTCTAACATATTTAAAAGTATGACCTGTGATAGTGTGCAGGGCAAATACTGAACAATGCACAGGCAGATATGTTTATAGCAATCTTAAACATAACTTTGATGCAGTGAACTTGCCAGAGTAAGTGAAAGTACACCGTTGTCACTAAGTGACTTAGTTAAAGCAGGTGTACATTTCATACCTGTCTAAACTGGTTACCACTGTTTGCTTTTTTTCCCCCAAAAAATTGGCAAAAAAGGTATCAAAAACCATCTTTTTTGGGCGGGTGCGGGGGGGGGGGGGATTGTTGGGTGGGTTGTCCCTGAATGGCAGTTTGGAAATGTGGTCACCCTACCTGGATGTTGCTCTCCATGAAATCGATCCTGGCATTCCAGGCCATGATCTGCCCAATCAGCCTCTGGGCACTGTCACTTGTAAATGGCTCTGCAGCTTGTTGTCCTTCCACAACCAGATCATCACCTAAAAACATGTGTAGATAAAAAATTGGTTAACATATACAGCCATTAATTGTTTACCTTAAGCTGGGTTGTCAGACACTCACTTTGTGGGGTGTGTATCTCCACCACCTCTTCCTCCTCCACATCTAGCCCTGGGCTCGGCTGATCCAGAGGAGCTACGGAGCTTGGTCCAGCGGAGGATACGGAGCTTGGCTGCTCCCTCTCAGACACAGGGCTGGGCAGCTCCAATACCGACGCGGGGCTGGGGCTAAGTGCCCAATCAGGCTGGCGAGGTCTGGGGGTCCTGGGCTGCTCCGCCTCTTGTCTGAGTCTTTGTTCCCCTATGAGAATGAAAAAAAAAAAAGGATACTTTTAAGCATAGTGATATTTGAGTACAGAAATTTGAATATGAAACATTGGTTTGAAGTGGTGTACAATTATTAGCTGGTTATTACAAGCTCCTAGTTTAATACATCCTTAAAATGACTTTTTTTTAGTTAGGCTGTGTTCAGACTGCTGCGATGTGTGAACGCTGCAAATCTACTGTGGTTTCACGCATCGCATGTGCAGTTCGCACTGCCCTATGTGACTTGCTGGGAGTATCAGTGTAAAGTTTTATTGACACCTCCAAATTAGTTCTCATTTCACAGTGCAATCTTTAAACTCGGACAGGAATCGGACCACATGGTGTGAACACCCATGTGATCCGATTCGGCTGTGGACTAAAAAAAGGGCCATGTACAAGTTTGGGCCGGATGCGATGCGAATTCAGCCATACTATATGTATGGCTGAAATCGCATCACACAGAGATCACATGTGATTTGCACTGCAGTGCGGTGCAAATCACATTTGATTTCGTACATTGCAGCAATGTGAACCTAGCCTTTAACCAAACTGTGATACTTTATATCTTTTGTCCAAGTTTCACAGACGGACACACTCGAATCATCCCCTGGAGTACCTGTGTGTGATTATGTCAAAAAATGTTCTATGATGTCCCAAACTACACTTAAATGTTTCCCAGTCCAGATGTTGAACCAGCATTTTATCTATCTATCTATCTATCTATCTATCTATCTATCTATCTATCTATCTATCTCATTTTTTTTATTGAGTCTACATTGCACTGAATAAATTTATAAAACTTTATTAAAAATGTATATCCTATAAACTGAGCGTGACAATACAGTTTATCATGAACAATACAAAAAAATTAATAACTAATTAAAATCTAATCCAACACCAGATAAATTTACACCATATACAAATTCATGCTATTTACGCCCACATATATACGAACAACCATATGCGCTCATTACATGAACTATTAACTACACGAACGATCAAATCCGCCAGTTTTACATGCAATACCTACACGAACAGTTACGAACAAATCCGCAGATTTACATACATTACCTACACGAACGATTACGAACAAATCCGCCAGATTTACATACAATACCTACACGAACGATTACGAACAAATCCGCCAGATTTACATACAATACCTACACGAACGATTATGTCCGACAGTCACGAGAAACGCGGAGTTTACTCACTTTTTTCAGGGCCTTTTTGATGCGGTGATATTGGTCCGGCTCCCTGGACTTGATGTCGGACCATCGTTTCCGGAGCTGGTCCTTGCCTCTTTGTACCCCAAATTTGTTCTGCAACGATGTCACGACCTTATCCAAGATGGCGCTTTTCCGGACATTAGGTTTGGGGTACGGGCCATGTTCCCCATCATAGTCCTCCCTTCTTAATATAGCCACCATCTCCACCATCTCTTCAAAGGCCATATTGGTGGCCTTATATCTCCTCCTTGCTCCGGGAGCATGGGGTCCATGGCTTTCCTCCACGCTGCTCACGCTGCTAACTGAATTTGCGTCCGCCATTTTCTCCTATCATTCACCCACAGCGGAACGAGGGTAAAAGGGGCGGGGAAATACGGTCACAAGGAACGTCAGGGGCGGGCGACGCAGGCGGAGCCTGAGCGCATGCGCTGTATATAAAGCGTTACCGCGAGGCCGTACGCTTGTCCGAACGGAAGCAGCGAGTGCTACACGCGACGGTAAGATAGTTATCGTTTTATTTTCGTTTAATTTAAAGCCTGCGTTAGGAATGTGCATATTGAAATTTAATCTTATTGATGTTTAATTGATTTTTATGTGGGTTGGTGGTTGAGTGGGGTTGGTGTTTTGTGTGGTAGTGTGGGGGTGGAGGTGGGTGTATAGGGGGGGTAGTGTGTGTGTGTGTGTGTGTGTGTGTGGGGGGGGGGTAGTGTTTGTGTGTGTGGGAGGGGTAGTGTGTGTGTGTGTGTGTGTGTGTGTATGTGTATGGGGCAGTAGTGTGTGTAGTGTGTGTGTGTGTGTGTGTGTGTGTGTGTGTGTGTGTGTGTGTGGGGGGGGGGGGGTAGTGTTTGTGTGTGTGGGAGGGGTAGTATGTGTGTGGGAGGGGTAGTGTGTGTGTGGGGGGTAGTGTGTGTGTGGGGGGGGGGGTAGCGTGTGTGTGTGTGTGTGTGTGGGGGGGGGGGGGGTAGTGTTTGTGTGTGTGGGAGGGGTAGTGTGTGTGTGTGTGTGTGTGTATGGGGCAGTAGTGTGTGTAGTGTGTGTGTGTGTGTGGGGGGGGTAGTGTTTGTGTGTGTGGGAGGGGTAGTGTGTGTGTGTGTGTGTGTGTGTGGGAGGGGTAGTGTGTGTGTGGGGGGTAGTGTGTGCGTGTGGGGGGGTAGCGTGTGTGTGTGTGTGTGGGGGGGGGTAGTGTTTGTGTATGTGGGAGGGGTAGTGTGTGTGTGTGTGTGTGTATGTGTATGGGGCAGTAGTGTGTGTAGTGTGTGTGTGTGTGTGTGTGTGTGTGTGTGGGGGGGGGTAGTGTTTGTGTGTGTGGGAGGGGTAGTGTGTGTGTGTGTGTGTGGGAGGGGTAGTGTGTGTGTGGGGGGTAGTGTGTGTGTGGGGGGGGTAGTGTGTGTGTGTGTGTGTGTATGTGTATGGGGCAGTAGTGTGTGTATGTGTGTGTGTGTGTGTGTGTGTGTGTGTGGGGGGGGTAGTGTTTGTGTGTGTGGGAGGGGTAGTGTGTGTGTGTGTGTGTGGGGGAGGGGTAGTGTGTGTGTGTGGGGGGTAGTGTGTGTGTGTGGGGGGGGGGGTAGCGTGTGTGTGTGTGTGTGTGTGTGTGGGGGGGGGTAGTGTTTGTGTGTGTGGGAGGGGTAGTGTGTGTGTGTGTGGGAGGGGAAGTCTGTGTGTGGGAGGGGTAGTGTGTGTGTGGGGGTGGTGTGTGTGTGGGGGGGTAGCGTGTGTGGTAGTGTGTGTCTCGCCTACATTGTCACAATATAGTGTGCATTTGGTCTGACTTTTTTTTTTTTGTTTTTTTTTTGTTTTTCAGAAAATGCAAAGGTATAACCCAGACCCCTTTAAGGAGGAGGCCTTCCTCTCAACATTTCTGGATTTAATTGAGTCGCACAGTAATCTTTGGGATTCAAAACACCCCCAATATTCAAGCCGTGCTGCCCGGAGGAAGACACTGGAGACAGTTTTGACGTTTGTGAAAACCCGACTCCCCCAGGCAGACACTGACTTTGTGAACGCCAAAATTAAGAACCTGCGTAGCGTGTATAGGCGGGAGCGCAGAAAGATCCTAGAGTCCCAAACATCAGGAGCAGCAGCAGGTCAGGTCTATGTACCTAAGCTGTGGTATTATGACAGGCTGCGTTTTCTGGATGACACGTCAGAAGCCAGGCCGTCACTTTCGACTCTTCCGTCTACCCGTCCCTCCACCCTTACCTCCGCCTCAGGTGAGCCATCCCTGGAAGATCCAGACCCTTCCTTGCTGGACGAAGTTGATGCGCCCAGCTGGAGCCAGGTATATTTTAGTTTCTAAAGTTAGGATTGCTCAAATATTAATGATGTCAAGTTCAATGTTTGAATTGCTTCCAAATCTAGGATTTCATCACAAATTAAATTAGATATAAGGATACAGTAGTTTACACAAATGTGGCTCAAATCTTGGTGAACTGATGGAAAAATGATGGTGTCAAAATGATAGCCTTTTGTATTTCAAGACAAATGTATTTGCAAGTGAGAACTGTAAAATTGCTAGTGATTGATGATTTAAAAATATAGACATATTTTCTTTATTGATTTCTTTGTTTTTTACACAGGATAAGCTCACCCAGGAGGAGGCCGGGACCAGTGGTATGGAGGAGGAGGCCGGGACCAGCCCCACACAAGAGCTAGCTGGGCCCAGCAGGAGTCAGACTGAAAGCCAGGTCCCTCCCCTCCGCCTAGCCAGCAAAAGGCCCAGGAGGATGACCCATACAGAGGAGGAGTCCTTGGCGCTTATACGCCAAGCCACACAAGTTCTGTCCAAACCCCCCAATCCGGAGGAGGCCTATGGCACTTATCTGGCTTGAAATGGAAAAACCACAGCGCAACTTGTGTGAAGCAATATTTTTTGATGCCATCCAACGGGGTCTGAAGGGTGAGCTCACACCCACCACCAAGCTTTATAACGCAAACCCTACTGCTCCTCCTCCTCCTCCTCCTCCTCCTCCTACCACATGTCCACCACCAGAGGCACAGCCTCCAGCGACGCGTGGAGGGAAGGCTAGACGGAAGAGTCGCAAGTGACTGCCTGGCTTCAGTCTGCTCTGAAAGAAGACGCAGGCTGTTGTAGTACCACAGTCTGGGGACATAGATCTCATCTGCTGCTGTTCCTAGTCTTTGGGATTCTAGGACCTGGTTGTGCTCCCTATTTACATGTTACACAGGTTCGGAATTTTGGTGGCCACTCACTTGATATGTGCCTGGGGGACAAAAGGCTTCACAAACGTCAAAATTGTCTCCAGTGTTGCCTCCCTCTTGATTTAGTTTTGTTCTGAGGAAAAATAAAAATTTATTATTTCAAAAAAAGATTGTATGTTTTTTTTTTTTTTTTGACTTAAAAAACAGAGTTTATTTGTGAGTAGGCAGATACATGTCAAAAGACTCTGGGGGTTATTTACAAAACACACGTTCATGTAAATATGCTAACTTCAAGTGCAATTTTTAAAGCACTGCAAGTGCACTTGGAAGTGCAGTCGCTGTAAATTTGAGGCTTAACATTTGAAATGAGGGGAAGCTCTGCTGATTTTGAACATGCAATCATGTGTAAGCTAAAATGCTGGTTTGGGTATCTATCTATCTATCTATCTATCTATCTATCTATCTATCTATCTATCTATCTATCTATCTCTACTTGCATAGTCCTGCTTGGCCAAAAAAAATGCAAGTCCATCTTGTTTCAACCCCCCCCCCCACAAAAAAAAAAAAAAAAAAAAAATGACAATAGTAGTTCCAAAAATATATAGTAATAGATAAATTCTATATTTTTTTTTTAATAAATAAATATATATATATATATATATATATATATATATATATATATATATATATATATATAAATTTTTTAGGGGGTTTTTATTTTATTTTTTTTAAGATATATATATATATATATATATAAATTTTTTTTTTTTTTTGGGGGGGGGGGGGGGTTTTAAATTTTGAATATATTTTTTCTATAATTGGAAGATTAATCATAGGATGAGGATGAATAAAAACATGTGGTATAACTCTGTGTGAATATAAGCAGCAAAGCTACTTCACTTTTCTTGCATTACGAAGAAGAAAAGAACGGGCTATATTAAAAAACAACAAAATTAGCAGCATGACGAATATGCTAGCTTCAATACGAACACTAGTTTTACAAGACCGAGCGCTTCCGCCCTGTCCGCCCTGTAAATCCTTTCTGGGCATGCACGAAACTTAGTCTGTCGAACGAGCCTACACACGAGCGGACTGTCCGCTGAAACCAAGTTTCAGTGGGCTGTCTTACGGGAATTCCGAAAAACTTTGTTCGTCAGACTGTCCGCTGAAACTGTCCGCTGAAGCACACGAGCGGACTGTCCGCTGAAACACTGTTCAGCGGACAAAGTTGGGCGAACAGTCCGCCCGTGTGTACGCGGCCTAAGACTACACTTGCAAAGAAGACCTTAGGAGCTCATTCACACAGCTGGGTTGGGCAGTACAAGCAAGCAGTTGGGCAGATGTTTTACCACTCCTGACCACCCCACCTGAAAAAGGAGATGCGGCCACTCAATGTTGTTCAATCGCAAAAAATTTAATGGCATATCACCTTGAATAGGATGCACCACAACTACTCTGCAAGTGCATGCAATGAACATGGCTGGGGTATTGCGGGTCTGCATTTTTAGAGTAAAATCAGGCAGTGAGTAAATTATATTTTGCCCCCCCCCCCCCCCCCCACTGCTTGTCAAACACGACCAGATGTTTTGGAACTACATTTCCCATGATGCTCATGGCTCATGCAGAGCCATTTAGTTTCATGCATTTCAACAGAGCCAAGTTCCCCTCCTTCATCCCACTGACATACAGTAGGTGCCAATTAGTTCTCCTGAGATTGACACAAGTGACACAGTATGCTTATAATGATGATGATTATTGAAGGACAGTAAAATGCATCCTTAGGCCCCTATCACACAAGGGGGGCTCCATTTTGTCAGCGGGGGATCTATCCACTGATTCCCCAGTGATCAGAGCAGAGCGGACAGGTGACAGGTCCGTGTCCACTCAGTTTATGCGGAGCAGCCACAGATCGAGCCAACTATTCTCTATGGGCAGTCGGGTGTAAATGGACTCGGCTGTCTGTTTACACCCAACTACTCCCCGATCCACCTAGATGTAGGAGGACATATCTCCTTCCATTTTTTATTCGGATCGCATTGGAGGTAGGCAGATGAGCAGAATCAGGGGGTGGGGGCCCCATCAGGTATGCTGTAAGGGGCCCCATGATTTCTAACAGCAGCCCTGAGGCCAGGGCATATTACTGCTGCTAGGGAAGAGTGGATGGGCCTAGTTAGTTCTGATATGTTTAGCTGGTGCTGGACTTCAAATCTTCCAGAGGTGTCAACTTGGGACTCGAAGCATGGTGCCAACAAATAAAAACTGGATATGTCAGCAGGGCTAGTGCAGTGGGCTATCATTGGCATTACTGATGCGCTGCATCACTGGAGACCCTCATAATGGCACAGCAGGTGTACAGACCCGGTAACTCAGCACAGGGTTGGTGGGAAGCTGCCATTCTGCTCCTTGACAGTGAGGTGGGAGGTTGCTACTTCCTTAGCTCCTGTGCTTCCAGAGACCGGGGGCTAGAGTTGCTTCTATGCCCCAGGAGGGATGCAGGATCCAGGGGAGGATCCTGGTGGGGGCCCCCTAGATGGGCCTGGCCAAGGGAGAGATGAGTCCCTGTCTGCCTTTAGACAGAGGACTGTCAGCAAGCTGAAGCAGATTGAGAAGGAAGAGGAAAAATGGTTGGTTTTGATGGTTGAATTCAGAAAGAAAAAAATGATTTGTGCCAAAGTGAACACCAAGAAGAGAGTTTAACGAATTGGAACAAGCTGTGAGGAAGCAGAAGGAACTGGTGAGTTCTCTGAAAGAGAATAGCAGAATATTTAAAGAAAAATATAGGAATGAGGAGCGATTTAATCGCATGAGGAGAGGAGCCGCTTACTGCGTGGAAGGTGACCCAACCAGTGAGGAGATACCAACAGAGTCAGCAGAGAGTGAGAAAGTGGGCCCGGAGGATGAGCCCAGCTCTTCAACACCTCAGGAATCTGCTGAGCCCTCAATGGCGGAGGCCTCTGTCCCTCTAACTCCCCAGTAATATGGAACATCTGAGGAGGTTGTGTTAAGGAATCTAATGTAAATAATGATAATCAGAAAATGTCTATTTGCTTATGTGTATACATGTTCCTTACTTATTATGTAGTATACAGATTGACTCTCTGTTAGGAGTTTAAAGATGGCGTCTAGCCCCTACATACCACTCGTTAGAAGAATGCATTTGAGATAACAGAACCAGCTTCAACCGAACTTCAAGCATCAAGTTTCTCCATTTCTCTTGTATTATAACCAATAAGATGTACCTATTAGAGTGACATAGCAATGACGTATCTTTCTGTATAAAATATTAACCCTGTCCACGAATAAATCAGAAGTTAGAAGTAGCCGAGCTGAACGTATCTCAGAGAGTGTTTACTTCTAATGTGCATGCACATTTATACTTTTTAATTGGAAATAGCAGCAGATAACCTCAAACTAGTTTGTAGTTCTTATCCATTTCATTTGGCGCCCGAGCGTGGGAGCTTTCAGGCTTCAATCGAAGGGAGACAGCATTCCAGGACTGAACAGCTGGCCAGATCAGAGAAGGGGGTTAAGCACGCAGCCCTAACAGTACGGTAAGCATATTTATCCTTACCATTGTATGACTTCTCTGGTTGGGCCAGTTGATTTTGTCTTGTTGGCTCCTTTCGATTGTTCAAAGAGGCAGGTAACTTATTTTTCGCCTGGAGCTGTTTTAACAAACCTGCTAATGGTTTTATGCTGACTATTATCTGTTCAGTGTCTGTCATTCTGAAGGACTGCAAATTTAGCAGACTAAAAGTGCAGCTGCAGGCGTGTGTCCATCCTCACCCCTAGATTATACCTCTAGTGGTGGGGTGGAATTCTGCAGGTGTTTATAGACGGGGTTACTCGAGGTTGGCTGTGTAGGACCTCTGAGGGTTAATCTCAGCTGCGAATTAGGGCAGTTTGAAAGAAGGCTTGCGGAAGTGGCAGTCTTGCAAACGTCTATAAACGTTCTTCTCGGGTAAGCTTTTCTTGAGGGTTAATCTCAGCTGCAGATTGGGCAGACTGAACAAAGGCTAGCTGGAATTTGGCAGTCTTGTAACTCAGGTGAGCTTCTCCCGAGAGCTATCTTTGCAGTTCAAAGAGTGTCAGGTGTAATGTCCTGTCATGAGTGTATTTGTGGATTACTGTTTGCCATACACGAGGAGGGTTGGGGATTGGTGAAGGTGAGAGAAGGTGGCTACCTGAAGGATTCGTTGGGCCATAAGCCACTGCTCCCCACCACCTCTGACATGCTAGTTTTGACCCTCAAAGAGATAGAACAGCCAGGAGCCTGCGAGGAGACAGATCACTCGCAGGGATGCAAGCCCCCACCCTAGGAATTCTTTGATAAGACAGCAGTCAGAGGAGTATTAACCCATTAGTTGCCTGTATTCTCCTCTGAAGCCGTCCGCTGAAAGAGAGAGAGAAAAAGAGAGAGAAGGGAATGCTAGCATGTGATATTGTGAAGAGGAGAGAAGATGTTGCAAGAAGCAGAGGAATGGCGTATGCTGATAAGAGAATAAAGGGGCGCTCTGTGTGATAACGGCTTATTGGATGTGGCAGAAGCATGGTACAGGATGGCAAGGGCATTGCACAAAGAGGGTTGGATAGAAGAGGAAATCAAGAAAGATGCCATTTGTACTATGTATGTGTATCACAGATAATGTGGCTGTACCGCCCCATATATTAAACTGGAACAAAGGAGGAGAGGGACATCCCTGCCATCTGCCTTACACCCACTCCCTTCTCAAAACTCCAGCCCAAGCACAACCCACTGTGACAACTCCACCCGGCAGCCACCTTAGTGTACTCATGCCTTCCCTTTCTGCCCAGCCCAATGCACTTCCTGCCGGCGGCCATCTTGGTACACCCAGTAGGCCCAGCCATGGCCTATACCAAGGTGGTTCCTACCACACACCTGTCTTCCCTAATATGGAAGCACTACCTTCACAGGCTGGGTATGTTAATGATGAAGAAGAGTCCGAGTGGGAAGACCAACAACAGGGAGCAAGGCCACCTGCTGATTTAACCCCCAATCCGGCTCCGGACTCACAGTTCAGAGAGGATCTCAAACGTATGCTGACAACCATAAGAAACAGTGCCCATTCTCAGCCCCCGCCCCAACACCAGTCTCGATTACCAGAAAGGGTACTGGTGATGTATGTTGCTTTTACCCTATCACAAGCAGCAACCTTAGTGACAAGTCTGCTTGACCCAGAGAAACAACCATTGCCCTTATACCGCAGGATAGTGCAGATACAAGAAACTTACTAAGCTGCCTGGAGAGACTTGATCAGCCTATGCCAAATTAAAGCAGGACATGTCTTTTGGACGGTTATGCAGGCGGCCCTACTATGATGTCTGCCTGACAAGTGCCAATTCCTACACCTCAGGTGTGGAGTTCTGTGCACAACTCCGTGACTGGGCAAAGGAGAAATTGGCAGATCAGACCACCACAATCCAAGATATTGCCCAAGATAAAGGGAGTCTGCGGAGAAGTATCATGCTAGACTCATACAGGCCATTGATGATCTGGGCTTCTCCCTCTATGAAAAGACACACACATGTTATCATCTGCTTTTGTCTCAGGACTCAGAGAGGATATCAGAAAAAACCTGATGGTGGCCCGCCCTGAATATCGCTCAATGAAAATGTCCGATTTACTGTTGGTGGCCAGAAGGATAGAAAACCAAAAGGGGAAAAGACCAACGCCCCTCATGGTAACACAAGATGAAGATCCCGCCTACACTCGTCCACCACCACTGCCCAATACCTGGGAAAAGATCATCTGTTACAACTGTGGGAAGCGGGGTCACACCAGAAGAGCATGCAGAGACCCAAGACATCCGAGACAAGACAGGAATCCCCGTGAAGGGCAACATGGACATGAACCTCCACCACCACGCCCCAACTCTTGCTAGGAAATGGGCAAACCCGTGTCACCCCTTATGACAGTGTCCTCAAATGTGACTGGGGGACCCCTAGCAAAGGTCACGTTACCTATACAAGGAAAACCTACCACTTTTCTCATTGACATGAGTGCAGCCAGGAGTGTGTTGAGGGCTGAGGACCTGCCTGATAATTCTTTCCTTTCCACTATTGATGTTTCCTGCATGGGAGTGGATGGGGTGCCCCACTCCAGTCCACTCACTGAGCCTCTCCAAGTGGGGACATTTCCTGATTTGCTTGCCAGATTTGTGGCGTCCTCTACATGTCCCTTGAATCTACTAGGAGCTGATGTGCTGTCCAGACTACAGGCATCAATCATTTTCACACGTGAAGGGGGGGGGGGGGGTGAAGTTACATACTCCCCTATCCTTGGAAGACTCATCTGCTTTGTATTCTCTGCCTCTCCTGATGACACTCCATGAAGCAATAACTCCAAGTTCAATACCGCAGGAAGTACTTGACAGAATCCCTGCGTGCCTATGATCCACAGGCCCGGAAGACAACTGTCACTTAAAAGGTGCCACCAGTTTCAGTCAAGTTCAAAGAGGGCGCATCATTGCCCTCAATACCTCCCCCTAAAGTTAGCTCAATCTGCAGCTATTTCGAAGCACATCAAGGCCCTCGTATCAAATTGAGCCCTGATACCCTGTGCACCTCCATGCAACACACCTCTGTTCTCTAGGAAGAAGAGAAACCCTAAAAGAGAACCAGCTACTTGCAGGGGTGTCCATGACTGCAAAGTACCTCACAGTGGTGGACCATGCAAATGCTCTCTTCAGTGTCCACCCTCACCCCTCCTGCTGGTACCTTTTGCATTCACCCACGAAAAGACAGCAACGTACCTAGACAGTTATGCCAAAAGGGGCACAGAACTCTCCAAGCTAGTTTGCAAATGCTATGGCTATCATCCTTGACACATAACCAGAGGATCACCTGGAAGTGATTCCCCTCCAATATGTTGATGACCTTCTCCACTGTGCAGCTGACTTACCCACTGTTGAAGTCACCTCAGAAAGCCAGTTGTGCCATCTTGCCAAACAGGGTTGCAAAGCCTCAAAGCCCAAATTGCAGTGGTGCTCAACATCTGTAATTTTTCTTGGACACTGTCTTGTCCCATGGGACAAGACACCTCACTGAAGACAGGGTGAAAGCAGTCTCCGACATCCCACTGCCACAAGGCCAGAAGTCCCTTCATTCCTTTCTTGGACTAATTTCCTATTGCAGAGCATGGATTCCAGAAGGCTCCCTACTGATGCAAACTTTGTATGATGCCCTGAAAGCAGACCCCTTCCAGATGTCTCCTGAAGCAATATCCAAGTTTGAGGCCCTCAAGCACACCATCTCTGGCGCTAGGGCTCCCAGACTACAACAAAACGTTCAAGCCCTTTGTATCCGAACATCTGGGACATGCTACAGGTGTACTCATTCAATCACACGGCATCTACCTACGCCCTATAGGATATTATTCCTGCCGGCTGGATGCGATAGAAAGAGGAGGCCCATCGTGTCTGCGAGCTGTCTTTGCTGCACAAGCTTTGTTTGACAAAACTTCGGGCATGGTCCTCGGACTCTGCCTCGTTCTGCTTGCTCCCATGACATTGCTCCCATACTCAACCAAGATCCAGCCGAAACATCCGTCCACTACCAGACACTTGAGACTCCTGAGTTCCTACCTTCTAGACAGCATTACTCTATTACGTTGTCACACTTAAACCTACCACCCTTCTTCCACTTCTCGAGGGGGGAAAGGAGGAGGAGTCGAGTCTTGACTTGTCACCCCATGACTGCATCAAACGAATGCGGCTGGAAACCACTCATCTCCCCACCGTGAGTGAAATACCCCTGCAGGATCCAGGCCACCACTGAAAACTCGGTTCTCTAAACTGAAACCTTACCGCTGGTGATGTCTGCACAGGTGGCAGAGCTGCAAGCACTTACTACAGCATGTAAATTGGCAGAGGGAAAAAGAGCCAATATTCATACGGACTCAAGATATGCTTTCAGTAATGCCCATGATTTTGGTGTTATCTGGAAGGACAGAGGGTTCCTGACGGCTGCAGGAATACCTGTGAAACATAGCTCAGCCATCAAGGACTTGATGGACGCCCTGCTTTTCCCAACCCAAGTGACTATTCTAAAGTAAAGCACACGACAAACTCAACTCGAAGGAAGCTTGAGGCAATCTAGCCGATTCAACTGCCAAACAGACAGCCAGTGGTCCACGGGAAGTGGACAGCAGGGTGGTGGAAGAAGACCACTCCGTGCTTATCTTACAGACTCTCCCAGTGGACAGAGTTTATCTGAAAGAATTACAGGAAGCAGCAAGTCCGGATGAGAAGGAAAGCTGGAAAACGGAGAGGAGCAACTCTCAGAGATGGACTATTCGAGTGCAACAAGAAGCCTTGTCTACCCAGGAGTATGTACCCAGCCATGGTCCAATGGGCAAATCTAGCTGCCCACTTGACAAAGACTCTTATGAACTTATGAGTTACTCCATTGACCAACAACTTCTGCAGATCATGCACTATCTGCAACAAATGTAACCCAGAATGTATAGAAAAGGCACAGAAGAAGCACCTGGCAAAAGCTCTATACCCCTTCCAGAGGATACAAATTGATTACTCCCAAATGCCAAAGGAGTGACAGATTCGAATACGCCCTAGTGGAGGTGGACATGACTGCCAGGACCACAGCTAAGAAACTACTGAGTGAGATAGTATGTAGATTTGAGGTCCCAGAGGTGATAGAGAGCGATCAGGACCAGCCATCACAGCAACCCTTACAAAACATTAGGGCAGCACTGGGGGTTCAGTTGGCTCTACACACCCCTTACCACCCTCAAAGTAGCGGGAAGGCAGAAATGATGAAAGGGACACTAGAAAAGGATGTTAAAGATGGCCCAAAAGACTAACATGAGTCGGCCAGACAGTTTGCCCATTGCCCTGTACAGTGTCAGAGACACACCCCGGGGGGAAACATGCCCTATCCCCTTATAAAAGTTTGATTGGTTCAGCCCCCAGACTTGGCTGTCACGTTCCCCCAACAGTTACAGTTGCAGTCTGATGTGTTGACTAATTATGTAACCGCATTATCACGAGAATTAACCCAAAGGCATGTCCAGGTGTTTTCTTCCATTCCAGATCCTGAATTAGATACAGGAACACACCAACTACTGGAGATTGGGGGCTGGTAAATACATTTGTGAGAAAACATTCTCTTGAACCCAGATATGATGGTCCATTCCAAGTTTTGCTGACCACAGCCACCTCAGTGGAATTGGCCGGGAAGAACACCTGAATACACGCTTCCTACTGCAAGAAAGCTCCAACCCCTGAGGACAAGATCCCGCCCACTTCATGACGACCATGCTGCATATTCTTTTTCTGTTTGGTCAAGGGGGAGGCTCAGGAGGTGGCCATCACAAAAAATGATAACATAATTACATTTTGGTATAACTCTTCAGGTACACATGTGACCACCTTTACCTTTGATTACTGTGACATAGTACCTTGTCCGTTTGACACTTTCATGGCAATGCCATTGATACAGTGACATCCCTGATGGTAAGGATATATATGTGTATTTTACGGACAGTTACTGGGGCCAGAATTGTGGTTCCTGGGAGGGACAGTGGGTTGGAACATAGGACCAGATTAGAGGGTATCTTTACCGGTGAATGTGCCCTTGAAAGGGTCATTATGCCCCTCCATATCCTAGCAGAAGATACTCCTGATACATACACTGACCCAGCACACAGTCAGAGGAGGAAGCGAGCAGTTCTCTCCGGAAGCTTTGATCCTCATGTGTACATAGATGCTATAGGAGTTTCAAGGGGGGTCTCTGATTAATTCAAAGCCAGGGATCAGATAAAAGTTGGTTTTGAGTCTTTGATCCCCATAATAACTGTGAACAAGAATGTAGATTGGATCAATTACATAAACTATAACCAACAAAGATTTGTGAATTACACTAAAGATGCCCTCTAGGGAATTGCTGACCAGTTAGCCCCCACTTCCTACATGACATTCCAGAACCGGATGGCCTTAGACATGGTGTTAGCTGAGAAAGGAGGTGTCTAAAATCATAGAAAAAACGGAAACCTGATGCACCTACATTCCTGATAATACCGGCCCAAATGGTAAAGTAACTTTATCTATAAAGAAATTAGAAGATTTGTCATTGGAGTTGAAGAAGAACTCCGGTATTACAGACCCATGGGATCAATATTTTAGCTGGATGAGTGGGTGGTAGAAGGTGCTCGCCCAGATAGGGGTAACGGTACTAATAATAATCCTGGTTCTTTTAGCCCCGATTGTATGCTGTATTCTACCTTTCGTAAAGAAGTTAATGAGCAAGGCTGTAGACAACAGCCCATCTACATTTCTCCACCAAGAAGAAGAGGATCCTTTTATGATGGAGGATGACAAACCCTTCACTCCTCTACAGTCACTCCCTGTCCAAAATCTCACAATCCTATAGGGTTATAGGGATAGATGGCACCTGATTGCCCTTCTCCAGCTGTATCGAGGGGGGTAGTGAACTAGTTGCTGCCTAACTCTATATACAGCCAGGAGGAGAATGGGCCAGGTGAGGAGGACCTTTAGATGAGGGACAGAAGAAAATAGCCATTTTAGGGGGGACTGTTAAGGAATCTAATGTAAATAATGATAATCAGAAAATGTCTATTTGCTTATGTGTATACATGTTCCTTACTTATTATGTAGTATACAGATTGACTCTCTGTTAGGAGTTTAAAGATGGCGTCTACCCCCTACATCCCACGCGTTAGAAGAATGCATTTGAGATAACAGAACCAGCTTCAATCGAACTTCAAGCATCAAGTTTCTCCATTTCTCTTGTATTATAACCAATAAGATGTACCCATTAGACTGACATAGCAATGACGTATCTTTCTGTATAAAATATTAACCCTGTCCAGTGTTAAGTGTGACTATCAATGGGTCACATTAATGAGTTTATATTGCTTTTATCTTAGAAATAAGACACAGAGACCGTTCTCCGTGTATGAGCTCCGAGCATGAAGTCCTGAGCCAAGTTAAGTTTTTATTCAGGTATTTATACACAAACAAAGACAGGTCAGCAAGATAACAGTTATCATACGATTTCCATATAAGGTAATACTTGGTTACACATGTGATCATGCGATGTGACCCATGGGGGGCGGATGCCGTAACTACTCCCATATTGCATCAAACACTAATTTCTGAAAAACAAGTAAAGAACAACTCTAATTTAGAACAACCTGATCTTCTCACCAGGAATAAATCAGAAGTTAGAAGTAGCCGAGCTGAACGTATCTCAGAGAGTGTTTACTTCTAATGTGCATGCACATTTATACTTTTTAATCGGAAATAGCAGCAGATAACCTCAAAATAGTTTGTAGTTCTTATCCATTTCAGTTGAAGGTGCTGGCATGCTGGAGTTCATCACTAAGCTGGAATCCCCTCTGGATGTGGCTTCCCCAAATGGTGATGAGGAGATGGACACCATTCCTCACCCTGTGGAAGAGAGACCTGTGGAGAGAACAAGATCCACCACGAGTTCTGCAGCAGCAGCTGAGGGGAAATTTGATCCCACCATCAGGCATGAAATCGCAGAGGTGACAACACAGCAAGCAGGTACAGTGTGTGGGCAGGATGATGGTATGAACTTTATTAGTGAAAAAGGGCTTGCTGAGGTTTGTAGTCCTACAGGCAGTCAGCCCAGACCCATACACAATGCACTGATTTACCTGCTGGCAGCAAAACCTCAGATTTAAATGTTACTGGTGGGAGTAATTGTTAGCTCCTGGGGGAAGAGTCTGCAGTGTGGAGCTCCATGGAAAATACAGAGACTTTGCTTGGACCACACAGCGGCTGTTCCTGTGAATGGTGGAGGAGATACTAGGTGCAGTAGTGCTACAACTCTTCAGGAGTCTGCAATGGACAGGATTGTGATTGATCCCAGGAGAGAAGCTGTGTGTTCAGAGCAGGGGAAGAGGGTGGGTCCTGCCTCTGCTAATCAGAAGACTGCTATCCCAGCTGATTCTGACTCTCTGCCATCAGATTTTAATGTGTCTAAGGACAAGACTACAATTGCTGGTTGTGTAAGAAAAATTTATGCTGGTGTTGCTGCTACAGGATCTGGGAAAGGAGAGCATGCAGGGAAGGAGCATGGAAATCTTCCTCCCTGTTTAAAAGGAGGAATGTTGTTCAATTAAAATAGGAGGGCGGTGGAATCAGACCAAATAGGAGGGCAGTGGTGGATAAGATTCTGCAAATGGGGTTAAGGCCAGCAGATATCTTCGCCCCGATTCAGTCCAGCAGGTGACTGTGAGTATGATTTGTCTTTTATCCGTTCAGAGTCTTTGGACATATTTTGGGAGAAAAATGAACATGTGTGTAGGGACCTGCCAGTCTGGAAAGGGCTCATCCCCAAGCTTATATCACGTCAGCCCCTCATTAAAATGGTGACAATTTTGGTCCGCAGTGAGTCCATACCAAAAGGAGATTTAACTGAAAGAAAAGCCTGGCGCCGCAGAGGTTAACAACCACATAGTCCGAGGGCTTGCATGACTGTGTTAACAATGCAGTCATTGGCCCGGTTGTTAGAGAGGGTAGGATTGGGCCTAGCAATCAGCAGGGAGGGGTTTGGTACATAATGTAAGGGTGGACCCCACCCCCCCAGGCAGCAGAGCACCAAGAAAGTTCACAGGGTAGGAGCATAATGGCGGCAATGGATGAGATGCTTGCGGGAGGAGGCGGCCACTCAGGGGACTCACTGGCTGGCAGAGACACTAGGCAATGTATTGGGGCAGCCAGTGGAGACGCCTGCGAACAGGGGCAGGGGTGGTGTGGAGGTCCCGGCCGCCATCATGTTTCTCACCTGACCCCCCAAACAGGGATAACACACATGCAGGAAGCCCGGGGCGGGCCAAATCGGGCCCCCTGGCGAAGCGGGCGGCGAAGACAAACGGGGGAGGCAGAGCAGAGCGTCACCTATGAGGCTGGGAGGGAGGAGTGGTCCGGAGGGAGGCTCAAGTGGGGCAACTAGGCCCAAAACACGGGAAGAAGGGTCGCAGGCGGCCCTTGCCCCCGATGGTGTGCCTACATGGAAAGGGCCTCAGCGGGGGAGATCTCGGGCTACGGTGGCGAGTCTCTCCACCCCCACGTCCAGGACCACCAGGCCAGAGCCACCAGGCCAGAGGAGAAGGGACGGAGGTGAGGGACACCGAGACAGGACGGGACTGACGGGGCTGTGGTGGACTGCACCAGCCTGGCAAAAGCGACCAAGAAGTCTGTGAGTGGGTATGCAGCACGGCGTCAGGCAAGGACAGCTGTTTTACCCTCGGCAGCCAGGGTCGTGTCCCCTGCTGGGCTGTCTGGAGAAGAGGATGTGAGGTCCGGTCAGAGGTGATGAGGAGATGGACACCGTTCCTCACCCTGTGGAAGAGAGACCTGTGGAGACAATAAGATCCACCACGAGTTCTGCAGCAGCTGAGGGGAAGTATGATCCCACCATCAGCCATGAAATCGCAGAGGTGACAACACAGCAAGCAGGTACAGTGTGTGTGTGCAGGATGGTGGTGTGAACTTTATTAGTGACAATGGGCTTGCAGAGGGTTGTAGTCAGCCCAGACCCATAGACAATGCACTGATTTACCTGCTGGAAACAAAACCTCAGAATTAAATGTTACTGATGAGAGTAATTGTCAGCTTTTGGGGGAAGAGTCTGCAGTGTGGAGCTCCATGGACAATACAGAGACTTTGCCTGGAAAGACGGAGGGGCCCAGGAAGGCTATCACCTTTCTGGGGATCGTGCTGGATTCAGAGGCAATGGAATGCAGGTTGCTGGAGGATAAGCTGGAGGATCTCAAAGCCGGGATACAAATACTGCTGGACAAGAGCAAAGTGCAAATTGGGGTACTACAATCACTGTTGGGGAAGCTCAACTTTGCTTGCCCGATACTGCCAATGGGTAGGGCGTTTTGCCAATGGCTGTCGGCTAGCACAACTGGGGTAAGGTCGCCTAAGCACTTAGTGAGGCTGCTGAAGGTGCATAGGGAGGATTTAAGAATCTGGTATTGGTTCCTGGAATCCTTTAATGGAAGAGAGTTGTGGATGGCTGGCCGGTGAGTAATTTCGATCTAGAGTTGTTCATTGATGTGGCTGGTGCATTAGGATTTGGGGCCTTTTTTCAGGGTCAGTGGAGCATAGGTCCACGGCTGCAGTCGTGGATAGATGCGGGGTTCACAAAAAATTTGGTGCTGCTGGCATTGTTTCTGGTTGTGGATGATTGAATTGGACAAATCACAGGATAGATCAGGAAGTCTGTGAGGGAGTCCACGTGGGTTACGTTATGGTAAGATATGGGAGAAAGGGTGGGCTTTCGTTCAAGGGGTGGGGGAGGATCCCACGGACTCTGAGGTGAGGTTGATGGTGCTTTATTACCTATCCAGACACATGGAGGAAGGAGCCTCGGGGGCCGTTTTAAGTAGGAAGATGGCAGGCTTGGCATTTTTGTTTAAATGGCAAGGGTTGCCAGGTTTTACGAAGGATTTCTAGGTGCGCCAGGCTCTTAAGGGATACAAGAGGACGGTTGGGCATAGGGATTTCAGGCGGCCTGTGTCGTTTCATATCTTAAGGGGAATGCTGGAGCAATTGGCGGGGGTGTGCTCCTCAGCCTATGAGGCTGGGTTGTTCAGGGTGGCTTTTCTGTTGGCCTTCTTTGGGGCTTTTAGAATTGGGGAACTGGTTAGCCCCTCCAAGAAGATCCAAGGGGGCATTGGGTGCCAAGATGTGCAGTGCCAGGTGGAGGGGGTTTCCATACTTCTCCGCAGATCCAAAAAGGATCAGGTAGGTAGGGGCAGGATGGTGCATGTCTATCCCTTGCTGGGATAGGTCTTATGTCTGGTGGAGGCTGTGAGGGTGTTTTTAGAAAGTAGGCCAGCGGTTCTGGGTTCCTTTTTGAAAGGGGAAAACCATCATCCATTAAAGTTTCAGTTTGTCACTGTTTTCAGGAAGTGTTTGCAGTGTTTGGGTTTGGCGGACAAGGATTTCTCCTCTCATTCATTTCGGACAGGGGTAGGGATAGAAGCGGCTAGGTGCGAGTTGGATGAAGAAGCCCTGAAAAGCATTGGGCACTGGGAGTCTAGGAGGTTCAGACTATATATTTGCCCCCAATTGTTGTAGAACCTTTAATAGCCAGGTCAAGGGATATTGGAAGTTGTGATATAAGTTGGGGGTTGTTAGATCATGGTGGTGCGTCTTGTTTTTCTCCTATTGCAGACGTGGAGCCCTGCCTGATATGGATTTTGGGCCACTTATATGTGTGCTGGGGGGTGAGAAGGGCAGACGTCAGACCTAATGGGTGACAATTAGGCTTTTCCAGGCAGGAAGCATGTGTCCGTTGGTTGGGATTTCCGGGAATGTTGTGGAGCAGGATGGTATCGGAGGTACACCGTATTGCACGGCTTAATAAGCCTCCCAATGTTTTGATTTCTACATGTGGGTGGCAACGATTTGGGAGTTGGATCCATGCTGGATGTTTCACGGGACATGAAATTTGACTTGTTGCAGCTGCGCATGTCTTTTCCTGACATGATCATAGTGTGGTCGGACATGGTGGCTCGTACATCGTGATGATGGCCAGATCTGTGGAGGGAGTGAATAGGGCCAGACGCAAGATTAACAGGGACATCAGCAGGTTTGTGGTGAAGAATGGGGGTTTAGGGATAAGGCACTTGGAGCTGGAGACATGGGGGTACTTAAGGGGAGACAGAATACACCGCAATGATGTGGGGATTGATCTGTGGGCCCTGGGGCTCCAGGATGGAGCACAGCAAGCATTGAGGGTGTGGAGGGGCTCTCAAGGGTAAGGGGTTTCCCTTGGTCGCTGTGGCTTTTGTTTGGTCTTTGTGGGTGAAGGAAGAGATTTCGGAACAAAGAGTTAGAATCTGTCGGTGGTATGGGTCCTGAACTGAGGGTGGTACCCCAGTTAACGGAGGTTATCTGGAAATTGGTTATGGGGGTGTGGTAAAATTTCCTGCGACTCATAAAAATTCCTCACCCCGTCACTTCCGGTGAGGCTCCGTCACTCTAACAGCTGACGGCGGGCCTTTACTGCGCATGCGCCAAGTCCATGATACGAACGGCGCATGCGCAAGATCTTAATTTCAGCGGTGGTAAAAAATTATAGACAGAGAAATGCTGGTGGGCGGGCGGAGCTGAACAGATGCTCAGGACGTCAGCAGCAGCCCCGCCCACCCCACTAACATGCCCCTGAATCTTAAGTGGTGGTTAAAAATTATACTCAAGTGGGCGGAGACTTGCGGGTGGGTGGGCGGGCGGAGCTAAGCTGCTTAGAACGTCATCAGCAGTCCCGCCCACCCCACTAACATGCCCCTGAAGCGCTGGATGTTGTTTATGGTCGAGAAAATTTATGGCTTCAGCTGCTATTAACAGCAATCGGGCATGCGCGGGATTTTTGATTACTGACCAGAAAAATTATGCACTCACTAAGTGCACTATGCACTGCCGATGATACAATAAAGCCATCATTAGTGAGTGCATAATTTTTCTGGTCAGTAATCAAAAATCCCGCGCATGCCCGATTGCTGTTAATAGCAGCTGAAGCCATAAATTTTCTCGACCATAAACAACATCCAGCGCTTCAGGAGCACTTGCGCTTCACCCGCAAGTCTCCGCCCACTTGAGTATAATTTTTAACCACCACTTAAGATTCAGGGGCATGTTAGTGGGGTGGGCGGGGCTGCTGCTGACGTCCTGAGCATCTGTTCAGCTCCGCCCGCCCACCAGCATTTCTCTGTCTATAATTTTTTACCACCGCTGAAATTAAGATCTTGCGCATGCGCCGTTCGTATCACGGACTTGGCGCATGCGCAGTAAAGGCCCGCCGTCAGTTGTTAGAGTGACGGAGCCTCACCGGAAGTGACGGGGTGAGGAATTTTTATGAGTCGCAGGAAATTTTACCACAGGGGCACTGCGGTAGGTGGGTGTCTCTGAGTCAGCCTGTCGGCTTGAGGCCTAATAACCCACGTCAGAGGGAACGCAGTGTCGTATTTTGGATACAGATAAGTTGTTATTGGTGGACCTGCAAAGACCAACACTAGGAGGAGCTGATGTTTGTCATAACAGATGTTTGTTATTGTTTGTTAATGTTTACGTTATTTAACCACCTCCCGCCCGCCCTATAGCCGAATGACGGCCGTAGAGCAGGCGGGTTCCTTCGAGCGGTCGCCCCTGGACGTCCTTGTGTTTTGTACTCGCCGTGTCTCCCGGAGACAGGCAAACATAGATCGCCGTGAACGGCCAATCAAAGCGGCCGTTTACAGCGCGATCGCAGCTGCCAATGGGAGATGATCTCAAATGTAAACATATGAGATCATCTCCCATTGCCGTGTCTCTCCCTCCTCACACAGAGACAGCGTGTGAGGAGAGAGAGGATCTGTGAGTGATATATTGTATATTGCATACTGTGACTAAAATCTGTCAGCCCCAGTGCCAACTGTCAGCCCCAGTGCCAGCGCCATCTGTCAGCCCAGTGCCATCTGTCAGCCCAGTGCCATCTGCCAGTAGTGCCATCTGCCAGTAGTGCCAGTGCCGCCAGTGCCACCTGCCAGTGCCAGTGCCACCTGCCAGCGCCATCCGTCAGCCCCAGTGCCGCCAGTGCCAGTGCCACCAGTGCCAGTGCCGCCAGTGCCACCTGCCAGCACCAGTGCCACCTGCCAGCGCCAGTGCCATCCGTCAGCCCCAGTGCCGTCAGCCCCAGTGCCGCCAGTGCCAGTGCCACGTGCCAGTGCCACCTGCCAGTGCCACCTGCCAGTGCCAGTGCCATCCGTCAGCCCCGGTGCCATCAGTGCCAGTACCGCCAGTGCCAGTGCCACCTGCCAGTGCCAGTGTCACCTGCCAGTGCCACCTGCCAGTGCCATCTGCCAGCCGCAGTGCCATCTGCCAGCCCCATTTGCCAGCGCAATTAGCCAGAGCAAATAGCCAGCACCATCTGCCAGTGCCATTGCCATCTGCTAGTGCCAGCCCCCGTGCCATCTGTCAGCGACATCTGCCAGTGACATCTGTCAGCGACATCTGTGAGCGACATCTGTCAGCCCCATCTGCCTCCAGTGCCATAGTGCCATCTGCCTCCAGTGCCATTTGTCAGTGCCACGTGTCATCAGTGCCACGTGTTGTCAGTGCCACGTGTCGTCAGTGCCACCTGCCACGTCAGTGTCACCTGTGATCAGTGCTGTCAGTGTCACCTGCCACATCAGCGTCACCTGTCAGTGTCATCTGCCAGATCAGCGTCACCTGTCAGTGCCATTTGTGATCAATAAAAATGTCACAAAGATTATATTCAGCTGAGGAGGCATATGATATTCTTGCAGCCGACGAGAGCAACGCGGAGGTTTCCGCTTCGGATTCCTCCTCATATTCAGGTTGTGACTCTGACGTGGACTACGAGCCTGTCCTCAGCAGCGGTACCATGACAGCCTCAGAGGAGGAAGATGATAGTCTGCCCGTCAGACGAAGGCACACTGGTGAGGAGGCGGTACCATCCACCAGCACCACAGAGCCATCCACCGGCAACCCAGTGCCATCCACCGGCACCACAGTACCTCGGCAAAAGCCACGTACCAGTGGGGTGTCAACTCGGCCCCAAAGGGTTAGGTCCCATGCCAGCCTTCCCTGTTCCCTCCAGAACCCCTTGTGGCTTCCTCCTAAATCAGGAGAAGCTAAGGTTCCCCCTTTCACTGCCAACCCAGGAGTCCAGGTAGACACACACAATTTTTCCCTGATGGACTTTTTCCACCTAATTTTTACAGAGGGCATGCTTGAATCCATTGTGGTCCAGTCCAACCTATATGCCCAACAATTTATTTATTTATTTTTTGTATGGGACTAAACAATAAAAATGAAATATGTGCATATTGGTCATCCCGCCCCATCTATCACATGCCCATCTTTTCCTCAATAATGTCCCAGACCAGATATCTAATGATAATGAGATTCCTACACTTTAACGACAATACCCAGTGCCTTCCCCGGAATGACCCAAATTTTGATAAACTTTACAAAATTCGGCCGCTAATAAATTATTTTTTGGAGATCTTCCCCCAGTTGTTTACCCCAGACCAACACATATGTGTGGATGAGTCCCTGATCAAATTTTCTGGCAGGCTGGGCCTAAAGCAATTTATTCCCTCCAAAAGGGCCCGCTATGGGGTGAAGATGTATAAATTGTGTGACCGAGCCACAGGGTATACATATTCCTTCATGGTATATGAAGGGAAGGACACCCAGCTACATCCCCCTAATTGCCCCGAATACATCGGATCGAGTGGGAAAGTTGTTTGGGAACTCATAAACCCACTCCTGGAGAAAGGCTACCATCTTTATGTGGATAATTTTTATACAAGTTTACCCCTGTTCCGCAACCTCTATAGAAAGCAAACTCCAGCATGTGGCACCGTAAGAACGAACCGGAAGGGCTTTCCTCAAAGCCTCGTCAACAAAAAGCTAAGAAAAGGCGAAGCGGCGAGTTTACGGAATGAGGAAATTTTGGCTGTGAAGTGGACAGAAGGGATGTGTACATGCTTTCTTCGATCCACAACAACACTTTTGTTGAGATCACCAGGAGGGATGGCCCAATACAAAAGCCCACTTGTATCCATGAGTACAACATGTTCATGGGGGGTGTCGACTTGAACGACCAGATGCTCGAACCCTACCTTTCCACGAGAAGAACATACAAGTGGTATAAAAGAATTACAATTTATTTCTTTAATTTGGCCATATACAACACGTATGTAATTTATCGTAAATCCACAGAAAGACCCATACCCTTCCTTGGCTACCAGGAGGAAATCACCACTGCCCTTATATACCCCAACGGCCCACCACAAAACATTCGATCCGATGTAATTAGCAGACTCTCTGAACGCCACTTTCCTGATAAAATCCCTCCCAGACCAACAGGCCGAAGACATCAGAAAAAATGTCGGGTGTGCAGCAAACGAGGATTGAGAAGAGACACCACTTATCATTGTGCCCAATGCCCTTCCCAACCAGGCTTCTGCATAGGTGACTGTTTCCGCCGTTACCATACTTCAGTGAATTATTAGTGAAGTATGGTAACCATAACCCTCACTTCCTGCCATTTACCTTCAAACCCCTTATGCCTCTGCTTGCTCTGTAACTGACCCTGGCTTGTTATTCGACCACGCTTCTGCCTACTGATTCTGTTTATGCCTCTGCCTGATCTGGAACTGACCCTGGACTGTTATTCGACCACGCTTCTGCCTACTGATTCTGTACATACCTCTGCCTGATCTGGAACTGACCCTGGATTGTTTGACCATGCCTTTTGCCTGCCTCTTGGACTGATCTTGTACCCTCTCAGTGGACTAGTGGGATTCATAACAGGGGTCTCACATATGTGAGGGGCTCCAGAATAGTTTTTTTGGATGAAGAAGACAATTTCCTTTGTTTTCTCATTCCTAGATTAGGGTCTGGAGACTCGGAGGCTTCAAAGAGATTTGGGTGGGAGAAGCCTCTACCCCATCCCCATTCTGTCCTGAACAAGGCCCTACTTCTGCCTGCTGCCTGTAGGACCTATACCATCATGCCTCTGCCTGTCACATGAACTGACCACACCACATGGATGGACCATGTTCCTGCCTACTACCAGGACCAATATTTTGGCAATGCTGACGATCTCTGCCTGCACTGACCTTGGATTGTATATGGACAGTATCCCTGCCTGCTGCCAATATTGACTATGGACAGTATACCTGCCTGTTGCCTGGAAAATTGTGTTCACTTTTGCTGACCAAGTCCCTGCCTGCTTCCTGGACCAGTGCTATCATCCTGTGGACAACTGCGCTGCTAAAACCACAGGTAATCTTTTGTTTACTCTTTTCTCAGCAGAATGTATTTTGGGGTGTAATTCTTGGTATGTGCATGCTATGTGTCCCTGGAACACCTGATGGTGTTCCTTGCATGTTGGGCCTCTGTATGTGGCCAAGCTGTGTAAAAGTCTCACACATTTGATATTTCCATACTCAGGAGGAGTAGTAGAACGTATTTTGGGGTGTCATTTTTGCTATGTACATGCTATGTGTTGGAAATATCTTATAAATGGACAACTTTGCGTAAAAAAAATGCGTTTTCATTTTTTTCCCACATTTTCCCAAAACTTCTGGAAAAAAATGAACCATTCAAACGACTCAATATGCCTCATAGATTATACGTTGGGGTATTAGCTTTCCAAAATGGGGTCACTTTGTGGGCATTTCCATTGTCCTGGTGCTCCAGGGCCTTCAAAACTGTAATAGGTGGTTGAGAAATAAGATGTGTAATTTATGCTCCTAGAACGCCTGATGGTGCTATTTCAATATTGGGCCTCTGTATGTGGCCAGGCTGTGTAAAAGTCTCACACATTTGGTATCGTTATACTAAGGAGGAGTAGTAGAACATATTTTGGGGTGTAATTTTTGCTATGTACATGCTATGTGTTGGAAATATCTTATAAAAGACAACTTTGCGTAAAAAAAATGCGTTTTCATTTTTTTTCCACATTTTCCCAAAACTTCTGGAAAAAAAATGAACCATTCAAACGACTCAATATGCCTCATAGATTATACGTTGGGGTGTTAGCTTTCCAAAATGGGGTCTCTTTGTGGGCATTTCCATTGTCCTGGTGCTCCAGAGCCTTCAAAAATGTAATAGGTGGTTGAGAAATGAAATGTGTAATTTATGCTCCTAGAACGCCTGATGGTGCTATTTCAATATTGGGCCTCTGTATGTGGCCAGGCTGTGTAAAAGTCTCACACATTTGGTATTGTAATACTCACAAGGAGTAGCAGAACGTATTTTGGGGTGTCATTTGTGGTATACACATGCCATGTGAGAGAAATAACCTATTACATTGAAAATTTTGTGAGAAAAAAAAAATCTTAATTTTGCAAAGAATTGTGGGAAAAAGGTGACATCAAAAACCTCACCATGCATCTTAGTAAATACCTTGGAATGTCTACTTTCAAAAAAGGGGTCATTTGGGGGGTATTTGTACTTTCCTGACTTGTTCGGGTCGCAAGAAATGAGATAGGCCACCAGTACATCAGGTGTGATCAATTTTTTATGATTCGCACCACAGCTTGTAGACTCTCTAACTTTCACAAAGACCAAATAATATCCACTAATTTGAGTTATTTTTACCAAAGATATGTAGCAGTATAAATTGTGGCCAAAATTTATGAAAAAAAAATTATAATTTGCAAAATTTTATCACAGAAACAAAGAAATATGCATTTTTTTTTAAAATTTTCGGTCTTTTTTCATTTATAGCGCAAAAAATAAAAACCCCAGAGGTGATCAAATACCACCAAAAGTAAGCTCTATTTGTGGGGAAAAAAGGACACAAAATTCATTTGGGTACAGTGTTGCATGACTGAGTAATTGTAATTCAAAGTGTGAGAGCACCAAAAGCTGAAAATTGGTCTGGGCAGGAAGGTGTTTAAAGGCCCAGTAAGCAAGTGGCTAAAGATATATATATATTATATTGATATTTATATATTTTGGTTTAATGCGGTTTTATTAATAAATAAGGGGGAAGGTTGGAGTATAGGTTAGCAGCATATAAAGCACATATGTTATACACTAGTCATGGTTGAGCAGGTATGGAGACGTCCTGAGCCCCCTAAAAAAGATTTTGAACGATCAGGGAATATGGACGGGGGATGGTCTGTATAGTTAAAATTAAAAGCAATTGATAATGTCGTGCAGCATCTGCCATCTTCAGCTTTCCTGGGGAGGGACAGGCTGACCATCTTCTACCCAGGCCAGACAAAGCTCTGCAACAAATATGGAGTTAGAGGGCATCTTGCAACCCTCCTGTCCAGTGATGAAGTGCTCTCTGTGTCAGGGTATAGGACATTTGGCAAAGGATTGTAATATCAGGTGCAATCTGTGCAATGTGGTGGGGCATCCTTATAGTCAATGTCTTGAGGCAATGCACAACAAGCCTGAGCTTTTGAGAGAGTTCTTCCACCTAGACATGGAGGATGCTCAGAGCTCAGCAGCTGGAGTGCCTGTGAGTCCATCTGAGTATGTGCCAATACCCAATGTGTCCATGTCTTTCCAGTCTGTGGTGCCCCAGTCTGTGCGTTTACCTAGAGTGCCCGTGTCTTCCCAGTCTGTGGTGCCTCAGTCTGTGCATTTATCTAGTGTGCCAGTTTCTTCCCAGTCTGTATGTAAGGTTTCAGTTACTGAGAATGTGTCCAATCCTTCTGTGTCTTCTAAAATTGCAGAGGCAGCGAGAGGTTCTGAGGCAGGTGCATCAAGTATGGTGCCAGTCCCCCTCCCTCGACGCTGCAGGGTCTCTGTTAGGGATCATGGGGTGCAGAGGAGTGGGGAGGATGGAGAAGAGGCTGGCCTAGTGGTAGATAAGGGAAGGAAGTGTGGGAGGGGAGGGAGTGAAGAGGAGGATAGATGTGGGGAGGTTGTTGACTCCTGTTTGTCCAAGGATGATATGGAGCGTTTGGTGGATAAAAAGGAGGAGGGTCAAAAGGAAGAAAAAAAAGAGGTACAGTTACCTTAAGTCCTAAGGTTTTGCCTTTTGGAAAATAAGTTTTCAAGGCCAGGTTCACACCTATGGGAATTAGATGTGGGTTTCCCAGCATCCAATTCGAATAGCAGGAGAATGTGACTGGCTCCCTATGGAGCTGGTTCACATATCTCTGTTGTGGCTGATGAGCCCACTGTACAAAAACGTGCATCTTTGGCTCCGTTTCAGGCATGGATTCAGCCCTGATTCATCCCTGAAACGGGGAACATGGACGAACAGTGCTCCTGTGCGATCCGAAAGTGGGTTATAGTGTGAACCTGGCCTAAGGTCCTGTCAGATGATGATGACGCCGAATGGAACTCATTGAGTTCTGCATCCTCTATAAATGATGAGTGCCAGGGTGCAACTAAGCGCGCTGGTTCTCCAGGGAGAGAGAACAGTCAGGCTAAGAACTGTCTGAACTACCCTAATGGCAGTTCCCACTCCGTTAAAAGTGGCAACCATTAATGTTGCCAGCTTAATATCAGTAAGTGCTCGTTATATGGCCTTATTTTTGCTCAGCAAGTTTGATGTTGACATTTTGTTTTTGCAAGAGACCCATCTGAGTAGTCTGGCCGATATACATCTGGCAAAGGAGGAGTGGAGACATAGTCCCTCATTTTGGTCTCTTGCGGATGAGCCTTACAGCGGGGTTGCAGTCCATTTTTCTGGTATGGTAATGTGCCGGCGGGTATTTGAGTTAGATATTGGGAGAGGCATGATCTTGGACGTCTCTGTGAAGGGGCAGCAGCTGCATCTTATTAACATCTATGGTCGCCAGGCGAAGTGGGACAGAAAATGCCTCTACATAGATTAAGCCTTTTCTTTATATGGCCCAGCAGGTTATCTTTGGAGGTGATTTCAACACCATTACTAGTTCTAAAGACAGGAGAGGTTTCAGAGATAAGCTGGGCTATGACACCCTTTTTCGCAATGCGATAGTTAGGGAAGCAGGTCTGGTAGATGCGCACATTAGACGCTGCCCAGACAGCATGGGTTCACTTTTCAGCGAGGTAGTAGTCGGAGTAGGATAGATGGGATTTTTTTTTTAAAGGGAGACTCTGCTGTTTGGCATCTGTGTGTCGGGCAGTGGAGTTTTCTGATCACTGTATTCTAGATGTGCCATCTAGGGGGAGGGGTATCTGGAGATTGAATTTGGGCCTCCTGGAAGACGAGAGTGTAAGACAATAATTTGAGGGTTTTTTTTTCAAGCACAGGTAACAATCCTAGACTTTTGCAACAGCAAGTCATAATGGTGGGAGCTTGTAAAACAGCAGACTGTTGGGCTTTATAAGGCCATAGGAAGAAAGAAGCAGCAAGATAATTTACAGTGCCTTGCAAAAGTATTCGACCCCCTTGAACTTTTCAACCTTTTGCCACATTTCAGGCTTCAAACATAAAGATATAACATTTTTATTTTTTGTGAAGAATCACCAACAAGTGGGACACAATTGTGAAGTGGAACGAAATCTGAGGTGGGAGAGCCTATCCATAGGACAACAATCAGTCGTACGCTGCACAAATCTGGCCTTTATGGAAGAGTGGCAAGAAGAAAGCCATTTCTCAAAGATATCCATAAAAAGTCTCGTCTAAAGTTTGCCACAAGCCACCTGGGAGACACACCAAACATGTGGAAGAAGGTGCTCTGGTCAGATGAAACCAAAATCGAACTTTTTGCCCACAATGCAAAACGATATGTTTGGCGTAAAAGCAACACAGCTCATCACCCTCAACACACCATCCCCACTGTCAAACATGGTGGTAGCAGCATCATGGTTTGGGCCTGCTTTTCTTCAGCAGGGACAGGGAAGATGGTTAAAATTGAGGGGAAGATGGATGCAGCCAAATACAGGATGAAAACCTGTTGGAGTCTGCAAAAGACCTGAAACTGGGACAGAGATTTATCTTCCAACAAGACAATGATCCCAAACATACAGCAAAATCTACAAAGGAATAGTTCACAAATAAACGTATCCAGGTATTAGAATGGCCAAGTCAAAGTCCAGACCTGAATCCAATCGAGAATCTGTGGAAAGCTGAAAACTCCTGTTCACAAACACTCTCCATCCAACCTTACTGAGCTCGAGCTGTTTTGCAAGGAAGAATGGGCAAGAATTTCAGTCTCTCGATGTGTAAAACTGATAGAGACATACCCCAAGCGACTTGCAGCTGTAATCGCAGCAAAAGGTGGCTCTACAATGTATTAACGCAAGGGGGTCGAATAATTTTGCACGCCCCACTTTTCATTTTTTTATTCGTTAAAAAGGTTTCAAAAATCCAATAGATTTCGTTCCACTTCACAATTGTGTCCCACTTGTTGGTGATTCTTCACAAAAAATAAAAATTTTATATCTTTATGTTTGAAGCCTGAAATGTGGCAAAAGGTTGAAAAGTTCAAGGGGGCCGAATACTTTAGCAAGGCACTGTATCACCTACCAGCGTTTGTGGAGGAAACTTGACCGCCTTGTTTCGAATGGAGGATATTCTGGGGCGATCGCTGAGGTGAAGCTCCTCCTTAGGAGACATCAATATGACCGGCACGCCTCTTTGGTTCAGGAGAGGGATTGTGGGAAATGCCATTTGCCTGACCCTTACCAGAACTGTAAACATAACGTAGCAGTTAAGACGGTCAATGGCCTGAAGGACAGTACGGGCTCTTTGATTAAGTCTAGGTCAGGGATCCTGGAGGTTGTCAGGTCATACTATGCCAATCTCTTGGGAGGAAGGAACCTTGATCGGACAAGAATGTTGGGTTTTTGGGATTCTACACCAGGACTGGAATGTAATGTTCCTTTGATGAATTTGACAGATGAAATCACTGCAGATAAGGTAATCCAGGCTATTGAAAAACTAGCCAGCAAGAAAATGCCAGTGCCAGATGGCTGTTTTCTTACAGAAGATAAGAGCTCTTTGCACTCCTGTGAGGACTCTTCTTTTACTAAACCCGCAATGCAGGAGCTGCACAGGGGTTTTGGCCAAGAGTCCCTTAAAGGATTTTTGCATGAGCGCCATTTTTTCCCTGATGGTCTCTCTGACTTGGCAGTAGCTTTCTGAAACAACAGAAAAACAAAAGAACCCCAAGGTCCTTCTTTAGCTACAGCCTCTAAAAAGGAGAATGGATAGTACCCACAGCCAACGCCCTAAGTGCCCAGAGTCTCACTCCTTGCTGAACTGCTAATGGAACATTGACACCAAAGCAGACAGCTGCAGGTTTTAGTTTCAACAATAAAAAAACACCCAGTGATATACAAGGAAAGAGGCACTGCTGTACCTCTACTACCTGGGACTGGCCGGGAACCTGGGTGCCTACATCTGCCATTGCTGCTGATGATTCTTTCTCCATAACAAATGTTGCAGCCGCTGCCTGTGTGCCTTTGAATGGTGTCCTCCATGTGCCAAACAAAAGGAAGTCCCGGCCAGAAGACCCGCCCCTTCGTCCTGCATTCCAGCAGCCGGAACCAATCGCTGCTACGTCCCACCGGAAGTGTCCGCCCACCAGAACTGGCGTCACTCGCCGTCCGGGATTCGACACCGCCATGCTGAGACCTGGCATGAAACGCTCGTTCTGAGCATGCCCGCGGCCCCCAAACACCATGGGTGGACGACCTCCAGCAGCCCATTACTCCTGTGAGCCGGCGAAGGAAGGGACACCAGAACACCCCCCTCTCGTGCGGGAAGGTGCTGGTCTGGTCTTGAGCATAAAATTTGAAGGTACTGCCAAAACCCTCTCCTTGGAGAGAGCGCAGACCCTTTGGTTCCCCAGCAGTGCTTCCACCATGGTGGAGGAAACACTAAAACTGACTGCATGGTGGAAGCAGCTGCTTTTAACCATTTTAGGACCGCCGCATGTAATAATACGTCGGCAGAATGGCATGTATGGGCACAAGCACGTACCCATACGTGCCTGCCTTCCAGCGGGTGGGGGGGTCCGATCAGACCCCCTCCCGCTGGCTGCGGCTATCCGTTTCGCTTCAGGAGCGATCCGGGATGAGGGGATGGCCGTTGGTTTCTGGCCATCCCCTCTCGATCACTCCTGGTGAATGAGAAGATTCCCCTGCCTGTGTAGTGTAAACACAGGCAGGAGGAAGTGATGTCACTCTCCTCAGTGCGGTCTTTTTGACCGGACGGCGAGGAGAGAAGACGTAGTAAGTGTGCACCAACACTACACTGACATGTAGGTACACATAGGCACACTGTCACCCCCCGATCACCCCCCTCGCAGTCACAGTGTCACTGATTGCAGTGATCATTTATTTACTGATCACTGCATTTAGTGTCAGTTGTAACTGTAAAAACTGTCAGGGCAGTTAGTGTTATGTCCAGGGTAGCCCCCTACCCACCCAATAAAGGTTTAACCCCTTGATTGCCCCTAGAGTTAACCCTTTCACCCCCTTTTGCCAGTGTCACTAAGCGATCGTTTTTCTGATTGCTGCATTAGTGTCACTGGTGCCGCTAGGTAGCTAGTTATTTTTTAGGTTCGCCGCCAGGTTTTTATAGCGTCAGTGTTAAAAGTGATTGTAGAATAGTAAAATGCTAATGTAGTGTAGATACAACTCTACATACTCACTCACAGGGGCGTTTCTTAATGAATAGCAAAGTCTTTGTGTAATATGTGAATCAGTAAAGTCTGTCTTCCTTCAAGGCATTTCAAACGTACTTTCAGGAGTAGAAATTGAAGAATCCTTCGTTCATCCAATAGTTCGTTTATTGTTCAGAAAGACAAGCAAAGACAAGATTGACATCTGGTAACATATGGCATGGTGATGGCCTCAGAAGGAGGAAAGGGTCGTCTGATCTACATTCTCCAAAGTGTTGAATCCTTTCTCTTCCCACCAATCCTCCTTTCCTATAACCCTAGTCCATTCTTATACTGTTTCAAGATGTTATGTCAGCATATCCTAATAACACCCACATTTGCATATATACCCAATATGGTTCAGTCTATAGATAAGTAGCATAACTCCACCCATTGTTCTGACATAGTAACTCAAAAATAGAAATACCTACTCAGCAAAACCACTCCTATCTAAACTCTGTGTTGTTCTGTGACCTTCAGAAACCATCACTTACCACCAAACATATAACTTACATATATTTTCAGAAACTTTTATCTTTTAAGATATTAATTACCTCAAAAACTTCTAACAGTCAGGTACCCCCATATACTACCTAATAAAGGTTTTAACACCCTGATTGCCCCTAGAGTTAACCCTTTCACCAGCGATCACCGTATACGTGTCACTGGTGACGCTGGATAGCCAGTTAGTTATTTAGGTTCCCCGTCAGGTTTTTATATAGCGTCAGGGACCCCCATATACTACCTAATAAAGGTTTTAACCCCCCGATTCCCCCTAGTTAACCCTTTTACCAGTGATCACCGTATAAGTGTTACGGGTGACTCTGGTTAGTTAGTTTGCTTTTTATAGCATCAGGACACCCACCATTTATTACCCAATAAAGGTTTAACCCCCTGATCACCCCGCGGGTGATATCAATTAGGTTTTAGGGTCAGATAGGGTCTGCGTTGCCCCAGGCAGCACTAGGTTAGTGCCAGTACCGCTAACACCCACGCGCAAAGCATACACCTCCCGTAGTGGTATAGTATCTGAACAGATCAATATCTGATCTGATCAGATCTATACTAGCGTCCCCAGCAGTTTAGGGTTCCAAAAAAATGCATTGTTAGTGGGATCAGCGCAGATACCTGCTAGCACCTGCGTTTTGCCCCTCCGCCCAGCCCACCCAAGTGCAGTATCAATCGATCACTGTCACTTAAAAACCACTAAACACATAACTGCAGCATTCGCAGAGTCAGGCCTGATCCCTGCGATCGCTAACAGTTTTTTTTAGTAGCGTTTTATATTTAAATCCTGAAGGCAGTGCTTGGTTTTTGGGGTCCTGTATGTGGCTAGGCTCCCAAAAAGTCCCTCACATGTGGTATCCCCGTAAGAAGCAGCAGAATTTATTTTGGGGTGTAATTTCACTTATGCCCTTAGCATGTCTGAGCAATATATCATTTAGTGACAACTTTGTGCAAAAAAAAAAAGTTTGTAATATTCCCGCAACATGTGGCAAAATATAAAATATTCCATGGACTCCACATGCCTCTCAGTAAATAGCTTGGGGTGTCTACTTTCCAAAATGGGGTCATTTGGGGGTTTTGTGCTATTTTGTCATTTTATGGCCTTCAAAACTGATAGGTAGTGAGGAGTAAAATCAAAAATTTGCACCCTTAGAAATTCTGAAGGTAGTGATTGGTTTTCGGGGTGCCGTACGCGGCTAGACTCCCAAAAAGTCCCACACATGTGGTATCTCCGTACTCAGCAGAAGCAGCAGAATTTATTTTGGGGTGCAATTCCACATATAACTATGGCATGTGTGAGCCCAGGCCTAGAAAACCATTTATTTGTACACAGAACAGTTCCCATTTTATTTAGGTCTAATATTTTAAATCCACTTAAATCTTAAATCAAATCATTGCCTTCCCGGTGAACAACAAGGTTATCCAACACAGCTCACACTTGCAAATAGGTAACACGATCTGCCAACTATTCCAAATACATACCCCATATACCCTGCAAGAGAACTGGATTTTTAACAGGAGGGAAATAAAATCCTCCACACCAGACAACAATGAATGTCAACGATTCATACTTTTTTATTATTATAAAAGGCGGGGACTTAATAATAATAGACGTAATAAATACCAAGAGCAGGATGGACATAAAGAGTAGTGTGCCCATCTACAGTGGTGTGAAAAAGAGTTTGCCCCCTTCCTCATTTCCTGTTCCTTTGCATGTTTGTCACACTTAAGTGTTTCGAAACATCAAACCAATTTAAACAATAGTCAGGGACAACACAAGTAAACACAAAATGCAATTTGTAAATGAAGGTGTTTATTATTAAAGGTGAAAAAAAATCCAAACCATCATGGCCCTGTGTGAAAAAGTGATTGCCCCCCTTGTTAAAACATACTATAACTGTGGTTGTCCACACCTGAGTTCAATTTCTCTAGCCACACCCAGGCCTAATTATTGCCACACCTGTTCACAATCAAGGCATCACTTAAATAGGAGCTGCTTGACACAGTAAGGTCCACCAGAAGATCCTTAAAAGCTACACATCATGCCGAGACCCAAAGAAATTCAGGAACAATTGAGAAAGAAAGTAATTGAGATCTATCAGTCTGGAAAGGGTTATAAAGCCATTTCCAAAGCTTTGGGAATCCAGCGAACCACAGTGAGAGCCATTATCCACAAATGGCGAAGACATGGAACAGTGGTGAACCTTCCCAGGAGTGGCCGGCCGCCCAAAATTACCCCAAGAGCGCAGCGACGACTCATCCAAGAGGTCACAAAAGACCCCACAACAACGTCCAAGGAACTGCAGGCCTCACTTGCCTCAGTTAAGGTCAGCGTTCATGCCTCCACCATCAGGAAAAGACTGGGCAAAAATGGCCTGCGTGGCAGAGTTCCAAGGAGAAAACCACTGCTGAGCAAAAAGAACATCAAAGCTCGTCTCAATTTCTCCACAACACATCTTGATGATCCCCAAGACTTTTGGAACAACATTCTGTGGACCGATGAGACAAAAGTGGAACTCTTTGGAAGGTGTGTGTCCAAGTTAATCTGGCGTAGAAGGAACACTGCATTTCATAAAAAGAACATTATACCAACAGTAAAATATGGTGGTGGTAGTGTGATGGTCTGGGGCTGTTTTGCTGCTTCAGGACCTGGAAGACTTGCCGTGATAAAAGGAACTATGAATTCTGCTGTCTACCAAGAGATCCTGAAGGAAAATGTCCGACCATCTGTTCGTGTACTCAAGCTGAAATGAACTTGGGTTCTGCAGCAGGACAATGATCCTAAACACACCAGCAAGTCCACCACCGAATGGCTGAAGAAAAACAAAATGAAGACTTTGGAGTGGCCTAGCCAAAGTCCTGACCTGAATCCTATTGAGATGTTGTGGTATGACCTTAAAAAGGCCGTTCATGCTCGAAAACCCTCTAATGTAACTGAATTAGGACAATTCTGCAAAGATGAGTGGGCCAAAATTCCTCCAGGATGCTGTAAAAGCCTCATTGCACGTTATCGCAAACGCTTGGTTGCAGTTGTTGCTGCTAAGGGTGGCCCAACCAGTTATTAGGTTTAGGGGGCAATCACTTTTCACACAGGACCATGATGGTTTGGATTTTTTTTCACCTTTAATAATAAACACCTTAATTTACAAATTGCATTTTGTGTTTACTTGTGTTGTCCTTGACTATTGTTTAAATTGGTTTGATGTTCCGAAACACTTAAGTGTGACAAACATGCAAAGGAACAGGAAATGAGGAAGGGGGCAAACACTTTTTCACACCACTGTACGTCCTAATGCACTCCCTATGTAGCAGCTGCATATCCTGCACCATCAACATCTTTTAGAGACAGATTTAAAATATGATTCTGATAAAGGAGAGCTCACATGCGACAGAAAAAGAAAGGAAAGCCTCATAAATAGTTGAAATTGCTGAATCAGCTCTATTGGGCAATGGGAATGGCCTAAGGCATTAAATGATAACTGCCTATCCTTGTCTTGCTAGTGTAGTGGACAGTATAGTGTGGTCAGTGTGGTGGACAGTATAGTGGTCAGTGTGGGAATTAGGTAGGTCAGTACTATTGTAGGAAGGGACTTGGACTGCTAAAAAGTCAGCAGGTTAGGGGCAAAAATTATTTGCCTTGCCCAAGGTGCTGACAACCCACACTGCACCACTGGAACAGATTAATTCCAAAGCAGTAGTGAAATTACATGACATGTTGAATGCCCCCCTATAGCAGCATATAAACACAATTTCTAGCCTTTGCTAGAAACAGTTTTGATGCTTGGAGTAGCTTGAGTGGCTATAGTGCTAGAGGTATCAGGGATGTAGTGGGGTCACAATACAAGGGGTATATTATTGTATATTGTAACAGTGCTGGGGCTATATCTGTGGTATAGAGGGGCCATAGAGCTGGGGAGGCATCATTCTAGCAGATAGACTAGATGCACGGGACAGCTTTGTTACTTTATGTATGTAGTATTTCCCAATTGTTTCTTTGCTATACAGAATGATTGTTCATGTAGTTACGGTGAAGCTCCACCCAAAAGGGGATGTTCCGTTTGTCTGACTCCTACCTACTTGATGTCTATTTACCTGCACTGTCTCCAATGTAGCAGCCCCAGAGCATTACTTTGCCCAGAGGCCCATGATGCTATTAAGATGGCCCTGCATCTCAGGGAGCACCACCTCAGTCAGGGGAAAACATAAGTTAACAGTGTACATACTTACATTGGAATAAGCAGTTTCATAGAGAAAAGCAAACAAGTAACCAGAACTACAATAATTAAAAATATGGAATAAACACATAGTGCAGAAAACCCCTTGGGACAACTGAAGTACAACTTATACAGTTACAATACAAACCTAGGCAAGAGCGTTAGGACCTGCACTTACCCCATCTCCTGGGTAGAGCTGCGGATGGCTGATTCCTTGCTTCCCCTGCGTCTCCTCCCTCCTCCTGGCAGCCAATCTAATCGGATCTCCTTTCTGCCAATCGGATGACGGGTCTCAGGACCCACTTCCTGATTGGCCGGGAGGAGAATCAGTGTTACAATAGTGAGTAATTATTTGATATTGTCACTGGGTGGGCTTTGGGCGCAGTGCTCTACCCCCCGAGCCCACCCTTTTTTAAAGCCTAGCAGAGCCTCTGGCTCTAATCACGTGCTAAAAAAATAAATAAATAAAAAAAATGGATGGGCCTCCATTGTTACATGGGATTCACTAGGGAAGAGGAGCACAGAGAAGGGGGGGCATCAAAATGGGATGCTGTGATATTTGCTTGCTTCCCTGTATGAGTGTACATAATGACTTCACAAATCATTATATAGCTATATAAAAATAATAGGCACGACTTTTTTTTTACGGTTATGCTTTAACATTGATGTTTTTATATAAAAAGGCTTCTCTTAGTTTTCTGACTGCTGCATGCCCGTTTTTGTGCAAAATGTTCATTTATATTCACAATGTTCGGCCGTTGTCATTTTTGTTGTGGGCAAGTGAAGCCCACAAGCAAAACTTCCTCCTTATTTCCTGGGTTTCTAACCAGCATGCTTTGCTGGTTCTCGCACATGCTCTGTAGCTGCAGAGCTGTGTCATTCCTGAATGTTGTCAGGACAACGGGCGTCGTCCTATCAAGTTCCCTCCCCCGTTCTCATGTGAAGCTATCTCAGTACGAGTAAAGAGCTTCACATGAGAGGTATGTCTAGTTATGCTCTGTGTGAGCATTTTTCATCATAACCCTTTATTTTTTATTTCTTCTAATATATTGATTATGTTTTTTTCTTAATTTTAACAAAGTTAATGTTAATAAATAATTTAATTGATTTCACTGAGTGCGACTCTTTTTTTATTTTTATTTTAGTATTTAAAAAAAAAAAAAGATTTTAAAAGTATTTTAATTGTCTTGCCTTTCTTATATATATATATATATATATATATATATATATATATATATATATATATATATATATATATATATACAGGGCTCGAGTCCTGCGGGAACGAATGGGAACGGCGTTCCCATACTATTTCCACAACGGGAACGCTGTTCCCGTTAGCCGCCGCCAGTGCATAGCCCGCCGCTCCTCTGCCGCCCGAGTGACTGGTTGCTAGGCTAGGGCCGCTCCACGTCTAGCAACCGGTCACATGACGTCGGCCGTACACGTGGGCACGCACTGGAGTCAGTGGGCAGTGCGCATACGGTCTCCAGCGCAGCCAGCGTCAGACACATGCCGCTGGGATACGGACTGTCTCCTTCCTCCCCTCTACCCAGCGCTCTCCCGAGAAGCAAACCAGGTTAGTCACTAGTATGTTAAGTTGCACTCTGCATTACTCCGCCAATACTCTGCATTACCCAATACTCTGCATTACCCAATAATCTGCAATACCCCACCAATACTCTGCATTACTCCACCAATACTCTGCATTACTCCACCAATACTCTGCATTACTCAATACCCTGCAATACCCCGCCAATACTCTGAATTACTCTGCCAATACTCTGCATTACTCCACCAATACTCTGCATTACTCCACCAATACTCTGCATTACTCCACCAATACTCTGCAATACCCCAATACTCTGCATTACCCAATACTCTGCAATACCCCGCCAATACTCTGCATTACCCAATACTCTGCAATACCCTGCCAATCCTCTGCATTACCCAATACTCTGCAATACCCCGCCAATACTCTGCAATACCCCGCCAATGCTCTTCATTACCCAATACTCTGCAATACCCAATACTCTGCAATACCCTGCCAATACTCTGCAATACCCTGCCAATACTCTGCAATACCCTGCCAATACTCCACATTACCCAATACTCTGCAATACCCTGCCAATACTCTGCATTATCCAATACTCTGCAATACCCTGCCAATACTCTGAAATACCCTGCCAATACTCTGCAATACCCAATACTCTGCAATACCCAGCCAATACTCTGCAATACCTTGCCAATACTCTGCAATACCCAATACTCTGCAACACCCTGCCAATACGCCGCAATACCCAATACTCTGCATTACCCAATACGCTGAAATACCCTGCCAGAACTCTGCAATACCATGCCAATACTTTGCAATACATACCCTGCCAATACTCACTCTGCAATACTTACCCTGCCAATACTCTGCATTACATACCCTGCCGATACTTACTCTGCAATACTTACCCTGCCAATACTCTGCAATACCCTGCCAATACTCTGCAATACATACCCTGCCGATACTTACTCTGCAATACTTACCCTGCCAAGACTCTGCAATACTTACCCTGCAATACCCAGCAATGCCCTGCCAATAATCTGCAATACCCAGCAATAATCTGCCATACCCTGCCAATACTCTGCAATAGTGATGGCCGAACGGTTCGCCCGGGGTCGTTTCGCGGCAAATTCCGGTCGTTCGCCGTCCGCCCGATCGGCGGACTATTGGCGCCGTTCGCCCGGCAGACTTCCGCGTTTTTCTGTGTAAAAGAACTTTGACCTATGATGACACATCCATCATGGGGTACAGGACAGCCAATTGAGACATTACAGCACATGGACACTTGGACATTCCCCCTAACTTATAAATACACCCGATCCGGTGGCCATTTTACATTCTTTCTTCTGTCACTATAGGGAGAGGTTGCTGTGTGGAGTAGGGAGAGATAAATCGCTAGCTATTTGGTACACAAAAGTTCTTTTCAGGACTGGTATAGGTGTTAGGTGTATATAGGTTTGCTGTGCTACTGATTGTTGCAGCAGCCTGAGTGTCTTTTGTCAGTTTAGATAAAGGGACAGAGTGCTGTGTCTGCTGCTATTTTAGGGACAGCCAGATTAGTCATCATCATCATCATCATCATCATTAGCTGTTACTATCAGGTCCACAAAAGTGCTATTCGAGTAACCAGTAATTGTTCCAGTCTCCTCTGTTTTGCCAGTTTGTATAGGGACAGGAAGGAAGCAGTGTGTCAGGCAGTGAGGGTCAGTTTAAACAGTTGCTGTTACTATTAGTTCCACAAAGGTTCTTTTCAGGACTGGTATCAGTGGTATGGTAATAGGCTTGTACACGTATAATATTCTTTCTTCCAAATATAGAAAGAATATTATACTTGACTGCTGCCCTTCTGCTGCAGTCTGCTAATCATTCACAACTCACTTGTTCCACAAAGCTCTTTATCAGGACTGGTAACTTGGTCTGTGTAGGGTGCTACAGTACATAGGGTTGAGTGCGGTACTGTCTGCTGTTCTGTAAGGACTGGTATCGGTCCACAATAGATAGGGTTGAGGTGCACCACTGCTGATCGCTGCCCTATACTGCAGCAGTCCTTCAGCAGTATAGGGACTGACGTACAGTCTGCTAATCAGTCACACACAACCTACTTGGTCCACAAAAGTCCTTCTAAGGACTGGTAAGGTATATAGGGTGCTACAGTACATAGGGTTGAGTGAGGTACAGTCTGCTATTCTATAAGGACTGCTATCGGTCCGCAATACATAGGGTTGAGGTGCACTACTGCTGACCGCTGCCCTATACTGCAGCAGTCCTTCAGCAGTATAGGGACTGACGTACAGTCTGCTAATCAGTCACACACAACCTACTTGGTCCACAAAGGTCCTTATAAGGACTGGTAACTTGGTGTAGGGTGCTACAGTACATAGGGTTGAGTGAGGTACAGTCTGCTATTCTATAAGGACTGGTATCGGTCCACAATACATAGGGTTGAGGTGCACTACTGCTGACCGCTGCCCTATACTGCAGCAGTCCTTCAGCAGTATAGGGACTGACGTACAGTCTGCTAATCAGTCACACACAACCTACTTGGTCCACAAAAGTCCTTCTAAGGACTGGTAAGGTATATAGGGTGCTACAGTACATAGGGTTGAGTGAGGTACAGTCTGCTATTCTATAAGGACTGGTATCGGTCCACAATACATAGGGTTGAGGTGCACTACTGCTGACCGCTGCCCTATACTGCAGCAGTCCTTCATCGGTATAGGGACTGAGAGTTTTGTCACAGGGTCATTTAAAAAATGACAGGCAGAGGAAGAGGCAGGCTCTTCCGCAGGGGTGGTAGGGGTAAGGCAGGAGCAACAGGCTTGAGCCAAAGTGGGAAGTTGCAGAAGGTGCGTTCAATTACTTTAAAGGACGCACCAGACTTGGTTGAATGGCTCGCTCAGCCTTACTCTTCTGCACCCTCCTCATCCTCTCGATCTGCACCCTCTTATTCACTCTCTGCTATGTGCACCCCCAAAGACACTACCACCAACAACACCACCACCACATACCTTCCGCTTGAGTCACAGGAATTATTTTCCGATCCATATCAAGAGGACATTTCTGATGCGCAGCCACTCTTGGTATTGGATCAGGAAGAGGAGGTAGCAACAACCGCTACTCAGCAGTCTGACGACAGTACCCAAATCAGCCCAAGGAGTAGGTTGGTCCCCGGTGTTGCTGCCTACTCCGAGATCTCTACTTATAGCGGTGGGGAAGGTGACGTTGATGATGACGTGTCTAGTGATGTCACGTGGGTGCCCACAAGAGAGGAAGAGGAGGGGAGTTCAGAGGGAGATATGGACCAGCAGATAGGGAGGAGAAGCAGGAATAACTTACATTGCACAGGAGGGACAAAGCAGACTGCTAATGTATCAGGAGCGAGTCATCAACCATGTACGGTCACATCTGGTGCTCCCAGGTAGTGATGGCCGAACGGTTCGCCCGGCGGTCGTTTCGCGGCGAATTTCCGACATTCGCGGTCCGCACGTTCGAACGCCTTTTTCCGTCGTTCGCCGCGGCGGACTTACGTGTTTAATGTATACAAGAACTTTAACCTTTGGTGACACGTTTATCATGTGATACAGGACAGCCAATTGAGACATGACAGCACATGGACACTTGTACATTCCCCCTAACCTATAAATACACCCGATCCGGTGGCCATTTTACATTCTTTCTTCTGTTAAGATAGGGACAGGTTCCTGTGTGGAGTAGGGAGAGATAAACCACTAGCTATTTGGTACACAAAAGTTCTTTTCAGGACTGGTATAGGTGTTAGGTGTTGATAGGTTTGCTGTGCTGCTGATTCTTGCAGCAGCCTGAGTGTCTTTTGTTAGTTTAGAGAAAGGGAAAGGACGGTGTATGCTACAGGGACAGCCAGATTAGTCTTTCATCATCATCATCATCATCATCATCATTAGCTGTTACTATCAAGGTCCACAAAAGAGCTGTTCCAGTAACCACTAATCGTTCTCTTTTTTTGCCAATTTGTATAGGGACAGGAAGGAAGCAGTGTTGTCAGGCAGTGAGGGTAATTTTAAAGACTTGCTGTTATTATTAGTTCCACAAAGGTTCTTTTCAGGACTGGTATCAGTGGTACAGTAATAGGCTTGTACATGTATAATATTCTTTCTTCCAAATATAGAAAGGATATTATACTTGACTGCTGCCCTTCTGCTGCAGTCTGCTAAACATTCACAACTCACTTGTTCCACAAAAGTTCTTATAAGGACTGGTAACTTGGTATAGGGTGCTACGGTACATAGGCTTGAGTGCGGTACAGTCTGCTGTTCTGTAAGGACCGCTATCGGTCCACAATAGATAGGGTTGACGTGCACCACTGCTGACCGCTGCCCTATACTGCAGCAGTCCTTCAGCGGTATAGGGACTGACGTACAGTCTGCTAATCACTAACACACAACCTGCTTGTTCCACAAAAGTTCTTATAAGGACTGGTAACTTGGTATAGGGTGCTACGGTACATAGGCTTGAGTGCGGTACAGTCTGCTGTTCTGTAAGGACCGCTATCGGTCCACAATAGATAGGGTTGACGTGCACCACTGCTGACCGCTGCCCTATACTGCAGCAGTCCTTCAGCGGTATAGGGACTGACGTACAGTCTGCTAAACACTAATACACAACCTGCTTGGTCCACAAAAGTTCTTATAAGGACTGGTAACTTGGTATAGGGTGCTACGGTACATAGGCTTGAGTGCGGTACAGTCTGCTGTTCTGTAAGGACCGCTATCGGTCCACAATAGATAGGGTTGACGTGCACCACTGCTGACCGCTGCCCTATACTGCAGCAGTCCTTCAGCGGTATAGGGACTGACGTACAGTCTGCTAAACACTAATACACAACCTGCTTGGTCCACAAAAGTTCTTATAAGGACTGGTAACTTGGTATAGGGTGCTACGGTACATAGGCTTGAGTGCGGTACAGTCTGCTGTTCTGTAAGGACCGCTATCGGTCCACAATAGATAGGGTTGACGTGCACCACTGCTGACCGCTCACCTATACTGCAGCAGTCCTTCAGCGGTATAGGGACTGACGTACAGTCTGCTAATCACTAACACACAACCTGCTTGTTCCACAAAAGTTCTTATAAGGACTGGTAACTTGGTATAGGGTGCTACGGTACATAGGCTTGAGTGCGGTACAGTCTGCTGTTCTGTAAGGACCGCTATCGGTCCACAATAGATAGGGTTGACGTGCACCACTGCTGACCGCTGCCCTATACTGCAGCAGTCCTTCAGCGGTATAGGGACTGACGTACAGTCTGCTAAACACTAACACACAACCTGCTTGGTCCACAAAAGTTCTTATAAGGACTGGTAACTTGGTATAGGGTGCTACGGTACATAGGCTTGAGTGCGGTACAGTCTGCTGTTCTGTAAGGACCGCTATCGGTCCACAATAGATAGGGTTGACGTGCACCACTGCTGACCGCTGCCCTATACTGCAGCAGTCCTTCAGCGGTATAGGGACTGACGTACAGTCTGCTAAACACTAATACACAACCTGCTTGGTCCACAAAAGTTCTTATAAGGACTGGTAACTTGGTATAGGGTGCTACGGTACATAGGCTTGAGTGCGGTACAGTCTGCTGTTCTGTAAGGACCGCTATCGGTCCACAATAGATAGGGTTGACGTGCACCACTGCTGACCGCTCACCTATACTGCAGCAGTCCTTCAGCGGTATAGGGACTGACGTACAGTCTGCTAATCACTAACACACAACCTGCTTGTTCCACAAAAGTTCTTATAAGGACTGGTAACTTGGTATAGGGTGCTACGGTACATAGGCTTGAGTGCGGTACAGTCTGCTGTTCTGTAAGGACCGCTATCGGTCCACAATAGATAGGGTTGACGTGCACCACTGCTGACCGCTGCCCTATACTGCAGCAGTCCTTCAGCGGTATAGGGACTGACGTACAGTCTGCTAAACACTAATACACAACCTGCTTGGTCCACAAAAGTTCTTATAAGGACTGGTAACTTGGTATAGGGTGCTACGGTACATAGGCTTGAGTGCGGTACAGTCTGCTGTTCTGTAAGGACCGCTATCGGTCCACAATAGATAGGGTTGACGTGCACCACTGCTGACCGCTGCCCTATACTGCAGCAGTCCTTCAGCGGTATAGGGACTGACGTACAGTCTGCTAAACACTAATACACAACCTGCTTGGTCCACAAAAGTTCTTATAAGGACTGGTAACTTGGTATAGGGTGCTACGGTACATAGGCTTGAGTGCGGTACAGTCTGCTGTTCTGTAAGGACCGCTATCGGTCCACAATAGATAGGGTTGACGTGCACCACTGCTGACCGCTGCCCTATACTGCAGCAGTCCTTCAGCGGTATAGGGACTGACGTACAGTCTGCTAAACACTAATACACAACCTGCTTGGTCCACAAAAGTTCTTATAAGGACTGGTAACTTGGTATAGGGTGCTACGGTACATAGGCTTGAGTGCGGTACAGTCTGCTGTTCTGTAAGGACCGCTATCGGTCCACAATAGATAGGGTTGACGTGCACCACTGCTGACCGCTCACCTATACTGCAGCAGTCCTTCAGCGGTATAGGGACTGACGTACAGTCTGCTAATCACTAACACACAACCTGCTTGTTCCACAAAAGTTCTTATAAGGACTGGTAACTTGGTATAGGGTGCTACGGTACATAGGCTTGAGTGCGGTACAGTCTGCTGTTCTGTAAGGACCGCTATCGGTCCACAATAGATAGGGTTGACGTGCACCACTGCTGACCGCTGCCCTATACTGCAGCAGTCCTTCAGCGGTATAGGGACTGACGTACAGTCTGCTAATCACTAACACACAACCTGCTTGTTCCACAAAAGTTCTTATAAGGACTGGTAACTTGGTATAGGGTGCTACGGTACATAGGCTTGAGTGCGGTACAGTCTGCTGTTCTGTAAGGACCGCTATCGGTCCACAATAGATAGGGTTGACGTGCACCACTGCTGACCGCTGCCCTATACTGCAGCAGTCCTTCAGCGGTATAGGGACTGACGTACAGTCTGCTAAACACTAATACACAACCTGCTTGGTCCACAAAAGTTCTTATAAGGACTGGTAACTTGGTATAGGGTGCTACGGTACATAGGCTTGAGTGCGGTACAGTCTGCTGTTCTGTAAGGACCGCTATCGGTCCACAATAGATAGGGTTGACGTGCACCACTGCTGACCGCTCACCTATACTGCAGCAGTCCTTCAGCGGTATAGGGACTGACGTACAGTCTGCTAATCACTAACACACAACCTGCTTGTTCCACAAAAGTTCTTATAAGGACTGGTAACTTGGTATAGGGTGCTACGGTACATAGGCTTGAGTGCGGTACAGTCTGCTGTTCTGTAAGGACCGCTATCGGTCCACAATAGATAGGGTTGACGTGCACCACTGCTGACCGCTCACCTATACTGCAGCAGTCCTTCAGCGGTATAGGGACTGACGTACAGTCTGCTAATCACTAACACACAACCTGCTTGTTCCACAAAAGTTCTTATAAGGACTGGTAACTTGGTATAGGGTGCTACGGTACATAGGCTTGAGTGCGGTACAGTCTGCTGTTCTGTAAGGACCGCTATCGGTCCACAATAGATAGGGTTGACGTGCACCACTGCTGACCGCTGCCCTATACTGCAGCAGTCCTTCAGCGGTATAGGGACTGACGTACAGTCTGCTAAACACTAATACACAACCTGCTTGGTCCACAAAAGTTCTTATAAGGACTGGTAACTTGGTATAGGGTGCTACGGTACATAGGCTTGAGTGCGGTACAGTCTGCTGTTCTGTAAGGACCGCTATCGGTCCACAATAGATAGGGTTGACGTGCACCACTGCTGACCGCTGCCCTATACTGCAGCAGTCCTTCAGCGGTATAGGGACTGACGTACAGTCTGCTAAACACTAATACACAACCTGCTTGGTCCACAAAAGTTCTTATAAGGACTGGTAACTTGGTATAGGGTGCTACGGTACATAGGCTTGAGTGCGGTACAGTCTGCTGTTCTGTAAGGACCGCTATAGGTCCACAATAGATAGGGTTGACGTGCACCACTGCTGACCGCTCACCTATACTGCAGCAGTCCTTCAGCGGTATAGGGACTAAGAGTTTTGTCACAGGGTCATTTAAAAAATGACATGCAGAGGAAGAGGCAGGCCCTTCCGCAGGGGTGGTAGGGGTAGGGCAGGAGCAACAGGCTTGAGCCAAAGTGGGAAGTTGCAGAAGGTGCGTTCAATTACTTTAAAGGATGCACCAGACTTGGTTGAGTGGCTCGCTCAGCCTTACTCTTCTGCACCCTCCTCATCCTCTCGATCTGCACCCTCTTCTTCACTCTCTGCTATGTGCACCCCCAAAGACACTACCACCAACAACACGACCACCACCACCACCACCACATACCTTCCGCTTGAGTCACTGGAATTATTTTCCGATCCATATCAAGAGGACATTTCTGATGCGCAGCCACTCTTGGTATTGGATCAGGAAGAGGAGGTAGCAACAAGCGCTACTCAGCAGTCTGACGCCAGTACCCAGATCAGCCCAAGGAGGAGGTTGGTCCCCGGTGTTGCTGCCTACTCTACTTATAGCGGTGGGGAAGGTGACGTTGATGATGACGTGTCTAGTGATGTCACGTGGGTGCCCACAAGAGAGGAAGAGGAGGGGAGTTCAGAGGGAGATATGGACCAGCAGATAGGGAGGAGAAGCAGCAATGACTTACATTGCACAGCAGGGACAAAGCAGACTGCAAATGTATCAGGAGCGAGTCATCGACCATGTACGGTCACATCTGGCGCTCCCAGGACACCGGCACATGGCTCCGCAGTGTGGGCTTTTTTTAACGTGTCCGCTGCTGACAATAGCGTTGCCATCTGCAATCTTTGCAGTCAACGCGTTAGTCGCGGTAAGCCCAATACTCACCTAGGGACGACCGCCTTAAGAAGGCACATGAGCAGCCATCACCGAGCCCAGTGGGAGCAACGGAACACACAAAGCCACACTGCAGGCTCTCACCGTCCAGCCTCGTCTTCTACTTCTCCTTCTCCTCTCTCCTCACAATTGTCCTCCACTCCACCTTCCATCACGCCAAGCTCACATTTTTCTGCAAAAAGGCAGGCTTCCGTGGGCCTAATGTTTGAGCGTAAAAAAATGATGACGCCGGATAACCCTCTTGCCCAACGGTTGGCGGCTGGCTTGTCAGAACTCATAGCCCGCCAACTACTGCCATATAAACTGGTGGACTCGGAGGCCTTTCGCAAATTTGTGGCCATTGGAACACCACAATGGAAGGTCCCAGGAAGGAAGTATTTCTCAGAGAAGGGCATCCCAGAGCTATATGGCCATGTTCAGCGGCAAGTGAATGTATCTCTGGCACACAGTGTCGGTGCCAAGATACATCTGACCACAGACACGTGGTCTAGCAAACACGGGCAGGGAAGGTATATCAGTTTTACTGCCCACTGGGTGAACCTTCTGACGGCCGTCAAGCATGTAACCCGTGGCACCCGTGTAGATTTGGTTTTACCGCCACGGATTGCATGCAGGCCTGACTCTTCTTCTCCTCCTCCTACTCCATCCTCCTCCCTCTCCTCCTCAGCTGCCTCCTCCTTTTCCGCTGCTAGCGTCTCTTCCACTGCACCGCCCAAGCTCCCCAGAACCTATTCCACATGCCAGGTGAGACGTTGCCATGCCGTGCTGCGTCTGTTGTGCCTGGAAGCAAAGAGCCACACTGGCCCGGCACTCCTTTCAGCTTTGCGTTCACAGGCAGATGAGTGGCTAACACCGCTCAATTTGACAGTTGGTAAAGTGGTGTGTGACAACGGTGCCAATCTGCTTAGCGCATTGAAACAGGGCAAAATCACGCACGTGCCGTGCATGGCACACGTCTTAAACTTGGTCGTGCAGCGATTCCTTGTCAAATACCCTGGGGTCCAGGACATCTTGCGGCAGGCAAGGAAAATCTCGGCCCATTTCAGAAGATCTTACACGGCCATGGCTCGCCTTGCTGACATTCAGCGGCGACACCATCTGCCGGTCAGACGTCTTATTTGCGATTGCCCGACGCGATGGAACTCAACCTTCTATATGCTTGATAGGCTGCTCCAGCAGAAACGTGCAGTTAACGTCTACCTGTATGAACTCTGCGAAAGAAACGGTTCTGGGGAGCTGGGTTTTTTTTCACCGCGCCAGTGGCTGCTCATGCGCGACACATGCAGACTTCTGCGGCCATTTGAGGAGATCACCAAACTGGTCAGTCGCAGCCATGGCGCCATCAGTGACATGGTACCTTATGCCTTCTTTCTGGAGCGTGCATTGCGTCGTGTCATTGATCAGGCTGTGGAGGAGCAGGAGCGGGAAGATGAGGAAGTCGCAATGCTGGATGAATTCCCAGGGGGGGCTACTCTATCTGAGACAAGTCAACAACAGGAGTCTGATGAGGAGTCAGAGGAGGATGGTGCCGGGGCGGATGAGCAGGAGCAAGAAGAGCATGCTTTAAACCTTTCTGGGATCCCTGTTGTGCGAGGATGGGGAGAGGAGAATGAAGAGGACGACATTATCCTGGATGATGAGCAGGAGCCAGGCCACCACACCGCTTCCACTTTAGTGCAAATGGGGGCCTTCATGCTCCAGTGTTTTAATAGGGACCCCCGTATAAAAAGCATGAGGGTCAAGGACCAGTACTGGGTGGCAACGTACTTAGACCCCCGGTACAAACACAAAATGGCGGAAATGTTACCGCCGTCGCAGAGGGCTGTCAGAATGCAGCACTTCCAGGCCTTGCTTCGAGAAATGCTGCATTCTGCTTTTGCGTGCGCTGGCAGAGGAGCAATTCCCACTCCCAGAGAAGGATTTGCGGGTACCAATCCAACAGCGCCTGCAAGAAGAGGCCGGTTTGAAGATGTGTTGGTGACTTCGGATATGAGGTCATTCTTTCAGCCGACCCATCGACAGGTGTCATCCGGATCCAGCATCAGGGAACGCCTAGACCGTCAGGTGTCCGACTACATTGGGTTAACGGCCGATGTGGACGCTCTGAGGAGTGATGAACCCCTAGACTACTGGGTGGGCAGGCTTGACCTCTGGCCAGAGCTTGCCCAATTTGCAATCGAACTGTTGGCTTGCCCCTCATCCAGTGTCCTGTCCGAAAGGACGTTCAGCGCAGCAGGGGGGATTGTGACCGATAAGCGTACTCGCCTAGCTCACCACAGTGTTAACTACCTCACATTTCTAAAAATGAATGAGGCATGGATCTCGGAGGAATTCAACACATGTGATCAGTAGACCATGTATATGTCTATAAACAATTTTTGGAATCAAGCACACAGACCTTCTTAATTCATTTGGCTCACTTCCCTGACCCAAAAAAGCACACCGTACTATATGCCCCTACCCTCCTCTTTGAAGAGGTTGAGCGGTGTCATATTTCTACTGGGGCTGCTTATTATGAGGGGTTCCCACCATCCCTGTGCTGTGCTGACTTCCTCCTGGGTGTTCTTATTATGAGGGGCTCCCACCATCCCTGTGCTGTGCTGACTTCCTCCTGGGGGTTCTTATTATGAGGGGATCACACCATCCCTGTGCTGTGCTGACTTCCTCCTGGGGCTGCTTACGGTGCTGCTGTCAGCGCTGTATGTCACGGAGCTGCTGTCAGCGCTGTATGTCACGGAGCTGCTGTCAGCGCTGTATGTCACGGAGCTGCTGTCAGCGCTGTATGTCACGGAGCTGCTGTCAGCGCTGTATGTCACGGAGCTGCTGTCAGCGCTGTATGTCACGGAGCTGCTGTCAGCGCTGTATGTCACGGAGCTGCTGTCAGCGCTGTATGTCACGGAGCTGCTGTCAGCGCTGTATGTCACGGAGCTGCTGTCAGCGCTGTATGTCACGGAGCTGCTGTCAGCGCTGTATGTCACGGTGCTGCTGTCAGCGCTGTATGTCACGGAGCTGCTGTCAGCGCTGTATGTCACGGAGCTGCTGTCAGTGCTGTATGTCACGGAGCTGCTGTCAGCGCTGTATGTCACGGAGCTGCTGTCAGCGCTGTATGTCACGGAGCTGCTGTCAGCGCTGTATGTCACGGAGCTGCTGTCAGCGCTGTATGTCACGGTGCTGCTGTCAGCGCTGTATGTCACGGAGCTGCTGTCAGCGCTGTATGTCACGGAGCTGCTGTCAGCGCTGTATGTCACGGAGCTGCTGTCAGCGCTGTATGTCACGGAGCTGCTGTCAGCGCTGTATGTCACGGAGCTGCTGTCAGCGCTGTATGTCACGGTGCTGATGTCAGTGCTCTGTATTACGGTGCTGCTGTCAGTGCTCTGTATCTCCTGCACCCTCTTGTTTGCCTACCCTGGTCCCTGACCTTCCCTCTCCTCCATTGCCTTCATTAGCTCCATAGTCCTGAATTGTCAGAACAATTTCCCAAATAAAAAAAAAATGCTTGTAGTTATCGATCCCAAATTCACCTCATACATGTATTATGCTATTGTCCAGGTGGTGGGACTACGTGCTACCCCCTAATAATTACCCCGTGGCCGCAAATTCGACCTAAAGGTTTGCGAAATTCGCCTCCCATTGAAGTCAATGGAGCCCGCGGCGAACGGTCGTTTTCGCGAACGTTTGTGTCCGTTCGCGTTTCGCGTTCGCGAAACGTCCCGTCGGAAGTTCGTCCATCACTACTCCCAGGACACCGGCACATGGCTCCGCAGTGTGGGCTTTTTTTAACGTGTCCGCTGCTGACAATAGCGTTGCCATCTGCAATCTTTGCAGTCAACGCATTAGTCGCGGTAAGCCCAACACTCACCTAGGGACGACCGCCTTAAGAAGGCACATGAGCAGCCATCACCGAGCCCAGTGGGAGCAACGGAACACACAAAGCCACACTGCAGGCTCTCACCGTCCAGCCTCGTCTTCTACTTCTCCTCTCTCCTCACAATTGTCCTCCACTCCACCTTCCATCACGCCAAGCTCACGTTTTTCTGCTAAAAGGCAGGCTTCCGTGGGCCTAATGTTCGAGCGTAAAAAAATGATGACGCCGTATAACCCTCTTGCCCAACGGTTGACGGCTGGCTTGTCAGAACTGATAGCCCGCCAACTATTGCCATATAAACTGGTGGACTCGGGGGCCTTTCGCAAATTTGTGGCCATTGGAACACCACAATGGAAGGTCCCAGGAAGGAAGTATTTCTCAGAGAAGGGCATCCCAGAGCTATATGGTCATGTTCAGCGGCAAGTGAATGTATCTCTGGCACACAGTGTCGGTGCCAAGATACATCTGACCACAGACACGTGGTCTAGCAAACACGGGCAGGGAAGGTATATCACTTTTACTGCCCACTGGGTGAACCTTCTGACGGCCGTCAAGCATGTAACCCGTGGCACCCGTGTAGATTTGGTTTTACCGCCACGGATTGCATGCAGGCCTGACTCTTCTTCTCCTCCTCCTCCTACTCCATCCTCCTCCCTCTCCTCCTCAGCTGACTCCTCCTTTTCCACTGCTAGCGTCTCTTCCGCTGCACCGCCCAAGCTCCCCAGAACCTATTCCACATGCCAGGTGAGACGTTGCCATGCCGCGCTGCGTCTGTTGTGCCTGGAAGCCAAGAGCCACACTGGCCCGGCACTCCTTTCAGCTTTGCGTTTACAGGCAGATCAGTGGCTAACACCGCTCAATTTGACAGTTGGTAAAGTGGTGTGTGACAACGGTGCCAATCTGCTTAGCGCATTGAAACAGGGCAAAATCACGCACGTGCCATGCATGGCACACATCTTAAACTTGGTCGTGCAGCGATTACTTGTCAAATACCCTGGGGTCCAGGACATCTTGCGGCAGGCAAGGAAAATCTCGGCCCATTTCAGAAGATCTTACACGGCCATGGCTCGCCTTGCTGACATTCAGCGGCGACACAATCTGCCGGTCAGACGTCTTATTTGCGATTGCCCGACGCGATGGAACTCAACCTTCTATATGCTTGATAGGTTGCTCCAGCAGAAACGTGCAGTTAATGTCTACCTGTATGAACTCTGCGGCAGAAACGGTTCTGGGGAGCTGGGGTTTTTTTCACCGCGCCAGTGGCTGCTCATGTGCGACGCATGCAGACTTCTGCGGCCATTTGAAGAGATCACCAAACTGGTCAGTCGCAGCCATGGCGCCATCAGTGACATGGTACCTTATGCCTTATTTATGGAGCGTGCATTGCGTCGTGTCATTGATCAAGCTGTGGAGGAGCAGGAGCGGGAAGATGAGGAAGTCGCAATGCTGGATGAATTCCCGGGGGGGCTACTCTATCTGAGACAAGTCAACAACAGGAGTCTGAAGAGGAGTCAGAGGAGGATGGTGTCGGGGCGGATGAGGAGGAGCAAGAATAGCATGCTTTAAACCTTTCTGGGATCCCTGTTGTGCGTGGATGGGGAGAGGAGAATGAAGAGGACGACATTATCCTGGATGATGAGCAGGAGCCAGGCCACCACACCGCTTCCACTTTAGTGCAAATGGGGGCCTTCATGCTCCAGTGTTTTAATAGGGACCCCCGTATAAAAAGCATAAGGGTCAAGGACCAGTAATGGGTGGCAACGTACTTAGACCCCCGGTACAAACACAAAATGGCGGAAATGTTACCGCTGTCGCAGAGGGCTGTCAGAATGCAGCACTTCCAGGCCTTGCTTCGAGAAATGCTGCATTCTGATTTTGCGTGCGCTGGCAGAGGAGCAATTCCCACTCCCAGAGAAGGAGTTGCGGGTACCAATCCAACAGCGCCTGCAAGAAGAGGCCGGTTTGAAGATGTGTTGGTGACTTCGGATATGAGGTCATTCTTTCAGCCGACCCATCGACAGGTGTCATCCGGATCCAGCATCAGGGAACGCCTAGACCGTCAGGTGTCCAACTACATTGGGTTAACGGCCGATGTGGATGCTCTGAGGAGTGATGAACCCCTGGACTACTGGGTGGGCAGGCTTGACCTCTGGCCAGAGCTTGTCCAATTTGCAATCAAACTGTTGGCTTGCCCCTCATCCAGTGTCCTGTCCGAAAGGACGTTCAGTGCAGCAGGGGGGATCGTGACCGATAAGCGTACTCGCCTAGCTCACGACAGTGTTAACTACCTCACATTTCTAAAAATGAATGAGGCATGGATCTCGGAGGAATTCAACACATGTGACCAGTAGACCATGTATATGTCTATAAACAATTTTTTTAATCAAGCACACAGACCTTCTTTCTTCATTTGGCTCACTTCCTTGTCCAAAAAAAGCACACCGTACTATATGCCCCTACCCTCCTCTTTGAAGAGGTTGAGCGGGGTCATATTTCTACTGGGGCTGCTTATTGTGAGGGGCTCAAACCATCCTTGTGCTGTGCTGACTTACTCCTGGGGCTGCTTATTATGAGGGGCTCACACCATCGCTGTGCTATGCTGATTTACTCCTGGGGCTGCTTATTATGAGAGGCTCACACCATCCCTGTGCTATGCTGATTTACTCCTGGGGCTGCTTATTATGAGGGGCTCACACCATCCCTGTGCTATGCTGATTTACTCCTGGGGCTGCTTATTATGAGGGGCTCACACCATCCCTGTGCTGTGCTGACTTACTCCTGGGGCTGCTTATTATGAGGGGCTCACACCATCCCTGTGCTGTGCTGACTTACTCCTGGGGCTGCTTATTATGAGGGGCTCACACCATCCCTGTGCTGTGCTAATTTACTCCTGGGGCTGCTTATTATGAGGGGCTCAAACCATCCCTGTGCTGTGCTGACTTACTCCTGGGGCTGCTTATTATGAGGGGCTCACACCATCCCTGTGCTATGCTGATTTACTCCTGGGGCTGCTTATTATGAGGGGCTCACACCATCCCTGTGCTGTGCTGACATCCTCCTGGGGCTGCTTATTATGAGGGGCTCACACCATCCCTGTGCTGTTCTGACTTACTCCTGGGGCTGCTTATTATGAGGGGCTCACACCATCCCTGTGCTGTGCTGATTTACTCCTGGTGCTGCTTATTATGAGGGGCTCCCACCATCCCTGTGCTATGCTGACATCCTCCTGGGGCTGCTTATTATGAGGGGCTCCCACCATCCTTGTGCTATGCTCATTATGAGGGGCTCCCACCATCCCTGTGCTATGCTGACTTCCTCCTGGGGCTGCTTACGGTGCAGATGTCAGTGCTGTATATCACGGTGCTGCTGTCAGTGCTGTATATCACGGTGCTGGTGTGAGTGCTTTATGTCACGCTGCTGATGTCAGTGCTCTCTATCACGGTGCTGCTGTCAGTGCTGTATATCACGGTGCTGGTGTGAATGCTTTATGTCACGCTGCTGATGTCAGTGCTCTCTATCAGGGTGCTGCTGTCAGTGCTGTATATCACGGTGCTGGTGTGAGTGCTTTATGTCACTCTGCTGATGTCAGTGCTCTCTATCATGGTGCTGCTGTCAGTACTGTATATCACGGTGCAGGTGTCATCATGGGCGTCCGCAGGTAGGGGCAAGGGGGATCAAGTGCCCCCCCCCCCCCCGGAATCAGGGAACGGATCTTAAATTCAGCACAGTTGCATCGCTATCGGGGTGCGGGCAGCCCGCACCCGGGTGCCACCCACCAATGGGGTGTCACCATTAAGGTGCTGTCAAGCCCCTCCATCAGTGCAGTGTGACATTGGGCTCTCTTCCCTGCTCAGTCCAGCAGAGAACTCGGCAGCACTGTCACAGGAGAAAGGTGAGTTGCGTGCTATTAGAGGGTTTCCCCACTCACAGAGACGACGGCTCTTACCAGATTCCCTGCCCAGCTTCCTGCCAGCTCCATTCCTTTCCTATTGGCCATAACTGGGGGCCAATCAAAGGAGACTAGGAGAGGAGAGCATCATGGAACATGTAGTCCCAAAGATCGGTGGCCCCATTTTCCACAGGGAGGAGGCTACAGCTCGATCAAAAAAGAGATTGAGAGACTGCAGCCTGGAAAAAAGCTGGAGGGAGAGAGCACTGCAGGGCAAAGAATAAGGAGTGTGGTGGGCAGAAGCCAGAGAGAGAGCCACGCTGCCCAGGGCCACCAGAGAGAGCCATGCTGCCCAGGGCCACCAGAGAGAGCGCCACGCTGCCCAGGGCCACCAGAGAGAGCCATGCTGCCCAGGGCCACCAGAGAGAGCCACGCTGCCCAGGGCCACCAGAGAGAGCCACGCTGCCCAGGGCCACCAGAGAGAGCCACGCTGCCCAGGGCCACCAGAGAGAGCCACGCTGCCCAGGGCCACCAGAGAGAGCCACGCTGCCCAGGGCCACCAGAGAGAGCCACGCTGCCCAGGGCCACCAGAGAGAACCACGCTGCCCAGCGTCAGAGAGAGCCACGCTGCCCAGCACCACCAGAGAGAGAAAGACTGAGCCACTAACACGGTACAGACACGCTACACTACTAACCAGAGTCGCCCCCGGGGAACCCAGAGTGAGCGATTATCCAGCCGGAGGGATCACTGCTGTAGCTTCTCTGGGTCTGGTAAGAGGGTCCGTTGAACATTATCCATTAATTATCCTAGCGACTATACTACGTCTGCAGTCTCTGACCATGATAATGTGATAATTATATTGTCGAAAAGGGGCGGTGCATGGGTGACCCCAAAATGATGCCCCACCCTGAAAAAAGTTCTGCGGACGCCCATGGGTGTCATTGCTGTATGTCACGCTGCTGATGTCAGTGCTCTCTATCACGGTGTTGCTGTCAGATGACTCTATCACGGTGCAGGTGTCATTGCTGTATGGTCACGCTGCTGGTGATCATCTCCTGCACCCTCTTCTTTGCCTACCCTGGTCCCTGACCTTCCCTCTCCTCCATTGCCTTCATGTGCTTCACAGTCCTGAATTGTCACAACAATTTCCCATATAAAAAAAAGAATGCTTGTAGTTGTCCATCCCAGATTCACCTCATACATGTGTTATGTCATTGGCCATGTGGTGGGACTATGTTTGCACAGCTATTAATTATTTTGTGGCTGTAAATTTGACCTGTAGGTTTGCGAAGTTCGCCTCCCATTGAAGTCAATGGGGCCCGCCACGAACGTTCCGTTTCGCAAACTATCGGCGGCGTTTGCGAAACGTCCTGTCGGAAGTTCGTCCATCACTACAGACTAGTCCTATACTGCACGAAATAGACTGCGGAGTGGGATTACTCAGCCCAAAAATCGAGTTGACCTACCATGCTGACCCATCACCTGGTAAATACTCTCTCAATCACCTAATCAGTACCAAGTTAATTTATGACTGTTGACTATTCATGTTCTTGTTCCCACTACAAGTGAAAAACATAAAAGGAACGACTGAAGTATTACGTATCAGAATTACCTACAGCAAATGTTTATCCTCTCTGTTCATTTTCATTTTTTTCATTCTTTTACTGTACATCAAGCTGTAATACCCTGTCTCCTATAAATAAAGATTGTTTAAAAAAAAAAAGAGGCCAATATTTTCGAAAAATACTTTCTACCTCTTTTCATTGTGTGTGAAACTGAGTGATAAAGCCCCATTTGTGCGAGTTGTTTGCTAATTTGGGTTTGTCAGTTAAACAAGCTACCTGGGATGTGGTCATAACTTCATCAACTAATTTAGTTAATTTATCAGGCTTTATATGAAACAAGACATTGGGGGTCAATTAAATAAATCAATAAAATAGTATTTTATTGGCGTTGCACGGGGAGATACTACAATACATTAACAATACGTCAATACTGTAATACATAAATCTTTTTGCAGAAAAAAAAATATACAATAAGATGAAATGTAAGTAGATAATAAATAGTAAATAAATATATATAAATAAATACTAAATAAAAAAAATATATATATATAATAGTAACATAGTCAATTCATAATATATAAGCATTAATATATATACTTCATATTATCATAACGTAATTGCACATCACTGGTAGCCGATCAATAGTATATCCCAAAGTGCATATATAGTGGAAACCAATAAAATGAATTGATGATTTAAATAGATACATCAAACCCATGGGGGAATCTTGGTTATTGGGGCATAACATCCACTAGTAAAAAGCTCGATGCGTTTCGTGGACTGTTTCCACTCATCAGGAGCCGCTATAAAAAATTGGGGGTACCTGTGATAAAGACATATACTGAGTATTAAAAATCAATGGTAATTGATTATAAAGGAAAAGAGGGGGCATACGAAGTGGTCCCATCCACTCTTACCTATAGAATAACAAAAATTGCATATGGATCTCATGATAGTGACGATTTTAGATCGGAGGCATAGTTGAGGGGGAATCTGCATCTTTCCGGGAGTTGAGGTGACATCCGAGAAGCCGGCAAGCAGGCCAGAAGTGAGAAGGTCCTAAGTGTGACTGGGATGTACTCAAGTTAAGTATGTGTAGTGAAGGGAAACTAAGGGACCTTATTGAAGTGAAGAATGTCCTTCGAATAGAAGATGAGTGATGAAAGTAGCCTGCAACACCGGCGGGGATGTGACCAACGTCACGCTGAAAATGCACAGCTCAGAGAGCAAAGGTGCCCGCATCCGAACGACTTGCGCTCACATGAGAGAGCCCAACCCAATATTTTTCTACAAACCGTGTGTGCAATATTTGCACTTGTTCTCGGTAGTCGTTATCGTTTGTGCAATTCCGACCTACTCTCATATACTGACCTTTAGGAATGTTATTTAACCAAGATGGATGATGGCCACTATGTATCGATAAGTAGCTGTTTCTATCACTTGACTTAAAATAAAATTTCGTGGTCACCTGATACTCCTTCAGCATAACGGTCACATCCAAATAGTTAATGGAATCACAATTCCAACAGCAATCTAACTGAGTGCCCTGACACCAGCACCGCGATATAGAGCACTGACACCAGCACCGAGATAGAGTGCACTGACACCAGCACCGAGATAGAGAGCACGTTGTGCTTTTTTTGTACAAGAAAGTGAGCCAAATGAAAAAAGGTCTGTGTGCTCGATTAAATAAATAATTTATAGAGATATACATGATCTACTGGTCACATGTTTTGAATTCCTCTGAGATCCATGCCTCATTCATTTTCATAAATGTGAGGTAGTCAACACTGTCGTGAGCTAGGCGAGTGAGCTTATCGGTTACGATCCCCCCTGCTGCGCTGAACGTCCTTTCGGACAGGACACTGGACAAGGGGCAAGCCAACAGTTCCATTGCAAATTGGGCAAGCTCTGGCCAGAGGTCAAGCCTGCCCACCCAGTAGTTCAGGGGTTCATCACTCCTCAGAGTGGCCACATCGGCCGTTAACCTGATATAGTCGGACACCTGTCGGTCTAGGCGTTCCCTGATGGTGGATCCGGATGAGATCTGTCGATGGGTCGGGTGAAAGAATGACCTCATATCAGAAGTGATCAACACATCTTTAAACCGCCCTCTTCTTGCAGGCGCTGTTGGATTGGTACCCGCAACTCTCTCTGGGAGTGGGAATTCCTCCTATGCCAGCGCACGCAAAAGCAGAATGCAGCATTTCTCGAAGCAAGGCCTAGAAGTGCTCCATTCTGACAGCCCTCTGTGACGGTGGTAACATTTCCACCATTTTGTCTTTGTACCGGGGGTCTAAGTACGTTGCCACCCAGTACTGGTCCTTGACCATTATGCTTTTTATACGGGGTCCCTGTTAAAACACTGTAGCATGAAGGCCCCCATTTGCACTAAACTGGAAGCGGTGTGGTGGCCTGGCTCCTGCTGATCATCCAGGATAATGTTGTCCTCCTCGTTCTCCTCTCCCCATCCATGCACAACAGCAGGGATCCCAGAAAGGTTTAAAGCATGCTCTTCTTGCTCCTCCTCATCTGCCCCGGCACCATCCTCCACTGACTGCTCTTCAGGCTCCTGTTGATTTGTCTCAGATAGAGTAGCCCCCCCTGGGAATTCATCCAGCATTGCAACTTCCTCATCTTCCCGCTCCTTTGCGGCTTGATCAATGACACAACGCAATGCACACTCCATAAAGAAGGCATAAGGTACCATGTCACTGATGGCGCCATGGCTGCGACTGATCAGTTTGGTGATCTCATCAAATGGCCGCAGAAGTCTGCATGCGTCGCGCATGAGCAGCCACTGGCGCGGTGAAAAAACCCAGCTCCCCAGAACCTGTTCTGCCGCAGAGTTCGTACAGGTAGATGTTAACTGCACGTTTCTGCTGGAGCAGCCTATCAAGCATATAGAAGATTGAGTTCCATTGCGTCGGGCAATCGCAAATAAGACGTCTAACTGGCAGATTGTGTCACCACTGAATGTCAGCAAGGCGAGCCATGGCCGTGTAAGATCTTCTGAAATGGGCTGAGATTTTCTTTGCCTGGCGCAAGATGTCCTAGACCCCAGGGTATTTGACAATGAATCGCTGCACGACCAAGTTTAAGATGTGTGCCATGCATGGCATGTGTGTAATTTTGCCCTGTTTCAATGCGCTAAGCAGATTGGCACCGTTGTCACACACCACTTTACCAACTGTCAAATTGAGCGGTGTTAGCCACTGATCTGCCTGTGAACGCAAAGCTGAAAGGAGTGCAGGGCCAGTGTGGCTGTAAGGGCTTACCTAGATTGGAGTCCATGTTGCAGAGATGTATGCTCACCCTTGCAAATAAACACAGCCCACAGTAACAAACAGATAAGCTACCTGGGCTGTGAATCTGTGCATGGGGGCTTGACAGGAATTTGCCAAAGGATTGTCCAGGTAAAGCCGTAGTCAGGGATTCCAGAAGACAGAATAAACGATATACAAGCCAGGGTCGGTAGCCGGGGTCAGTCTTGGAACACAGGAACACAGGAACACAGGAACACAGGAACACAGGAACACAGGAACACAGGAACACAGGAACACAGGAACACAGGAACCTTTGGCAACAAGAGACAATGAACTGACCAAGCCCTCAGAGTGAGGCAGTGTTTTATACCCTAGCTGATTAGGTAACCTGCCACAGCTGATCCAAGAGTGACAGGTACAAACAGAATTGCCCACAGTACTTATACAAAACTAGACATGGCTGGAAAGCAGGCAGAATAGAACTGAGGTGTGGTTCAGAGGTAAAGTAACGGGAATAACTACTGGCAGTCATGAGTTCAATACCACCCAGAGCCACTTGAGGCGTGACTACACCTGGCTGTCCAAAATACACGGTAGGGGCCGTGACAGTTCCCTCCCCTTAGGAATGCCCTCAGAGCATGGAACATCCTATTTCCTTTGGGCTTTCTTAGTTTTAGAAGTTCCAGTTGGGTAGACTTTCGTCGCTCGCAAGGCTCTTTCGAAAGTCTTCAGGTCCTGCTTACGGACTATGGTGCCATTTGAGGCATACGTACAGTCAGGAGATAGCGGGATCACCGGCACAGGAACTTCAAGCGGGGTCACCGGCACAGGAACTTCAAGCGGGGACACCGGCACAGGAACTTCAAGCGGGGACACCGGCACAGGAACTTCAAGCGGGGACACCGGCACAGGAACTTCAAGCGGGGACACCGGCACAGGAACTGCAACTGGGGACACCGACACTTCAACTGGGGAAACAGGCACCGACACTTCGAGCTGGATAACAGGCAGAGATTCAGGGACAGCAGGAAGGATCCTAGAAGTACCCACTTGGTGAACCTTAGACCGAGGTGGGCGAAGTGGACAGAGAGATATAAGATGCCCTCTCCCCCCACAGTAAAAACAAAGACCACAGCCTCTCCTCTGCTCTCTTTCACCTTGGGATAGCTTGGGCCGGATGGCCCCTATCTCCATGGGTTCTACGTCTCCCAGGGAAGGTGTGCGTGTGACCTTAGGAGCGTCTAGGCTTTGTGGGGTAAGGACTTCAGCTTCATAACTTGGAACATAACGTGATGGCATGGAGTCGTATCTGTACCGGGTACTTCTGTCCTTGGATGCCCGCAGGCCACGTGAGCAAAGAGTAGACTTGGGAACTCTGGTCTTAGAAACACGAATGTAAGAATCCAGAGCAAACATGAATGCCTCCCAGCTATCCAAGACTGGACTCCTTTCCTGTAAAAGCTGATGAGCCCATGTTTTGCATTGTCCAGTGAGCAGGTTGATGGAAGCACGAATCTTAATAAAGTCAGTGGCATAGGTCCTAGGCTTAAGGGCAAACAACAGCTCACAATCCATCTTAAAACAAAAGAAGGATGCACGATTACCATCAAACTTCTCAGGCATCAAAACAAACGGTTCTGGACATGCAGGTTCCAGGGTTGGGTGTACCGTGCCTCTAAACAAACGGACTTCTTGCTGCAGCTCAGCAATGGTCTGGCCCAAGCTGGAGACTTGTAGAGCAAGGGAGGTGAGCATCCTGTACATCTCTGCGGACTCCCTGTTGGTCAGTTCATTATGTAAGGGCTTACCTAGATTGGAGACCATGTTGCAGAGATGTATGCTCACCCTTGCAAATAAACACAGCCCACAGTAACAAACAGATAAGCTACCTGGGCTGTGAATCTGTGCATGGGGGCTTGACAGGAATTTGCCAAAGGATTGTCCAGGTAAAGCCGTAGTCAGGGATTCCAGAAGACAGAATAAACGATATACAAGCCAGGGTCGGTAGCCGGGGTCAGTCTTGGAACACAGGAACACAGGAACACAGGAACACAGGAACACAGGAACACAGGAACACAGGAACACAGGAACACAGGAACACAGGAACCTTTGGCAACAAGAGACAATGAACTGACCAAGCCCTCAGAGTGAGGCAGTGTTTTATACCCTAGCTGATTAGGTAACCTGCCACAGCTGATCCAAGAGTGACAGGTACAAACAGAATTGCCCACAGTACTTATGCAAAACTAGACATGGCTGGAAAGCAGGCAGAATAGAACTGAGGTGTGGTTCAGAGGTAAGGTAACGGGAACAACTACTGGCAGTCATGAGTTCAATACCACCCAGAGCCACTTGAGGCGTGACTACACCTGGCTGTCCAAAATACACGGTAGGGACCGTGACAGGGGCTCTTGGCTTCCAGGCACAACAGACGCAGCACAGCATGGCAACGTCTCACCTGGCATGTCGAATAGGTTCTGGGGAGCTTGGGCGGCGCAGCGGAAGAGACGCTAGCAGTGGAAAAGGAGGAGTCAGCTGAGGAGGAGAGGGAGGAGGAGGAGAAGAAGAGCCAGGCCTGCATGCAATCCGTGGCGGTAAAACCAAATCTACACAGGTGCCATGGGTTACATGCTTGACGGCCGTCAGAAGGTTCACCCAGTGGGCAGTAAAAGTGATATACCTTCCCTGCCCGTGTTTGCTAGACCACGTGTCTGTGGTCAGATGTATCTTGGCACCGACACTATGTGCCAGAGATACATTCACTTGCCGCTGAACATGGCCATATAGCTCTGGGATGCCCTTCTGTGAGAAATACTTCCTTCCTGGGACCTTCCATTGTGGTGTTCCAATGGCCACAAATTTTCAAAAGGCCTCCGAGTTCACCAGTTTATATGGCAATAGTTGGCGGGCTATCAGTTCTGACAAGCCAGCCGTCAACCATTGGGCAAGAGGGTAATCCGGCGCCATCATTTTTTTACGCTTGAACATTTGGCCCACGGAAGCCTGCCTTTTTGCAGAAAAACGTGAGAACGGCATCATGGAAGGTCGAGTGGAGGACAATTGTGTGGAGAGAGGAGAAGGAGAAGTAGAAGACAAGGCTGGACAGTGAGAGCCTGGAATGTGGCTTTGTGTGTTCCGTTGCTCCCACTGGGCTCGGTGATGGCTGCTCATGTGCCTTCTTAAGGCGGTCGTCCCTAGGTGAGTGTTGGGCTTACTGCGACTTATGCGTTGACTTCAAGGATTGCAGATGGCAACACTATTGTCAGCAGCGAACACGTTAAAAAATGCCCACACTGCGGAGCCATGTGCCGGCATCCTGGGAGCGCCAGATGTGACCGTACATGGTTGATGCCTCGCTCCTGATACATTCGCATTCTGCTTTGTCCCTCCTGTGCAATCTAAGCTCTTCCTGCTTCTCCTCCCTATCTGCTGGTCCATATCTCCCTCTGAACTCCCCTCCTCTTCCTCTCTTGTGGGCACCCGCGTGACATCACTAGACACGTCATCATCGACGTCACCTTCCCCACCGCTATAATTAGAGATCTCGGAGTAGGCAGCGACAGTGGGGACCAACCTCCTCCTTGGGCTGATCTGGGTACTGTCGTCAGACTGCTGAGTGGCGGTTGTTGCTACCTCCTCTTCCTGATCCAATGCCAAGAGTGGCTGCGCATCGGAAATGTCTTGATATGGATCGGAAAATAATTCCTGTGACTCAAGCGGAAGGTATATGGTGGTGGTGTTGGTGGTAGTGTCTTTGGGGGTGCACATAGCAGAGAGTGAAGAAGAGGGTGCAGATCGAGAGGATGAGGAAGGTGCAGAAGAGTAAGGCTGAGTGAGCCACTCAACCAAGTCTGGTGCGTCCTTTGACGTAATCGCACGCACCTTCTGCAATATGCCACTTTGGCTCAAGCCTGTTGCTCCTGCCCTACCCCTACCACCCCTGCGGAAGGACCTGCCTCTTCCTCTGCCTGTAATTTTTTTTAAATGACCCTGTGACAAACGTCTCTAGAGAAGTGTAGTATGTATGTGGAAGAAGGTATATAACACCCCGCTTCAATCTGTCGTTTTTGGGGGCCACTGGCCTATCACACCAGTTATAATACTTTTTTTTATTGCGTTTGTCACGCTTTGTCGTATCGCTGCAGAACTGCTCAGCAGTCACAATGCTGCACAGTGGAAATGCACTATACTATGCTTTCTATATGTGCATGTATTTTATACGTGTATTACACACCTATATACTGCACACCAAATAGTACACCTATACCGGTCCTTAAAAGGACCTTTGTGGACCTAGTAGCTAGTGATTTGCAGCCTGTCCCTCAGTCCCTACACTGATAAAGGACTGCTGCAGAATAGGGAAGTAATCTGTAGCACAGCCCTGCACCAGCACCCTATATATTGTACACCTATACCAGTTCTTACAAGGACCTTTGTGGACCTAGTAGCTTGTGATTTTCAGCCTGTCCCTCAGTCCCTACACTGATAAAGGAATGCTGCAGAATAGGGCAGCAGTCAGCAGCAGTGCACCACAACCCTATATATTGTACACCTATACCAGTCCTTACAAGGACCTTTGTGGACCTAGTAGCTAGTGATTTGCAGACTGTCCCTCAGTCCCTACACTGATAAAGGACTGCTGCAGAATAGGGCAGCAGTCAGCAGCAGTGCACCACAACCCTATATATTGTACACCTATACCAGTCCTTACAAGGACCTTTGTGGACCTAGTAGCTAGTGATTTGCAGACTGTCCCTCAGTCTCTACACTGATAAATGACTGCTGCAGAATAGGGCAGCAGTCAGCAGCAGTGCACCACAACCCTATATATTGTACACCTATACCAGTACTTACAAGGACCTTTATGGACCTAGTAGATAGTGATTTGCAAACCGTCCCTCAGTCCCTACACTACACAAAAGACAGCTGCAGAATCGGGCAGCAGTCATGTATAATATTCTTTCTATATTTGGAAGAAAGTATATTATACGTGTACAACCCTATATACTGTACACTTATACTTATTAAAAGGACCTTTGTGGACCTAATAGCAATAGCTAGTGATTAAACTGACTGTCCCTGCTCCACACAGCATCCTGTCCCTACACTGACAAAAGACAGCTGCAGAATCAGTCAGCAGTGCACCCAGCAATCACCAGCACAGCAGTGCACCATAACCCTATATACTGTACACCTATACCAGTCCTTAAAAGGACCTTTGTGGACCTAATAGTAATAGCTAGTGATTAAACTGACTGTCCCTGCTGCACACAGTGTCCTTTCCCTCCCTACACTGACAAAAGACAGGCTGCTGCAATCACCAGCATAGCAGTGCACTGAACCCTATATACTGTACTACATCTATACCTTAAATGGACTTTTGTGGACCTAATAGCTAGCGATTTGTGTCACTACAGTCTCTCCCTGCTGCACACAGCATCCTGTCCCTATACTGACATAAGACAGAATGTAAAATGCCACCAGATCAGGTCTATTTATAAGGTGGGGGGAATGTTCAATTGTCCATGTGCTGAAATGTCTCAATTGGCTGTCCTGTACCCCATGATGGATGTGCCATCATGGGTCAAAGTTCTTTCCCACTGTAAACACATATGTCCGCCAGCGAACAGTGGCAATAGTCTGCCGATCGGGCGAATCGCGAACATGCAAAATTCACCGCGAACCGACCGCCGGGTGAACAGTTCAGCCATCCCTACTCACTGTGGAACCTAAGGGGTTAATCCTCTGCATCTTCTTCCATTGCCCCCTAATCATTTCCTGATAGTACAGGGCTTTGGGGACACTCTGCACATGCTCAGTTTGGTGTGTATTGCTAGAGAGTTTTTTTTTTCTTCGGAGGGTGCATGTAATCAGCACAGGGCCAGTCAGCACTGTCCAGACAGAGGGTCAGGGGTCTTGCATTATCATAGAAAAGGAAAACAGATGTCATCAGGACACTAAGAATCTCCAGAGTAGTTCCACAGCTTTAATAAGTGATTGCATTGTTACAGCGGATTGCAATGTTTTAGGGCCACACAGGACCCCTTCATCAGGGATATGACGGCCACATGCCTGATGCAGGGGTCCTACGTGGCTCCGAAACCTTGCAATCGGCTGTAACGATGTGATAACTGATTAAAGCTCTGGACCTACCCTGAAGATCCCCGGTGTGCTGGTGACATTTGTTTTCCTTGACTTGACACGGTTCAAGCCGTTGGTCACTACAGCACCCGTTTATATGCACTGCCACTTCTACAGGCATGTGTGCATTGAAATTAGTACACTGCAGTATCATAGGATAGCCAGAGTAGAATGAAAACTCCTCCTACAGGCTTTAACCAGTGCTCTGCTGGATACTGATAGAAGTCACAAGACTGCTCTAACTGCTGATGAGAAAAGGTATTTAACAGTTTATGTTTATTAAAATAATTACATTTCTGTGTACTGTGGCAGACCAGATATAGTGAATGCAGGGTCCTGGGTTTAGTAACACTTTGAGCCCTGGTTTACATTGGTGTGATTTGACATGCAAGTTGACATGACAAATCGGTGGCAATTGCCGGCAATGGCACAATCCTAATCGGTGTGTGATGCACACAGTAAACTACTCAATCCCCACTGACACACCTGGTTGTGATTTACGACTAGCTCACACCTGTGTAACTAATGCATTAGACTACCTGCACTCTATATCAGCACAGAAAATAAGTCACCAACAAACAGATGGTAGATTAATTAACAATTTGACCTCCAGAAGAGCATTTTTGCTATCCGGCACTGCGCTACTTTCACTGGCAATTGCACAGTCATGCAACGCTTTACGCAAATTACATTTTGGGGGAAAAAAAACAATATTTTTAACTTTCTGCTATGAAAAATATCCACTAACATAAAAAAAAAAAAAAATCGAATTTCTTCATGACTTTAGGCCAAAATGTATTCTGCTACATGTCTAAGTAAGTGTAATTCATTTGGTTTGCATTCTTCTGCTCCCAATTTGTTTAGATTACTGATTTATTTCCCAGGAAGAGAATCCCTTCTTTACCGAGTGCCTGTCCTGGGTGGAAGCACTGCCAACTTTATTACCAAATCCACTCTTTGGTCCAGCAAAGGTTCTGGATCTTTTATTTACCTAGAGGTTTAGCACAATATTCTGTTGGGGAGGGCTATTTGTCATAACACCCCCCTACCAACAGACTTCACTATCAAACTATCATTAAGTGCTAAGAGACCGCACATAATACAGCTATGTCAAATTAGGCAGCGGCAGAAGAGCTGTTTAGTTTGGAATTACTGTATACTCATCTTCCCTCCAGCAATACGATGCCCACATGCTCCCTCGCCAACACTGATTCATTCTTTTTCCAAGTTCAAGATCTTCAGCCAACTTGATTGTCCATGACAGGATGACGTAACTCCCATACATAAGAGTTCATTCATATTGGCAGATGCACAATTGTACACTGAGCTGCGCATGCAGTGCCACCCACCATTGTGACTCATTCAAGAGAATGGGATCATGCCAAAACCATCCTGCAACCATGTGCCATGCATGCGCTTGTGGCATGGGGGTGCAGACTTTTAGGAGTTAAAGCAGGCAGCGAGGAGGTGACATAATGCCTCCTCACCTCCTGTCAAATGCACTCTGAAAAGAGATCCATAGAGGGTCACTCTTTAGAGGGCTAAGCATGTGTAAATAAGCACTAACTTGCCTTTCTGAGCAGGTATGTCTGACATGGCTAATTAAAGAACAGAGATCTTTTGTTGGTGCGAGTCAACACTGGAAGAAACAAAACCACAGGAGTTATTTTTGAACCTTGTCTGATCATTTGCAAAATGAGGCGTGTCTGATCTCAGAGGACATTTAAATCCTCTGTTAGTAATGAGAGATCAGAGTGTCAGAGAGAAGGTCTTCTCCAACATGTTTTGGTCTACTCTCATCCTCACCATCACCTCTTTCTGTACATGTGAGTAGAGATTGGAGAAGCCCCCTGTGTGTATTATTTCTGGGGGTTACAATTATCATGACAGCAATACAATGACACATGGCGCACTTCATATTCTATGAAATAGATGAAATGATATCAACTTCTCATTCTTTACTATTCTTCTTCCAGCAGGTTGTTATGGTCAGTATGTTCTGAATCAACCTTCAGAAATGACGGCAAAACTGGGAGAGACTGTTATATTAACATGTTCAGGGGAGAGTCTTACTAGCAAGCATTATGTTAGATGGTATCAGCAAAAAGGTGGCAGTGCCCCTCGTCTTCTTATTTATAAAGATAAAGAAAAGGCAACAGGGACACCAGACCGCTTCTCTGGAAACAGTTCTAATGATGTGGGCACTCTGACCATCTCTGGAGTTCATGCTGAAGATGAGGCTGATTATTACTGTTCTACTGGAAATGATAATCCAGTCTGGAACACAGTGATAAACACCAACAGACAAATAGTACAATAACGTGCTTGTATAATGAATGCAATCATCCTGAACAAAAGAGTAACACATATCACTGATAGAAAGAACTGCTATATGCAGCTGAACAGAAGGAGATTTCTGTACGAAATGATACCATCAGCATCATTTATAGGCAAAAAACACCAATATGGCAATAAAGGTTCCTTAAAGTGGTTGTAAACCCTTACAAACCACTTTGACCTACAGGTAAGCCTAAGATTAGGTCCAAGAAATATCTCCCAAACCTATACGGTTTAGGAGATATTTGCCCGAAGACGGGCACCGCTGTCTACGCAGGCACACTGAGCGTGGCATCCTCGATGACGAAGATGCCGGGCAATGCCGCACGTCTCAGCTCCCGTGCGCATGCACGGGAGTGACGGCTTCGCCGAATGACAGTGACGGAGCTGCGAGACCCCACTGAGAAGATGGATGCGGCGGACTACAGGGGACAGCGGTGACTTCGCTGGCTCCTGTGTCAGGTAAGTGACACATAATGGACTACTATGCGATGCATAATAGTCCATTATGCTTTGCCTTTGCAGGGAATGAAAGAGGAAGTAAACCCATCAGGGTTTACTTCCTCTTTAACACATCAAATATACTCATTACAGTTATGTAGAAAACGAATGATGTGAAATTGTAAGTATTATTTTAAATAATTTACTAGTATAAATTTGTGTAGATTGTAATTCAGATAAAATACTTCACCTAGGCATTATAGGGTGTATTTATAAAGAAAACACATATATATATATTGTGGTAGTGAGGTACCCCACCAGTGTTTGGACAGAGGATTCTCAACCAGGTAGATTGAGAGGATCCAGTTTATTTGCTTATTTTGGAGGAAACTGGCTTTTCAGTTTCCTCATTGTTTGCTAAAATCCGTTTTGGGATCTGGAGCCCGGGCATTTCATAGTGTTCCAGGTGGGATGAAATCCTCAGTCCTGGGTCCAGGTTTTGAGCATACTGACTGGTCAGGTGTGTGCTGGGCTGTTTGTAGACACCTGACCATGGTTCTGGGCTCCACCCTCCCGAGGATTCCAGGCAAGCAAGGGAGAAGTGTGCATGCCTGCACAGGTTGGTATGTCAGAGCAGACAGAGGGTCCAAGCCTGTGGGCAGGAAAAGAGTGCCGAGGTACTGGGTGTACAGGAACTCTGTTATAGAGCCGAGAGGGCTGAAGCATAAGTCTGAGCAGCAATTTTGCTAAATTGAGCCAGGTGCCTTGGTATTTTTGGTTTTACTTACATTGTTGCTGTGGAAAGCTGAAACCCCTGTGTGGGCAACTCTTCTGTTATTGGACGTTTTCTTTCTTTAATAAAAGTGGGCCTACAAGCCCTTAAAATGGCATTCCTGGCGTGGACTCAGCTCACTGGTAAGCTCTACCCTTAAGCTAAAACAACCCCCGATGTTACAATTTTGACCGGTGTTTGGCTAGCACCCTATGCTTATACCATATACAAGACATGGCTTGTCAGCACTGAGAGTTATCAATGTTTTTATTTCTTAGTCCTATACTGGCATTAAAATTGTCATTCACATCCTCCTGTTTAATAATCCACCATCTTGACAATGGCAATCTAGCCCAGTGCATGAGATCTTCCTGAGTGAATCGGGAAAATACTGCAATACGGCCACTAGATGGAGCTGCTGATCATAGCAAATACGTATTTATTTCCTATGATCATTAGCTTCATCTAGTGGTGGTTATAAATATATAAATCTGATCGAAATGAGCATATCACAGACGTCCCAGACTTAAAGGCTTCTCCATAGGGATGTAACTGCACTTTCAGTAGCCTGTCTGCCGTGGCAGCATCACTGGAGGAAGAGCGCATGCACTGGTTAGATAGATTTTTTTTTTTCAAGAAGTTGTAGGACTATAAAAGGTGTATGTGGATGAGAACTTGACAAATTTGCAACCCAATATAGGACTAGGGAAAAAAAATGTATAACTCAGTGCTGACAAGCCTTATCTTGTTTCAGGCACAAGTGTGAGATGCTAGCTAAACACTGGTTGATATACTTATTAACTGTTACATTTTTTTTTTTTATAAATCGGTGCTCCACCCAGAATTAAAATTGAGATAATAGTCCACACAAAACGAATGAATGCAGAATTACTGCAAATAGTTAATATAACTCATTATACCATGCGATACACTCTTATTAATGGTGAGGTGAACAAACATAGGATAAAAACGCATATAACAAAAGTCTTCTGCACTATACTCTGTGAACAAATGGAGATATAACTGCGCATAATAAATAAAACATAAAATCGTAAATACACTGCACAATACACTCTAATGGTGCAGTACATGGTGCTAGAACACCCCAAACGTTTGTAAAAAAAAAAAAATCCTTATGCACTTTGCTCTGTGAGCAGATATAAATCAAACTCGTGTATGTGAATAACAGTCTTTTCCAACTAGTGTCCAGGAATAAACTCCACTAGTGTACATTACATATATAGAGCGACACTTTTTGGGGACCAGTGACATTATTACAGTGATCAGGGCTAAAAAAATGCACTGTCACTGGTAGAGAAGGGGTTAACATAAGGGGCGATCAAAGGGTTAAATGTGTTTCCTAGGAGTGCTTTCTAACCATGGGGGGGAGAGGGCTGTTTTGACTGGGGGGAAGCAGAGATCCATGTTTCTGCTTAGCAGAAACATAAGATCTCCATCTTCCCCTCTGATAGAACGGCAATCTGCCTTGTTTAGATCTGCCTCTCTGGAGAATGATAGGCAGGTCCCAGCAGACATCAGGTGTGCCAGACCCGCTAAGTGGGTCGCAGGTGGTGCGTGCCTCAGACCCAGTGTGCAAAATCATGTACAGGTACGTGATTTTGTGCAGGAGGGCCGCCCTGCTGCAGTATATCTATGTGAGGTCATCATTAAGGAGTCAAAGTGGTTCTAAAAGCAGCTCAAAGCCAGTAAGGAGGGAGCAGGGGGTAGGGCCAAGCCCCGTTCTGCATGTCTAATGGTAACGGAGCGGGGTTCGAGAGAGAGTATGCCCCCTTATAAAGCAGCTTGCTATGGGGGCACTCGGAGAAGAGGAGGGGCCAGAAGTGCTGGTCGGAAACCTGAGAAGAGGAGGATGGGGGCTGCTCTGTACAATCCCATTGCAATACACTCCTATCAATGGTGGGGTGAACAGTGCTTTAAAACAAAAGCAACATAAACACACATATAAAGTCTTCTGCACTATTCTCTGTGAACAAATTCAAGTGTAACTGTGAATAATAAATGCAACATTAAAGCCTTAACACACTCCACAATACACTCTTATTAATCTCTTGGCGTTGTTCATACGCAAATATGTGTCCTCTCTGCGCCTGGTCCTTAGCGCAAAGGGGCCACATATTTGTGTGAATTGCCCTAATACACCTGTGCGGAGTTCGCTGTGTGCTCCCGGAACAGTTACCATTGCCTAACCGAAAGCTCCGATTGGAAGGAGCCACTCCAATCACAGCAGTCCCGTGATCTTAAGCCACTTCCGATCATCATAAACCTCTGAAAGGGCCGGGAGGCACCAGTGCTAAGCCCTTGTACACACGGTTGGAGAATCTGTCGGAATAAGTCTTATCGGACCGTGTAGTCAGATAATCCGACTGTGTGTGGTATGCATCGGACTGATTCCGTCCGACCCAATTTTCCAACATGTTGGAAATATTTCCCGACCAACTGAGCCGCACGGACCTAATCTGATCATGTGTAGAGCATTTTCATCGGACCAAGTGCCACGCATGCTCGGATCAAATTCCTACATCAAAGCTATTGGTTACTAGCCTGAATGTAGTCCCATCGTAACGAAATTACGTCATCACGTTCTGAAAGATCGGATTTTTCGCCAACTTGGCCCGACCGTGTGTATGCAACAGTTTCGGGCAAAATCCGACGGATTTGGTTGGCAAAATCTCTGACCATGTGTACGTGGGCTAAGAGTTTGATGGTGCAGTACATGGTGCTAGAACACCAAAATAACCCCACAGGTGTACACTTCACCTATTCTGAGTCCATTCAAGTTTCTTATCTAAACTGAAGCCCCAATGAAGGGGGGGGGGGGTTCTGGCGTCCCAAATGTATTCACTGTTTTTTAGTGCAAACCAATAAATGAACTTGGACTTTTTTCCCTGTCTGTTGTGAGCAGCCTAACCTGATCCAGTGAGCTCCGAATGTCCTCCTATTACTTTCTATGAACTCATCTGACAACAAAGCCCCAGCCGGGGTATTTTTTCTTCATTAAAATGTTCTCCTTTTATGACAAGCTTCATTTAAATCATTGAAGAGAATTTTGTGATGTGCTCAGTTTATCATAGCTGACAATTGTTTTCTCGCCTATACACATGAATTATAGTATAAAATATTGTAAATCATTTCAGGTCCAGTAGGGGTCAGTGTTTACAAGAGGAAAGGAGAATATATCTCACATAACGGTACATATTCATTCTAACCTGTTATTTTACAGAGGAATATTTAGGGCTGCTGTATAGTACATGTTTTTTTTTTCTTTGTTAGCCATAACTGAAGATGAAAAAATAAAATTAACAGAAAATAAAAGCAACAAGTGCGTCAGAAACCTCAGTCCATAAAACAGTACAACATCAGAGTGTGGGGTGCAGAATCTCCTAACAACCACACACACTCCAATCACATCTCACTTCATTGGATCACTAATTGACAGGGATGAGGATATTTGCCTTCAATTCTCAAAGGGTTCAGAGAATCCTGTTTGACAAATCAGAACCTGTTGGTGAATATTTTTAAAGTCTATAGGGGAGGAAGACTTGTTAGTAACTTCAGTCCATTTTTAGGACCAATAGGCAAGTTATTGTCAAAAAGGGACAAAAGAGCCAAAAGAGCCAGGCACTTCAATGGAGCACATGTTAAAGCCTAAATATACCGCACAATACACTCTTATTAATGGTGCAGTACATGGTGCTAGAACACCAAAAATTTTAAAAAATTAGAAAAAAAATCCTTATGCACTATGCTGTGTGAGCAAAAGGAAATCAAACTTGTGTATGTGAATAACAAAATATTTTTCCAAGTGATGTCCATGAATAAACTTTACAGGTGTGGACTTCAAATATATAGTGACAATTCGCTTTGTGTCCTACCCCCCACCCTTGATTGAAAAATTGCTCACCAGATATATTTGACTTCCATGCCACTGGTAGGTCAAAGGCACCTATGCCAAGAAAACTTCTCACCAGAAAATGCTGGCCAGTCCCCTAGTCCAGTAATCCATTTCCCTATATAGATTTACATGGGAAAGCCCTATTTTGAGTCCATTCAAGCTCCTTATTTTAACCACTTGCCGCCCGCCCTATTACAAATTGACGGCGGCAAAGTGGTTTCATTATCCTAACCTGACGTCATATGACGTGATTAGGATAATGAGCCGCTGCGCGCCCCCGGGGGCGCGCATCGCGGCGATCGTTGTTTGCGGGGTGTCAGTCTGACACCCGGCAACTACGATCTCGGTAAAGAGTCTCCGACGGAGACTCTTTACCATGTGATCAGCCGTGTCCAATCACGGCTGATCACAGTGTAAATGGGAAGAGCCGGTGATCGGCTTTCCCTCACTCGCGTCTGTCAGACGCGAGTAGAGGAGAGCCGATCGGCTGCTCCTCTGACAGGGGGGGTCTGTGCTGATCGATTATCAGCACAGCCCCCCCGAGGATGCCCACACTGGACCACCAGGGACACCACTAGACCACCAGGGTGCCAAGGTAATAAAAATACATAATCCTCCCTAGACCACCAGGGTGCCAGTCAGCACAATGGGTGCCAATCAGTGCCCATAATGGATGCCAATCAGTGGCCACAATGGGCATCACTGATTGGCATGCATTATTGTTTGGCACTGATTGGCATCCATTACTATAACACCGATGCCGCCTATGAGTGCCCACCTGTGCCGCCTATGAGTGCCCACCTGTGCCGCCTATGAGTGCCCACCTGTGCCGCCTGAGTGCCCACCTGTGCCGCCTGAGTGCCCACCTGTGCCGCCTATCTATGCCCACCTGTGCCGCCTATCTATGCCCACCTGTGCCAACCTATCTATGCCCACCTGTGCCGCCTATCTATGCCCACCTGTGCCGCCTATCCATGCCCATCCGTGCCGCCCATCCGTGCCAGCTATCAGTGCCAATTTGTGCCACCTATCAGTGTCCGTCCGTGTCGCCCATCCGTGTCGCCCATCCGTGTCGCCCATCCGTGTCGCCCATCCGTGCCGCCTATCAGTGCCACTTCATTGGTGCCACATTGGTGCCCATCAGTGCCACCTTATCAGTGCCCATCAGTGTAGCCCCATCAGTGCCCATCAGTGAAGGAGAAAACATACTTATTTACAAAGGTTTGAAACTGAAACAAAAAAAAACATTTTTTTTTTCAAAATTTTCGGTATTTTTTTATTTGTAGCGCAAAAAATAAAAACCGTAGAGGTGATCAAATACCACCAAAAGAAAGCTCTATTTGTGGGGAAAAAATGATAAAAATTTCATTTGGGTACAGTGTAGCATGACTGCGCAATTGTCATTCAAAGTGCGACAGCGCTGAAAGCTCAAAATTGGTCTGGGCAGGAAGGTGTTTAAGTGCCCTGTATTGAAGTGGTTAAATGAAGTCCTGATGAAGTGGGATTGTTTTCTGGCACCAAAACACATTGTTTTTTTTGTGAAAACCATTAAATGAATTTGGACTCTCGTCCTTTGGTCTGGTGCTCCTTCCTTTGGTACATGTTTTATCTGGAAACTTTTTATCTGGAAACTTGCTGGGTACCCACTGGAGGGGCGCTCTGTCCGTTGTGAGCAGCCTGTCCTGTTCCAGAGAGCTTTCTGAATGTTTTTTCCTCTCACTATGAACTCACATTAAAGTCCCAGCACCTCTTGGATGGATTGTTTCTTCATTGAGATATTTTCCTTTTATAACAGGTTTCCTTTAAATCACTGAATAGAAGTTTTGCTTGTTTTTGCTCAGTTTACCATAGCTGACATTTTTTCTTAAAAGAGAAGTATGTTTTTTTATTTATTTTTTATTCGTACTTACCTAGGTGGATGGAGCATCAGACTGATGCTGCATCTGTCCCCCTCTGTCTCTGCACTGAGAACCGAGCCATCGAACACCGCCGATGGCTCCGTTTTCACAGATCCCCGAGAGGAGAGCTGCTGACTATCAGTCAGAAGCTCTCCTCTCTGCTTCTCCACGCTCATTGGAGTGCTGAGCTGTGGAGGGGTGGGGAGCGGTGGTCTCAGCAGCTTGCTGAGTCTGCCATCAATCAAGACATCTGGTGGATCCAAACTTGGAAGTCAGGATGACGTGCTGCCTCGACTGATGTCAGTGACCTCAGCGGAGAGCGGACTTCAGACAACTCTCCACTGAAAACGGGTCACAGGAGTGCAAAACTTGTGTGACCCAGAGGAGAAGCCCAGTCTAAAAAGCTCAGGCTGGGCTTCTCCTTTAGCTTGTACACACAGAATATTAAAAAAATATTGTAAATCATTTTAGGTCCAGTAGGGGTCAGTATTTAATGGAGGAAAGGAGAAGTTGGTAAATATATCTCACATAATGGCACATATTAATTCTAACCTGTTATTATTTTTGAGATAAATAATTTGGGTGTTATGAATTAAATATGTTATTTTTTTTCTTTTTAAGTTAAAACTCAACGTGAAAAATAAAGTAAAATGGAAAGTAAAACCAAAAAGTATGTCAGATAATGTACCTCGATGAATAAAACTTTACAACATGAGAGCATGGAGTTCAGAATCTGATAACAACCACACAGACTGCAGTCAGTTACATCTTAGTTTACTGAAATCAGGAATTGATGGAGATGAGATCGTGTGCCCGCGTTCAATCTTGCAGAGGGTTCAGCGAATCCTCTTTGTCTACAGGGGGGCAAAACATTAGCAATTTCTGCCCATTTTTTGAACTGGTACAAAAGTAAATGTCAAAAAAGGTTAAACAAGCCGGACACTGCACTGGAGGACATGTATCAATAGTAAAAAAAATAAAAATTATTTGTAAACAAGGCATTTCCCGTTCTGCCTAGTGACATGACAGGGATATACTGATCCCTCTCATCGGGAGCAGTGATTGCTGTCTTGTCAGTGGAAGCCCATCCCCCCACAGTTAGAATTACTCCATAGGACACACATAACCCCTTGATCGCCCCCTAGTGTTTAACCCCTTCCCTTCCAGTGTAATTTACACAGCAATTAGTTCATTTATGCTATAAATCTATGCCCTATTTTGTAGACGCTATAACTTTTGCGCAAACCAATCAATATACGCTTATTGCGTTTTTTTTTAACAAAAATATGTAGAAGAATACATATTGGCCTAAATTGAGAAAAAAAATAGTTTTTTTATATATTTTTTTGGAGGACATTTATTATAGCAAAAAGTAAAAAAATATAATTTTTTTTGTCAATAGTGCAAAAAATAAAAACCGCAGAGGTGATCAAATACCACCAAAAGGAAGCTCCATTTGTGGGGAAATAAGGAAGTTCATTTTGTTTGGATGAAATGTTGCATGACCGCGCAAATGTCAGTTAAAGCGACGCAGTGTTGTATCGCAAAAAGTACTCTGGTCAGGAAGGATGTAAATCCTTCGGGGGCTGAAGTGGTTATATTAAAGTGTTTGAGAGATGTCCTAAAGTGTTAAACCCCCAACAGTAAAATCAGTCTGTATATTCAGTAAACATGCTTGTTATACTCACTGTGGAACCTAAGGGGTTAATCCTCTGTATCTTCTTCCATTGCCCCCTAATCATTTCCTGATCGTACAGGGCTTTGGTGACACTCTGCACATGCTCATTTTGGTGTGTATTGCTAGAGAGTTTTCTTTTCTTGGGAGGGTGCATGTAATCAGCGCAGGGCCAGTCAGCACTGTCCAGACAGAGGGTCAGGAGTCTTGCATTTTCATAGAAAAGGAAAACAGATGTCACCAGATCAACAAGAATCTCCAGAGTAGGTTCACAGCTTTAATCAGTGATCACGTTGTTAGAGCAGATTGCAATGTTTTAGGGCCACGCAGGACCCCTTCATCAGGGATATGACGGTCACATGCCTGATGAAGGGGTCCTACGTGGCTCCAAAACCTTGCAATCTGCTGTAACGATGTGATCACTGATTAAAGCTCTGGACCTACCCTGAAGATCCTCGGTGTGCTTGTGACATTTGTTTTCCTTGACTTGACACGGTTCCAGCCGTTGGTCGCTACAGCACCTGTTTATATGCACTGCCATTTCTACAGGCACATGAGCATTGAAATTAGTACACTGCAGTATCATAGGACAGCACAAACTCCTCCTACAGGCTTTAACCAGTGCTCTGCTGGACACTGATAGAAGTCACAAGACTGCTCTAACTGCTGATGAGAAAAGGTATTTAACAGTTGATATTTATTAAAATAATTACATTTCCGTGTACTGTGGCAGACCAGATATAGTGAATGCAGGGTCCTGGGTTTAGTAACGCGTTAAGCCCTGGTTCATATTGGTGTGATTTGACATGCAAGTTGACATGTCAAATCGGCGGCAATTGCCGGCAATGGCACCATCCTAATCGGTGTGATGCAAACCCCTTTGCCTACTCAGTAAACTACTCAATCCCCACTGACACCCCTGGTTGTGATTTACGACTAGCTCACACCTGTGTAACTAAAGTGTTAGACTACCTGCACTCTATATCAGCACAGAAAAGAAGTCACCAACAAACAGATGGTAGATTGGGTGAGCGGCATGCTGACGTCACCGCCATTCCCCGTTGACCAGGAAGGGCGGGCAGTGTAAATAGGAGAGAGCCGGCCGCCTCGTGATTATACACACGCTTGTACACAGCTGGAAATCTGTGAGTTTGTTATTCTTTTATTACGTTCGGATTAAAATTTTATACGGAATTATGCTATGGGAGCCTTTCTCTTTTTTCTTACCAAATAATTTATGGTGGAATGTGAGACGCTCTAAGGAGGAGTTATAGGAGTTGGAGACGCCAGCAGAACCTATTGGAGAGACCAGGAGCGATCGTTTTGTTTTCAAGCTTGTATGATCTCCCTAAAAAGAGATCTTGTCAGCTGGTAAGCCTTAGGGCCGGTTCACACTGCAGGCGATGCGAGGCGACACCGACTTGCCTCGCCGCGACCTGCCGCGACCTGCCGCGACCTCAGCGGCAACTTGCAGATGACTTCTGTATAGAAGTCAATGCAAGTCGCCCCGAGGTCGCCCGAAAGTAGTACAGGAACCTTTTTTCTGAGTCGGAGCGACTCGAGTCGCTCCTCTCAGAACGGTTCCATTGTACAGAACGGGGGCGACTTGTAAGATAGCGGCGAGGCGAGTCGTGTCGCCTCGCATCGCCCGCAGTGTGAACCGGCCCTTACTGAATTTGGTGGTGGATGAACCTCTCTCTCTGGGCGCACCTGCTATACATCTGAAGGGTGTTTTAAAGAGTTACTTCCATGGACTGAATTTACTTCTTTGCGTTTCTTTTCCCCTTGGACTTTTTATGTGTTTTAATTTTGAGTATTTTTTTTGCACATTTTTATGGTCATATACACTGTTTAGTATTTGATATTAGAATTCAATATGTCACAATATCATTTTTGCACTTTATAAGTTTTAGCGCAGCTTTATATTTTTTGGTTTGTGTATATTGTGGGTATCTCACATTGTGTTGCAGAAAGAACTTATATTTAGTTTATTGTTAGTATTCATATTATTATTTTTAGAGCTTGCCTCACTGGCTTAGGCCTTCTTTTGAATAATCAAGCAATTTTTTGGACAGCGCTGTTTTTCCAAGGATTTTTTTAGGCTACAGGTAGATTAATTAACCATTTGACCTCCAGAAGAGCATTTTTGCTATCCAGCACAGCGCTACTTTCACTGGCAATTGCACGGTCATGCAACACTTTACGCAAATTACATTTTGGGGGAAAAAAAACAATATTTTTTTTACTTTCTGCTATGAAAAATATTCACTAAAATAAAAAAATCTAATTTCTTCATGACTTTAGGCCAAAATGTATTCTGCTACATGTCTAAGTAAGTGTAATTCATTTGGTTTGCATTCTTCTGCTCCCAATTACTTTGTTTAGATTACTAATTTATTTCCCAGGAAGAGAATCCCCTCTTTACTGAGTCCCTGTCCTGGGTGGAAGCACTGCCAACTTTATTACCAAACCCACTGTTTGGCCCAGCAAAGGTTCTGGATCTTTTATTTACCTAGAGGTTTAGCACAATATCCTGTTGGGGAGGGCTATTTGTCATAACACCCCCCTACCAACAGACTTCACTATCAAACTATGATTAAGTGCTAAGAGACTGCACATAATACAGCTATGTCAAATTAGGCAGCGGCAGAAGAGCAGTTTAGTGTGGAATTACTGTATACTCATCTTCCCTCCAGCAATACGATGCCCACATGCTCCCTCGCCAACACTGATTCATTCTTTTTCCAAGTTCAAGATCTTCAGCCACCTTGATTGTCCATGACAGAATGACGTAACTCCCATGCATAAGAGTTCATTCATATTGGCAGATGCACAATTGTACACTGAGCTGCGCATGCAGTGCCCCCCACCATTGTGACTCATTCAAGAGAATGGGATCATGCCAAAACCATCCTGCAACCATGTGCCATGTATATGGTTGTGGCACGGTGGTGCAGACTTTTAGGGGTTAAAAAGGCAGCGAGGAGGTGACATAATGCCTCCTCACCTCCTGTCAAATGCCCTCTGAAAAAGGATCCATAGAGGGTCACTCTTCAGAGGGCTAAGCATGTGTAAATGAGCACTAATATGCCTTTCTGAGCAGGTACGTCTGGCATGGCTGATTAAAGAACAGAGATCTTTTGTTGGTGCGGGTCAACACTGGAAGAAACAAAACCACAGGAGTTATTTTTTAACCTTGTCTGATCATTTGCAAAATGAGGCGTGTCTGATCTCAGAGGACATTTAAATCCTCTATTAGTAATGAGAGATCAGAGTGTCAGAGAGAAGGTCTTCTCCAACATGTTTTGGTCTACTCTCATCCTCGCCATCACCTCTTTCTGTACATGTGAGTAGAGATTGGAGAAGCCCCCTGTGTGTATTATTTCTGGGGGTTACAATTATCATGACAGCAATACAATGACACATGGCACACTTCATATTCTATAAAATAGATCAAATGATATCAACTTCTCATTCTTTACTATTCTTCTTCCAGCAGGTTGTTATGGTCAGTATGTTCTGAATCAACCTTCAGAAATGACGGCAAAACTGGGAGAGACTGTTATATTAACATGTTCAGGGGAGAGTCTTACTAGCAAGCATTATGTTAGATGGTATCAGCAAAAAAGTGGCAGTGCCCCTAGTCTTCTTATTTATAAAGATAAAGAAAAGGCAACAGGGACACCAGAACGTTTCTCTGGAGACAGTTCTAATGATATGGGCACTCTGACCATCTCTGGAGTTCATGCTGAAGATGAGGCTGATTATTACTGTTATACTGGAAATGATGATCCATACTGGAACACAGTGATAAACACCAACAGACAAATAGTACAATAACGTGCTTGTATAATGAATGCAATCATCCTGAACAAAAGAGTAACACATATCACTGATAGAAAGAACTGCTATATGCAGCTGAACAGAAGGAGATTTCTGCATGAAATGATACCATCAGCATCATTTATAGGCAAAAAACACCAATATAGTAATAAAGGTTCCTTAACACATCAAATATACTCATTACAGTTATGTAGAAAACAAATGATGTAAAACTGTAAGTATTATTTTAAATAATTTACTAGTATAAATTTGAGTAGGTTGTAATTCAGATAAAATACTTCATCTAGGCATTATAGGGTGTATTTATAAATAAAAACATATATTATATTATATTTTATATATATATATATATATATATATATATATATATATATATATATATATATAATATATATATATATATATGAGGGCCAGAATGGTGGCCTGTAATTATGAGAGGAGCCTCCCACAACGGTCTGTGTCGGTTCCAGTGCAAGGTACTGTACATCAAGGGGCCGACTCTTCTCAGCTCCCTCGCGGTCGACTATCTGTGCGTCCAATCGCAGGTGCACTTCGGCTTCTTCATTCGTGGTCTTCATCGGCGGTTCCCGCTCATGGTCGCAGATAAGTAGTATCCGAATCTTTTCATATCATGTGCAAACTTGCGGCTTATCATGCTTATTATTCTGCACCCCTTTCGCAAAACCTACCTCTGAGTTGTTGACACTCATGTCCTGACATCTTTCGGCACAGGCATAGTACATTTGTAAATTCCTTCTACCAAACATACGATTCATTCATAGATCCAAGCCTCCGAGTCGCTGTAGGTCGTTCTCCAATATCACTCGCCATAGGCTTCACTGGTTATAAAATTCACTGTTCTCATCCTTTTTTGAGATAAACAAGTAATGTTTGTATGGGTTTCTGTGGCTGATTGAGGTGTAATTAAACCCACCTGATGTCTTTCCTGCACTTGACTAGCCTGGGGGGATGGGTGGTTGATAGGTGTTTGGTTTCACAGTAAGGAATGGCATACACTCTACAACCAATTTGTATCAGATACTCCTTACTGCCAATTTATATCAGATTCATCTCATACATTTTTAAGCTGATTCGTGTCAAATGCATTGCAGAGGCTGACTTTGCCAACTCACTGCGTGTCCACGTAGTTGTACCTTCGAGATCGGTCGTATATCTTCATCGATTGTTCCACGCTCGGACCGCTACACACTCGCTGTCGCAGGTAGGACTTTGTTGTTACCGCTCCTCTAAACTCGAATAGTTACGTTATCATGTGCATTTATCATGTTCGTTTTGCAAAAGTCGCACTTACGCCACTGTAAGTCTTTCTATGTCATATTTCATGCTTTCTACCCAACGCGGGTTTACTCGAGCCGTTCACTTCACGGTCGATGCGGTCAAAGCCGATATTCAAGCCCCTTAGTCACCTCGCATCTACGGCCGATTCGAATCTAGTCGCAACTTCGCTTCTATGTTTCAGATCCTCGGCAATAACAAGCCCCTTCAACCGCCATCACCATTTAGTTGATTCGAACCCAGCCATATCATCGGCAATATGGTCAGATCTGTCATACGAGCCCTGTAGTCACCTCACATCTACGGCCGATCCGAATCTAGTCGCAACTTCGCTTCTATGTTTCGGATCCTCTGCAATCACAAGCCCCTTCAACCGCCATCACCATTTAGTCGATTCAAACCCAGCCATATCATCGGCAATACGGTCAGATCTGTCATACGAGCCCTGTAGTCACCTCGCATCTACGACCGATTTGAATCTAGTCGCAGCTTCGCTTCTATGTTTTGGATCCTCGGCAATCACAAGCCCCTTCAACCATCATCACAATTCAATCAATCCAAACCCAGCCATATAATCAGCGATACGGTCGGATCCCATATACGAGCCTCTCAGTCGCATCTATGGAGGATTTGAGTCTAGTTGCAGCATCTGCGCAACGTTGCATCACCGACTCAAATGAGCCAAATCTTTCACAGACTATTCCATAGCTATAGCCCGGTTCAAACTAGTCACATCGACAGTAGGAATTCAGCAGTACTTACGTTTCACTTTCTCAGTCTAGTCATGCATTATCATACACAATTCCCTCCACCAATTTGCTCAGTGTTGCGCACGGTCTTTCCTACTTAATCACATTTCCTCTATAACCTTTTCTTTCGCCTTTCAACAAGGCTGCGTTCTTGCAATCGCTGCAAGTCTTTCTGCATTTGGCTTAAAAACGGCCAACGTCTCCAGTAGCAACATGGCTACTCATACGTTTTCTCTATCCCTTTTCCCCTTCCAGGTCAGTAAGGTTGCCAGTTGGTCCATCCTATGCCAGGCTTGGACTGTCTTTCACCCAAAAAAAAAAAAACATTGTCGCGGGCTTGCATTTTCACCAGTGGGCCAGCTTTGCCCCAAACAGCTCTTTGCAATCCTCCTTGTCAAAACGAAATTCTCATGTCACCTTACTACAGGCTCCCGGTCAACTCAGTTCTCGACCCCAACCAGTCGACTTCACAACTAGGGCATAATGTCAGGTGTGTGGTTCAATGGGATTCCCCCTTTCTCTTAAACATTCTTTCACTACATATTTTTACTTCACATACAGAATTTGACCTGCGACTGAGGCGTTAGCAACTGTCACATACTTATGTGCACTTCACTCTGTTTTCGAAGCACAAGCCTTCAATATGCAGACAAGGTCGCCTATCTCCATACTTGCTGGCAGTGCAAGCGTTAGTAGACCGAACCCACATCAATTAACTACAGATCGCAACATTCCTACTTAGTATACTAGACTTCAGCTACCCACCCCAGTCCGCCCTGGGGCGATCTGGTTTATTAGTCAGTGCCGAGCACAGACGGACACCCGAGCTATCGGTTACCTAACCAGTCACCTCCTGGCTCACCTCGGTTGTCACGCATTCTTTTGAGTTTTCTAAAGTCACACTCAACAGCGCTTGAGCGCAAACCAACTGTCACTATGGCTGTCGTTCCTTGTCCTGTTCTTCTTGTTTTCCTTACGCCTTTCATCTTATCTACCCAAACGCAACTATCCCCTCCTACATTCGCAACCTACCTCAAACATACGTACCCCCTCCCCCTCGTTGCTTTTATCTGACGCCATGTCGCAGGCAGACAGTGAGGACTTTGCCTCAGCCCTGCCATCACCCTTTGCGGGCTCAGCAAGCGGCAGTTTACAGTCTCACAAGAGCTTGGACCGTTTAAATAAAAAAACACAAAAAAACACAAAAAAAACAAAAGCCATATAAATAAAAAATAAAAAAACATAAACAAAAACAAAAAAAAAAACTCATAGCAGAACGGTGTCGCAGGAGTAAATCCTACCCTGCCGCAGCCAGGAAACCAAGCTTTTAGGCTACTGTTTCCACCGCCAGTGGCAGCCCTTCCAGGCACCACTTCAGTCTATCTTCTTTGCGACCACTCAGCTGTACTCCTGGGTGACCACACTGTCAACAGCAGTCGCCAAAGTCCAAGCAGAGTGACAGCCCTGGAGGTACGCCCAGCCGTGCCCCTACCAGCTCCAGTCACCACCGTCATTCCCATACCTTCACTTACATGTACACCCAACATCTGCACCACTGTCTTCCCTGCACACCTTGTCCTAGCAGGGCATCTAGGAGGACATCTTGGATGACAATGACGTTAACTTAGCATCCCTTCTCATCTCAGTACACAACTTGGCCTAGAACAAAGTCATATTTGTGGGGAGACGTCTCCGTCATCCTGAAGGCCTGAGACCCTTTACTTAATCGCAAGCTCACGGTCACAGAGTTTGTGCTGGCCATGGGGACAGTCAGAGATGTGCTATGCAGGGCAACCCCAACAGGAGGGTAGAATTGGATGCATGCAGCAGGTCACAAGTACGCAGAGTGCCCATCCTTTGACTATCACCGCTCATTTTCAACCAAGGCAGCAGCCATACTCAAGGTGATCCTTTATCTCCCACCTTTTAGTGTTTCTCTCCTAGGTACAAGACCCTGACTAAATCCTTAAATTAAGATGTGCCAGCTATAGCAGATCTGCCCATGGGAGTCGAATTTCTCACAAATTGGAATGGCATGCCAATGTTCATTCCCTCAGCATCTCTCTCTTCATCTCGGGTAGTCATGGACACCACAGCCTCCACAGGTCCTCGCCTTAATTTTTGGCCAACTTGGGTTTATAGGGCCATGGCTGTCAGAAATCCTCTTGATTCCTGGGTTCAGTTAGTCCTCCTCTTTTTTTGACCTCTACCCCATTGTCGCAGCAGCTCAAGTCTGGTGCAACAACTTGGCAGGACAAACAGTGACGTTCGCCACAGACAACCAAGCCACAGCCAGTATTCTAAATAAAGGAGGTCCTAGTCGCTGGCCATCATGGCCTTCCTGCGCAGGCTGGTGCCACTATCCCCACAGCACCAATCTAACATCCTATGCGTCCACATCCCAGACAAACGCAATAATCTGGCCGACGCACTACCCGTTAACTTTGCTTCATTATTTTTGCAGGAACCTGGAACCGACCCGACCATGTCTCTTATCCCACACTGGTCGTAGCTAACCTCGCATTCAAACAACACTTTCACGACGCTACCTGCCTTATTAATCTTTCATTATCTCACAACACCCTGAAGGCCTACCGTACAGCCTAGAGGTTCTATGTCAGGTTACTAGCCTCAAACCCCAGAGCAATACCAAGGGTTCTCCATCACATCCTGGCCTTCATATCATGTCGCCATACACAGTTGGCATTGTCACACAATACATTAGACTCTACTCAGCTGACATCCAGTATTTCATCCCCTTATGAGAGCCTAACAAACCATCTTGTTTGCCGTCCATACGGTCAAGACCATGTTGTGTGGTATTCACAGGCAATGACCCCAAATCAGTATCAAACGGCTACCCATCACCAGCGCCATATTCAGAGACATGTCTTTCATCCTGTCACATTCCCCTTTGGTTAAATTCAGCCTGGTCGTTCAAGCAGCCATCTACCTGGCTTTCTACAGCTTCTTACGCCCCAGTGAATTCTGTCACCGTCCCAGTTGTAAAGTGTTACGTAGATGCCACTTCATATGCCATCAGACTTACTTCATCTTGCACCTCAGGGTGTCCAAAACACAATAGTCCGGTCCAGGGGTTGACATCAAACCTTTCCAAACTCTCAAAGCCTGGTGCCCCGTGTCCATTCTAGATCAATTTTTGGCTCACCTTTTTGATCCCTCGCAGGACAGCCCATTACTACCATTCCCGATTAGTACCCCAGGCAGCAACCAGTTCATTAGTCACATCAGGTTCCTTTTGCGCAAATTAGGCCGGAACCCTGGCCATTTTCTTGGACATTCTTTCGCATTGGAGCCGCATCAGCAGCCTCACGAAACGGAGTCCCAGACCACGCGATCAAAAGATGGGCAGGCAGGAATCCACCTGCTTTACTCGATACATCCCCAATCCACAAGTGGAAATGTCATAAGCCTTCAGCAACTTTGCCCTGTAGTGTCTTGTTGTACATAAATTAATAATTTCCTCCCTAACCAAGTCTTTTGCGGCCTTCTCTTGGCATATCGCCCAGCAGACCAGGGCTCACCGCCCAGCTCACCAGGGCTTACTTTACAGCAGACCAAGGGTACACTTCAGGACTATTTTATGTTGTTAGTCTTGTGACATGTTTATGTGTTCTTTCATATCTCTTAGAGCGGAGGGCTCCGACCATAAATAAGAGGGCCAGAATGGTGGCCTGTAATTATGGGAGGAGCCTGGAGGGTATTTAATCAGACCACCCACAACGGTCTGTGTCGGTTCCAGTGCAAGGTACCCACTCACCCATTTCCCTTCTCAGAGTACTTCTCTTAAAACACGTGGTAGTGAGGTACCCCACCAGTGTTTGGACAGAGGATTCTCAACAAGGTAGGTTGAGGGGCTCCAGTTTATTTGCTTATTTTGCAGGAAACTGGCTTCAGTTTCCTCATTGTTTGCTTAAATCTGTTTTGGGATCTGGAGCCTGGGCATTTTGTAGCGATCCAGGTGGGATGAAATTCTCAGTCCTGGTTCCAGGTTTTGAGATTCACCAGCATACTGACTGGTCAGGTGTGTGCTGGGCTGTTTGTAGACACCTGACCATGGTTCTGGGCTTCACCCTCCCGAGGAGTCCAGGCAAGCAAGGGAGAAGTGTACATGTCTGCACAGGTTGGTATGTCAGAGCAGACAGAGGGTCCAAGCCTGTGGGCAGGAAAAGAGTGCCGAGGTACTGGGTGTACAGGAACTCTGTTATAGAGCCGAGAGGGCTGAAGCATAAATCTGAGCAGCAGTTCTGCTAAAGAGAGCCAGGTGGCTTGGTATTTTTGGTTTTACTTACATTGTTGCTGTGGAAAGCTGAAACCCGTGTGGGCAACTCTTGTTATTGGACATTTGGTTTTCTTTCTTTAATAAAAGTGGGCCTACAAGCCCTTAAAATGGAATACCTGGCGTGGACTCAGCTCACTGGTAAGCTCTACCCTTAAGCTAAAACAACCCCTGATGTTACAATATCAACCGGTGTTTGGCTAGCACCCTATGCTTATACCATATACAAGACATGGCTTGTCAGCACTGAGAGTTATCAATGTTTTTATTTCTTAGTCCTATACTGGCATTAAAATTGCCCTAATTGTCATTCACATCCTCCTGTTTAATAATCCACCATCTTGAGAATGGCAATCTAGCCCAGTGCATGAGCTCTTCCTGAGTGAATGAGGAAAATACTGAAATACGGCCGCTAGATGGAGCTGCTGATCATAGTAAATATGTATTTATTTCCTATGATCATTAGCTTCATCTAGTGGTGGTTATAAATATATAAATCAGATCGAAATTAGCATATCACAGTTGTCCCAGGCTTAAAGGGATTTAACTGCTGAGCACTTTCAGTAGCCTGTCTGCTGTGGCAGCATCACTGGAGGAAGAGCGCATGCACTGGTTAGGTTGATTTTTTTTTCAAGAAGTTGTAGGACTATAAAAGGTGTATGTGGATGACAACTTGGGAAATTTGCAACCCAATATAGGACTAGGAAAAAAAAATGTATAACTCTCAGTGCTGACAAGCCTTATCTTGTTTCAGGCACAAGTGTGAGATGCTAGCTAAACACTGGTTGATATACTTATTAACTATTACATTGTTTTTATAAATCAGTGCTCCACCCAGAATTAAAATTAAGATAATAGTCAACACAAAACGAATGAATGCAGAATTACTGCAAATAGTTAATATAACTCATTATACCATGCGATACACTCTTATTAATGGTGAGGTGAACAAACATAGGATAAAAACACATATAACAAAAGTCTTCTGCACTATACTCTGTGAACAAATGGAGATATAACTGTGCATAATAAATAAAACATAAAAGCATAAATACACTGCACAATACACTCTAATGGTGCAGTACATGGTGCTAGAACACCCCAATCGTTTGTAAAAAAAATCCTTATGCACTTTGCTCTGTGAGCAGATATAAATCAAACTTGTGTATGTGAATAAGAGTCTTTTTCCAACTAGTGTCCAGGAATAAACTCCACTAGTGTACATTACATATAGACAGCGACACTTTTTGGGGACCAGTGACATTATTACAGTGATCAGGGCTAAAAAAAATACACTGTCACTGGTAGAGAAAGGGTTAACATAAGGGGCGATCAAAGGGTTAAATGTGTTTCCTAGGAATGCTTTCTAACCATGGGGGGGAAGGCTGTTTTGACTGGGGGGAAACAGAGATCCGTGTTTCTGCTTAGCAGAAACATAACATCTCCATCTTCCCCTCTGACAGAACGGCGATCTGCCTTGTTTACATCTGCCTCTCTGGAGAACGATCGGCAGATCCCGGCAGACATCGGGTGTGCCAGACCCGCTGAGTGGTTCGCAGGTGGTGCGTGCCTCAGACCCAGTGTGCAAAATCATGTACAGGTACGTGATTTTGTGCAGGAGGGCCGCCCTGCTGCAGTATATCTATGTGGGGTCATCATTAGGGAGTCAAAGTGGTTCTAAAAGCAGCTCAAAGCCAGTAAGGAGGGAGCAGGGGGTAGGGCCAAGCCCCGTTCTGCATGTCTAATGGTAACGGAGCAGGGTTCGAGAGAGAGCATGCCCCCTTATCAAGCAGCTTGCTATGGGGGCACTCGGAGAAGAGGAGGGGCCAGAAGTGCTGGTCGGAGACCTGAGAAGAGGAGGATGGGGGCTGCTCTGTACAATCCCATTGCAATACACTCCTATCAATGGTGGGGTGAACAGTGCTTTAAAACAAAAGCAACATAAACACACATATAAAGTCTTCTGCCCTACTCGCTGTGAACAAATGCAAGTGTAACTGTGAATAATAAATGCAACATTAAAGCATTAACACACTCCACAATACACTCTTATTAATCTCTTGACGTTGGCCATACGCAAATATGCGTCCTCTCTGTGCCTGGTCCTTAGCGCAGAGGGCCCACATATTTGTGTGAATTGCCCCAATACACCTGTGTGGAGAGCGTGCACGCTGTGTGTTCCCGGAACAGTTACCATTGCCTAACCGAAAGCTCCCGACTGGAAGGAGCCACTCCAATCGCGGCGGTCCCGTGATCTTAAGCCACTTCCTGGCATCATAAACCTCTGAAAGGGCCGGGAGGCACCAGTGCTAAGAGCTTGATGGTGCAGTACATGGTGCTAGAACACCAAAATAACCCCACAGGTGTACACTTCACCTATTCTGAGTCCATTCAAGTTTCTTATTTAAACTGAAGCCCCAATGAAGGGGGGGGGGGGGGTTCACTGAATTCACTGTTTTTTAGTGCAAACCAATAAATGAACTTGGACTCTTTTTCCCTGTCTGTTGTGAGCAGCCTAACCTGATCCAGTGAGCTCCCAATGTCCTCCTATTACTTTCTGTGAACTCATCTGACAACAAAGCCCCAGCCCCTCTGGGATATTTTTTCTTCATTAAAGTGTTCTCCTTTCATGACAAGTGTTACCGGCCTCAAAATGTGAATTAAGAGAGCCGATGATTGTAGATGCGATGAGATAAGGTGATCAGCTTGGCGTGGACTGCAAAGAATCACACAAACAGCATGAGATATGACCACTGACTTTATGGCTGGAAGTAGTTTTATTTTTACATAACAATACATCTTTTACATTTTTATAGTCACATGTTTATAAACATTAACAATATATATAATACCGATTTTAACTAAAGTATTTTAAAACGTAGTTACAACAATGAACATTACTAAATTTAATAACATATATATCCCTGTTATTCAGTGTTATAGATAATTATCTTTATCTCTCTGGTACATTTTAAGTGTGCAATAATCATACTAGAAATGCATTGCTTTAATACAAATATTTTCATGGTAGTACTCTTTTTTAACCACTAGATGGTGCACATTGCATGTCTGTATGATGTAATACATAAGCTTTACATACAATAGGTTTTTTTCTATATTAAATAACAGAAAACATGTGCTTCTATAAATCTATGCCATTTTCAATAAATAAGGTTTAAATATACCTATTTAGAAAGGTTTAGTGTTTATCATAGACATTTGTTCTGACTAATGCAGTATTTTCATGTTCTTATGCACTTTTCACTTGTTTCTGACACATGCTGTTCTAAACTTCTAATTACAGCAAAACTATAGCATAAAATCTTCTGAGACTTTTTCTGCATCTGCTCAAGATGTTTAGGAATCTTTCTATCACAGGTTAATACAGATTAGGAACGATTTAGAGTACATACCTGCAAGGAATCACACAAACAGCATGAGATATGACCACTGACTTTATGGCTGGAAGTAGTTTAATTTCCAGTCACATGGCGCGTGGCCTTATATAGACTCTGTTTGTGTACCTTCTCTGCCATCTACTGGTTATTAATAGAATAGAAGGGAGATGTTTAGAAATATAAAAAAAAATGAATATGTACTTTGCTTTGAGGTGTCTGTTTTGTGACCATATAAACCCCAGTCCGTCACACTCTCCCCTCCTTCAGTTAATGGCTCCCGACATTAAACTCAATTGGTATCTAGAGGTCGACCGATATGGGTTTTTCTCTGGTCGATGCTGATATTTAGAAATCATGGCGGCCGATAGCCGATATATGATGCCGATTTTTTTTGGGCCGATATGTTAGGCCGATTTTTATTTTATTTTTTTTTCCTTTTTTATTTATTATTATTTCTTTTTTAATCCCCCTTGATCTAACACACCTTTCCCATTGGGCGTTTTTCAGGCGCTTTTGGGCTAAAAATAGTGCCTGTAAAGTGCCTGCAAAATGGCTCCCCTGCAGTCTGTGTGAAAGACGGAGTGCTTTCACATGGAGGCGATGCGCTGGCAGGATCTTAAAAAAAAGTCCTGCAAGCAGCACGTTTGGAGTGGTGTATACCGCTTCTCCACCACTCCTGCCCATTGATATGAATGGGCACCACTGCCGAAGCGCATGCAATGCGATTTGGCAGCAGTGCTTCATGGGCGCATTTAACCTCTTCCTTGGCCGCTAGCTGGGTTAGATGTGCCCCACTAGCAGCCAAATAGCACCGCAAAAATGATGGTAAAGAGCCGCTAAAACTTGCGTTTTACCATCAACGCTCCAGTGTGAAAGCAGCCTTCATAAGTGATACAGAAAATTTCTTACATTTAAACATTTATTAAACAAAACAAACCTCCAATCAGTTTACTTGTATGTATGATTTAGAAAAAAAAAAAAAAACCTATGTATTAAATAAAAACAGGCAGTCAAAACTTTTGGACGAAAAAAAAAAAATGGGCTAACTTTATTGTTTTTATTTTATTTTTAAATAGTGTATTTTTTTTCCCAAAAAAAATGCATTTGAAAGACCTCTGTGCAAATACCATGTGACATAAAATATTGCAACAACCGCTATTTTATTCCCTAGGATCTCTGCTAAAAAAATATATATAATTTTTGGGGGTCTAAGTGATTTTCTGGCAGAAAATACAGGATTTTTACTTGTAAGCAACAAGTGTCAGAAAAGATTTAGTCTTTAAATGGTTAAACTGAGAACTTCTATACACTGAGATGACTTCATTCATTCAAGTGTAAACATTGTATCATTTTGTTCTTTTCTTGGCAGTCTGCCCAGAGAGGAGGAAAGTGTTGCTATGACGACTCAGGCAACTCACACTGACTTCTATACAGAAGTCATTTCAAAGTCCCGCTGTAGTTCTAAATCGGCTTTTTATCAGCACAATCGGCCGATGCCGATTATTTAAAAAACGGCAAATATCGGCCGATATATCGGTCGACCTCTATTGGTATCTGAACACTATTTAGTGATTTAAGTAACCCAAATAGGTACTTGTTGCCACCAAGGAGCTACGTTAACTACCTGGCATGTCCTGGGAGTAGCTAGCATTGTAGGAGTTTGTATGGTGTGAACCTGACTTGGTATGTATCTTGGCTGACCTAGTGTGTCACATGTAAAGATCTCTTTAGGCTTAGCTTGTCTGGTAGATCTTCTGACAGGAGTTGAGTCTTCTCCATCAACATCATTTTCCATTTGCATATCTTGGTTCACAGGTAAGTCTTGACTTAATGAGGGTAATTCTGCAGTGTCTAGTCCCACCATGTCTGTAGCCCAGATTTGGTCGCCAACTACTGTTCCATCATTTTGTTCTTGTTCAAGATTGGGTGTGGTAGTTGTAGGATAGAACTCTTCAGCAGAAACTCTTAATGGGATTTTCTGTACGTTTTGAAAGTTTGGTTGAGACACAACATGATCATGACTTTCTGTAGTCTCTGGTATATAAGGATAATACCATCTTTCTTCATCTGAACATTCCTCATCCTGGTCCACATCCATTCTGGTATCCTTTCTGTTACTTGATTGTCTTTGTTTCATCGGTACTCTTGGAATGTGTCCTTCAATTGGTAGGTCATTTACTGGTAGTAAAAGATTTCTGTGCAGTACTCGAATAGTCTTTTTACCACTTTCAGGCAGAATTTTGTACACAGGCCCATCTTTGATTCTTTCTACCACTTTGTGTACTGATTCTTCCCAGTATGAACGAAGTTTACCAGGTCCTCCTCTTTCAGAGAGATTTCGTACTAAGACCCGATCACCCGGTTGAAGAGGTGCTCCTTTTATCTGTTTGTCATAGTACTTCTTCCCTTTTAGCAGATTATTTTTTGCTATTCTCGGATGCGATTTTGTAAGCTTCTTGCATTCTAAATGCCCATTTCTGAGTAAATGTTGGTTGACTTTCTGATTCCTTTTCCAAATTTAGGTTGAGCATTAGGTCAATTGGCAAACGAGGAGATCTTCCATACAATAGAAAGAATGGTGAGTATCCTGTGGCTTCATGCCTGGTGCAATTGTATGCATGAACCATATGTGGAAGATGTTCTTTCCAATCTGACTTTTTCTCTTCCTCTAAGGTGCGAAGCATCTGTAACAAAGTACGGTTCAGTCTCTCCACTGGGTTACCCTGTGGATGGTATGGAGTAGTTCTTGAATGAGAAATCCCTGCCAATCGTTGCAATGTCTGAAATAAGTTGTTTTCAAATTCTCTTCCTTGGTCATGGTGGAGTTTCTCTGGATAGCCAAAACGTGGTATGAAATCTTGAAAGATCTTTTCTGACGCAGTTTTTCCAGATTTGTTCTTAGTTGGATACGCTTGTGCAAAGCGTGTGAAATGGTCGAATATTACAAGTATATACTCATATCCTCCTTTGCTTTTCTCCAAGTGAAGATAATCAATGGATACTAACTCCAAAGGTGAACTGGTAGTAATCGAACCCATAGGTGCTCTTTCGGTGATATTTGGACGCTTTTGTTTGATGCAGCTGCACTTCTTCAGCACATATTCATCAATGTCTCTTTGCATAAATGGCCAGTAAAATCGTTCACGTGCTAGGTGGGTTACCTTGTCAGTACCAATGTGACCCATGTCATCATGAAGATTTCTTAAGACCAATGGTTTTAACTTTTCTGGTAGAACTAGCTGTTTTCGGGTTCCAGAGTGTCGGTAGAGGATTCCTTCATCGACTCTGAGTTTATTCCATTCATGTATCAAACGTCTTGTTTTGCTGGTCATACTCTCCTTTTCTTTGTGGTTTGGAATCCAGTCGTTCTCCTTTAGCCAGACCACTTCTCTAATGTTGGTATCGTCTTGTTGTAATGCTCTGATATTCTCCTGAGTCATTGGGCAGATTCTCTGTCCTTTCAGCAATTCTTCGGCCACATCACTTTCTGAGTGAAGAGTCAATGAAGCCACCCATAATGCCTCTTCTTCGTCAACAGCTTTTCTCCCTTGCCACATAGCTGACACAACCTCAGATGGTACAAGCTCTGTGTACTCACTCAGATTCTTCGTGAGTTCCACCGGAAATCGTGACAGTGTATCTGCGTCTGCATTCTGTTTACCTGGCCTGTACTTGATATCGAAGTGGAAATCAGCCAATTCGCCAACCCAGCGATGACCCACAGCATTCAGTCTGGCAGTACTCAATACATATGTCAATGGGTTGTTGTCTGTGTAAAAGGTGAATGTTGGAGCCTAGTACAAGTAATCTCTGAATTTGTCAGAGACTGCCCACTTGAGAGCTAAAAACTCAAGTTTACCAGAGTGAAGATGGTAATTGCGCTCTGCTGGAGTCAATGTTCTGGAGCCAAACCCAATAACACAAAGTTTTTCTCCTTGTCGTTGGTATAGCCTTCATTGGAAGCATCAGTGTGTAAGACGAAGGGTAAGTCAAAATCAGGGTATGCTAGAATTGGTGGATTGGTTAGCATGTCCACCAGTCTGGATACTACAGCTTGATGTTTGGGTGTCCATTGAATCAGTGTTTTAGATGGCACTTGTGCTTTGTTCCCATTTTTATTTGTAGATTCCCTCCGATTGTTTTTGGGGATGGATGTAGCAGATTCTTTCTCAGTGTTCTGCAAAAGTTCATACAGTGGTTTAGCAAGTCGAGAGAAATCTTGAATGAAGGACCTGTAGTAGCTCAGGAATCCTAACAAAGATCTGACTCCTCCCACTGTTTTTGGTTCTTTCCTTTTCAAATGTAATACCGCTTCAAGATCTTTTGGGTCAATTTTTATGCCTTCTTCTGACACCATTCGTCCAAGGTATCGAATCTGTCGTTTAAAGAGTTCACACTTCTTCGGTCTAAGTTTGATACCATGCTCACGCATTCGACTAAGCACTTGCCTAATATCATTGACATGCTCCTGAAAAGTTTTGGAGTAGCAAAGTACGTCATCCAAGTATGGAGAACAACATTTGTCTCTGATGCCCTCTAATACATTCTCCATGCATCTCTGAAAAGCTGCTGGGGCATTCGTTAATCCAAATGGAATACGGTTCCACTCCAGGAGTCCCCAGGGGGTGCTGAAAGCCGTCAGATGTCTGGAGTCTTCATGCACAAAGCCTTGATGATACGCACTACCCTGGTCCAGGATTGAGAACCACGTAAATCCTCCTAAGCTATCCAGCAGATCTTGTATTCTGGGTAGTGGATGTCTATCTGGGATAGTCTTTCGGTTTAACTCCCTAAAGTCAACACATAGTCGTAGGCTACTGTCCTTCTTTCGAACACAAACAACTGGTGATGAGTATGCGGAAGAAGATTTTGTTACCCAACCTCGGTCAAGAAGGTTTTGGATATATTCTTTCAATTCTTTGTATAGGGGTTTCGGTATCGAATTGTAGCGTTTCTGGACAGGAGTTTCATCTTTCAGATTTATCCTCAGTTTCAGGTTAGGGATGCATCCTATGTCTCCCTCATCTCGAGCAAAGACATCTGATTCATCATATAAAATTTGTCTCGCTATCTCCTGTTCTTCTTCTGAGAGATCTTCCAAATTGACAGGTGGGTGCCACTTAACAGATTTGTTAGTGGGTAGCTGATTTCCAGTGTCCACTTGATTCAACTGGTTTACATGAAACACCCTTTTCTTCTGGTCAATTCCCTTTCCATCATCTTTGTTTGGAGACAATGGTAGAATCTCAGCTGCTGGAGAAATGGTACCCAATACTGTTCTGGGTGGAAGGTAGATGTCATGTTGAGCACGGTTCAGTATAGGTATCTTCACCAGTTTAGAGAACCCATTTGGCACATCTACCACTGAAGGAAATAGTTCAAGTCCTTCCTCGACTGGATATTCGGGAAGTGGTTCAAATGGCATGATTCCTCCTTTCGGCCACGCTCTAATTCTGCATTTGACTTCACAGAGCTCGCCTCCTTTAATCTGGAGTCCCTTCTTCCCCACTTTGACCATACGACTATCGAATATTTCTCCTGGGTCAGTTGCTTGACTGACAGCATTGACAATGTTATTCGCTACACTCTATCTTACTTTCATAGCTTCACTCAGCAAGATAGTCAGGTTTTGGGTGCTGTTTGGTCGGTCACGGTTTTCTCTGATCAATTCTTCGATAACATTAAACCCAAGAATTGGATTGTCATTACAGCAGTCACTCACCAGCATTGGCACATAAATGGCTAAGTTTCCATGTCCACTACTTCCGAATTCCAGGCAGACTTCAATCCATCCGATGAATGGAATGATAGAACCATTTGCAGCTGTAATGGATAAGTTGTCATCACAAAGTAAATCTTGTATGTGCCTAATGGAGACGCTGGGTAGAAACTTTTCTAACCATGCCTTCCCGACAATGCTGACCTAAGCTCCTGTATCCATCAACATGTCAACCGGTACACCATTCATCTGACATGACAGTAGGCATTTTCCTCCAATTAATTGTGCTACGTGTTGTTTGGAGAATCCATTCTCTTTTGAGAGTGTTCTAGTTGACCGGTGGGTGAATACCCTGTTTACCTTAGCATGGGACAGATCATTTGAGGTGGTCACTGGTTGTCCCTTTCCCAGTGACCGTCTGTCGTTTCCCGACTGCCTTCTTTTCTTCAAGCAATCAACCGCTCTGTGTCCTGTCCAACCACAGTAGAAACAATGGTAGCAGTTCTGACTCTCTCGTTTAATGCAATCATCACACCTGGGCTTGCAGTGAGTTGTATCTGGAACTTGAACATTGGTTAGTGGCTTAGTCATTTGGTTTCCAACAATAGGAGTTAGCTTCATCATCTTTTCCAGGTTCTTTGTGAGAGCAGAGACCTGTGTTGTTAGTTCCATTAATGCAGTGTGATTTGCTCTAACATCTCCCTCAACTCTCTTTTGCAAGGTGTCTTTTTCACTATTCCCTGGTGTCTGTGATGAATGAACAGTAAGAGGTTTATGTTTGGGTGCACTGTTTAAGCGTCTCTGCCTTTCTGTTTCCTCATCAACTGATCTGGTGACTTGCTCTATGATAAAGTCATCCGTTACTGTCAAATCAGACACGTAAGGCTTGATATCTCGTCTAACATTAGAATTTTTCTCATTTAGTCCCTGATAGAGTGTATGAAGGAATATGCCTTGCACCAGTTTTTTGTCATAGCTAAGCTCTCGCCTATCATGTTGTGATGTAGACAGAACTTTTTGTTTTAACCCCACTAGCCTGTAAACAAATTGTTGTGCTGTTTCTCTTTCTTGCTGGGTAGCATTGCTAAGGTCCTGAAATAACTCATCACCACTTCGTTCTCTCATATGTGACTTCAAAAACCTTTTCAATTCAGCAACAGTAGGATCATCTTTGTCAGTCAACATATCTTTAAAATTACCAGGTTTGATTATTCTCAACACTGTGCGTATAATTTCAGATTCAGGGAATTTTTCTGTTAGACCCTCGTCAATTTGTCTGCACACGCTACTGTAACTCATGTCCAAACCATGATCTGAAATTACACCACCATGCATTTTAAATTCTCTACGTGGCAATAAAGCAACAACATCAGTTAATCTCACCACCTCCGATACCTGTTCAGTCCTTGCAGTCCCACTACTTATTTTTTTTGCAGCGGTTGCAATATCCACAGTTGGTGTACTTTCCTTGTTAAGTTTTAGTTCATTGATCTTGTCTTGGATGATGAGTAGGTAAGACATACCTTGATCTTCCAACTTTTCCAGCTGATCACTTCTCAAGTAGCCTTTAATGAATTCAACAAGTTCCATTTCGTTGGTACCAGTCACTGATGGAACGTCCACGTCTCTTTCATCTTCCAGCGTAATAGCGAGGCTATGCAGCTGTTCTTCATTAAGCAGATGAATTTGTTTCTGGATATCCCACATCAGCGCACGACGAGGAGACGCCATCTCTGTTGCAATCTGAAGACTTGCACTCACAAGGCAGACGACACTCAGGACTCTCCTTGTAGCTCTGTAGCAGGCTCACGCTTGTCTCGCACTTCCTTCTCACTGGTAACACAACGAATCCCGGCACACGAGCCCCCAAAATGTTACCGGCCTCAAAATGTGAATTAAGAGAGCCGATGATTGTAGACGCGATGAGATAAGGTGATCAGCTTGGCGTGGACTGCAAAGAATCACACAAACAGCATGAGTTATGACCACTGACTTTATGGCTGGAAGTAGTTTTATTTTTACATAACAATACATCTTTTACATTTTTATAGTCACATGTTTATAAACATTAACAATATATATAATACCGATTTTAACTAAAGTATTTTAAAACGTAGTTACAACAATGAACATTACTAAATTTAATAACATATATATCCCTGTTATTCAGTGTTATAGATAATTATCTTTATCTCTCTGGTACATTTTAAGTGTGCAATAATCATACTAGCAATGCATTGCTTTAATACAAATATTTTCATGGTAGTACTCTTTTTTAACCACTAGATGGTGCACATTGCATGTCTGTATGATGCAATACATAAGCTTTACATACAATAGGTTTTTTTCTATATTAAATAACAGAAAACATGTGCTTCTATAAATCTATGCCATTTTCAATAAATGAGGTTTAAATATACCTATTTAGAACGGTTTAGTGTTTATCATAGACATTTGTTCTGACTAATGCAGTATTTTCATGTTCTTATGCACTTTTCACTTGTTTCTGACACATGCTGTTCTAAACTTATAATTACAGCAAAACCATAGCATAAAATCTTCTGAGACTTTTTCTGCATCTGCTCAAGATGTTTAGGAATCTTTCTATCACAGGTTAATACAGATTAGGAACGATTTAGAGTACATACCTGCAAAGAATCACACAAACAGCATGAGATATGACCACTGACTTTATGGCTGGAAGTAGTTTAATTTCCAGTCACATGGTGTGTGGCCTTATATAGACTCTGTTTGTGTACCTTCTCTGCCATCTACTGGTTATTAATAGAATAGAAGGGAGATGTTTAGAAATATAAAAAAAAATGAATATGTACTTTGCTTTGAGGTGTCTGTTTTGTGACCATATAAACCCCAGTCCGTCACACAAGCTTCATTTAAATAATTGAAGAGAATTTTGTGATGTGCTCAGTTTATCGTAGCTGATTGTTTTCTCTCTTATACACATGAATTGTAGTATAAAATATTGTAAATCATTTCAGGTCCAGTAGGGGTCAGTATTTACAGGAGGAAAGGAGAATATATCTCACATAACGGTACATA